>NW_023336585.1:0-604585 GCF_012971845.1 Lasiodiplodia theobromae | reverse complement strand
AGCCCGCCAGATTGTGTGCGTTGAGGCCAACCGTATCGATCATGCTCTGCATATCCCGGTAAAGCTGTTCAATTGACCCAGACACACTAGAGGGGCCGGACCTTCCGGCGTAGTCCTGATGCACGTAGAATTCCTCCAACGTCTTGGTTGCGCGGGGCGATGAAGACAGAATTTGCCTTGTTGCCTCGAACTCTTGATCGTCACCCAAATCCTGGAAGACGGGATCCTGTTCTGCAGGCTGTTGAAGTCGCGAGGTTGCACGAGAGATCGGAGTCGGAGGTGGTATTGTCACTGCCTGGCGCCTGGGACCAGGACTGAGTATCGATGCAGAAGCCGTACGAACCGGACTGGGTGACCGGAGAGGCTCATCACGCTGAGTGAACGACGGCTGAGGGAAAGAAGGTGCGCGCCCAATGTGCCTGGGCATACCGGCGGGGGTCGTTGACGCGGCGAAGGCATTCCGACTTGGAGAACGAGACGGGCTGCGGGATTTGGGCTGGGCCATCGGCCTGGACCGGGAGTCTGAACGGGTCTTCTCTACGGGAGGGAAGCTCCAGGCGTTGTTGCTCGCGGCAGGCGCTGAGGGTGCGGGTGCAGGCTCGTCCTTCTTCTCTGGGATTTCCGAAAGGGAAGGCGACTCCGGCTTTTCGACCTTGACAGGAGGGCTGCCTGCAATTGGGGGGAAGTCTTCCTCTTCAGGCTCATCCTTTTTCGCCTTGGGAAGAGTAAAGTCGGGAGGAAGGGGGGCATCTTCTGGCTTTGAATCGTCCTTCTTGGGTGTTTTCGTTATAAAGTCTGGTGGCAGAGGAGCTGCTTCGGGCTGGGAATCATACTCCTTCTTCGCGGGCTTCTTGATGAAGTCCGGTGGCAGAGGGGCCGCCTCGGGCTGCCTTTCTTCCTTTTTGGGCTCTTCCGGGGTAGGGGACTTGGCCTTCTCTGCAGGCTTGCTGAAAATACTGGTTCCGGTGGACGCAAACGGAGACGCCGATGAGGCAGGCTTGTTGAAACCAAACAGACTACCACCGGTCTTAGGGGCATCCTTGGGGGCCGTGCTTTCTGTCTTAGTTCCAAACAGGGACGATCCAAAAGCCTTGTTTTGCGGCTTCTCTTCCGTCTTCTGAGCATCACCCAAAGCTGCACCAAACGACGACCCAAGACCGAAGCTGCCAAAGCTGGATCCTGTCTCAGGCTTCGGCAAATCATCCTTCGCAGATCCATCTCCCTTAAACGCAGAGTCGAGCTTGAAACCACTGGCGCCCAACCCAAAGGGGCCCGGCTTCGCAGGCTCCTTCGGAGTTGCATCTCCATTGGCATCATCCGCATCGCCCATGTCCGACTCTTGAGACTGGGGCTGATCCGGCTTCTTCTGCTGACCGAACACGCTCGTCGATGATTGGGCTGGAGCTCCGAAGGATGGGGATTTGATTGTCGAACCGCCTGTTGTCGAATTTAGTGAGACCGTTGATCCAAAACTAGGTTCGGTTGTTAGACCGAAGCTTTGGTTTGGCGTACCACCGAAAGTAGAACCGCTACTAAATACCGACTGTCCAGGCTTGCTTGCCGCCAATCCTCCAAATGTTGCCTGCGAACCCTGCTTGGCTGCCGCGCTAAATGGCGATGCGTTCTGCTGAAACTTAGCAAACCCAGACTCACTCGAACCCGAACTACCAAAGCCTCCACTAGGCTTGGGAATCTGAGAAGGCGTCGAAGTGTTTCCCCATGGAGAAGCCTTTTGGCCCAGGCCACCAGCTGAACCAAAAGCCGCACCAGCACCAGGTTGGGAGGGTGACCCAAATGTCGCCTTCCCAAAAGCTGGGGCGCCCGGCTTTGATGCTGATCCAAAACTTGGCTGGCCAAAGGCAGGTGAACTGCCTGTGCTAGCTGATGCCCAAGGAGACTTGCTCTGACCCATAGGAGATGCGTTACCAAAGCCAGAGCTCTGACCAAAGGCAGATTTACCAAATGGACTTGACGTAGCAGGAGCAGCCGGCTGACTTTGCTGCGGCATGGGTGCAGATTGAGCGCCACCTGCTGCAGCAAGACCTTCGTAAGCAGTGCCCGCCTCAACTGATCCATCGTAGACTATCCACCAGGCGTTCAGGTAACCTTCATGGTTTAGGATCATGATTGCAGGGAGGGGCGTCTTTGACCATTCGATGTCACTACCGGCGATGGGCTTGTACACCTTGTCCTTGCTAGATAAGTCAAGCGCAAGACCGAGTGGAGATGAATCGGGCATGTCCGGGTACGCGTCTTCATCGACAGTGCCAGGCATAGATGCCTTTCTGGAATCATCCGCCATGACTGTCGGAACGTAGCTGTTTGTGACCGGGTTTTCTCGTGAGAGAGGCTGAGAGCTCTTTGTGATCACGCCGAGCTCTACGCCTCCGGTGGAAGACACCAGTACGAGGTCGTCCAAGCTAGGCTTCCAGTTCCTTAGGCGAGAAACGAAGTAGTGAGGCGGTGAGTTACGAATAAAGCCAAAGCCGTCGCATGCGCCCAGAATGAACTTGCGGAAGGTATAATTTTGGGTGTTCTTCTCGCGTGAGACCATGTGGTAAGTCATTTCAGAAGGACTACCCTGTTCAGTGCTCGTGGGCGCGTGAACAATGAAGAAATCGTCGTTTGTTAACCATGAGATGCAGGAAACTGTTTCTGTAAGCATCGCGGTTCGGTCTGAGATGGTGAGCATACATACCGTACTGATCGCCCACAAGCTCCGGGGGCCGCGGGATGAGTGCTTGCGGAGAGCCATCTGGCTTCATCTGCATGACTGTACCATCGGCCAGACCAGCGACCAACTGCTTGCCCTTGTTACTCCAAGTCACGCAGCTCACGTTGTCTTTGAGCACAGCACCATTCTGCGTCTGAACAAAGTCCCTCTGCTTCAGATTCGCAATCATCAATTGACCCTTCTCCGTGACCATGGCAATATACTCGGCCAGCTCAGGTGCCGGATTAGGTACCAGCGCCCGCAAGGCCATGTTCTGCGTTGGCATTTGGAAGGCTGAATTGGTATTCTTTTGCGAAAGCGCGGCGACCTCGTGTATTGCCAGTCCTCCACCTTGTTGCGCCGATATAACCAGGTGCTGCTCGTCCGAGGTGAATGCGATCTGCGACAGACGCGGCAGAGGAATGGTAAGCTCCGGGCTAAAAGGAACGACGGGATCCTTGTTTGATTCATCACGCCCAGAGGCCAGGGCAGCGCGGATGCTATCGGCGGAAGCGATGATCAGGCAGTCTGGACCGGCAGCAGCAACAACACCTTTTCTTGGAGCTGCGGTGAACAGGTTGGACTCGGACGAGGGCAAGTCCTCGGCGGGCCATGGCGACGGTAGCAGCTTGAGCTTGTTCGTGATTTTGGTTCTCACGTCACGGCCGGCGATGGAGGCGAATCCGAGGTGCTGTAGATACGGGTTAGCATGCAAAGGGTTGATCTTGGCGAAAGCATTGTCGTGCTGTCTTTTGCAGCTGGTAATTGGAAGCAGTCGCAGTACCTCTGTTTGAATGTCCTCGATTTCGGCGGCCTGTTGAGCTTGCGCGCCTCCCATGGCGCCAGCCATGCCACCCGTGGAGAAAGCCATTTTGCTCGGGGGTATCAGAGTCGCCTTCCACGCGTAGGCGGATTGGACGAGGTGGAGTCCGTTTCGGCGCGCTCAGAATGCGCTTTTCGCGACGGCGCAATGTTTTGGGAGGACAAGGAAAACGAGAGAACAAGCTCGCAGTGGAGAAGAAAAGGGCGCGCAATCGCGGGAGCCTGGGCAGGCTCGGGCGAGGAGGAGCTCAGGCGGCGGAGTTTTGGAAGGAGCTGGCACTCCTGGGCGAAGCGGGGATTAGAAGGTGTTGTGGTGCATCGGCGGGCTGGATGGACGCGGCGCGGTGAAGTGAAGCGCTCGGCCCGCCTGCCTGCGTCGGTCGGCGCGTTGCCTGTTGCCTCAGAAGCTCGGACCACTGTTACGTGAAGCGGCCACATATTTTGAGCTTTCGCGGCCACGTGTTTCAAATTTGAGCCACCCACCCACGCTTGACGCGCAGAGGCCCTAGAAGACGCGGCCAAAAGTTGTTCGGACGTCTGCCTGGAGCTCAGACCCGCCAGCATAACCACCACCATCCCTCCAACAACTGTCTACCACCTCACCAGCTTCCGTGCATCGCACGAACATTCTCGACGTAAACCTTTCGACCTCACGCCGCCGGGCTAACCGCAACTGCCACCACACCCACCACCTACATCTGCCATCACAATGCCGGGCTTCGACTTCTCGAATTACAACCGCAACGCGGCGCTGCACGCACAGGGCGTTCCGCTTCCCAAGGCGACCAGCACCGGTACCACCATTGTCGGATGCCTGTTCGATGGCGGTGTCGTCATCGCCGCCGATACCAGAGCCACCAGCGGCCCCATAGTAGCTGACAAGGTGCGTTGGAGAGCTTCATCGCAGGGAGACACCGGAGGAGGCATGGCTAACTCGACGGACTGCAGAACTGCGAGAAGCTGCACTACATCGCCCCGCAGATCTGGTGCGCAGGTGCCGGTACGGCGGCCGACACGGAGTTCACCACGGCGCTGATGTCGTCGAACCTGGAGCTGCACGCGCTGTCGACGGGCCGCAAGCCGCGCGTCGTGACGTGCATGACGATGCTCAAGCAGCACCTGTTCCGGTACCAAGGCCACATCGGCGCCTACCTCGTTGTCGCCGGTGTCGACCCGACCGGCGCCCATCTCTTCACCGTCCACGCCCACGGCTCGACCGACAAGCTTCCCTACGTGACCATGGGCTCGGGTTCGCTGGCCGCCATGTCCGTCTTCGAAACGCAGTGGCAACCGTCGCTCAACCGCGACCAGGCTGTCAAGCTGTGCTCCGACGCCATCCTGGCCGGTATCTTCAACGATCTGGGATCCGGTAGCAACGTCGACGTCGCCGTCATCACCGAGGACAAGACCACCGTCATGCGGAACTACATCCAACCCAACCAGCGTGAGCAGAAGCAGCGCAACTACCGCTTCCCCCGCGGCACCACCGCTGTGCTCAACGAGAAGGTCATCAAGAAGGAGGACATCAGCAAGTACGTGACTGTACATGAGCTCACAGAGGGTGAGCAGACTGCGGAGAGGATGGATGTCGACGCATAAACGTGGAGATGGCATCATGGCAGGAGGGAGAAAGTGGGTTGGCTTTTCACAGGGGTAGATATTAGACCTACTGCTGAGCCACAGTAGGAACTAGGGTTAAGGAAATGAAACATGTTTTAATGAGCTACTGAATATCTCGAGGTGACCTGAAGTGGTACAGGGAGCCGACGGCTAATGTGAACTTTTCGCTCATACCATGGGTAGTTGAAGCTATCGTCCGGACGTGAATGTATAATTATTAATTCTACATTTACGTCCGGACGATAGCTTCAACTACCCATAAATGTTCTTTTTCATTAAAAGAAGAAAGAACTGACTTACGCTATGTTCTAGGGCCCTGCTATTCTTCGCGCCAGCCATCGGCTGCAGTACCACTCCGCAGATCTGCTGCACGAGGGTTACAAGTGACACTGGATTAGCTGTTGATTGTTGGGGGGTGGCAACTAGAGTAGATCGCGAAACCAAGTTCCCTTCACTCTGCGAATTGTTCCAGCTATTGCGAATGTTGTTTATGACTGTGGCCGGGTGATGCACGCAGTGCCTATCCATGCTCGCAGTGCCTATCCATGCTCGCAGTGCCTATCCATGCTCGAGAGCCGAGGAGCGGAGTGAGGGGATGCATTGGTATATAAATGCAATTTGCAATCTTGATTCATTGGCGTGGTAAGCTATAATGAATTCATTTCTTGCCTTTTACCAGAAGTGACCGTGTAGCTGCCACTAAACGCCATTAAAGAATCTTTGGAACTAAAACGGAACACCACCTCGTGTGGTCGATTCTCGTTTTGAGCTTGTAGCGCGAGTTTCGAATTTTCTTTTTGCTCCTCGTCCGTGCCGACTTCCCACTTTTTTAGTCGGCATTCAGACTAGTTCATTGGCCGGGTCGGCGAAAGTCCGGCCTGCGTAGCCTAGCCCTATGGAAGTCACTACTTCAGGCCAACTCGGTATAAAAATGAGTTAACGATGAGCCTGATGGCATGCAAACTCTGCGTCACTCCAGTATATGCAGTGCGTCACTAATACTTCAAGGGCTAGCATTGGAGGGATTCAATCTCGCGGTGAGGGGGAAAATTCACGTCCATCATGTTTATTCCTGCTGCGCCATCGCTATGCAAATAAAGGGTATAATTACAGAGAAGCCTTTGCCCTCGACTTCGGCCTAGCGAAGATCATGCTGAATCGAGAGTAAACCGGGTTTTCAGAAAAGCAAGGTGCGCTAAAAGCTGCAACGATTTTTGTAAGGGTCTACTCGTCGCTCGCTTCTCCATGTCATCCAACTCGAAAAGGATGGCCTAATTTTCATCATCCTCTCCATCTTCAACAGTCGGCTGCAGGGATGGAACTTGTTGCTCACTAGCGTGAGTGGAGCTGCTGGCTTCTTCACTCTGAACAGCGGAATCGTGGGCATCAGCAGTATTGAGTCTCTGTGCCTTGGCGGAGCTTTCTTCAGAACCAGTCGTAGGCACTGTGTCGGTCGATGCTTCTGAAGGTCCAGTGGCAACAGGATGTGACGAATGAGCCGAGGAAGACAAAGTGTTCGAGCCGCCAGAATTTGCTGGTCCAGCAGATGTAGGAACGTGAGCAGCAGAACCGATAGGAACGGGCTCGTTGCCATGCTGAGCGAGGAGTTGGTTGGCTATGTTGGTTGGAAACCTCTGAGGGCCAAGGGTAGTCTGCACAGTCGCACCAGGGTCGTTGGGATTGATAGGAATCTCGCGAAACCCCGGAGGAGCAGTTTCTGGTGTCGTATTAGCACTACTTCCAAGCTTACTCAAAATGGTTTACGTACCAGTTCCATTAGTAGTCGTCGTGGTTGGAGGTGCCTGGGCTGAAGAGTCCGAGGGTGTATAGTTGCGGTTTCGAGCCTCTTCAAGCGTCCGAGTCATGGTGTCGTTCCAAGTCTGGAGAGAAGCCGCAGCATCTGTAGCAGATTGTGCTGTTGAGCGAGGAGTAGAAGCATGATTCGGCGCTTGACTCCCTGAATCTTGGCCCAGAGTAGCATCAGCCCTATGAAGCGGCAACAATGTCCATCCCGGTGGCAGAGTCAAGCCTTGCGGAAGATTGGGGTCGTGTGCTTCCAGGACAGGCTGGTCTGCGCTGGGGTTGAAAAGTCGCGGCTGGTTCAAGTCGTGCGCTAACGGCGCGTTGAGATTGAGGCCGTCAGTGTTCAGACCGGCAAACATGTTCGCGAGCAGGGACTGGGCATCTTGCGCCGGCTGAGCACCACCGACAGCAGTTGCTGCTGCTACACGACGAAGACGCATATACTCTGCCTGCAGTGCTCGGACAAGATGCAGTTGATGTTGTGCCACGTTCAGAGCCTGTATCTCGCTCACCAGGCGGCGTTCCAGCTGGTCCAACCACATGGTTTGCGCGACGACGGAATTCGCCCGGAGTGGATCTGCCGTCGCTTCACGCAGGAGTGCACGAGCCGAGCGGTCGCTCTGGCCTCCGCGCTGCTGTTGCTGCTGCTGATGGAGCTGCTCTTGTTGTTGTCGTCCTTGTTCCAGTATCTGAGCGAGCGGATTTTCTGCCTGTGCATTATTCAGGTTCACTGCGCGGACACCGTATCCAATGCGGAACGGGCCAAATTGAATCTGGCGCATGCGGGGCAGTGCTGGCTGCTGAGCATTTCCGTCTTGCGGTATGCCGTTTTGAGCACCTTGCTGAAGTCCAGGTTGTGCACCAGCGTTGACGGCTGGGTTGGCTCGGTTGGCCTGTTGACGTTGCCGGGTCTCTTCAACTAGTACCGGCTGGCGGCAGGTGGGGCAAGCCTGTTGGCGTTCGAGCCAGCTGCGCAAGCAACTGATGTGGAGACAATGACCACAGGGTAGCTTCTTCGCCCGGTGACGCTCATCGATGGGACGCTGCGGAGTTGGTGCTGGCGCAGCGCCGCCAGCGGGAGGTTGGGCATGCTCCGGTGTTGTCCATGGACGCATCTCCTCGCGGCATATGATGCAGATGTTGTTCTCCCCAAGGTCCTCGGACGTAGCGTCAGGATAGCGAGAGTTCATGTCCCGTGTAGCGTTGCGGTAACGCAAGAAGTCGTAGATGCGCTTGTGGAACGAGCGGAATGTCAAGAGAACATCTCTCATGATATGAATAGGCAGGCCGTGGAAGGTCATGAGGATGACGAAGAATGCCATGTAAATGGTCAGCTTAGCAAAGTCCTTTGCGAGGTCCAAGTAAAAGACCCAGCGGCCCTTGCCCTCCCACCCAGGCACGTCGATCTCGTTGTCGTCAACCTCGATGTCTTCAGCAGCCAGCTCCGCCTCTGTAAGCACGCCTTCACCGGCGGCCTCCCGCTGATGCTGTCTCTCGGCTCGTCTCTCCTCCAACATCTCCTGCCTCTTGGCCTCTGTCTGCTTGGACTGGACCGTTAGATCAACGAGGCACAGGATATGCCGGAAGAAGGTAGCGAAGGACTCAATGAGCAGCAGAGCGTACTCGAAACCGAACATGACGATCATATTGGGTCGTGCCTGCCGCAGGACGGTGTTCACGCAGTATCCGAGCATCACCATGTCGTATACAATCGACAGCAGCAGCGAAGACGCCAGGCGGGAGTGGAAGAAGATCTCGTTGGAGGTCGGAGGTTGTTGCTCAACGAATTCGACCCGGCCAGCACCAATCCACTGCCAAATCTTGCCAGCAATGAGGCTGACAAACATGACAAAGAACCGCACGCCCACATCGTCACGGAAGATGGTCATGGCCAGCAGTGTCTCGGTGATGGCGAACCAGGCGTGTTCGTAGAGGCGCTCGACTTCCATGGGGCGGAGCGGGCCGTAGAGAAGGCGCTGGAGAGCGTACATAAAGGAAGCTGTAAGGAGGAGTACGAGATTCGTGAGGATCTACCAGAGGCATTAGGACACGACGAGGCGGGTTCGGAAGCTCGGGAGCGGCGCACCATAAGACAGGCATTTGATTGTGAGAGATAGACGCATGCGGAGTAGAAATTGGGCCTTTCGTATGCGGCGCGCAGCAGCACCGAGGCTGCCAGGGCCACGGAGGTCTGTTGCGACAAGATCAGCACATCAGCGCATTGCGGAGCGCGGCGGCGAGAGCTGTAGTGGTGCAGCTTACCCCAACGTAGGCGGCGATCCGCATGATGGCGAGCCTGTGCAAATCAAAGCAAGACTTGGTAGCGCGAGATATCCATCTGCATGGGCAGAGGAAGGCGGGGGAGAGCACAGCGGGCTGTCGGTGGTGGAGGTGTTGCGCAGCTCGTGCGCAGCTCCCGGACGTCAATCGGACACGTTCACGCAAAGTCGTCGGGTGAAGCTCAAGCCGACCGACGCGCGGCAACGACTTCTGATGGCGCAACCCCGCGTTGCTCAAGGCAGAAATTCGCCAGATATGGTTTTCTTGCACAGGCAACGGATTACTTTCATATTCCTAGCCGAGCCGGTCAGATTAATTGTCAATAAGCTGCTAACCCAGATCTCGACGTTTATGGAGACCTTGAGCATCGCCACGCTCAACAAATATAAAAAAGCCCCTCAAATGTAACATTTGCAGCACGCCGAAAGCACTTCGAAACTGGTAGGTCTCTCTTCTTTCGCTTTGCTATCTTGGTCGTACGGCTCCATAATAGAGTGGCTTAACTTCAACACGTGCTCAATGGCTTGTTCATACCATATTTACATAATTAAAACAATTCAGTTGCCTTGATGATGCAGAAGAGTAATAAGACACAAAACACGAACATGCGGCACCTCTTAAATGCGAGATGCACGCCAACTCTGGAGCCCGTTGCGAGTGTGCCCTCGCCTTCCTATACCAGCTTAACTGTCCTTGAGACAAAGCAAAGACCGAGAGCAAATCGAACAATTGGAATCTGATCAAAGAATTTCGGGTGAATTGATTACAATTGTATCGATCATTAAGAGGTATGCCATACTTTTCCCCCAGGTGAACTCATTCCCTCGTCATGATGTGAATTGCTTTACAACTTGCCCTTCGCCTCCTCAGCTGCACCCTTTGCCTTGCCGCTGAGCTCGCTAGCCTTGCCCTTGGCCTCTCCGGCCACCTCGTGTGCCTTGCCCTTTGCCTCGGCGGCGATGCCGTCTGCCTTCTGCTTGCCAACACCGGTAGCGTCCTTGACCTTGCTGGCGGCTTCCTCTGCATGCAAGAACAAGATCAGCTCGAAAATTCAATGCATTGGTCGCATAGGCCTGTTTGCAAGCTAAGGTGGCATGGAATGAGGTGTTGATGACGTACCGCCCTTCTCAATGCCCTTCACAGCTGCATTGGAAACGGTCCTGTCGACCTTCTTCGCAGCGTCCTTGACACTGTCGACGGTGCTCTTCTGGAAACGAGCCGAGGTGGTGAAGAGGCGGGCGTTGCGGGCAACGGTAGCGCGAAGCATTGTGAAAGCTTGGAGTGTGTCGTGTATGAAAGGTAGGTAGAGAATTCGCAAAGAAGAGCCTGTTCCTGGATGAAGAGCGAGGTAGTGAGATGAGGGCTGCGGTCGGTTGAGGAATTAGAAAGAATGGGAGGGGGAAGAGGCAGTAGATGTATACAGCTCGCGACTGACGTCAGTTGTATGCAGCACAAGGGAGCTTAGCTTGGGCGGGCCGTGCGTCATCGCGATTCGCTCAAATGCCATCATTCCGCACGCCACCATCCCTGCCATCCCCACACCGCAAAAGCCGCCTCCTGCCCCGTTCTCTCTCTACCCCGGCCCTCTCAGCACTTCATAACCTCATCTCTACGTTATCCCTCTCAACACTCGACCTCGATTGCGCGGCCGCAACTTCCAAATTCATGGCAAACTGCCGTGGCAGCGTCGATCTATCTGCCTAATAAATGATCTCGATCGTTTATTAGGCAGCCGAAAACTGCTTAGTCCTTCGCTGATGAGGCAACCGCCAATTCCCAGCGTTTCCCACTGGGTCTTCTTTGTCTGCGACGTGATCCATACAGAGGGGTGCTGCAGCCGATTAGCGCGAAGAATAGCACGGCTCTAGAACATTGCGTAAGTATACCTCGGTTCTTTTTTTTTTTTTTTTTCCTGTGCAAAAGAACATCTATGAGAATGCGAGCTAAGCCGTACAAGATATTGCTGCTCTAGTTCGACAACATACTTTCCTGACTCTAGATGCTGCCGAAGCAATCTGAATACTCGTGAAGGCTCGAGACTCAGTACTGGTCTTGTCGAAGATATTACTCATTCCCTGCTATAGCCTCAACGCCGAGGCTCAGGCCTGTGCAAGGCTGAAAGCTCAAAGTGCCGCAACGCGGTATTTCCCCGAATAAATCATCCTTCGCAACCATCTCGCACGCGACTTCCCTGGCCGGTGGAAGCTGTCGTCAGGACATTCTTGTTATACACTAATGCCCAGAACATTTCCTCGACTGCTAATGTCAAGAGCTAGATGTCCGTGGAAATGAGTTTGGATGGCTCGGATCCTTCGGCAACCATTAGGTCCTCGTTTTAATGCATCTCATTAGCAAATAATCTTAGTATTCTTGCTTTGATTATGTTGAATCATACTACCCTGCAACACAAGCTAAATTTTCATGTATCATGTCTTTTTGCGGAAGAGTATACGTTTTCCATTCTTTACGTCTGATAGCTAAGCACTAACTGCAAGGACACTATACCTCTGCTGTTATCACCCGCGTTCCTCGAGAAACATAGCGAGGCTACGTCTAACAAGCGGGAGTGTGTTTTGTTGCCACTCTACCTCCCCTATTCTCTCCCTCTTTCCCATACAGCGCTCCCCACCAAAATTTTCGATCATTAAGGAAGTTGGAAGGCCCCAGGCTAGGTCTATGTAGATCGGGGTTGTGAAATTATATGACTGTGTATCCCCTGAAAGGGGTTGGTATGGCGAGCTGGGACCAAGACACAGGTAATATCACATGAGCTAGGTAGGAGAAAACCTTAGCATAACATTGTAGTGTTTATTGTCCGATTTCTGCTCGAGGGGGTAGTGGATCTGGACGAGTACGACAGGAGATGAAGATAATGGTCTCAGCTCATCAGCCACACAGTCCTTTCGGCCGGATTGATACATCTAGAGTTCGAACCTCAAGAGCTTAATAAAAACTCAACTGGTGTCCCGCGAACTACCTATAAGCTCGCAAACGCCGGATACACAGGCCAGGAGTCATAAACCGCAACAGTTCAGAGATCACCCAATCAGCTTCAAGCAGACGCTGACCGTTTGACCATGTTGTACAACGGCTCTCACATGACTTGTGCCAGGTCACTCGCCTCTCGCTCGGAGGTGAGACCTATAACTTCTGACGAAAACGCTGCACTTAAGATGTCCTGCTTGGAGACTGGGCGGACCGTGGTGGGCGCAGCGCGGAGCCGCAGATTGGATGTCAGTATCACTGGCGCTGTGATGAGCAGTAACGAGCTTCAACGCCCATGAAGGCGAACGACTGGCCCGTCTTCAACCGGGAAAGCCAGCGAAAACTGTCACCACACTATCTCTTGTATCCGGAGGATCAAGGGCCTCGCGCAGATGTAGAGTGGAGCCGCCGACCTAATTATTGAAAGCGACATCCCGGCGAGGCTAGCAGGTAGCCGCTGCCTACCCTCTAACGTCCCCAGATTGTTCTAGATCTACCATATGCTGTCATCCCTGTCCGCATGCGCCCGGCAAGGCCCTTGAACCATGTTGGTGCTAGCCGATCCCTGCTGCAGGGGCCTTCAGCGCCGGGCGGGCGGTTCGTCTGCATGCTACATCTCCCGTGCCCCCAGCGTATCCTCTCGCTTGGTTGTCTTGTATGCCGTGCATCTTGTGGGCGCGTCAATGTGCTTCTTTGCCCAGCTCACTAGGCCAGCAGCAGGTATATAAATCCAGCTCATTCTTCGGCCTGATCTCACTCTTGACTTTTTACACATATACTGACTCCAGATTGATGAATCAGGGATTTCGCAGCTGCTCCTACATGGCCTAAGACTTCTGGTGCACCACAGTAAGCTTATACAGTTGCAGAGTAGGAGAAATACGCTGACTCTTCAGTGTCTACCACACAACAAGCGGGGACTGGCAGCACGTCATCGCCATGGTCAAACGAGGCCGTCCTATCGCTCGTGGCCGTCATTCTCATGATTATCATCCCCTGCGTCACCTACATAACCCGTCGGGGCGTAAGAAGCTTCTTCAGTCGACCCTTCGGCCTTGCAATCTTTGACAACATCTACGGTATGAAGTGCTAGTGATTCATGATTAAGGCTAGGCTAAATGGAGCAAACAGATGCGAACAACGATGAGCACAATTTGCTCCCTCTCTTTCATTTCGACTCGCCTTTTGAGGCATCCATGAGGGAGAGGCTTGAGTGGGGCGAGTTGTCGGCCCTGCGGATACGTCGGCCGTACGAGGAGGAAGTAGCGGGATGAACCATAAAGGATCAGGGAATGATTGATTTAAATCGAAACTGAGGACTGCCCGTTAGCTTATCTTTAGGAATAGCCTCTCGGTTTCGTTCGCCTACATCCTTTCGTTCCTTAGCATGTGAACGAAAAGTCGTGTATCCATTGATGCTTATGGCTGATATTAAAACGGGCGGTTCTCATTGTCAATTACTGATAGGACTCCGAGGAAGAAACCCTCTTCACCACAACATCATCGACCTCAACTCCCGCATGATCTCAGATATGATCGTCGATTATTTGCTGTCATTTCATTAGCGCAGCCGGAGAAGCGCTTTCTATTTTTGGCCCACATAGTTCGGAATACTGAGAACCAAGAACCATATTGCCACCATCATACACACAAGGCTCGTCCTGTCTTCGAGGGCAGAGGACGAGCCATGACCACTTCACCTGCTTCCCACTCTTCTGAGCCATCCATTATGCCCTAAGGTCTCGTCTAAACTGTGCAGCGGCAACGAGCGAATCTTCCTCTAAGCAGCCCACACATCCTTTCCGGCGGTCTCGATCCAGTTACCCAACTGATTGACGCTCGAATCCCAGTCCCTCAGCCTAGTCCTCATGCCCTCGATCTGCTTCATGTCCAGCACCTTCGGCTGAACCCAGTTGATCTTGGCAATCTGATCCACCTGGTCAATTGTTCCCTTCAGCAGACCCAAACTCAACGCCTTCATGATCAGGTGCTCAATTTGGTCGATGGGCACCTTGGTTTCCTGGGAGATGGCCTGGAAGGTCATGGCGCGGTCCTGAGGCGGGCGGCGGAAGACCGTCTCGGTAAGGGCGGCCAGAGAGATCTTCTGGTACAGGAACTGTTGGTGCTCCTTGAGGAGGTTGTTCTTAGAGATGTTTCCGGAGAGGACGTCGTAAGCAGCCAGGTCGCCGCGGTTGAAGGCGAAGAGGAGGTCGCGGAGCCAGGCGTGAGGAGTGTTGGTAAGGGAGTCGAGAATGGGGTGGAGAAGAAGCTCTCCGAAATTGTAGATGGAGTCTGAGACGAGAGCTGCAATGCTTAGGTCGTAAGCACGCTGCATGGTTTCCTCGCGGGGCAGCTCGGAAATATCGACGCATGCGAGGAAGAGCAGAGCGTTCTTGTAGTACGAGGCGAACTCGTGTTGCGACTGAAAATGTCAGCTGCATCATCTAGGACAACGGCAGAAGTGGTACCTTGTAGTATTCGGCGTTCACGCGGTAGAAGGATGCATGAACGACCGTCTCGACCGTGTCGAACGAGTCCAGAATTCGCTCGCTCTCGTCAAGCTTCTTCCGTGAGGCGGGGAAGTCGCGCAGCTGTAGTTGGACACTCGCCACGGCGACGGTAGCGTAAACGTATGCATCTTGAGAGGCAGGCTTGTTGGCCTTGTCGGCAAGGCTCTGGAGGAAGGTCAGGCGCTCCTTGTCATCTACATCACTGGTGTTAGCTTGCTTCTGGAAGAGATGTGGGCGTGCATACCCTTGAACTGCGACGCGGCGCTCAGGCCCAGGGTGACGAGCTTCAGCTGGTTGATCTTGTCGGCGAAGGTGCGAACGAAGGTGTTGAACAGGTTTATCCGCTGGGGGGCGCTCTGCGGGTGGCTGTAGAACTCGACCAAAGAGTCGGTAAGCTCGTGCCACAGCTTGCGCTCCCAGTAGTCCTCGAAGTTCAGGAAGAAGGGTTGCAGGTCATCGGGAGCGGCGTCGCGCTGCTCGGCGAGGTAGTCCGGAATCATCTCCAGGTCTTTGGCCGTCGGTCCCGCCATCGTGGAGATGATGTGCGAAGAGGAAGACTAGTGGGTGGACGGGGGACGATATATGGCGGTTGGAGGGCGCTGTCGGTGGTGGGTTGGTGATGTCGGTGCTAGTGGAGCTGCGGCGAGCTTCGCAGCCGCCATGGCCTCTAGTCGTAGCTTCCAATGAGCTCGCCGACGATCGGGCTGACATATCTCCGGCCGCCGACGCTGCCGGCCAAGCCCAGAGCAACCACCAGCGCGCCCTCCGCATCGACAACCACCCTCCCGCCGCTCTCCGCTCTCTCACCCCGCACCATGGCCCTCTCCAGGAGCTGTTCTGGCCCCAGCGCCGGCCTGGCCAAGGCATTGGCTGCTCCTCGCCTCTCCGCCTCCTTCGCCCGTCCCGCCCGCCGCCAGGTTCACGATGTCGCGATCACTCGCACCGGCAAGCCCATCATCAGGATACCCGGTGGCAGGTGAGTCTGCCCAGAAATTCTGCTGGATATGAAGCTGGTGCTGACTTGTCGCAACACAGATCGTCGCTTGGAGGTTTGATCCACGCATAGCCCGCCTTTCCATCCAACCGCGACTGACTCCTTCGCAAGGCCACACCGCAACCGTTTTTGGCGCTACCGGCTTCCTGGGAAGGTATATCGTCAACAGACTGGGTACGAATTACCGCGCGTAGTCTTGGAAGGGAGGCGCTGACCCGGGAATTGAACAGCACGTCAAGGTGTTACCGTTGTCATTCCTTTCCGTGAGGAGATGGCCAAGCGTCACCTGAAGGTTGCCGGTGATCTCGGCAGGGTTGTCTTCATTGTAAGGAATTCTTTCATGCAAACGAGTGCATGGCATTGTGACTGATTCACGCGCAGGAGTACGACCTGCGCAACACTCAATCCATTGAGGAAAGCGTCAGGCACTCGGACATTGTCTACAACCTCATTGGCCGTGACTACCCCACCAAGTCAGTGAGCGAGCAGTCTTGAGTTGGGGACAATGTTAATGGCAGTGGGACAGGAACTTCGACCTTGAGGATGTGCACGTCGAGGGTACCCGACGCATTGCCGACGCCGTTGCGAAGTACGATGTCGACCGCTACGTTCACGTTTCAACGTACAATGCCAGCACGAGCTCTCCTTCTGAGTTCTTCCGGACCAAGGCTCGTGGCGAGGAGGTTGCGCGCAACATCTTCCCTGAGACTACCATCGTCCGCCCCGCCCCCATGTTCGGTTACGAAGACCGCCTTCTGAACCGGCTGGCCGGTCCCACCAACGTCATTACCTCCAACAACATGCAGGAGCGCTACTGGCCTGTGCACGCCATCGATGTCGGCATGGCGCTCGAGCACATGCTGCACAACGATAACACCGCCTCGGAGACTTATGAGCTGTACGGTCCCACCAACTACAGCACCGCCGAGCTCGCAGAGCTGGTCGACAAGGAAATCCTCAAGCACCGCCGTCACATCAACATTCCCAAGCAGCTGCTCCAGCCTGTCGCTGAGATCCTCAACAAGGCTTTGTGGTGGCCCATCACGTCGCGGGATGAGATTGAGCGCGAGTTCATTGACCAGCAAATCGACCGCACCGCCAAGACCTTCAAGGACCTTGACATCGAGCCCGTTGAGATCAAGAGTGTCCTCTACCACTACCTCAAGAGCTACCGCAGCTCCACCTACTACGATCTCCCGCCTCAGACCGAGCGTGAGAAGCGCGAGGAGCGCAAGTACCTCCACGTCCTGGACGACCAGTGATTTCCACCACCATTTTCCCTTGAGTGCATCCGTTATTAGTTTATTTTTCCAGGATGGATTGGGTTTCAAAGCGCCAAGAATCGAAGAATAAGAAAGAAAGGAAGGAAGCCATTTTGTGTGTACATAAAACAAGGCTAGCGCGGTTTCTGGCTGCCCTGTACTTGTAGGAGAGGCGACCATACAGGCGAAATGAAGCTCGAAAAAGATCAAGTTCGGACGACGTTTGCTGAGGCGACGTGTGCGGTGCTTAACTGAGTTCCAGGCCCACCGAGCCTTCACAAAACCACCGCCACGTTTACTATCGCAAAGACACAGGAAGGTACCTCTCCATGTGAGAACAACGCCCTGTCGCTTATGCTAAACTACGGAATCGAAAGAAAACCCAAGATCTGAGCCGTAGCCCAGTCTGTCCCACCATCCCATCCGTAAATCCCTTCCGCCTTCGCCGCGTTTGTTCAACGAGTACTCTCATGATAGACTCGCGATATGAACAACGCAGTGAAAGAGCAGAAAACGAAAATTAAAAAGGCCCAACGTAAAGTAATCAGGGGAAATGAGATGAGAATCCCAGATCAAATCCTGAAATAATATCGAAAACTTAGTAGCAAGTCAGAACAGATTAGCAAAGAAAAAGTGAAACAAGGTTGACGCGAACCCCTTCGGCCTACGTGGTATCCCCCTCCCTCTGTTCCTACATCTGGAAGAGCTTTCTTTAGATTCTTCCCGGAGGTCTCTTACCCCTCCAGATTGCGCACAACGTAGACCAACAAATACGCCTCGGCCCTCAGCACGTCCGCTTCGCTCGCTAGCACGACCTTGCTGTCGTCGAAAAGGAACCAGTCGCCGCCTTTGCGTGCATAGCTTACATAGTGGCCCGAGTCGATCTTGCCCTTGTGCACAATGACGCTGGCGAGCTCGTACATGCAAGTAGGCGGCGGGATGGCGCCGTTGCCGCCGGTGGCTTTCGAGCCGTTTGCCGAATCCTTTGACGAGCTGCGGGCACGAGTGGTGTACGGGTAGAGATCGAGAGACGTGGGGAACGCGATTTTAGTTTCGAGCTTGGTGGATGTTGACTTTGAGGTCTCGAAGCGCTGTGAGAGCTATCGTTAGCGGAAATTCCCCTTTCACAAGGAACACGGGGGCCTGTAAAGTATCGATGTCTTGCGCGTCTCTCAATTTGACAAAAATGAGACCAACTCTGTGACGATTATTGACTTCAATGGCTCCAGTTTCTAACATACCTTGAGGTGAATTGGGAGCACCGGCGGAAGCTTCTTGATGCTCAATTGCTTCGTGGCACTCTGCTGCGTACCGCCGCACTTTTCGCAAGAGTACTCCGCTGCGGGCAGCTTTTCTTTTCCTGTGAAGCGATCCAAGCAATCTCTCAGGTCAATTGCCGGGTTTTTCTCTGCAGAGTCGTTTTCCAACTTCCGCTTCTTCGCTTGGGAACGCAGATCCAACGAAAGATCCATAACCGGATCAATTGCCGTCGTCACATTGTGACACTTGTCGCAAGTGACTGTACTTTGGAGCTTGCCGGAAAAGGTTTTGTGAATGAGGCATGTGCACTCTTCATCGCCGTCCTTTCCATTGTTTTCGGTGCCGTCGTTTTCCAGATGCAGATTGTTGAGGATAAACTGCATGTACTCATGAGCGTCCTGTTGCTGGTAACCTGCGAGAGCCTGTAGTCATATTAGCAAGATGATCCTGATATTCGGGCTCTATCCCCGAGTGGAGACAGACTTGGAAGCCATGCGGTAGTGATGGACCTGCGGAGGATAGTTGAAGAGATGGCAAGGACAAAGCCGACATCATATGGACGCTAGCTTAATCCAAGTCTCTCTTTACTTCCCACGCGGTATTCCTTCACTACAGCAATGGCCCTCTTGGAGAGGCGTACCTGCGCGCCGGACCAGCTGCCTAGCAGCATGCTCACGGCACCGTATCCCTCCGTCTTCTCCAGCGAGTAATATTCCGTAAATATTTCGTCCAACGCACAACTAGTACACGACTCTCTATCACAGTCTTTGGACGTGTGGCCCTCGCCCAGGTAGAACGCTTTGATGAAGGGGTTGTGTATCAGGCACTGCAAGATCACGCTCATGAAGCATGTCTGGCCCATGTTATACAATCCTCGCAGTCCAATGGCGCGACAAGGAGCGAATGTAGAGTTCTGAGCGACGAGGCGGTGATCTTCTGGCGTCATGGTCTCTTCTAACCTTCTCTTTTTGCGGCCTGCCGACGATTAGCACAAAGTGGATTCCCTGAGGTGGTCCAATGGGCACCTACCTTGCAGCAAGCGTACATTCTCTAGCATCGGGTCGTAGATAAAATCCTTGCATTGTTGGCAGTACACGCAGCCCTGCTTCGATTCCACAGCTGTCCGCCAACGTTCAGTATCATGGCCAACCAAGCTGGCATTGCGCAACGGGCAAACATACAGAAAGCATGCTTCTTCGCCTCGAAATGTTCGTCGCGTAGCTCTGCTGTAAAGACGCCAACGCACTGCAGGCACATGTACGTCGGCTTGAGCGAAAGGACGGGGCGGCTGTCGCTGTTGAGGCTCGATCGATGGGTCTGAGGTATTATACTGTGGCGGTCGTGGATTGTCTGGATGATGTTGGTGTACTGCTGCACCAACACCTTGCGCCGCTCCGCGAACAGCGGCTCTAGGTGTTCTGGACAACAGAGGCGGCGAATGTCAGTTCGCGACGAACCCTTTCACCAACGGGCGCGCGCGTACGACGCACGCCGCTGAGCGCTTGCCGGCCACGCCGCAGCTGAGAACTCACCACAGCCGTAGAGTATCTGGGGCAAGTTGCTCGTGCCTGTGAGCAGCTTGCCCTTGGTGACCTTGTTGTTCGCAGCCGGCCCTGCTGACTTCGGGGTCACGGTAACGGTGTCCATGGCGGGCGAGTGAGCGTCGGAGTTCCCAGGTTGTGCGAGGCTCGAGGTGGGGGCGCGCTACATGGCGCTCTTGCGGGCGGAAGTGGAAGTAAGTCGGGGGCGCGTGGTGGGAGCGAGGCTGGCGGAGATGTTCAGTGTCAGATAGCAGAGAGTCGCATTAGCGCGGATGTGCGCCGCGGACGGACAGGGACCTGCATGAGTCGCCGCAGATCCACAATGACGGATCTCACGGGTGAACCCGCGTCCACTTTAACCGCACCCTTGAGTGCTTCCCGCCGCTCTATACACACGTCACAGCGCGCATTGGCATCCGTAAGATTCAAGGCCTCGCTCTATCCTGAGCGGGCTATCGCTTTCACGCCAGACGGACGAACAAACTACCTAGTACATCGTTACAAAGAAATGAGAAAAAAAAAGTCGCCGAGCTACACCAAACGAGGACTGCAACGTAATGCAAAAGAACCCCCTATCCAGACCGTAGACATTCAAGCTGGACCGGTGTGACACCTTGGCACTGCCGGCCCGCAAAGAAAGACGTGGGGGCGAGGCGGAAAACCGAAATGAACGCAGTGAACCTGGTAAACCGGCGCCTGATTCCCCAGAAAGAAAAGTGAGGAGGTTGAGCTGAGCAATGCTGCACCGAGCTTGCTCAGCCACCTTTGAACCCGAACGAGACAGAAAGAGTGTGTGGGACGAGGCAAGGCCAGCCAGGGGCATATTGCAACGGCGTCTTTACCCCGCAGGCTGCTTTTGCTCCACACCCGCTCTACCTCCAGGCCCCTCTTTTGTTAAGTCGAAAGAGCCCTAAGAGACCTCTTGAATGCTTTATCGCGCCTCCCGTTCAGTCCTCTCCTAGCCACCAGCACCGGAGACTTGCGGAAAAGCAAACCCACAAAGCATCAGAAACCCATAACACCGCTTCATTCGTACGGAAGAGGAAAGGCATTCGCGTAAGACGATACGAACACCCATTGTACCGCAGCGCCATCCGTATGATACCCAACTGCTGGCCATACAAATCCAGCGTGCTGAACCGCTTGACATGCAAAGAGGAAATTGGAAGTTTTGTGCCTAACGACGGTCTCGTTGCGGCCCAAAGTCTGCCTCTACAGTCTTTCTCTCTTTTCGGCTTTTGAACACGAACTCCGCCAGCAGCGCCAAGTGGTCGCTGGGGAAGTGGAAGTTCGGGAATCCGGGCACACGTTGCATGTACTCCTTGTCAACTTCTCCCAGGAGGCCGGTGGCGTTGAGCGCATTTGTCGCGTAGAAGATGTAGTCGATGACCCCGGTGAAGCCGGGCGTGTAGTTGGTGAAGCTGAGCTCGCCGATGTTCGAGTAGCTAGACTTGAGGCTGAAAGGATGAGACATTCCTTGCTTCGTGAACTGGCCATACTTGTAGTTGCCAAGATCAGCGTGGCCGCTGGAGAGGGCTCCCTGGGCAATCAGCTCGTAGACTCCAGAGTCAGGTGTCGAGTTGAAATCACCGCACAGCACCAGCGGAATTTGCTGAGGCTCGGTGTAAGTCATTGAAGGCGCTGGTTCCGGCAAGGGTTCCGCAGGTTCCGCGTCACCCTCGTCGTCACCATTGGCATATTTGTAGACGGCCTTGTCGGTGCATGGTGCCCACGCGACATACTCCTCCGCATTTTTGTGGATCTGTTCCATAAGAATGGCCGCCTGAATGACCTTGACATCCTTGAAGATAGGGTCCCAGTAGACGTGCGCGTTCACTACCATGAGGCGCGCTCCGGTTTGGCGGTTCTCAAAGAATGCTGACACAGCGATGTTGTCCTTGGGCATGACACGGTTGAAAATGTCGTGCTCGCCCTTCATATCAGGTCGATTGATGGCCAGGTTGGCAAAGTCGAGGAGCTTTTTGTCAAGGAGGATGAACCTGTATCTGTTAGTCAATCAAGCAAAAGAGTGAAAAGACACACTGAGACCTACTTGCTGTTCTTGTAGAAGATACAACATCCGTCAACAAACTTGGCTTCCTTTTCAGCCATAGTCCTAGACCTCGACTTCTGCCAGTAGACGCCCTTGTAGTCGTTGTGAGCCAGTGCCGGGCGGAAGTACTCATTGTAGCTCTCCGAGTCGATCTCTTGGAGGCAGATGATGTCGGGTTGGCGACTGCGCAGTTCCTGCAGGATGAGATCCCTTCTGTGCTCCCAAGACAAGGCTCCAGATGGCGTGTATCCGTAGTGCGACTGTGTAGCCATCCGATCGCAAAGAATGTTGTAGCTGAGAACCTGGAACTTGTCTTCCGGGCTAGCCGGTGTGTCATCGAGGACGATCCAGTCACGTTCCGTGGGCGGATCCGGTCCTTTGGGTGACGTTAGAATGTAAAATACAAGCAATAGGCAAATTGGCACTTACCCGGCGCTTGCTCGCGCAGGTACTTGACGAGCTCGGTCGTGCCGTGCTCGACGATGATGCCCTTAAGCTGATCGTCAAGATTGGGGTTGCCCTCGATACCGAGCATTTCCAATTGATACAAGGAGCCCATCTCGTAGGGCAGGGTCTCAATGTTATTGTCGAAGAGCAAAAGCTCACGCAGATTGACTAGCATACCGATTTCAGGAGGAAGCGTACGGAGGTCATTTAAGGATAGATCCAACTCCCTCAAGTTTCTAAGCCTTCCAATAGCGGGAGAGAGGAAAGTGAGCTTGTTGAAGTTCAGATAAAGCTTAGTAAGGAAGGTGTAGTCAAAAAGAGCCGGAGAGAGAACTTTGAGATTCTGGCCACCGAGATCCAGGGCCTTCCATATCTGCGAGTCATCCTTGTCATTGTTGTCCTTTGCAGCTCGATGGCGCTCTTCCTTCTCAGGCTCCTTCGCAATTCCATTTGCCTGTGCAGCCGCTACTCCCTTGTTTGTCGATGGGTGGTTACGAGCGTGGGAGTGAGACATGGTCATCTCACGGGCATGCTGCGCATACTGCAGCTGCAGCGCCCAGTGCTCGTTTGGCGCCTTCGCCAAGCTACTGTGGACGCTTCCTGGAGTGCCATTTTGCAGGTGATTGGCCCCAAAGTGCGGTGTCGTGTTTCCCAGAACTCCATTCGACATGTTGTGCTGGTGGTTGCCAAAGTTTGCTCCGTGTCCGCCGTGCGCACCGTGGTCTTGGTGCTGGGGGTGCTGGTGGTTCTGATGCTGATGGTTTTGGTGCTGCTGGAACTTGGCCAGGTTCATCTGCATCGCAAAGCGCTGGTGAGAGTTGCCGTTCAGCATGCCGTGCTGTCCTTGTTGCGCGTGCGTCTGATTATACATGCTGAAGGGGTTGTGCGCGGGCGACTGCGGCCCAGGCGAACGTGATGGCGAAGGCGTGTCGGGATTGAAGCCTATTCTGCCACCACTCGTGACCGGCGATCCTGTGCGGGGGAGATTCCTAGGGAGGTGTGCTTGTTGGTTGAAGAAGAACTGCCCGGCTCCTTGCTGGAACCGGTATGGACCATCGGCCATCTACAGTGGAGAGATAACCTCGAGGATGTGCCGGGTAAGCCGTATGCCGCTATGAATGGGGGTGCGGAGATGCGGAGGGTGTTCGGTGCGGGCGTTAAGTGAGCGGAAGAGGCTGGGGACGGTGGTGTCTTCTTCGCCTGAACATGAGCAACCGCGCAGCCGACACTCATCAAATGAATGCAGGGGAAGATCCGCCGCAGCGCGGTCCGCGATGGCGCGCCAACAAGGCCAAGGTGTCAGCCAGGCAAACGAGCAGCGCGGGCGTGTTTGTGCGGGCGGGACCGAGGCTGGAGGATATGGGGAGTTTGCGCGCGGTGGCGGGGGGGAGCAGGGTCGCCGGATGTTATGCGGTCGCAGTGACGGGCGGCGAGGAGCTAGAGCAAGACAGACGCGTGAGCAAGAGCCAGAGCCGGAGCAGTGTTTGGCTGGGAGGCGGGTGGTCTGGGATGACGAGACTGTTTCGCCGAACGGACCTTTGGAGCAGCAGGGCACTGGGCTGGGCGTCGGTGCTAGCAGCGCGGGAGTCGGGCGGCCGAGCTGGAATCAATGGGAGCGGGACGCAGGCGCAAAGAATGGCGTGGGCAGTGGAGGTGCACGATGGGGTGGTTGGCGGCGGGCTTGGAGGTAGTCTCCAGCTCACAGACGAGCACAGATCGGGAATGCACGTGACCGCGGCCTCAGGCCAGACGACCTTGGCCCGCCCGCTTCTGAGCGCGACCGCAGCGGCGGCGGGACGGGCCCGCCTGGTGGGATCATCAGGCCCTCGGCGTCTCGCGCGCAATGCCTGCCATCACCTGTTCATGCGCCTGCGCTTGCGTGACGCTGCTGCGTTTGCTGGGCCTTTGACGGGGCGCCGCTCTGTGCTAGTAGCTGTCACCCTCCCGGTCGCGGCAGCTCCAGCGCCTTGGGGCTGATGAGAGACGGTCGCAGTCAAGTCAAGCTCAGGCGCCACAGCGGGCCTCTCGCACCCAGGCTGATTGGAGCGTGGCCACCTCGGCTTCGCTGAGGCTCATACTTCGGCGCGAGGGGCTGCGAATGTGAAGCTCGAACAGTCTCACCTGAGGCTGAAGCTTGCCGCGATTCACAGCTGCGCACGCTTTTCACGCTCCTCGCCCGCCACCCTCCGCGCTCAACGCACTCGTCCCGCCGTCCATGCCTCGGGCGGCGCTCTCCAGGCAGCTCTCTCGCATTCCGCCGTGCCGCGGCCAGCGGGCCATTCACCGACGCTCGAGCGCCGCCTTAATAAGTCCGATACAGTGGGGAAGGTCGATAGACTGGGATACGGGCCACGGGCCGACAGCTTAGGATGGAATGGTACATGGTAAAGAATCACCCTTTGCACGCATCAGGGGGCCGTTTCCACTACGCGGATCATGGCTTAATGCTAAGCCCGAGACTAGTACCGCTACCAAAATGTCCCCTCCTCCCAGCTACAGCGCCCCAGATCCGCTGCCGCAGACGACCTGGAGGGCCTGCTGAGTCGAAATTCCATCGTCGCATCCAGCAACGTGAGCTCATCATTGGCCGCCATGGAGGTCGCGCGCGGCTCCACTTCCAGCTCCCAGTCCACCCACAGCAGCGGCGACAGCCACCAGCCGCTGCTGTCCCCCTTCGTCATCCGCCATGGCCGCCGTTACCTCAAAGATCTGCCCTATCCGCTCCCTTGCGACCTCCCTGAGCTGCAGCGCCAGAACCTGTCCACGCTGCTCGCCGTCACCGCAGTCGGCAAGCCCATATGCACGCCACGCATCAAGGAGATAGCCCCGAAGAAGGTGCTGGAGATCGCATGCGGGAGCGCATACTGGACGTCGCTGGCTCACGAGTATCTCAGCGGACTCGGCTTCACCGACGTCGAGTTTACCGGCATCGACATCGTCCCTATGGCTGCCGACTTGAACAAGCAGGGTGTCAAGTGGCGCTTTATCCAGCATGACCTGCGCAGGTTCCCCTTGCCCTTTGAGGATGAAGAGTTCGATATCGTGGTCTGCAAGGATCTCGGGCTCGTGATCCCCACTGGTGTTCCCTCCCAAAAGGCGCTGGAGGAGTTTATCCGGTGCGTCAGGAAGGGCGGTGCCTTGGAGTGCTGGGACGTCGACTCTGTCATTCGCTCCCTTCTACCCCATCCTCCCCCGCCACTGCGCCACAATCAGGGGGATGAAGATCAGTGCGCGAAGACTGCGACGTTCTTGATTTCGCCTTCGACGCCATTCGCCAGCTGCCAAAACAAGTACCTACAAGACGCGAGCGACTGGATACAGGATGCTGTCGAAAAGCGGCAGCTGTACACGATGCCGTGCTCGCGTATTCTGCAGTTGCTCCTGCAGGAAACTGAGACTCTAAAGGACGTCGACTATCGCCGAGTGGCCATTCCCCTGGGGGAGATGCGCTGGGAAAGAGAAATGAGTGGTGAGAAGAGGCCGCTGAAGCGCAGGGACAGCGAGCTGGCAGCGAAATTGAAATCGGGCGAGGATTCCATTCTGACCGAGGAGCAAGCTGCTCTGAGAAGCACTGCGCTCACCGTCGTCATTCAGTTCATTGAAAGCTTGGAGCCATTGTTGAAGGAAGTCAGTGGAAAGAACCAAGAGGAATGGCAGAGATGGTGGGGCTGGATGATGGACGATCTTCTTCAGCAGAAAGGTGCATCGAGCGGAGAGTGCCTGGAACTCGGTGCTTGGTGGGCTGAGAAGATCTGAGAAGCATTATACCCATTATACTCTCTGTCCCGCTTGCTTGCTTTTCCTCATACCCTTGGCAGCTTTACAAAAAAGACGAGAACCTGAGCTCTCTCAGGCCTTGTCATACCGCTGGCGTAGTGCGCGGTATCTCTTTAAATAGTATCTGTATGTTTGTCAGTCGCATAAGAACTACCAGCACGATGCGTCCACACATGGTGTCTGCAACCCCGAGCAAACCTACAAGGCCTCAATCTCTACGAGACGACAGTCAGCAGGCTGCGGAGACTCGGAGGTGGTAGGCCGTACCTTTCTTCACGAATTCGGCTCTTTCGATTCTCCGCTTGATCTGCTCCTCATCTCTCAATCCGGCTTGGCTTGCAAACGCATTGTGAAGGCGTTTTCGGAAGAAGTTGTAACCTTGTGGGTACTCCCTGCCGAGGTACAGCAACTCTACTCTGGATCAGCGCTTGGCCACTCATCGTGCGGTAGAGTTCAACCCACCTTTGTAGATCCGGATGACCTGATAGCGCAATCCTGGGTTGATCGAAGACATATTTGGACGGCTGCAGACCCGCCGTTATGCAGTTAGGGAGGTAGCGCAGCCAGCTCGGAATGAAGGCGAACGGACGCAGGAGGGTTCGTGGATGAGCTTGCTGTTTCGGAAGAGGCTGACGTCGTAGATGCGGCGGGGCCGAGGAAGCGTGGCTGGCGGGTCCCTCTCGGGTCCCTGGCGCCATCTTGCGCGACCTCCCCGCGGGACGTGTCCATCATTTCGAACTTTGTCTGAACCAACGTGCATCTGTCCCTAGTATCACCGCTTGTTGGCAGTTGGCCCCCCGCCTCATCCGTATCGCCTGACCCCCGCCCTTTGCCATTGGTACCTGTCCCGGACGATGAGACACCCTGCCGCCCGCCCGCTGCTCGCGCATCTCGCGTCGCCTCTTCCGGCATACCGACGGTTTCCCTGCGCATACTATTCTTCCGCATCTGGCGACCCGTCTGCACCTCCTGCCGCTTCATTGAGCCCGCGATGGCTCTCGGACGTCAAATCCCGCATCGGGAAATGTATCACATTTGGCCTCAAGCCTGAACAGACCCATGCTGCCGGCCGTATGTTGGAGGAGCTGGCTCGCGATTGGAGGGAGCTTGTTGCGGGAAGCGAAGGTTTCCTGACAGAGAAGAGCAGGAGGGGACTCTACCGGCAGGACGTCGTGTGGGGAGAAATGGTCCGCGCTCCGTGTCATGACAAGCAAATACAGAACATAGGCTGATGAGTATTGTTTGGGCGGTGTGCAGGATAGCATGGTGAGTTCCATCCTGACGGCAGTCAATCCAAAACAGATAACGCTGACTGGGTTCCGCAAAGGGTATGCGCCAACGTCGCCAGCTCCGCATTATATATTGACATGCTGCAGGCCATGTAAACAATGTCGTCTACAACCGGTACGCCGAGTCGGCGCGCGTCAATTGGGGGCTCAATTTTGCCAACGTCCACGACCCAGCACACCGGAAAGAATGGGCTGAAATCATGACCCCAAAGGCAGACGGACTCATCCTACGAAGTATCCGAACTGACTACAAGTTTGTGCGTACTTCTGTTTCGGACGCGTGTCCGCGCGTTGTCTTATCTTCGGCCGATGGGCATCTGCGTGCTGACTGCACTCTACATCTCAGCCGATGACTTATCCAGACCGTGTAACCGTGTTGCACAAGCTGCGCTCTGAGCCCACGGATGAAACAGATTCGTTCATTCTGGACGTCGTCATCCTGTCCGAGCGGCACCGCAGGCCAGCCGCACGCTGTGTAGAGGACATTGTTGTGTATGACTACCGGCGGGGCAAGAAGACGCCTCTCAAGCCATTCATGCTGAAGCAATTCCGGGAGACGTTTGCGCTGCAGGAGGCCGCCAAGCAGAAGTACAGCGCCAGGGTTGACGTGCTGTCAAAGCAGGTTAGGGCGCTAGAGACGTCCAGCTGGGACCGGCCAGACGCAAAAGAGGACTTTGGCAGCGCCGGCGCTTGAACGGCACTAGAGCCTTACAAAGCAGCATCGAACCGATAGTCATCGGCGCGGGAATTCACGTGTGCGACGCGGCTGGAGATGGGACAAGAATAGCGATTGGGCAGATCTCTAGGCAGCTATATCGGGCATAGGTTATGAGAGCTCTGTGCGTGGATGACTTCAGTTCAACGGCTCGCGTGCGCTGGCGTCGAAACAACACGCCGGGGCGGAAAAGAGATTGCGGAGAAGACAAGACGGCGGCGCAGGACGAAGCACTTTCGCGCGTGATCAAGAAGTCTTGACTCTTCACATTGCAGGACCCACTGCGGGCTGACAGTCCGCGGAAGGGCAAACGCAGGCAGGCCATTTGTGAATTTTCGCGGTGATCCTTACCCAAGAGCTTGTTTAAGCACCCAGGATCAAGGGGCAGCAGGGCCAGCAGCTAGTCCCGTTCGGCGGCAGTCGGCGTCCTGGCAAACGGCGCCGGGCTCCTATTCGACGGGCAATCTCACGATAGACGGCCGTTCTTGGTTCTCTGCGCTGGGCGGGGCAGCCTCTGCGGGCGCGCGAATCGCCTCTCTCCCGGACAGTCACGATCGCCTGATGGAGGCCGCCGATGCGCTGGAGGTTGATCGGGCGCGTGCAATAAGGCGCTGCTAGGCCGTATCCGTCTCGCAAGCCTTCCGCGATCGACGCTGCGCCGGCGACTCGTTAGGCGTCATGTGCTGCCGAGCGACGGCCGGGAATTTCTGCGCGCTGGCCGTGGTGCGAGGACGAGGGCGTCGCACGCGAGCGCCCTCAGCTGGCCGGCTGCTGCAGGCGTGGGCCGGCGGGTGCGGGCGGCGAGCTTGTTTCGTGGTGGTGCAAACCTAGTGTTTGGGGGGCGCTAGGCCGGTGGATGCGCCTGTATGCAAATCGCCAGGCCTGTAGCGCAGCCTAGCGCAGTCATGACCCTCCGCTGTCTGTCTCGTTTCAAAAAACCCTCCACTCCATCGCTCCCACGGCACCGCTCCCAGCCAGCGACACCACGCCCCGCCCGCCCACCGCCCCCCACCGGACCCTGTTTCTTTCTTTCTGCGGTTCTGTTCCTGCGCCGGGCTCAGAGGGCACCTCGTCGAGCCGGCCCTGGGACCTGAAGCCGTCACCGCGGCCCGCTGATGCCACCGAAGGGCAAGAGGAGCGCGGCGAACACACACGACAAGCGGCATGAGAACGGCCTCGCGGCGCCCGGAAAGCGCATCCCCAAGCAACGCTCCAATCCCGCTCTCAACGGCCACGCAAATGGAAAGCCCCCGCAGAGCTCTCCGCCGCTGCCGCCGCCAGACCTAAGCACCCTCCCCAGCTGCCCGGCTCCTGGCAATGCCCCAGTGCACACGACTCTCCCGGACACACAGATGCCAGACGACCGGCGCCCGCTGCTCGCGAGGGGCCGCACCGTCTCCGAGGCCTCCCACGACGCCTCAGACGCTGGCTCTGTCGAGCCCCAGAACGGCTCCGCCGATGGACACTCGCGCCTGTCGCTGCACCGCGCCGCCGTGCACCAGCACCGCAGCCAGATGGGCCACAAGGGCAGCCCCGCCTCGACGGCCATGACCATCATCTCCTCGTGCCCCGTGTGGGATGTCGTCGCCATCCTCATCATCCTCCTCCAGCTGCCCTCGACCGTCCTCACCGTCATTCATTTGCTCTTCGCTACCCTCACATTCGTGCCTCCGAGCAGCACCGCTTCGCTGTCCAGTCTCCCTAGCTTCAGCGAGGTCTTCAAGGGATCGCAAGGCATGCCTTCTCTGGGCACCATCGTGCTTTGTGATCTGTTTGCCTTGATTATATGGGGTTTCCTTCCCATGTTCGCCCAAGGCATCGCCTTCGACCTGGCTCAGGCCGTCATCGCAATTTCGCTGGGAGGCGCCGCCGCCGGAAAAGGCGGCGTCTCGCAGAGCGTGCTTGTCTGCGGAGGCATCATCTTCTTTTCTCACGCCTATCGTCACCGTACAATCCGCACCTACGTCCTCCGTTACCTCCATTTCGTATTGTCCAGGGGCGGATTCGATATCTTTACCCCTCCATCCTCCGATTCGATCTACCCGGAGTCCGCACACGTATCCCACGGCTGGCCGCGCTCCGTGCTGGGATTGCATATTTTGTCGCAGGGAATACTCCGGCTTGGCCGGCGTTGGTTTATAGCCAAGCAAGACCGACTCCCGACAACGACGTCGAGCAGGAGGACCGATGTCGACACCGTGGCCCCTCCGCAACTGCCCCGTTCCATCCCGGACTCCGGGATAGACAGCAGCACAGGAGCTGCAGCCGACGGCCGGCATCCCGGGCCCTCCCCTTCAGGCGTCGATGGTCGAGAGAGATCTTTCAGTTCTGTTTCTAAGAAAAAGAAAAGGCAGGCGACTCAGGTTCGGAGTCAACAACCTTTTTGGGCCGCTATTGCGAGCACAAAAGTTACTTTTTGGAAGGAGGTGCAGCAGAGCAGCGAGTCTGCTGACAGTCATGAGGCGAATTCAACGGATGTTAATCACATTGGCAACGCTCATTTCAAAACCGGGGAGGATAGGGTGTGGATTTTGGACGTCGGCGCAACGGAGATCTCGTTTGGTGCTAGCGTGGTCGAAAAGAGCACGGTGAAGGAAAACGGGGGGGAGGAGCAAGAATCAAGCCTTGGAGCAGGCATCGACAAGTCGAAGCCGTTCTACGTGCGTCTCAATGGCACTAATTGGGCGTCTACGTACATCGCGTCGGCCGGTCAGGACCAGAAGGCGGGTGATGGAACACTGGGGATGTGGTCCGGCAAGATCTTTGGTCTCACGTCTCAGCAGAACTACAAGTGCGAGTTCGTGAGGACGGATGATCGGGCTACCATACATTCTACCAGTCTCATCACCCAGGCTGCTCCAAGCGCCGAGCAAGGTATGTGCTCTTTACCGACCATCTGTGACTTTTCTGATCTTTGTGGAACAGCCTCGGCCGTTTCTCCTCCAGCGCATCAGACCCTTCGACCGCAGTCCCCCAGGACTCTGCTTCGGAACAACGTCACCAACCTCGAACACGAGCTCCAGGAATTGAAGATGCAGCAAAAGCGGAACCAGAGATCCCATGGCAAGGCCCTTGCAGCGGCGAAAAAAGAAGTCGACACGGTGGAAGGCAAGATACAGACTTCGGGTGGCAACGATGACAGGTTGAAGCAGAAGAAGAGACAATTGTCTGAGGCAATTCGCCAAGCGGAAGAAGCAGCCTCAGACATGTCTTCTCAGAACTCAAACCTGGCCAACATTCCGGAGGAAGATCTGGCCGAATTCAAGACCGAGGGACGTAAATGGCGCCAGGAGAAAGACCGCTTGACTGCTGCTACCGAGGAGTTCGAGCGCTGCAAAGCTGAGGCTGACAAGGAGGTTTCCAATGCTGAGTCTGAGTACGCTTCGATCGTGAAGAAACGCGAACGTCTCCAGGCGCGGCAAGCGAAGCTGAATGAGCAGCACGAGCGCCTCAGTTCGATGAACGCCCAGGATCAAGACGCGCAGGCCCGGAAACTCAACGAACGCGCGGCATTGATGGCTACACGAGCTCAGCACGAGTCGCAGTACCTCGGCCAGATCATCAACAACGAGCACAATGCCATGGACATTCAGAGCAAGACAATGTACATCAACCAGCAGATCCAGCATCTGCAGGCGATGCTCCAGCAGCAACAGCAGCAGAATCCCAGCCCGCCGTCAGTTCCGACCACGCCCGAAGGCCCGCTCCCTGGCACTACCGGATCCGCCTCGCACAACTACACGCCGGTGTTCCAGTTTCCGCCGCTTGCCGGACAATTGAACGGCACGCCTAGCTCCGTTCCTCGCGAAGGCCGAGGCCGGTCCAGCTCTATGCTCTCCGACATGTCTGGCTTCACTGATCACAATGTGGACCCTCCACCAGCCTATGCACCCATTGCTGCGCCTAATTTCTCCTTTGCTCCCGGTGCACTTGGTAACGGCCAGTTCGGCGCGTTCAACGCACCGATAATGAACGGAACTAAGGCGCGCAAGGGCAGCAGCGGTAGCAGTGGTGGCAGCGGCACCGGTTCAGGAAGTGGCAGTGCGCCAGGCAGCCAGAGAGACCCGACCAGCCCATTGAACAAGACGTCTAGTCCGGTTGGTTCCACGACTGTGCCTGTGGGTCCTGGTGTTGTCGGTGGTCCCTAAGGATCTCTGAATTCGCACGTGCTCTTTTTCCCTTTTTGCTCCATGCGCCGGATAGCTTTGACTTGAGTAGATAGCCTCTGTGTGGGAAATGCATCCGTTGTTTTCGTTACCTTTTTGCACGACGTATCTAATTGTGAGGTTAATACGAGGCTTACGATATTATAGGATACACGTCATCTGCCGATAGTCCCGACTGTAGGTCAACGTACAGAGTCATAAGGCTTCATCTCCAATAGGCCAGTGCTCGACGCTTCCTATTCTCAAGGTCTCGTACGGCTAACACTCAGGATTGTCCGCCTGATTACCGTAATCGCGCTGGTTGACGATCGATGATCTTTAGCCACATATCAATACTATGAACACAATACTTAGGGTTTGCCTTATTGACTGTAGTGCAGATGTCACTTCCTATTCTATTTCTGGTGTTATTGGTGTTGCCCACTTTGATCTCTCCAGATAAATCATAATTGTGGAACGGGCCAACTGTCAATGGGTTAAGCAGCCGGCCTTTTTCCCCCAACAGCTTTGGGATCCAAATTGATGGTCTATTTTCCTACGTTATGGTAACGTAGTGCTGGAAATTAGAGCTAATGACGTCGATAAGCTTACAGGGACCTTGGTTGTAGTTTCCGCCGGCGTCATGTAAGCTGAGTCTAGAATCATTTGTGCCGTTCTACTGGTCCTATTTCGCTAGCTTACCCCGATACAAGGAATCTGTCAAATTATGCTATGTTTTATTCTCTGTCAGTATGAAAAAGAGCAATTGAATATTCACTACAAGTAGTCGGGCTCTGCATTTCGAGGATGATGTTACTATTAAACCAGCTCCTGGGAAGCGTCTTTGTGAAATGGTACGGTGGCTCCTGCAGGTGTTATCAGTTGTGTAGCATCAAGACTAGTGCTTATTTGTTGTACAAAAATTGCTTTCTTGGAAGAGCACTTCCGCAATTATTCATGCAAGATTGTGTACAAGATGCTGCAAGCCACGGTGTTAGTCTCTGGAGCGTGCCGCGGAAACCCTCGGCCTTAGGCGTCCGGCAGCTTCCCCACATTGCTTCGCATCAGAGCTTCAGCCGAGCTTGAGCTTCTAACATCTTCACAACATGCCGCCAGTACTCAACCGCGCGCCGCTCTTCGCACGCACTCTCCTGCGCAATGTGCCTGTCAACTGTCGGGCGAGTTCGAGCTCTGCGCAGCCCCTGATCAAGCTCACCAACATCCCCGCACCTCACAGCGGCACCATTCGCGTGCTCTCGCTGAACCGGCCGGAGACCCGCAACGCCATCTCGAAGGCTCTGCTTTCAGAGCTCATCCGGCACGTCAATGACATCCATCACGAGGGCAGCAAACCCACCACACGTGCCCTCATCATAGCCAGCGAGATCGACACCAGTTTTTGTGCCGGTGCGGATCTGAAGGAGAGAGCGACCTTCACTCAGGATGAGTGAGCCAGCCCACCGTGGATCCAAGCAAACCTTTTCGCACGGGATTTATGCTGACCATGCCATGTTACTCACAGGACAGCCGAGTTCCTGTCGAAGCTCCGTGGCGCCTTCACGTCCATTTCCCAGCTGCCCGTCCCGACCATCTCTGCCATCTCGTCGCTCGCCTTTGGCGGCGGCCTTGAGCTCGCTCTCACGACGCACCTGCGCGTCTTCAGCAGCAACGCCACCGTAGCACTGCCCGAGACCCGTCTCGGCATCATACCCGGGGCCGGCGGCACCTACCGACTGCCCGCGCTGATCGGGTTGAACCGCGCGCGCGACCTCGTCCTGACTGGCCGTCGCGTCAGTGGCCCGGAGGCGTATTTCCTGGGACTGTGCGACAGACTCGTGCAGGTGCTGCCGGAGGAAATTGGCCAGGAGGGTGTTGCGCGGAAGAAGGTGCTGGACGAAGCTGTGAGGGTGGCCATGGAGATCTGCGAAGGGGCGCCCATTGCCATCAGGGCCGGGTTGGCGGCTGTTGAGGGCTGCGCTGGTGGAGAAGCGGTGGAGAATGAGATGTATAACGCTGTTGTGGACACGGAGGACAGGTACGAGGCTCTCGCAGCGTTCAGAGAGAAGAGGAAGCCGGTATTCAAAGGCAGGTAGCCGCAGCTTGCTGTAAATAAGAGAAGACGTCAATTGCGCGATGTTGCACTAGTGAACTGCGAGAAGCGGTGCGGAAGGATCCGATCCATTGGACATGCTCAAAGATCAGATCCTTGGCTCCAGCGCTCCTGCGCTTCCCGGTACCTGACGGCAGCTGCCGCATTAGGCAAGCGTGGGCCCAGAAGAGGCGGCAGCAACATGCTTGCATCAGGCGATGGTTTAGGACGTGCCAAGAAAGTGTATCGAGCGGCCATGGCGGAGAGAATCATGGGCGGATTGCGCAAAGGCCGAGCGAGCCGGTGGGGTTCTGAGGTGGCTCCGTGGCGGGGTCGAGAACGGCGAGCAGGGATGTGACGTGGGATGGACGAAGGCCCCGAGAGACCGACTTGATAATCAGCGACCAAGCCTCACCACCTCTTCCCGACTCCTTCCCGCCGCGCCCGCCATGTCCACACGTCTGCTGCTGTACTTATAATGCTCTGCTGAACAAACCGCCGCCCCGACGCCGCCATGTCAGGCAACCCCTTCCGCCGCTCCCAGCCGCCGCCTGCGCTGCATCCCGCCAGCCCCGACGGTTTCCGCCCAGCCGCCGAACAGTTGCCTGCCGCTGACCAGAAGGGTACAGCTTGCCCTGCCCTCCTGTCCTGCCTCCCAGCTCCATGTTGACTCAATGTCTACAGCGCCTGCGCGGACAAAGAAGCATGTTCGTCTAGCATCCCCTCCGGCCTCTCCGCCGGAACCGTCGAGCCCGGAAATAGACAACAACCTCGCAAGACGCCTGGGCGCCGCTCGCCATGCTCCTTCTCCGCCCCCGCCTGCCGACTCCAGCGACGGCTCTGACGGCGGCATCGTGCACGAGCTGTCCGACGAGAGCCCCGTCGACCAAGACTTCCCAGACGACAATGCGCCGCTGAAGCCTGCCGCTTCCGGACAACTTGCGAGAGGGGGGCGCTCCTCAGGCGTGCCCAATCCGTTTGAGCGCACTCTGGCAAACATCGACCCTTCTACGCGCCAAGAGGACCTCGAGTCGGAAAGGACCAATCCGGGCGGAGCGGGTCGGTCGGTTGGTCACAAGACGAGGGGATCAATGGACGTGGACTCGTTCAAACGGCTACTGATGACCGGCAGCGCTCATTTGCCTTCTGCAGACGAACCTATACCCTCGGAAGCACAGCCGAGGGCAAACATCACCATAGGTGGCGACACCAGCAGTGGGACTGATGCTTCCTCCGCGTCCAAGAACTCCATGTTTGATTCCGTCCTCCGAGCCCACGACGACACGCCCCGGAGCTCGCTTGAGAGGACCTCGTTTGATGGCGCCAACGAGGACGACCGGTCAACCCTCATCGGGGCAGAACAAACACGGGCGAAACAGAAGCCGCCGCCTCCGAAACACAGACACGGCAAATCCATAACACGTGCACCACAGACCGTATCATTTTCTGACTTTTCTCCGTCCGTCGCCTCCCCAACCGCGAAATCAGATGTTCCAAAGCGAACATCGTCAAATGGGCAAAAGCCGCTCCCTCCACGACCCCGCGTCCCTCCAGGTCAGAAACAAAAAGATCACCCCTCATCACCACCAGTGGAGCCTGTACCTGCCAAGGATGCTGCTGAGTCACCGGAATCCTCGGATGAAGCGATGGAGAATTCTCCACCTGTCAAGACCCCGGAGGTCTCTGCGCCACAGCGGCGCAAACCCCCAACCCCGCCCATAGCCCGGCGGCACAGCCAGCTCAAGTCGTCTGACGCCCGTTCGCGCAGCAATTCGGCGGCAACAATGTCATCCCAGCCAGACGCGCCCCTCTCGCCTGCAGAGCAACCTCCCACGACGTCAGCCCCACCCACTTCATTCAACAAACCACCGCCACCCCCACCTTCTCGCCGTTCCGGCGCTACTTCTTCATCTACTGTGGACCTCAATGCAGTGAGCCGATCTTCATCCCGCCGCTCCACTGCCAGTTCCATGCAGAACCCCTCCCTGAACATCCGCTCCAACCGTCTTTCCGGCTCTGCGCTCGACATTAGTAGTCCGACTGGCGCTGGTCCTCCTCCTCCCCCTCCCCGCCGTGGAAGCAGCAAGAGCAGTTTCGAGATGCAGCGCCCAAGCGCAAGCGTACTGGCAGCCGCCGCAGGTGAGGGTAGGCGATCGAGCGGCGAGTTTAAGAACAGGAGTCGGACGGCGAGTGGTGCAAGTGAGAGAGTGTTGGGCGGGTACGCTGTGAAGGAGGAGGATTTGACGAGCCCGAATGCTGCGGGTGGGGTTGGGGGGACGGATCTGCTGAGTGAGTTGGACAAGCTGCAGCAGGAAGTCGAAGCCTTGAGGCAGAAGTCGACCACGAAGGCATAGTTTTCAGCGACTCGCGAATTGGAGTATAATCGGCATCGGAATGGATCTGGTTGGCTTGGCTAAAGGAATTAGCACTGATCATGGTACAGAGCGTGTGTTTATGTCACTGGGTATAGCTTTTTCTGGAAGTGTCCAAGTCCCCCCGTTGCATTGTTCCATCGCCTCTCTCGGTACGTGTGTCCCCTCCACGTTTCATATTGTTTCTCTCCATTACAAACCCCTCTCCATCATTGCTTGACCTTGTGATTCCCTTCTATACCGAGATATGCCGAAAGAGAGTAGGTTCATCGTATCAGTTTCACCACCTTTCGTAGGCGTTAGAGAGAACACCGTAGGAAAGGAGAAGAGGATGATACGCATCCATAGTTCCTCCATTCACCCATGCTTTGGATCTTTGGCCGAAGACACCCCTTTTCTTCTTTTTTTCCTTTTCATGTGGTCCATTTCCTTTTCACGGCCCGCATTATGATGCGTCCCGAAGATATGTGATGTCAATGAGAAGAAGATTTTCCTCAGCATTTCTTTCCAAAGGTGCAAATTAATGTGAACTTGTGTACGCTGATCCAGGTGTAATGAATTTCGATGAATAGCACTCACACACACTCTGCTACAGAGCTTTTTCATTTCCTTTCCCTTGATGCCAGACAGACTGTCAAATATTTCGTTTTCCTTCTAACTTGTGGGTATCATTGACGCTTCCCGCGCTCTACGTCTATATTTCTCTGATCTTAGATTCATCTCCAGCTCTCTGCCTGATCTCTCTTCGTTCACCTCGTATTCATGGTCTCTCGTAATCATAACAGCGATGTCACATGTAGATGTGCATGAGCCCCATCACTCCTGCAAACACTCACCAATAGACGCCCCATCCGGTCTCCGCGCGGAACCACTTCCTCGCCAGCCTGGCCCCGCCGTCCGTGGGCTGGCTGAAAGCGATGCGCTCTTTTGGCAGACGCTTGCCGTTCTCGTCACCGTTGGCGTCGTATTCTTCGCACCGGTAGGCGCAGAAATCGCGGGCGACGGCATTGAGGAGTGCGATGGCGATGCCATGCCGCCGGTGTGAGGAGGATACCCAGATGCGTGAGATTCCCAGATCGGCCGGGTGCATGGTGGGGGAGGTCGTGAGCGTTCCAGGTGTGGTTGTCGGCATAGTTCTTGTGGCGTGGTGGTTGGACGGGGTGTCGGTATGTGATTGAGTGGTATCCTTAGAGTCTTTTTGGGCCCTCGAATCTTCTGTTGTTGCCGCAGCTGTCGAGTTTGATAGATTTGGGCCGTCGTTGGGTGAAGCTACGACGCGGTGTGCTTCGGTGATCCGCTCCGCGAGACAGAGGCCGATGCATTTTGAGCCTCTGATGTAGAGATATGCCTTGAAGCGATCTGCACGCGTCACAACCTCCCCACGTGCTCTGATCTGGCTGTTTCCATTGCCCCCAGCAGCTCTCTGCGGCTTGGGCTCAACTCCATCGTCGACATCCGTCTTTTGTCCGTCTCTCGTTCCCTCCTCTTTCCGTGCACCCTTGCCTCCTGCCTCTCCCTCTACCACGACCTGGCCCCACAACTCGTCTTCCGGAATCTCCACCGCTCCCAATTCCCTCTCCACAACTTGCAACACCTTCCTCACCCTCGTCTTCGCCGCTGCTTTTCCCCTTCTTCCCACAGCAACCACAAAATCTCCATCCACACCCTTCTCCCAAACCACCTCTCCCCCTCCCCCGCCGCCACTCATCGACAAGAAAAAGCCCTTGCCCACATCCACGCCCCCGACGTTCATGGCGTGGAAGCGCTTGTGCAGCGCCGCATCTTCAGCATTCGACGGCACGTACGCCATGCCGCACGTCTTGCACGTGCGCTGGACTGGAGTGATACCGAGGTCGAGCTGGAGCTGCGTCAGACGTCGTTGCGGCTGCTGCTTGTTACCTCTGCCCTTGCCGTCGCTTTTCCCCGAGGGTACGGCGGGTGGTATGGTTGGAGAGGATGCAGAACTGCTGGCTTGAGCATTGTTGGCGTTGCGCTGCTCGACTAGGGGCTGGGGGCTGGTTTCAGTTGATGTTGTCGTTGTCGCTGTTCTTGCTGCTGCTTCTGCTCTGCGGGCGAAGAAAGAGAAAGTGGTTTTGCGCTTTGGCAGTTGTAGAGGGGATGTAGATTCGGCAGTCACTTGAGCAGGTGGGGGTGGAGAAGAAGGTGGTGTTGACGACACCAGCGTGGTTTCGCGAGGTGGGCTGGTGTGAGGTGGTGAGCGGGCGGCATCGCTGCGGAGGAGGGCGGTGTCGCTGGATATGGCATCGTCGTCGAGGATGCGGCGTCTTTTGGTTGGCGGCTCGGAGGAGGGATAGGATGCCCGTTTGAGCCGCGAGTAGGTCTTCATGTTTGTATGGCGGACGTGTGGCGCAATGCGCCAGGATAATGCGGCCTTAAAGTGGGTTGCGCGAGGAAGACGCGTCGGGGAGACGCGTCGCGGACGAGAAACGCGTTGAGAGGGAAGGTGGGCCGAGCTCTGGCCCCGGCTCGACCGCGGCCACGATATCTGCTCCCCGCCTTTCGTCCTACGACACATCAGTCGCATCCTACGCGGTGCCTAATCAACCGATGGCACCATTGCAGTTACGAGTGTAACCCAATCTAAAAGCGATGCAATCCTCCACTAGGGCTGATTATGATATCAATCTTGTGACTCAGCCACGGCTTCTGCACCTTCCATTTCCAGCACCTGCCAGGCTGCAGTCAACAGCTTTTAACCTCATGATAGCCTCTTCTCAAGCTTACCCGTTTCCTTGTGCCACTGACAACTCTCAGCCACTTCAACAATATCACCAAAGACAGACGCCGCAAACAACCCTCACGCAATGGAGAACAGTAGCAACGACGCGACACTTCCATTCCCGCCCCCTCCCCTGGTCACCCTCAAAAGCTGCACCATCCGCCCCTACCACCCCAATGACGCCGCCAGCATGGCAAAACATGGAAACAACCCTCTGATCGCCCAATGGATGACGAACATGTTCCCGCACCCGTACACCCTCGACAAAGCCCACGAGTGGATCGCCATGAACCTCCCCAAAGAGAAAGAGAAGAGCAAAGAGCCCGCCGCCGATAACAACAGCGGCCCCACCGCCGTCACAAATGACCCCCTCGCACAGCAACCCACATCCACCGCGCCGACAGTCGCGTCACTGCCCACTCCCGCCGAACCGCCGCCCGTGGACTGGCCTGCGACCACCAACTTCGCCATCTGCGTCGACGACGAATGCGTCGGCAGCATCGGCGTCAAGCCCGGGGCCGACGTGCACGCCCGCTCCGCCGAAGTGGGCTACTGGCTGGGCGAGGCCGCGTGGGGCCGTGGCATCGCCACAGAGGCCGCCGCCGCGTACGTCGCTTGGGTCTTCGAGACCGTGCCCGGCGTGGAGCGCTTGGCCGGGTGCGTGTACGGCGGTAATGCGGCGAGCATGCGGGTGCTGGAGAAGGTTGGGTTCCGCCGAGAAGGGAAGTTGAGGAAGGCGGTATGGAAGAAGGGCGTGTGGCGGGATTTGGATATGTTTGGATTGCTGAGGGAGGAGTGGGAAGAGGAGCGGAAGGGGAGGTGAAGGGAGGTGGCGTAGAAAAAAAAAAGGATAGTGTTTGAGTGTTGGTTTGGGATACGAGGAAACAGGGTATATCGTAAAGGCTACAAAAGATACGAGGGGAATAGAGATACAGAGGAATCCCGGACTGAAGAAGGTAGAACCTTTAAAGGTAATTTGAAGCCAAAACCAGCAGCCTAAAACTGAGTAGCCCTTAATTCGTTGAGAAAGTTGACGATCGGGGGTAGATCAAAGCTTACATCTAATATTGTAGATGCTTGGTCCCTCACAAAGATAAGCTTTGAATGTGCACCACAATACTCTAATTAGACGCGTAAGAAAAGGCTAATACGCTGCTCTTATCCGCACAGTCAATCTCCAGCGCTCATAAATCTCGCTTAACTAATGAAGATCGTTGCCAAACCCCCTTGTGCGGCGCGGTTGTCACTGACTAGGTCGGCGGCAAAGCAACTGGCAGAACCAATCACAGCCTTCCTCTGAACCCACAGTCGCCGACTGAATGGTGTACGCGCCTATCTAGAAGCTAGAGCCCAACTTTTTCTATCCTGTCATTGGACAAAATAGTCTCTATTGCTCTAACTCTCTATGCGGCACAGCCGTCACGCTATCACATTCCTACCATCCGAAGAGCTCTTTATTTTTATCTACGGCGCTCTATCTTTAAAAGTCCTCGGGTTCCACTCGACAAGTTATCCACACAACCAACCAAATGCCTACACCATCTCTCCACATACGAAGTGCATTGGCCGGCGCTGGTAGCCTTGCCATATTTTTCTTCCTTTTATTTGGCCTCAACAATAATAATGCCTCTCTTCAGCCCCTGAAAACAACTTCTTCCATTACTTCAGATACATCCGACAACCTGGGTGATGTCTTTAATCGAACACTTGGAGTCAGTATGCCAGCTGTCTTGAATTCGGAGCATTGATTAACAATAATGCAGTTTCAAAAAATATTCGTAATTAATTTACCATCACGAACAGACCATCGGGATTCCATGTCCCTGGCTGCTGCCCTATCAGACATAGATATTGAATACATAGATGGTGTCACTGAAGTCTTGGAGAAGACATTGCCGCCCGGTGGGAAGGAGACAAACCTGAGCAAAGGGAGCCTAGGTGCCTGGCGCGCACATGTTAATGTGCTGAGAAAGTAAGTACGCCAGGGACTTCGACTCAATAATCGAACTGGCTGACACACAAGACAGAATCGTCGAGCAGAATATCACTACCGCACTCATCCTCGAGGACGATGCCGATTGGGACTTGCGCATAAAATCACAGCTGCGAGACTTTGCACGAGCATCGCGAATGCTCGTCCAGCCTCTCCCCGGCACGACCGATCAGTTTCTGGATCCCACGTACCCCTCGCCGGCGGCAGGCGCGAAGGCCCCGAACTTCATGCTCAGCGACAACGTAACCACGCGGCCCACGACCTCCCCCTACGGCGACATCGACCGGTGGGACGTCCTCTGGCTCGGCCACTGCGGCGTCCGCTTCCCGCACGCCTCCGACCGCAACGCGCCGCTGGGCCGGGTGGTGCTGGCGAACGACTCGACGGTGCCGGAGCCGCAGCACCTCGACCAGCTGTTCGGCAGCGACGAGCTGCAGCGCGAGTACGCGGCGCACACGCGCGTCGTGTCGCGGGTGCGCGTCGGCACCTGCACGCTGGCCTACGGCCTGTCGCAGCCGGGCGCGCGCCGGCTGCTGTACGAGCTGGGCGTGCACCGCATGACGGACAACACGGACATGATGTTCCGCTCCATTTGCGATGGCGTCGACGGCTTCCCCCTGCGCACCTGCCTCACCGTCCAGCCCCAGCTGTTCCAGCACCACCGCCCCGCCGGCTCCAAGCTCGGCTTCAGCGACATCTCCGACCACGGAGACGACTACAACGCCCAGCCGTACACCCGGAATGTTCGGTGGAGCACGCGGTTGAACTTTCCGAGGTTGGTGGACGGGAGGACGGATTACATTGACCTGTTCAAAGATGGGGAGGATTCTGTGGAGTTTTGATGGGTCGTGGTAGCTTTTGGTACTGAAATTGATAGAGTAATGCGAAAACATGTTCAATTAGTGAGTGCGGCGGGTTGGTGCAAATGTGGTCAGCCCGTTGGGGAAGCCAAGCAAACGGGCAAGCTGTTGCCCTTTGGAAAAGCATGCCTGCCGTTGCTTGTCAGTAGTGTATGACCGAAACAAGGTGGAAAGGATGAAGAGCAAGCAGAGGGACGTGGTCATCCAGGATTTTGATTGGATGATGCCGACCCATCATTTGAGGAAATCAGGAGACGAAGCTTATGCTGTATCTTTTGGTTTGTATCCAAGCTTCGAACTCACAGCCCCGCCGCTTTCCTTCTTGATGTGATCATACAGGTTAGGAAACCATGGATTGCCGAGTTTGAAATGGCCTATGTTGTGGGCTAGGTCGTCCGCAAAACAGGTGCTCAAAGAGTCCAAATCACTGGTCGCGCATGATTCGGAACCATAGGGACCGAAATCGACAGTGCGCATAGATGCCGATGGAATATCGCTTCTGATGGCCAAGTCAATGGCGTGGAAGCTGGCTGTGTAGTCATACGCCTGGTAGACTGGACCCGCATTTGCAATGACTCGCTGCCAGGCAACAGCATCCCCTTTATAGGTCCGAGCCTGCTGCAACATACGCATAGTATCCACATCCCTGATGAATATCGAGGGGTAATCGGGAAGATTCCAGAAACCTAGGTCCACGGGTTCTACATGGACGGCAATGGTGCTGAAAATGGTGGCGGGGGTGCGTTCTTGCTTGATTGGAAGTGACTGGTGGACAAGAGGCAGCTCAAGTATGTCGGACAGGGCCAGAAATACGAAATCGATATTTGGACTGGAATCGAGGGCACCAATGATGTGCGAAAGCTTGGAGTGGCACCTTGGATCGTGGGGTTTTGCATCAGGATCCCATTTCGGCCAGTCTTTGTCTGTCAGCGCGAGCTGGACGTTTCGGCATCCCGCAAGAATCTGCGGTTCGGCCATAGAGCGCGACGCCGCATCAAGATTAACAGAGATGCTGTGACTGAATGAGGCGTAGGAACGGATCTGACGAGAGGGGTTGACGCCGGCCGTTGCGTGATGGATTGCTGGTGGGAACTGTGGCCTCCAGGGCTTTCCGTGCACTCGGATTGCAGCACTTGGGGCGAGGCGACCGCATTGGACGACTCTGGGGGCAAATGTCAGTTGATCGAAGATGGCACGAAGAGGCATGTCGTAGAACTCACTTGCAAATGGTCATGACGTCATCAGCACAAGACTTTGGTTGTACAAAGCTAAGCTCTAGGGAAGGCAGCTGTGCGGTGTCCGTCGTGTGAGGATGGGGCGCAATTGGCGACACCGAAGATGCGGTGGCGGGGAGAAGGTGATGATCTTGCAGTGGGGTATTGCAGCCGAAAGCTAGCGCAAAGAATAGCATGGCCCCAGAGATCATTCTGCCTCCACCCTTTTTTTTTTATTCGGTAAAACAACATATGTGAGCAGTTGAAGCTATGTTAGGCGTGCATGTATAAATGTCAATTCGATATTAACATCCGGATGATGGCTTCAACTACCCATGACATGAGCGAAAACTGCTGGCACATGGGCGCTAGCGAGAGATCGGCGCAGGGATCTGTCCTGACACTGCAAGGACCCATTTCTCCTGCCTGTTGCCTGGAGGTGCTGCCTGCGCCCCGTTGCCTATTGTGCCTACTTGAGCTGACTACAGTCCACTCGCCTCGTTCGCTCTGTGGTCAAGACAGTGATGTTTCGCGCGGAACAGCTGTAGGAAGGCGCGGCGCATTGACTCACGGCGATCGCCATGGTGTCCGCATTAGTTTGCCGCAGCGCTTGCGGCGTGCCTTCCACCAACCTCGCAGCTTCCCTGGCGTATAAATCCCGCTACAGCTCCTCTCCTCTTCTTCTTCCTCATCATCGCTACCATCACAGCACCAGCTCCTTACTCGGACCGCAAAGTCTTAGGTCAGCCACAGCAACTAATCTACGACAAGCCACCCCCCAACCATTGACATGGATTTCAGAGCAAACAGCCGAGGCAGAGCAACAAGAGGCTTGCTCAGAGGCAGAGGAGGCTTCGGCAGAGGTAGAGGCATTCCTCCCCCAGCCCCAAACGATCGGCCCTTCTCGACCGTCACCAAACCCATCACCATGTCTGGAGGAGCTGTTACCTCCACTTTGCGCCATGTCACCGACCGGAAGCTCGCCAAGCTGGCCGAGAACCAGCAGGCCTTTGAGGCTCAGAAGGCCGAAATGTTGGACGCCTCCAGCAAGACCGACGATGCCGCCGAAAAGGTGCGAATTCTGATGGCTGGCTTCGAGAAGCACCACATCAACTTCAATGAAAGCAGCGATGCTATGGAGAACATCAAACGCTTCCTTGAACAGGCTCGTCATGATCCTTCCGTGTCACCCACTCTGCTAGCCGAATGGAAGGACTGGCTTGAACAGAACCTCAACATCCAGACGGACAAGTACAACTACGCCGATCTCTTCGGCAGACTGGTCACCGAGTGGATTGAGAACCCAAGCGCCGCCATGAACCAGCTCAACGGACATTCGTCCAAGACCCAGGGAGACCCCTCAGGAAGTTCCTCCGACGGTGGTTCCGATTCGTTCGACATGGTCGGACGCAAGGAGATGCATGACCAGCGCCAAACGCTCGAGCAATACATCTTCGACGAGCCGAAGATAGACACTGCTGCCATCAAGAAGTACCTCGACGACCTTTTCGTTGCTACCAGGAGATCAAAACGGGCCGACAAGACTCCTCTAGAGCAGCTGCGCGAGCACATTGAAAAATACTGGGAAAAGGACATCGATATCAGCGAGCCTACCATCCGTTGGGCCATCAAGGGCATCCTGAAGGGCGATCTCTTTACCGGCCCCAAGCGCGAGATTCTTGTTGACTTGCAATCCCGTCCCGAGGTCATCAAGGAAATGGTCGATGTACTCCGCATGGACTTCGTGTCCCTGCAGAACTGGAAGTGGCCTGGTCCTGTTCCCGTTCTCCTCCGTCGTCAGCTGAACGGAAAGTATCGCGCCTACATGGATGAGGAGATCCATACCGCCATTCTTGTGCACGTCATCGGTGCTCACATGGCCGTCATGCTAAAGCATGCTTTCAAGGGCCATTACCATTCCGGTGCTTGGGTTCAAGCTCCTTTCCGTGCCATGAAAAGGGTGGACAGGCAACGCCGCCACTATTTCCTGGGCAAAGACAACATTCAAACCCCGCGCGGACAGGACTCTGTGCGTGACATTCGCTTCTCCGAGTTCCGGGATGACTTCTTCATGACACAGCTTCCATCAAAAGTGGACGAAGGTAACCGCGACTACATGGCGGACGATGCCGAGGAAGACGTCGAAGACAGCAAGTCCCCACTTGCCATCAAACAGCAGCTGCTTCGCCTGGCCTCTACCGAGATGCTCATCAACACCAAGCTGTATGGTGAATTCACAATCCTGGCCAGCGATTTCAAGTGGTTCGGTCCGGCACTCCCTCATGCGACCATCTTTGCGGTGCTCGAGTACTTTGGTTTCAATCAAGGCTGGCTTGACTTCATCAAGAAGTTCCTTGCCGCTCCTCTGATCTTCACCCAAGACGGCCCCAACGCCGAGCCCAAGGTCCGGACGAACGGCATCCCCATGGGCCACATACTCGCAGATGCTCTCAGCGAGGCGGTTCTGTTCTGTCTTGACTTCGCTGTTCATCGCAAGACCGACGGTGCTGTTCTGTACCGCTTCCATGACGACCTCTGGTTCTGGGGCCAGGAAAGCACTTGCATCCAGGCATGGCAGGCTCTGCAGGAGTTTTCCACAGTCATGGGTCTGGAACTGAACGAGGAGAAGACTGCAGCAGTAAAGATTGTGAGCCCCGAAAAGTCATCCTCGGTCCCGCTCCATGAGGCGCTGCCAAAGGGAACGGTTCGATGGGGCTTCTTAAAGCTGGATCCCAATGAACGCCGCTGGGTTATCGACCAGGGAAAGGTGGACGAACACGTCCAGGAGCTTCAGCGTCAGCTGAAGTCATGCGACAGTGTTTTTGGGTGGGTGCAAGCCTGGAACGGCTATGTTGGACGTTTCTTCTCGACCAACTTTGGCCAACCAGCGCACTGTCTGGGCCGCGAGCATGTGGAAATGTGCATCGAGACGTTTGAGCGTATCCAGCGCTCCCTCTTCGCTGACTTGGGCGCTGCCAACGTGGTCGAGTACCTTCGCAACATCATCACGGAGCGGTTTGCGAATACCGAAGCCATCAAAAGTGGTCGTCGGATTCCGGACGCCTTCTTCCACTTCCCGGTTGAGCTGGGTGGCCTCGGCGTACTGAACCCCTTTGTCCAGCTGAATGCGATGCGTCGACACTATGTGCGTGAGCACAGGACCGACGAGATCAACTTGGCGCTCGAAAGGGAGGAAGAGGGCTACGAAGACGCGAAGGAACGTTTCGAAGCTGGCGAGGTCCCGGTTGACCAGACGACACCCAAGAACATCGAAGACGAATCATTCATGAGCCTGGACGAGTACATGCGCTTCGTTGAGCAAACCTCGAGCGAGCTCAGCGCAGCGTACAAGCGTTGCATGGAACCCATCGAAGAGAAACACGTTGACCTGCCCAATAAGGTCGCATTTGCCCTGAAGAAGCTCCCGGATGAGCGGTTCAGCACCCCCGGCATGAAATCTTATTGGGTCCAGATGAGCCCCTACTGGAAGTGGATCCTCGCCCTTTACGCCGGTGAGACGGAGAAGCGATTCGGAGGCTTGGCTATCTGCGAGAAGGGTCTTCTGCCGCTTGGTTTAGTCAGCATCTTGCGGAGCGAGAGGGTCAGGTGGCAGGGTTGAAGGGTGAGGCGATAAACAGACGGCACGATTACGAAGTGTATTACCGTGTATATGACTTTCCCTTTTTGTATTATAGCACTCACTACACCGCTTGTATTACTTAAACAACATTAACCACTCACTGTAGAATACAAAAGCAGACATCACTTTGAAGTTTCGTCACTGGTCTTTTGCTTGTGTCATGGATAGTTGAAGCTACCATCCGAACGTGAATATATAATTATTAATTCGACTTACGTAGGTAGTTGAATCTATAGTCCGGAAGAAGACGCCCAATTCAAATTATACATTCACGTCCAGACGATAGCCTCAATTACCCACGTGCGTCGGATAATTTCTCGTAAATATGGTGAAACCCCATCTCTATTCCAAGGTCCTGTTTTTCTCGGCACTGGCCTTTAGCCGCAATGCCCTTTTGTAATCAAAGGCGTTGAGATTTGATCATACCCGCTGCCATAGCCCTGCTGCTTGTCAACAAGGACGCGGGAAAACGATGAGCACCTGCATAAAATCGAGTGGGGATAAGAAAACCGACATGACACAAATAAAAGCTCCAGCACCCGGACCAGAGTTGGTTTGCAACGCTATATAGTAACCCTGAGTACGAACCAGGGTCGCCAATTAAAAAAAAAGGAAAAAGCAAAAAAACAATCCCCTCCAAGGATATTCCGCCGTTCCCTCCCACCACAACCTCCACCCAAGAAAAGCGAACCATGAAACGTCCCCCCCAATTTTTTTTCCCCCAACGCTAGCACACCACTCCCGAACCACCGCAGCAATCCCTGCTCGTGACCCTAATAACCCGCCCGTTCGGCTGGCGCCGCCCCCCATCCATGTCTTAGACACTGCCTGCAGCGGCGAGGTCAACGGGTTTTTCGGCGTGGCCGAATCCTTCCCCGAGACCCACAGTCCTGCACGATCGCCAGGGAAATAAGGGTCTCGAAGCTTGAAATTGTTAATTGGAAAGTTTAAAAAAAAGGTGGGTGGATGGGTGGGGGGCGGAAAGGACCAGACCAGCCTCCCGTCTTTTTCGCGCTCACCACCCCACTGCGGACGTGGAGAACGCTTCTGGACCGGGGGATCCGGCCAAGTGCATGTCGATCCGCGCACAACGGCGATCTTGCCTTCGTATTCGCGCATATTACAGTAGGAAGGGAAAAAAGCTTGTCTTCACTACTACTGATCCTCCTTACTTCACTCTCTTCACTTCTTGTATCTCGCTTCTGCAAGCTGCAATTCTGGCTCCACCTGGTCATTTTTGCCGTTGTGTGACACAACCACTCACAACCACTCGGAACACAGCATCAACGTCAGCCTCGGTTCAGCCATGCAGCCAACCGTGAGTCCCGCAGCGGGCGTCCGGGGTTAGCTGCATGCTGTGTTGTTTGCGGGACCTCAAAATTCAAATCCAGGATGTGAATCCATTTGCATTGATCGTGTCACATTGAGCTCTATTCTGTGAATGCATACATCGAAGGTGGAATTACATGAGGGTGTAGACAAGATGAGTCAACAAATGCGGGTGGTGAGTGGTGCAATGCTGAAGCATGAGAAAAGACATTGTTGACATGAGTGAAAAGAACGGATTTTGGTCAGCAAAAGATACTGATGAATCATCCACATGGCCCACTAGTGTCGGAGAGGAGTGAATTAGAAGAGAGCTGCCATAACAGCGAGGATGATAGCTGTAGCCGATGTTCCAGCCAAGTGCTTGGTGCCGACTCCCTGAAAAATGGACAGGGGAGCGGTCGGAGTAAGAAGGGTGCTGCTGATGTTGCCGTTTCCGGTCGTGACAGGTGCCGCAGTGGTGCTGCCAACAGTTCCCAATGCATTGGAGGCGATTGTTGTGGTACCTGTGGCATTTGGAGTCGACGGGACGTAGGGTGGAATGGCGGGTGTCAGCCATACAGAAGAAGTCAAACCGTCCGTTGTGGCCGGGAGCGCCGCCGAGCTGTCGCCAATGTACGTCGGCGTAACCAGGGCGTCGGAAGTCAATGTGCTCACCGAGATGACAGTCACCGAGGTGTACGAGAGTACCTGGGTCGAGGCTGGTCCGGTAGCCGCTGGAAGTCCCGAGGAAGCATCCGTAGGCAGTTCAGTCGTCGAATCCGAGTAAGGGTTGGCAGTTGACGGGAAGAAGCCGGATGGAAACTCGGTAGATTCGACAGACAGGGTGCTCAAGCTTGCAGTGAACGACGGTTCAATGCTTGGCGGGTACATGGTCGACACCGGAAGTGCTGAGGCCGAAGAGTAAGTTGGATTGGGAGAGTATCCCGACACCGGAAGGGCCGAGGTTGCATCCGAGGACACCGTGATTGGTGAGTAGAGGGAAGTGAAGTCCGGAGGGTACTCAACCGACAGCGTGAAAGTGGAAGTGGCAGTCACAAACGTGGTTGGTCCGCCCAGGGTGATGGTGTCCGAGTGAGTGTAGACGATGGTCGGAGGCAGCACGATCGAAAGGTAGGTAGGAGGCCAGAACAGCGAGATGGACGTGACGCCAGTGCCATAGGTCGTCGACCAAGTGGTGCCTGCGATGGGCGAGGTGGGCGAAGGAGGCAAAATGGTGAACGTCGTCGAAGAAGAGCTCGGTCCAGTTGTCCACGGAAGGTCTGTCGTCCACGGAAGGTTTGTCGTCCAAGACAGGTCGGTTGTCCACGGGAGGTCTGTCGTCCACGGGATCCCAGTCGTCCATGGAAGGCCAGTCGTCCACGGAAGAGCCGTCGTCCATGGGTACGAGCCCGAGGGGAAGGAGATTGGCGAGATCGTAGGGTACCAGGTTGTGGTGATATCGCTGGTGTACGACGACGTCAGGGTCACCGGGCACACCGTGGTCGAGACGGGAATGTAAGAGGTGAAGACCGAAGCAGACAGAGTCGGGCAGGCAGTGACAGAGCTGGGGCAGCTGGTGACAGTGACCTCGTAGGTTGCAAAGACAGTGGAAGTGGTAACGGCCGGAATGACATCGACAAAGACGATGCTAGTCGTGTACTCGGGCTCATCTGCAACCGCTCGTCAGCAATGAGCTCGGCGAACTGTCTTCGAAGGAGACAGCTTACACTGTCGGTTGGCGAGAGTGTTGGTCGGCAGGCTGTCTGTTCCTCAGTGAGCACTCAAGCAAGCGTAGCTGGAGGCGTGAGCTCTTGGATCTTACAACTTCCATGCTTGACAGCCAGAGTTGCAGACACGAGAGCGGCCAGAGCCAGAGCAAGCTTGAGCAGCAGCATTTTGAGGATGAGCAACGAGAGCAGGAGACAGAAAGAGATGGATGATGAATCAAGCAGAGAGACGCGGAACGAAAGACTGCAGTTGGTGGAGAGAAAGGTGAAGAGGAGAGGAAGACGAGAAGCGATGATGAAATAGTCGCCGAAGGCGTCTGAGAATGGGGAAGGCGCGAGTTGGAAGTGGCAGTCGCTCGGTCTGCGTCATCGGCGATGCCGCATCTCCAGTGCAGCAGTCGCGACTGACGCCGGCGAGCATTGGCGAACACAGTTGGCGAGACAAGCTCATCGAGGAATGAACGGGAGAGGAAAGAGCACGAGGTTGCATTCATTGCCGTTTGCACATGAGAAGATTCTACAGAAGGTTGAAGTCGCGGAGGAGTGGCATGCTACGCGGACGGCGGCACTTGGAAGTGCCGTGTCCTGACCCAATGGTAGCGCAGAAAATGGCGTCGCCGTTAGTATACCGGCTGTCAGACCAAAGTAAATGCAGCGTGACCAAGTGGTTGAGGGCGCGATCGGCTCACGAAAGCGGTCCTGCATACCAAGCGGCGTCATACCCGCGCCGATGGGCGCTGGCCTGATCGTCATGCTCAGCGAGGGCGACGGCGTGTGCAGGGCGCAGCGCAGGTGGGCGGGGGCATGGAGCAGCGAGCAAACACAGCTTTGCAGCGGCGAAATGATGGCAGGCTGCAAGAGGTCTGGCGGGGGGTGGCCATCTGCAGCGCGGGCGGCACAGGGCGTTTCAGCTGCGGGCGTTGCACAACAAAGCGGCCAGGCTGCGGATCAAGGCATGCACGCCGCCCACCCTGCTGGTCATCCCTGGCCCGTGCGCTCGCTTAGCGCCCGCTCTGCTTCCATAAAAGCCATCCTACCCTCCGCGCCCTCTGCTTCCTCCTCACCGACCACCTTCGCAAGGCATCGCTAAGCGTCAGGTAAGCTGCCTTCCAACAGGCGCGCGCACCGCATTTTCAATTGAGTCTCAACTTAGAGCTCTTCCTGATCTTCCTCGCTGCGCCAGCTCACCATCCGACTCCCGGCTCACTTTTCGTCCTCTACAGACATCGATCCAAAGCATTCGCTTCATCGTCTCAGCTCCATTTGCCTCGCGCCTCAGATCTTATTCCAATCACTACGACAACAGTCAAGATGCTCGGTCTCAACGTCCTCGTCACCTTCGGTCTGGTCGCCGTGGCTTCGGCCGGTAAGTCAAGCCCAAGCTTCGTTCGAAGGTCGCATTGTCATAACAAGATCTTCAGGCAACATGCACGGCATGAACGACCTCATCCGCCGCGACGAGTGCCCCACCGCCGTGACCGTCACTGTCACCGAGTGCGGTGTTGTTCCTGGCACCACGACTGCCCCCGGTGAGGGCACTGTTCCGGCTACCTCTGCTCCCGCTACCGAGACCAGCCCCGCTGGCAGCGCCACTGAGTCCAACCCTGGCGGCCCCGAGTCTCCCACTGGCACTGAGACCGGCACTGTTCCCGCTGGCACCGCTCCCACGACCACGGCTCCCGCTGGCACTGGTCCCGCCGCTACGTCGGGCGCTTCTGGCACCACTGAGGCTCCTGCTCCCTCTTCGGGTACCGAGACTGGCGGTGCTCCGGCCTCGTCGTCGGCTGGTGGCTCTGGTGGATCTAGCTCTGCTGGTGCTTCCGAGACTACCGGTGGCGGTGCCAGCCCCACTGAGAGCGAGGCGGCTGGTACCTCTGCCGCTGCGTCTTCGTCGCTCGCGCCGTCCAGCGCTGCTGCGGCTGTCAAGCTCGACAACGCCATGGCCGCCCTCTTCGCCGCCGGCATCTTCGTCGCCCTTGCTTAAACAGGGCCCCAACACATCCACATTTCCTTTTCAACTTTGGTAACGAGCGTCAAATGGGTTTATGGGAGTACGATATCATCAAGACCTGGAAAGGCATGGCGGAAACGGTAATGGAAGGCGTGGAATCATCTTGACTATCCAGACAAGGGTCTGTAATTCTGGGCATAGCGTGGAGGTCATAGTTGGTGGGCTCTTCTTGTTGACAGTTTCATTGAACAATCTGAGTCACCGTTGACCTCACTCCACTTACTTGAACGCGTTGCACCGGCGGAGCACCTTCCACAATGTGCTCGATGAATCTTGATGTGCATCCCTGCGCGCACGGGTCAGCGATTGACTAGCGCCCGGTGTCCCGCGCCGGCGAGTCAGGGTGCGGCCGGGGTTTTAGTGGCTGACGCTGGCGCACGGCTTGCGGAGCGATAAGGAACAGGCAAGCCTGGGCCAACGCGCGCCGCCTACCGTCCAGCCGCCCAGCCACCGCCGTCACTTGCGGTGCCAGCGAACATGCCCGCCAGCCACCGCTAGCCATCCGCCTTTTTGTGACAGCCACCCACCCACGCCCTCACAGCAACGACAGTCAAGCTTTCTTGCTTCCCTCCGTTCTACCAAGACTCAGATCGGCTGAAGCCGCTGCTAGGAGTTGGCTGACGCAGAGACAGGGGGTAAGCTACTTTTCTCCTGCAGGTCGTCTTAGCTCGGTGCAGCAGACAACTTGGACATCTCGCCCTGGAGCAAGGCACGCAGCGACCGGATTGGCTTGAGCAGCGTGCTTCTGTCTCGCTCTAGACGACGGGACAATTTGGCGAGCGAGCCACACGATGGGGTATCCTCATATTTCGCACCCGATAGTCGCACGCCAGCAAAGGGATGATGGAGGTCAGCGATGCGCACGGCGAAAACGAACATAGGAGAGAACCCCTCACGACAGACGCGACACGACATGGACGCGGCTCCCCTCTGTCTATTTTTCGTTTGTCACAACCAGAGAGGCTCCATCGACAGCAGCGGCAGTCTGTGCTTCCCGCCACTGGCGTGTAGTATCCTCCCATCCCTTCGTTCCACGCTTTTTCCCTTGTGGCTCGTTGCGTGTGTGCCCCTGTCCACATGGGACTGCGTGGGTACCTAAGTCAGTCATTGGCGCCGCCCGGTACTTTTTTCCTGCTTTACCAGCCACCCCGCCGCGCCGCACCGTTGCACCTGCCAGGAAAGCGCGGCACTCGATGGCCGATGGTCTCCTCCGGCGGCGCCAGCGAAGGGGGTCCAGGACACACGAGGGGAGATATGACGCTTCGGTCGTGCGACGGGGTGCGTCCTGCCGGGAGCGTTGCACAACGACAGGAGTGGTTACCGCCTTTGTGGCGGCAATCTGCCTCTTCGTCATCAGCGGCCATTCAACGATCGATTGCCAGAGCAAAGGCTTGCTGAGTCGGGCAGCATTGATTCTGCTCTCGGCCCGCGGCGCCTGTTCTTGGTTGCCGTGTGCAACACCGACCAGAGTGTTAATGATCCTGGGAACCCTGTTACGGGAATTAACAGCTGCAACTTATGATTGCGCTGTGCGCACAGACGATGGCCAGAAAGCAGCAATCCATGCCGGCCCAAAAAGCTGAGCGGCTGCACCATCCGGACGCGGAATGGCGGGCATGCAAGCGCAAATGAGGAGATGGGGAGCGGGAAACCACATGCACGCACGCGTCTCGATCCCGATTTCGCTTTGCCTGCTTTCCGTGGTCTGGTCGCCAGGGCAAGAAGCTGAGCAAAAGGTAGAAAATGGCGGGCTGTCGTCGCACCTAGATATTCTTTTTCTTTTTTCCTTTTTCTCCCCTCTCTGCGTCGTGTTGCTACATCGCTCCTGTACCATCAACGGCGCTGCATGGGTTCATCAACGGCGCTCCCCACATCTTCAGCCGATCCGCACCTCCACCCCGGCTTGGCCGCGCCGCTCACTCCCCACTGCTTGCGACGACAACAGAACCATTATCAAACCACGCCTCGGCTCCTTTTTCCTCGTGCAGTCAAGTTTCTTTTGCTCCGCAACCCTGCACTTCGCTATGCTTAAGGTGTTTAAGCGTTCCAGGAAGAATCCTGTCTATATCCCGGTTCAGCACCAGTGAAACGCGGTGGCTTGATGATAGGCGCCTGTGCCATTGGATAAGGGAAACGTAAAAAAAAAAAAAAAGAACGCCTCAAACAGCCAGCAACTACGAAAACTTGGCGCTTGACCAGAAACCTCGGCACATGGTAACCGGTTGTCTTGCTACCTTATCAACACACAACAGTGCACCGTGCGCTTCTCATATATTAAACCAAACCGAAAACATGCACACACAGACACAAAACAAGCATGAGCAACAAGGCGAAACAAGACTCCAACCACGCTTGTCTCAAACCATCGAGTTTCTCCGGCGGTGCGCGTCCTGATAGGCGGAAGAGAACGTGGAGACGCGGCATGCATGCGAAGCTTTCTCGACTCCAAAAAAAAAAAAAGTAGGCAGCCTCTCAGCCAATGCGTCATCATGGATGTGATAAGAAAGAACCAGTCCTCCCCATCCCCCGGTACCTGCATGATTGATTAATTGACTGGTTGACATCGTCTATTCTTTCCCTTTCCAAGCCGACCACTCCCCGGTTCCCCTCCTTCTGTCTCTCTACTCTCCGGGCCGGGGGTCCTGAACCGACCCAAGCCCGCTTAATTGTCACTAATACTGCGACCATTGTCCGGTCCTGCTAACCGATCGAACGCTCGATGAACCGGGATTCCTCCGATCTTGATGAGGTACACTGGTGCACTGAACAGGACGCTCGCGACGCTACGGAGAAACCAAAGACTACTAGGCGCTACTGAGGAAAATTGCGGGACAGGGTCTCTTCTGAAGACCATTGGCTCGCACCTCCTGGTCGGTGGTCGTTTAGTGAGCACTCGGTTTGTTGAGATGAGCTGAAAAGACTGGCGGGTTCAAGCCTGCCGCACCCATTGGTGGCTGGAAAGATAGAGTTACTTCGGCTTGGGCTGGCACGTCGGTTGCTGTGAGTGGAGGAGAGAAGAATAGAGACCGCCAACCCGGTTTCTTGCACGCATATTTCTTTTCTCTGCAAGCGGGCCGTGGAAAAGAGCCAGGGCAACTGACGATGCAGATCTCGGCCGTGTCCAGCCATTCGACTTCCTGCGATCCTGGATACTGTTGAGTGGGAAAGGCGCTCGCTCCGCCCCGAACACATTCTCCCCTCTGGCGGAATTCTTCAGCTTGGACAAATCGTCTGAAACACATTCCTGAAAAAAGGAATTTGAAAATGGCTCTGCTTTTGCTGCCGATGGTGTAGTGTTCATTTCGAATCTTATTAATTGCGACGCCGCCGGACACGGAAAAAGCTGCACGTTTCAATGGCTGTTGTCCTCGGTCCTCTGTCCATGTTCACTTCTTTCTGTTAGTAAACATGTGGCTTTATTGCACATGTTGTCCAGTAAACAAGAGTGCAGATGAATGCTTCGGAGCCATCTCGCGCCGCTCATCTATGTGATGCCTGCTTGTTCTCTTAGCCAATAGATGAAGCTTTATACACATGCGTGCTGCGTAATATATTGTCAGACATCACAATTCCTTATATTCATTGCCATTTTAAATTGCCGTGTATTGTTGCTTTTTCTCAACACCAAGTACCTACCCTAGTCTACTGCTTTATACAAAACAACAGCTACGCAAATTTCCAGTAATTCATGTATATCAGCAAGTAGTTTAGCTGATCATTTAGAAGGAGCAGCAGTGGTTAATCTCACTTGTTCAACTGGTATCTATCACTCATCGAATCCCTAAAGTTGCGAGTAGAAGGAAGTGATGACCCAGACTACTTATTTTGTAAGCTCCCTGGGCCGACTAGTTGAAACAGTGTCTTTCTCTCTTTTAGCGTTCTGCTGAAATGATCGTTATAGTGATCATATTTAAGCTATCTGATGGCCTTCTGTAGACCTGGTTGGTGTTTGTTTGGTATCTTCTCTAGGTCCTCCTTTGTGTGCGGCTTGCTCTTCACAAAGTCCACAGGGGAAAAAAAAAGAAAATAGTCTATTAGTCTAATAGCGGTGACCTCAACTCCTACACCGGTAATGTGTAGATACATACGTCTGACAGAGGATTTGTACTTGCATTTTAGAATGTCCTCAAACAGTGCCTTGCGTTTTTTTGTTTTTCGCGATTCTATATACCCTCTTTAAAAATCCACAAGTTTCACACACGAAGGTTATTGCCGAATCAATCGCTATGCAAAGCCGCGTAGGCAGCAGCTCCGCCCATGCAGTAAGTAAGACACACGCACACACACACACACACAAACCCCTTTACTACACCTCACTACAATATCGCCATACGGCAGCCCCAACGAGAGACACGGCTCGACGCCGAACTTTTCGACAGAACGCCAATATGCTTTTTCACACCAGAATGCTTTACCCCTTCTCGCCACTATCTTGTCCTTCGTCTAACCCTCCACCATCATCCAAAAACCACCACACCAATCCTTCTACTCCGCCACTTCCGCACAAACAGGACACCCGCCGCTGATGGCGTTGCGGATGAGGTGAGCGTGCGCGACCTTGCCGCCAACGCTGCGGCTCGATGTGTCCGGATCTTCGGCGAACTGTGCCTGCAGCATCGACGCCGCCGAAGCGCTAGAGCCCGAACCGGCCGCGTCGAGCAGGCACGAGAGGTGGTAGACGTGGCCGCACGCGAAGCCGATGAGGGTTTCCTTCTCTGTTTCAAAATGAGTTAGCTATCAAGTCCTACTTCTTTGAGGAGGAGGAAAAAAGGAAAGGGATGTAGCATTGTTGACGTACCATCTTGTGTGAAGGCCTTCCCACAACCCACGCAATGCCCTGGCTTGAATCCGCTGGCAGCCGTGTCGACGCGATCGGTGATGGTAGCGGCGTCGTTCTTCTCCGCGACGTCCTGTGCGTCCAGCAGCGGCTCGACGAAGACGTCGACGTGGTCGGGTTCCTTGTCGACGACCTCGAACTTGACGGCCTTCTTCCGCCCCGCCCGCAGCGTCTCCATCGCCGAGGCGACTTCGCTCCGCAAGACCTTGGCGACGCCGTCGCTGATGCTGAACTGGATCTCGTATTCCCTGACCATGCGCCGGATGCCGTCTCTGAGCCCCTCGATCTCGAGACCCTCGGGAATGCGGCGCACCAGCGTGATGGGGTCGATGGCGGTGCCGACTTCCTCGAGGAGCCCGCGGATGAAGTGCGGCTTGTCCATGCTGTAGTCGAGCAGGTCGTCCCAGAGGTCTGGATCGTCTTGCTCCTTGGCAAAGGAAATGGCGTACGAAACGTCACCCATCTTGTCGATGATGAGGAACAGGGCTTTCTTTACTTCGCCAGTCTTGGAGAGGATGTAGCTGCATGATTGTCAGTTTCTGCTGCCTTAGCATGCCGGTGTATCGAAAACTTACACAAGCTCGGGGATGTATTGACGAGCGTCGCATACGGCGCAAGCCTTTTCGTAGTCATAGCTTTGCGAGGTTTTCACGAACTCCATCAGAAGATCTCGGTCATACTCAGCGAAGAGCTCCACGGCGAGATCACCAAAATCCTCGACCATTGTCCTTCCTTCATCAACAATGCGAGCATGAGTCGTACGCAATTCGCTTTCGCTCCCTTTGCCGGTCCACAGAGCATGCATGTAGAAGAAGAGGAAAGGCTTGAACGAGTCGCCTCTCTCCTGAAGCTGCTCAACGACAATGTGGGGGTTTACCAATCCTTGATAGGCATCTTCAACCAGAAGTTGCACGGCTTCTGAAGAGGCCTCCTCCAGCTCTTCTAAGGGTGCCATTTTCATTTGCTCTCTAGAGATTCGGACCATGATGAAGCCTGGGATATCGTCGGCAACTTCAGCCGCAAGACGGTACTCGCGGATGAGAGACATGGTGGCATCAGCATTTTGCACGCGAATGTAACATTGCAGGGCCTGCTTAGGACGACCGTCGGCAATGTATAGCTTGGCGAGAGCTTCAATAAGAATGCGCCAGTCTCTCCCTCGTTCGCCTCCTTCGACCGTGTCTTCGGTGATGTCTCCGGCATCCAGCTTGCTTTCCAGTGCATTGATGACGCTGTTCACATTGAACAGTTCCGGATCCCACAGATCCAAAAGCTCTTTCAGTCGGACGCGGTCGCGAATGATGTAGTGGCCCAGAACGACCTCGTACACAAGAGAAGGCAACGGCGGATGGAGTTGCTTTGTAGGGATGTATGGGGTGATTGCGTCGAATTGACCAGCTTGAGCGAATGCCCAAACCCAGTGTTCCCATCGTGACGACGTTCCAAGGACTTTCCCTGCCACTTTGCCAGCCGCTTTCCAATCTTTTGCAGAAACAAGCTGTTGCATCCACAAGTCACCGATGCGGCGCTTTTCCTTCTCCGCGGCCGAGTTGTGCTGTTTCTCGGCAGAAATGGTGGATTGAGAAGCATCATCTGCGAAGAACTCTGCTATGCTGGGCTTCCGTCGGAGTGAAGAGACTGGCGTGAGGATGGTTGGGGACATGGGATCTTCACCTTGTTGAGGCGGCGATACGATTTCAGGATGATTGTTGACCAACTCCCACGCATCTTCGTAGTTCTGGTGATCCAGAAGCCACGAAAGGTGGTCTGTAAGGTCACGCTTCACACCGATGACGCAGTCGTAGGGACTGTGGATGAAGATCTTCAAGCCGGATGAGACAGCTAGAGGGTGGCCTGCCTTTGCCAAGGAGTTTCTAGCAATGGATGATTGTCCGGTCATGCTGCGCGGTAAACGATCCTTGCCATTTTCACCGCTGCTCCCCAAGCTGGCTATGGAAGCGCCTGAGCTAAGAATTCGCTGAGCCGTCACTCCGGCACCCCAGATACCCTCGCTAATCGTCTCAAGCGCCCCACGCTGCGTCGTCGGACTCCCTGGGTACAGGATTGGAACATAGAGGGTACCGAGATGGTAGTCGGCTGCCGAGAGGGTCTCGAATCGGCTGACTGTCAGAGTGTCCACATCAACCTCTTCAGAGGTATCTGCGTCTATTAAGCGGACCTCAGGCTGGATTCCACTGGATCGGTGGTGTATTCCCCGTTTGGCTGTGTCCGTGGTAGTGGTATTGATAGGGTTATCGTCATCATCGCGAGTGCGATATGCAAGAACAAGAAGTATGGAAGGGGTATAAAGCGATAAACCAGAAATAATACAGTCGTCGAATCGAAGCCTGTTCTGTCAGTCAATGTACGCTCCCTATCCTGATTCGTGGTTCCTTACTTATGAACAATGTCTGCACGCCCCGCAGACCTTTCTCCAACGTTTCTTCCTGTGCCGGCTCCGCCTGGATCGACCTGTATCACCCAAGCAGTATCGCCCCAACCGACCAAGAGCTTCTCTGTCTTTGGCTTCAGACGCTTTGTGCCATTCTTGCTTGGCGAGCCTTGGATGTCTGTAGCATCGGTTCCAGAGCGAGTAATACCGTTTTTGACGGGGGCGTCGTCATCTGGTTCAAGATTGTTCTCATCAATCCACTCAATCCGGGCTTTCCAGACAGAGGCCATATCTTCCCACTGGCCATGGAAGGGCCGATCCACGTGGGCTATCCGCCTCCAGGCAAAATCCGAGTCGATACCTTCCAGCTTGAGATTGGACCGCATTATCTTGATACCCTGCTCATTTGCCCATGCCACGTATCTTCCTGAGAGTGACCATTTAATTGAACTGATGCTGCCTTCACCCGAATGCAGTATAGTGTCTCTCCCAGTGTTTGCACCGAGTCCGATAGAGCCCAACCATCCAGAAGCCGCAGCGGCAGCACTGTTGGTGTTGGCCTCCGCACTGACACCTGGACGTCCTCCCTGCGTCAAGATCAGGTTTCCAGCCAATCCTCCTGATAGATAACTTCTGTCACTCTTGTATTCCGGAGACAAGGCTACGGAATTAATAGGCCTGCGGAAATTCCTGAGGGTGACATCCCTCTGATCCACTAGGGATGAGACGCAAACGTGGCCATCGATCGAAGAGGTTGCGACGAAAATCGAATTGGAAGGAGTGGCCGGAAGCGGAGGCTGCCGCGGAGTTCTCGATGGTGGGCTTGACACAGTGGATGCGGCAGTACTGCGCCTTTCCGGTGGGGGGATAGGCTCGGTAGAGATTCTCGTCACAGGTTCCACTCTCAAATCCGGTAGAGGAGGAGGAAACGGTGAGATGGACACGGAAGTGACTGAGGCTGAATGGGCGTGATAGAAGCGCAACGACTGGAAGGAAGGCATGGAGAGCACATTCTGCTCAGAGTTAGCTGCGACAAGGGTTGCTGACGGCAGCGGATACTTACAATGTTTCCATTGTGGGTGCCTATAATCTACACAAGCTTAGCAGAGCTCAAGATGGGCGGCGCAGCTACTGCGCACTTGGTCGGCTCATACCATCTTGTCCCCTCCGACAATGAAGGCGCTGGTGGCGTCGCCATTGCGGTAGACAGAGCCCAAGGTGCTGGTGAGGCGATCGTACTTCAGCTTGGGCTCGTCGTCGTCCTCCTCCGAATCGTCCTCATCTTCGTCGCGGTCCGACTCAACATCGGCGGCAGTTGTAGGCTCGTTGGTGGTGCGGGGGTCCTCGTGAGGAGCGACGAGCTCATCGTCGTGGAGTCCATTTGATTGCGCAGCCATGCTGGGGCATGGTCCGCGGTGAAAGGAGGCAGCGCGGGATGGATGAGCTGTCAAGCGCGCGTGTAGTAGTGGTGTTGGCGTCCCAGCATGACGCCGTCGCTGATCCCGGCCGCCAAGTCCCGAACCCTGCCCGCCGGCCACCAATTCGCCCATCTGCAATCCGACATCTTTCTTCCCGCAAGCCGCAACCCTCTCCAGAGCTCGTCTCTTCGCCAAATTCCGATGCATTAAACTCCCAAGATCCGGCGATGAATGCTCTTCGCAACAATGCCTTGACTTCGCGCGCGACCCGCGCACTGGTCGCCCGGCCCACGCCTTTCCCGCCGTCCTACTGTCGCCCTCCGCTTGCCCGCTTCGCGCTGTCGGCCAACCCTCGTTCAGTGTCCAATTCCGCCCGTCGAACAAGCAGCCAAGCGAAGGATGAGGTCCCAGCAAGCGATTCGGTTGTTGAGGAGCCAAAGCAGGAACCCATGAAACGTTCCAGGACCTCGGCAACTACCTCTCCAACAACTCTGCGGAAAGTCGCGGTTGAAGCTCAGCGGAAGAGGATGAGGGCAAAGTCTGAGCTTCCCAACACTGAAGAAGCGAAGGTGAGTTTCTGCAAGCACATATGTTTAGCTCGTATTGACTTATGCCCAGAAAATCTCCGCCTACTGCGCTGCCGAAAGGTACAACATATTCGACGTTGCTCGTCTTCTTCGCGCCGAGGGCTATGAGCCAGATCCTTTCAACACCGGCTTGTACCCACAAGTTGTTCATGTCCAAGTCAACAATGCTCTAGAGAGCAAGGAAACCGGTGATATTTTCGTATTCCCGTCGGGCACTGTCGTGTCTTGGAATGTTCCCGAGAAGGTATCTTTTCGGTTGGTCCACCACACACTGGTGGACGCCGCGGAAGGCTCTCACCTGAGGCACGTTGAAACCGAAGACCTAGCATACGTTGAGGATTCCACTAGGAGCTCGAGTGATGTCTCCGGGGATACCATCATTTTAGGAACTGGGACTCCCGATTTTGATCCTTCCAGACAGACCAACCTAGCGGATGGGCAAGATACCTTCGACTACGAAGTGGACACTGTTTTGGCCAAGATCGCCTTCTCCTCTGGACTGGCACGCTCGACGAAACTCGCAGTTCTCGAGGGTCTGCTAGACAGATATTTCGACTCCACTCGCTCCATTCCTACGGTCCTCTCCAAAGGCGCGCGGTTACGATTCAGCCGGAAGTTCATCCTCATGAAGACCGGCGAGCTCCTCAATATCCGGGCCCAACTCAATTTGTATTCCGAGCTCACTGATGCTTTGCCCGATATCTTCTGGGATAGCAGACATGAGCTTGGTCTTGAGGACTATTACACCAAGGTCGGTCGTGCTTTGGATGTATCCGTGCGCATCAAAGCACTGAACGATAAATTGACCTACGCGCAAGAGATTGCCCAGGTCCTCAGTGATCGGTTGGGTGAGAAGCATGGCAATTTCTTGGAGTGGATCATCATCTATTTGATCTTTTTCGAGATTTTGTTGGAGATTAACAGGCTATTCAAGGAGTGGGAGGAGGCGTCGGACCCAGAAAGTACTTCTAATCTACTGAAGTTGTACTTGGAGGAAGAGCTTGCCAAAGACAAAAAGAACGAAGAACAAGCATCTTAAGGCACTCTCGTGTTTCACCGTCTGAGAAAGCCCTCAAAGATCTGTACCAAAAAGTTTTCTGGGATACCAACTGGCGTTTAGCGTGGTCGCGCTACATCTTGATACCCCATCTCAACTCGCAACACATTCTGTTCAATAAAACCCCAAAGACATCAAATCTCAACTATGACCCATTCAAATTCTGGCAATCCATGTGCAGAAAAGCAGATTCAATCAGGACAACTAAAGAACATGATTCAAAAGACCCAAATTCCTCAATCAGCAAGTTCAGCCTGCTTCTTGGCCGGCTTGGTCATCTTGCTCATGAACTGTTCCGCAAACGAGGTTCTCCTTTCCCCTCCAACCTGATACTCATCTCCCCACTCCTCGATCCCCGCCATCAACATCTCCAACACGCTCTCAAGCCCCCCTTCCCTCTCCCTCGCAATCGCCTCCAACCACGGCCAAGCATTACGACAGACGTCGCTCGCACAGCTGTCCGCCGGAAACTGAATCGCCTTCACGCCCGTCACACCGTCCGCCAGCAGCTCGAACGCGGCCTTGTCGTACCCCTGGCACATGCTCCTGTACCGGTACCACTCCAGCAGCCGCACGTCGCGCAACATCCCGCGCGTCCCGCGCGACAGGCGCGCGACGAAGGTGAGCAGGGCGTTGGAGTTGGCGAAGCGGAAGCGCGTGCCGCCGTACAGGACGGGCGCCGCCTCGGCGCGCACCTGCCGGCACACGGCCAGCAGGCCCGTCGCCAGCGGCGCCGGCTTGAGCTCGTCGACCGAGTAGCCGATGTCGTCGTCGCTGTGGTCGCGCCACGGTACGCGTGTGCCGTCTGGTCGGCGCGACAGGTCGAGGCGGTCCTCGACGCGGATCGTGCGCTTGCGGAAGCCGACGTAGATTTCTTCGATGCGGACGACGTTGGAGGAGGAGGTGCTGGTGGTGGCGGTTGGAGTGGAGTTGTCGTTGGTTTCGTTGGCCTCGTTGGTCTCATTGCTCTCGTCGGTCTGGTTGTCTCCATCGGTCTCGTCGTTTTCATCGGTCTGGTTGCTCTTGTTGGACTGCTTGATCTCATCGGTCGTTTCGACTGCGGTCGGGCAGCCAAGAGCGTAGTCGTATATGATGTCGCGGAGCTCGCGCGGGAGAGAGAGGAAGGGGAAGATCTTGCGCTTGGGGAGGGGCCGGTCTGCCTTCGGTTTCTGGATCTGTTAAGGACTAGAGTCAGAAACCAGTGTTCGAGAACAAAAATACGCAATCATTATTCACCTTTCGTGTTACAATTCCTTCTCCATCCTCATCTGACTCGTAGAAGGCGCTGTCATCGGTGTCCTCCGGGTCTGCGTACGACACTGGTGTGCGGCGCAACCGCTTAGAGCGCTCCCGCCTCTGGGGCATGTCTCCTCGCTTTCGCTTGTTGGTTTGATCGGATGACTGTTGGCCGAAGGTATCCGGCTTTTCGCTGATTTGTGACATGGAGTTGGAGATCGGAGTCGGGTCGTCGTGTTCCTTGTAGTTCCTAGGCTCTTGAGCCTCTTCAAAGCGATTCCCTGAGAGCCCGTTGCTCCTCTCCCGCAGTATTTGGGTCGTGCGAGCCATCGTTCAAGTGCAATTGATGGACTGAGTTTGAATTTTGTTGGTAATAGTAGTGCTGCAAGCAAATGGTGGAATAAACAGTGGGTATCTCGAGGAAAAGAAATGAATATTGGAAAGTTTGACGCGGGTTTGCTGAAGACGCGTTTTTATGTCGCGGAATCAGGTGCTCTTAAATAGAATGTTGTCTGACACGAGCGTTAGGGATGGCGGACGTTAGGTTAGGCAGCAGCAGGCCATTCTTACCCAAAGCGGTTAGGCGTGAGGCATCCACCCCCTCACAGCCTCACTGAACCTGTTGGCAACCACCCCATGACTATACAGGCATTGGTCGATCATTTGCGATAGTGTCCAATAGTTGAGGATCCAAACAGTCCAGAAGAATTATGGTCAAAGCGGTTTCTGCCGCGGATACTGGGTATAGACAGTCTACCAACACCTACGCTATGCAACACTATATCGCTAACTTTTCTCTACATTACATCTAATGCTCATTATCTCTTTCCTTTTTTCTTCCCACCACCACCGGCCCCCTTGGTATGACTGACCGGGGCGGCATGCTTGGTGGCCTTGATATGATCGAATAACTTCGTCTTTGAAGGGAATCCTGTTTGACATACAACACACTTGTGCTTTAGCTCTTCTTGATCCGCCGCAGCTTGTTTTGCTGCTTTCTTTGCACGTTTTTGTGCTGCTTTCCCCTTCTTTGGAGCGGCGGCTGCTGCCGGCTTTTCATCATCCGAATCAAAGCCAAGCTTCGGCTTCGAGTCCTCATCTTCCTTGTCGGATTCGGCATCTCCTGCCAGCCTAGACTCTAATTTTGAACGCGGCACATAGTCATCATCCGATTCCTCTTCTTCAGATCCGGATGGGGTTGGCTTCTTGCTGTTCGTAGAAGTCTTCTTCTCCTTCGGATCCTCCTCCTCTGATTGGTCTTCATCTTCCAGATCAACATCCTCGATCGCCTGTGTTGTTTCCTCCACTTCGGATGCATCTTTGCTTTCTTCGATGACTTCCTCCTCCTCAGCATCGGGAGTTGCCACGCCACTACTAGGCACATCGTCATCCAGATTGAGCTTCTTGTTCTCTTTCCGCATCTTCTTTTGCAGAGCATACACTGCCTTTTGATGCTTTTTACTCTTCTCGTGTGCTTGCCACTGGTTTTCGCTCTTGAAAGTCTTGTTGCAAGCCACACATTCAAAGTGCTCCTCCTCGATCTCCTCTTCCTCACTCTCCTCAATTTCCTCAGGCTCCCGCACTTTGGTCCACTCGGGAACCTCCTCGTGCATCAAGGCCTCGCGTTCCGCCCTAGCGCGAGCGGCCTGGGCATCACGCATCTCCTTCAGCGCCTTCTGCCTCTCGGCCTCGGTCTGGGTGTTCGGCGCCCAGCGAGGGTCGCGCTTGCGGACGAAGGCGACTAGCTGACGAACGGCATCGTTGAACTCGCGCACGCCCTCCTCGCGCAACCTAGCGTTCTCCTTCTCCATGTACCGGCGCGTGCGCCTGTCGGGCGCGTCCGAGTACCTGTAGATGTCCTTCCACGCGAACGTCTTCTTCGTCGAGAAGCTCATCCACACGGCGTAGAACTGGCGCACTACGTCATCGTACGACGAATCCTTGCGACCGAATGTAGGGTATTCCGGCGCGTCCAGCCCTTCCCAGGCGGCGGCCACCATCTCCTCCTTGGCCAGGGTGTCGAACGTGTCGCGCAGGAAGCCGAAGAAGCCGTCGGGCTCGTCCGAGTACTCGACGCGGCTGTTGAAGCGGCGCACCATGCGCGTGATGTCGTCGGCGGTCGTGACCTTGACGTCGTGCTCGAAATGCGCGTCGGCCGGGTCGGCGCCGCTGAGGATGGCCGACTCGTGCGAATCGTACCATGCGCGTTCCTGCGGATCCGACAGCACTTCGTACGCCGACTGCACCTCGGAGAACAGTTCCGTCGCCCATTCTTCGTTGCCGTAATTGCGGTCCGGGTGTAGCTCGAGGGCTTTGCGACGATAGGCTTTCTTGATCCTGCGGCGAAGCGAAGAGAGGTTAGCAGAGTCATGGTGGAGGAAGGGTGTTGTTTGCGCACTCGTCCTCGGTAGCCTGGCGCTCGACTCCCAGCAGCTCGTAATAACTCGTCTTCATGGCGGCGTTTGCAGCTTGCTGCCCTGCGCCGCCGCCATTTGCTGAGCTCTGGCCGGACCCCATATTAAATAAATTTGGCGCGTGGGTGGTCGAAAGTTGAAAGTAGAGTCCCCCGCCAAAAAAGTTACGTGGGGTTGCAGCGGTTTGTGTGAAGTCATGGCACCAATGCGGCGACTCGAGTCATCGATCACCGAGACGTCGACCACACCTGAAAAGGTTAGCTCTTCTGAGTCATAAGAGCTGTCGACAGCAAGATTGCACGAATCGTCGGCATGTTTTCAGCCGCCGACTGCGATCTCGCCCGCCACGCGCCCCGGCCAAATTTACAATCACCGCGCCGCGCCCATGTGATGCCATCAAATCTTCGGGAGGCTTTAGATGACTTCTCGGACCTTTTCCAACCCCATGTCGCCGTGAACGATGCCTGCCGTGCTTTGAAGATCACCACTGCTGTAGCCTTGCGCTAGTCTACCGGCCAAGACATCCTAGACCAAACCGCATCCGATGAAGTTCGGCCACATTTTCCAGGAGCACCTCCAGCATGACGGCTTCCCCGCCCACTGGGTCGCCTCCGCCATCTCCTATCGCCAGCTGAAAAAATGCATCAAGAGGGTGCAACGAGAGCTGGCCGATTTGGGACTTGATCCTACGACTCTGGGGCAGCTGCTGAGGACGGCAGAGCAGGAAAGAAACGAAAGGCTTGCCGAGTACCTTCTGTCCAATCCCAAGTCCTCGCCCGGACATCCAGACGCACCAGTCCTCTTCCAACCCAAGCTGTTCATTGCCGTGGATGATGAGACTGGCGAACCTCTAGATGCCCACCTGTCTCCTCTCACTAGAGACTATCTCCAGCAACTAGCTATTGCTCAGCAACTCTCTCATGTAAGAATATCGGACGCCGATACCCCGCCTTCAACTGCGGATCAGGAATCAGGCGAGTCTTCACGAGGGACCCCATCGGATGGAACCAGCAGTCCTGATGGACAACACCGGGAGACGCGGCCGCACCGCATGGTTGAGCTTCCCCTGACCTCGGACTTGGAATTTTTCAGCATCCTTCAGAATGAGGTGTCAGGGCTGGCCGCTTTGCAAGCCCAAGAGCAAGAAAAACTAAGCAAGGAAGTGACCGCACTTGGAACAGTTGTGACCAGAGTCACAGAGCCAAATCGGAAATCTGCCTCGAAAACGGACATGGCAAAATGGCGGAAAATTTTCGAGCTCTACCTGGAATCAAGGATCTTTTTCTCAACAACCGAACTTGACCACGGCAAACATGACTCCACGAAAGCACAGGCACTCCTTCAAAAATTCTCCGATGAGCTTAAACGGCAGAACGTTGCGTCAACATTCAAGAAGAAGGAAAGCAGCGTTGCCTTGGAGCAGTTCCTGAAGTTGAACATGGCGGTGCTTCAGAGCCTCCGGTTCCAAGAAATCAACGACCTCGCAATGCAGAAGATTCTCAAGAGTAAGACTTACTCTGCATACAATATGCTACATTGACTGACAGCCTACAGAGTTCGACAAGCGTACGGCTCTTGGCGTCAAATCCACCTTCCCGGCTGCCCTACAGCAGAGCATGCCGCGCGACATTGCAAAAGCCATCTGCTATCAAGTCTCCACTGAGCTACTCCCGATAGTGCCTCAACTGGACGACTATCTCTGTCCCGTCTGTTTCAGCATCTCGTACCGACCCGTGCGCCTGCGCTGCCAGCACATCTTCTGCATCCGTTGCTTAATCGTCCTGCAGAGAACCAAGGAGGATCACTGTCCGCTGTGCCGAGGAGAAGTCGTCATGGAAGCAGACAGCGGCAACCTGGATCCCGCCCTGGCCGACTACCTCGTCAAGTACTTCCCGGACGAGGTGAAACTCAAGCAAAAGGAAAATGTCAAGGCGGCGGGTGTGGACCAGTACGGTGAAGCGTACAACGACAAATGCGTTGTCATGTAAATCAGCGTCTTGCATAATTTTCTTTCAGAGTAAGTCGACCCGTACCCAGAAGCTGACTTACCACTAATTCCGTTCCCGATTTATTTAGGTGGCGATGCGGCTCATGATACCCAATCTTATACAGCCATTTCAATTACTATAATTAAACTACTCATTTGCTTTGAGTGAGTTAGAGTCTTTTATTTAGTGTACGTGAGTTCTTGCAGTGTAGCTGCATCTATGTCAGTTTGGGGGGTATGCCCTCTATCCAGTCTTAACGCCCGGCCTTCCCTTGAAATCATTAACATGTACCTTCATCATAACACAATATTTACGTCCCCATCAAACAATCATCCACTCGATCCCCAACCTCTTCAGCTTCTGCAACCAGCCTTCCCTGACGCCCGCCTCGCCGTTGGGGCAGTCATCATCAGTTCCCCAGATGACATGCAGGGTCTCGAGGGCGGTGGGCAGGTATCCCCACAGCATGATGCGCCACAACATAACAAGACGGTCAGCGATCCAGGCGCGGCGGGCGGGGTCGGCCGTCTCGGCCCCCGCGACGAAGGTGGGCCAGGCGGTGCCCTTGATGAGGTTGTCGTCGCGGCCGATGAGGGCGAGGTGCCCGATGACGTCCGACACGAGCATCTCGGTTTGCTCGCCGTCGAGTAGCACCGCCGTCGGCACCGCCCGGTGGATGTACAGGCAGATGGCCGATTTGTGCGCCGACGCCACGTGCACCCGGCTCTCGAAGTCGTCGTGGTCGGATGAGATGCCCTGCACGCCTTGCGCCCAGGCGTGCACGTCGAAGGACTGTGCGCGCTGCAGGAGTGCTGCTGCCTCGGCTTCGAGGGAGAGTGGCTGCTGCTGCTCTTCTGTTGCTGATGTCGACTGCCCGCCGCTCAGGTACGAGGCCAGGAGCATGATTTGCAGGAGCACGGCCGGACACGACAGGTAGCTGTTGGACTCGGCGCGTTCTAGCAGCGGGAGGACGTACTGGAAGTGACGGCTCGCGTTCGCTCTCGAACGTGACGATACCACAGTCGAGCCGAGGATGTAGAAGCTATGCAGCCGTCCCGCATCAGTTCAACTCCGGAATTGATAGAGAGAGAACGAGGACTTACGTCAAACAGTCGGAAATGAGGTAATCTCGTAGCTTGCCCATCATCGGGGAGCTCTCGGTGCCGAAGCATTCTATCAGCCTCCTGGCGCCCTCGACGTGCACAATACAATCGCCCTTCCCGGAGGTGATGAGCTCGAAGTTGGCGAAGAGGTGGATGGCTGCGAGAAGGACGTCGCGATTGCCCGCATTGACGTGTTGCAGCGCGTGCCGCAGAAGCTGCAATGCCTTCTGCTTCGCGACCAGGGCGTCGTGGTAGAACCGGGCTGCCTGGCCGTTTAGTACCTGGAGGGGTTGCGTTTGGATGACGCTTTGGCCGACTGCGAAGCCTTTTAATGACTGCGCCGTCACCGCGGCGCTCTGGGTTTCCATGGCGTAGCGGTTAGCCATGTGGACGGCCGAGTTGGCAATGGCCATGTGCAGCAGGACGGCGTGCTCTCGGGTCAGCGGAATGAGGTCGCGGAAGGGATTCAAGTTGGGCATGTCGTATGTCACGAGAGCCTTGCAGAATTCGTCGGCGACTAGACGCAGCGTCAGAACTCAAGCCCTGGAGCGCTGGGAGACGCCTTACAGTGAGAAAGATAGAGTCGAGACGAATGGCCCAGGTCTTGAAAGATGGGATCTATTAGAGATGGGGTTGGACCCATCAATGTATTGCTAACAACTGCCATGGTGTCGTCTTGGCGACGCGGCGGCTTTGGAGTTTGGATGGGTATGCTCTTGCCCATCATCTTCCCGCGGCTCGCCACGCCTTGGTTCCACAAAAACAGCTTCCCGTAGCCGAGACATTCCTGGCCCGTCTTGATGCACTTCTGGCAACCCGGCAGAGAGCGGTCACACTTGAGCCTGCGACGACGGCAGTTGTGGCAGGGCTTGGTCGGCGGCTCGTCCTGGCCGGACGACATGCGGACCGTGCGGAAACGTTAGGCACCGGTCAGAGGAGGAAAACGTGACAAGGGCCTGGAGCCAGCAATCCGGAGAACGCAGCAGCAGATCGGCTTGGCTCTGGGACCTAGCGGTTAGATAAGAGCGGTTTTATTACGCGGGCCAACGGGCGGTGGGGTCTTAGGGCGGGGAGGGGAAAGACGGCGATGGAAGGAGTTCGAGAAGACAAACCACAAGGCCATTGCGGCTTGGCTGCCTGTTTGGGTTTAGTGCGTCCCCATTACGGTCCCTATTAGAAATCCCCACTGGAACACCTATTCTCGCCAACAAACAGAGTAACGGTAAACGTATTCTCCTCGAAAGACCCGTCTAATTCTGTTCGGACACAAGAATTTCTGTTCCGATACTCGTGGCGAGTGCTCAGCCGAAATTGCGGTCGAATGCTGGACCTGCGAACAGTTCACCATAAGTAGGGTACGCAAGCGAGCGGCTAACCCGCTGCATTACACCATGTAATCGGCCGCATGCGGCAGCCAAGCCTCCACCCAGACCCGTTGATGGTGTTGGCCGTAATGGGTGACTGCATCTTCGCTGTCGCCTTCCAGCTCCTAGTCATGGCCGCACAGTAGAAGAACCGCTGCATTTCCCACGCTTCAGCAAACCCATCTTCACTTCTTCACCTCTACAGACAGAGCCATGGCAGTCGAATCCTCTCCTGAAGCCGGTGTCCGGTGCAACTCTCCCGTCGACGTTGAGAAACTCGGGAGGCAACGCCCGGCAGTCTTCAAGACCAATTATGCTGAGTACTGCTTCTGCTTTTCACTGCTGGCCTCCATGTTCATGGCGGTAAGCTTCTTTAACTTCACCATGTCTACGAACCCGAGTGCTGACAGACGACAGGAATACTTCATCAGTGGCTTCCATATCATCCTGCCCGCCTTGACAACCTCCCTCGACATCCCCACCGCCGCTCGAAGCTGGCCCGCCAGCGTCTTCTCCCTCGTCACCGGCTCATTCATCCTCCCATTCGGTCGACTAGCGGATATTTTTGGAGCACGCATGCTGTTCGTCTGTGGCCTGGTGTGGTTCGCCGTCTGGTGTCTCATCGCCGGCTTCAGCCAGAACTACATAATGCTCATATTTTGCCGTGCTATAAGCGGCCTTGGCCCGGCTGCTTTCCTGCCAGCTGGGATAATGCTGCTCGGCACCGTGTACAGACCGGGGCCGCGTAAGAACCTGGTCTTCAGCCTTTACGGTGCTTTCGCTCCCATCGGCTTCTTTACCGGCATTTTCTTCGGTGGAATCAGTGGCCAGCTCCTTAGCTGGGGCTGGTATTTCTACTTCGGCACCATCTTCCTCGCCATCGTCGTTGTAGTTTCGGTGTTCTTCGTCCCCGACGACCGCCTTGATGGCAGGGTTACCGATATAAGTATGGATTGGTGGGGTTTCGTCACCATCGTGCCGGGTCTTCTTTTGGTCGTCTTCGCCATCACTGATAGCTCTCATGCCTCTCGCGGCTGGGCCAATCCCTACATCATTGTCACCTTTGTCGTTGGGGTACTCTGTCTCATTGCAGCCTTTTATATCGAAGGCTGGGTCGCAGAACAACCCTTGCTCCCATTCGACATTTTCGAACCAAAGTCCATCAAACCCCTCATCGTCGGCTTGTTGTTCTCGTACGGCGTGTACGGAATCTACCTGTTTTACGCCAGCTTCTAGTAAGTGAAAATGCACACAGATCAAACAGGCCCGAATGCTGATTACAAATGTAGCATCGAGCTCGTACTCGGCATCGGAACGCTGCAAACCACAGCATGGTTCGCTCCCATGGCTGCCGGCGGCCTCATCCTCTCCACCGTCGGCGGGCTCGTCATGCACCTTCTCCCGGGCAAGCTGCTGGTCGTCCTCGCAGCTGCGGTACAGGTCATCTGCTGCCTGCTCTTCGCCATCATGCCCGACAACCCCAACTACTGGGCACACGTCTTTCCGGCAATGGTCTGCGCCACCCTCGGCGTCGACATCACCTTCTCCGTCACCAACGTCTTCATCACCACCAGCATGCCTCGGCACCGACAAAGTGTTGCCGGGGCGTTGATCAACACCACGCTGTTCCTTGGCATCGGCTTCTTCCTCGGCGTAGCGGACCTGGCCGTGAGTAGCAGTGCCCACCTCGGTGTCAAAGGGAGCTACAAAGTTGCCTTTTGGTTTGGCGTTGCGTGTTCCGGTGTCGCATGTTTGATGTTCTCGCTTGTGAAGATGGGGAGAGCAAAGAGCGATTTTACACACGAAGAGAGAGCGCAGTTGGAGACGGAAGAGGCAAGATGAAGTACGAGCTATGACTTTTTGTTCCTATTTATGTAGATTCGCTGCGCCACAACCTCCTCTCCATGTTGTCACCGCTCTCTCTGAAAATCATCAGCCTATCGTTGGCTAAATGTACTGTACATGCGAGTTTACGTTTTCGGTCTTGGTCAAGCTTCGAATACGAGAACGAGATGGTATTATTGACCAATCGTATCGGACTAATTTATCTCGCTGTCGCACCTATTTCCTTATGCTTTTGCTGCCAACCTCTGGGCGTTGACGCTATCCGAGCAGCAATCCGAACTGGGCGAAGCGTTCGGATTCCTTAAGCAGGCGCAGTGCGAATACGACACCACCCTTTTGCAATCCGAAAAACGACTCGGGTACCGGTTCCTATTCACCGCGAACGTGTCCAGTGTTTCTAAATTGACGTGTACAATAGGCTCTATATAACCCTGTGGTTGGGTGCAACGATGCTAACTTCCATATTCCAAAACCATCACTTTCCACCACACCACCACCATGACACTTTCCAGTAGCGAGACCGACACCGCTGTTTCGGGGATACAGCACCCCGTATTGGTTGCCGTTGTCGTCATCATCATCAGCACCGTGTTTTACAACTTCGCCACTGAATTGGTGGGACCACGTGCATGGAGCGGTTTCCCCATCGTCGGCAAAGAGGAGGGAGAGTGGACGAACAAGGCTGCACAGAAGCGCTGGTTTACACAGAGCAGGAAACTATTGAAGCAAGGACTGGACAAGGTAAACGAATATACATGGTATCGTAAAGGTTTTGCATCACTCACACCTCGACAGTTCAGCGGCCCTTTCCAGATCTTTAACCCCTCTGGAGCTCTCTTGGTCATTCCCCCAAAGTACGCCGATGAAATTCGCAATGATGAGCGTCTCAGCTTCAATGCCTTTATGGAGAAGGTGAGCTCCTTCGATCTCAAATCCAGGGTAGCACTTTTCTGACTGACGCCATGATAGACTTTCTTCGTAGAATACTCGGAATTCTCAGCCTTCCATGCCGTGACGCAGGGAGAAATCATGCAGGAGACAGTCCGTACGAAGTTGACGCAAGCCTTGGGTACGTTTGATAGCTGCTGCCGCTGCGATTGCATCTGAGTGCTTACGACTCTCCCAGGCCACATCACGAACGACCTCTCAAAAGAGATGACGGAAATCTGCAACGATCTCCTTCCCCCGAACAAAGGTGCGACTATCTCCTACCACCTAAATAAGGGGATCCCTCACTCCCGTACGATCTCATCACTGACGCAACTCCAGAATGGCGCAAAACCATGTTCTACGGCGTCGCCACCGAAATCGCCGCCCGCATGTCGGCCAAAGTCTTCCTGGGCGAGCCCCTGTGCCGCAACCGCTCTCTCGTCGACATCTCGATCGCCTTCACGCACGACGCCTTCAAGGCCAAGATGTCGCTGGACCGCATCCCCGCGCCGCTCCGCCCCTTCGCGCGCTACTGGCTGCCCGAGATGGCGCGTGTGCGGAGCATCCAGAAGACGATGGCGCAACTCATCGAGCCCGAGATCCAGGCCCGCCGCGCGCGGCGCGCCGAATTGGAAGCCGCGGGCAAACCCGTGCCCAAGCCGGCGGACTCGCTCGAGTGGATGGACGCTGTCGCCCGCGGCCGCCCCTGGGACTTTGCTAACGCGCAGCTGCTGCTCAACTTTAATGCTATTCACACGACGTCGCTGACGCTGACGCACCTGCTGTTTGATTTGGTTGCGGACCCGGCGTGCGTGGATGCGCTGCGGAAGGAGATAGTCGAGGTGCTGCGCGAGGACGGCGGCTGGAAGAAGACGAGCCTGTACAAGATGAAGCTGCTGGACAGCTGCATGAAGGAGAGCCAGAGGATCAACGTCCAGAGTGCGCGTAAGTCCTTCATCTCCTTTCCTTCCCCCACCATACTGACACCACTCCCAACAGTCTTCATGAACCGCGTCGCCACCGCCCCCGTCAAACTCTCCGACGGCACCATCATCCCCAAAGGCGCCACCACCGCCGTCCCGACCCTACACATGCTCGACGACGAATCCCGCTGGGGCGCGCGCCCGACCGAGTTCGACGGCCACCGCTTCCTGCGCATGCGCGAGCAGCCCGGCAACGAGAACCGCTGGCAGTTCGTCACCACCAGCGCCGAGCACCTCGGCTTCGGCCACGGCAAGCACGCCTGCCCCGGGCGCTTCTTCGCCTCCAACGAGATCAAGATCGCCGTCGCGCACCTGCTGCTCAAGTACGACTGGCAGTTCGAGAACGGCGGTGGCAGGCCCAAGACGGTGGATGATGGGTCGGGCCAGAATCTGCCGGATGCGAAGGCGGCGGTGCAGTTTAGGGAGAGGACGCCGGAGATTGATATCGATTCGCTTTGAGCGGGAGTTTGGGATATGGTGTGAAGCTGATTGAAATTGTTTTCCGTGTCGTCATATAGGCGTTAGTTTCTTTGGGGGAATATCGTGGGGGAGTATTTTTTTTCGTTGGTATTTTTTTGATGTACACACTTGGAATATAGACAGAAATCTACAACCACGCGTCAGAAATATACACCGTAACCTCCATATACTTACGACGACAAGCCAGTTGCCGCCCGACCCATTCCCTCAACCAATGAAGCCGCTCTTAGAGATGAGATGTAGGCCTCTAGCATGACAAGGACCTCCCAATGCTTCTTCTACGTGACACATATCCGAAATGTACGTCATCATCATCTCCTCTAATCATGTACACCCCACTTACCCACCTCCTTCATCGCCTCCGCCCCACCCTCAGCCAGCTCCTCCCGTCCCAAAACGCCAGCAACGCACCTCCACCCATCCCTACCACCACCCCACCGCAACACCTCCTCTCTATACCGCGCACCCGCCTCCCTATCGATACTCTTCTCACCCTCCTGGAACACGTCCTTCCAGAGCTTGCCAGCAATCGCTCTGTCAAAGAGATACGAGTAGTACGTCGCGCCATAGCCGAAAAGGTGCCCGAAGAAGCCCTGCCACGCGGTGCCCGCCGGTTCAGGGATGGTCGAGTGGGCGTTGTAGATATCATGGTACGTCTGCGTGCTGTCGAAGCCCGGCTGGAGCGGCAGCTCCGAGTGGTACGCCTGGTCGAGCATGGCGAGCAGGATCTGCGCCTCCGTCTCGGCCCCCGCCATGCGCCGGTCGATGGCCACGCGCTCCTCGACCATGCGGTACGGCAGCGGCGCGTCCGTCTCGTAGTGCCGCGCGAACAGCGCCAGCACCTGCGGCGCCGCCGCGAAGTGCTCCATCAGCACCGACGGCAGCTCCGCGAAGTCGGTCGCGCACCGCGTGCCGCTGACGTTTTGGAGCTGCGTGCGCCCGCAGATCGAGTGCAGCGCGTGGCCCATTTCGTGGAACAGCGTTTGCACTTCGCGGAACGAGAGGAGGGTTGGCCGGGAGCTGTGCAGACCTTGGCCGATGGTGTCGAAGTCGCAGATCAGTGCTATGGTAGGGAGTTGATAGTAAGAGTTACCAGTCTTATCGGCGCGGTTGACTGCGGAAGCCATGCCATCCGTGGCAGCATCAACGGGAGAGGAGAAGGGATGGGAGGTCTGGGCTGCCTCCATAATTTCTTCGCTGGAAATCAGACGAGAGCAACGGAGGGTGAAGTGTGCCGGGTTAGGGTTTTTGCCAGGACGGGAGAAAAGATCACAGTACACCACAGCAATGTGGCCCTCGTTCTCATCAATCACATCCAACCGTCGAACATCAGAGTTCCAAGTTTCTCCAGGCAGCGTCTCGTGAGGGACTAGTCGAATGCCGTAGAGTCTTGTAAAGAGTCGAGAGAGTCCTTGAATGACAGTACCAAGGGAAAAGAAAGACCAAAGAAAGTCGGGGGATCGAATGCGAGTACGGAGAGACGAGAGAAGATGCTGGGCATAGTAATCCCGATCCCAGGCATTCAGGCGGCCGGGAAAGTTGTCGCTCCTCGCGTCAGATTTTTTGAGTTCCAGGAGCTCCTGAAGTTCGCCATTAACTTGAACATGGTTATCCTCGACCAGAGCTCCCAGGAATTGATTCACAGCTTCCGGAGTGCTTGCCATCTTGTCACTCAATGCCATGTGTCCATAGGTATCATAGCCAGAAATCTTTGCAAGCTCTGCTCTCTTCTGAAGCATCTCTTCCAGTCTCAAGATGTTGGCCCTTGATGCTGTTCGGTTGGCCACATACACCTCTCTCCTCACATCCGGGTCCTCGACAGTCCTCAATGCCATCATCGCAGGCATGCCAACGGTGGGCAACGTAAGCTTACCCCACTTGGTCAAGCTCTTGGCATAGACAGGATCCATTCCTTTCAACCTGCTACTGTCGAATCTGAGGTACGGTCTCTCGGGGGCCATGCCATCGACAAAGTCGTTCCCGGTGTGGGTGATTTCATTGGAAAGGTCGACAAAGCGGTGCCTTGTCTCCTCAGGCAGGTCGATGGCAGATTTTGAGAAGTCCCTCATCAAGATCTGAGCCACGACCTGTTCTTCCTCACTCCACGAATTCCAGACCTCGGGAATTGAAGCCGCCTTCTTCAGCTGGTCATTCAGGCCCGTTGTTGTGTTTAGCCGGTTCATGTACTCGTACATTATGGCGTAAGCTTGCGTGGCAGCGCCCTGGATCTTTGGGTCGGGATGGGTCGAGCGCACAAAGTCGGACAGGTCGATGACGCGGCAGAGCAAATCGCTCAGACGGTCAAGATCCCTCGCGAGCGTCCTGTACTCCTCGACGGTGCTGGCTGTCAGCACCTTGTCCACGATCTTTATGCATTTCTGTAGCGTGACCTCGGCGAAGTGCTGGAAACCTTCTGGTCGGGTAAGGTAGCGGTTCTGGAAGAGACCAGTTGAAGGGGGTTGGACTTGATGTTTCGTGTTGCCGGAGAAGTCCTTCCAGAATCGCGGCGAGTCGAAGATCTGGCGCAGGACGCGGTCGTCGTGGTTCGCGTCGGGAGCGGCGCGGTTTGCGGGCGAGAAGTCAGCGGCGGTTGCGGCAATGGAGGATCCGTATCTCCGCTGCTGCAGGCGCATGCATTGCGAGCATGTCCAGGCGCGTCGCGCCGAGCGCCGCAACATGGTGACGAGGTTTGCGGCAGAGAGAAGGGTTGCGGAGAGAGGTGTGATGTGGAGAGGTGGAGAAGCGCTGGGCGGGCGGAGGCAATGACGCCGGTGGTCTCGGCTTGTTTGCTGGAAAGCGACGTCCGTCTTCAACACCTCGCGTGCAACTCCCGCCCGTCGACAACCCATTGCCTCCACGCACAGTCCCCAATGGCCTTCCGACCGCTCCTACGGCAGGTGAGCTCTCCCGCGCACTCGTCCGATTGATTGTCCCGCAGCTGACCCCCGCCAGCGCGCCGTCGTGCCTGCGACGTCCGCAATCCTTGCCGCCGGCCTTTCGCTCTACCCGCTCCGCAACGTCCACGCCGAGGCTCCCCAGGCATCAGAAAGCCAATTCGAGAGGGTATAGCCCCCGTCACTCTGCCCGTTGCGCCCGGCTAACCTCGGCCCAGGACCTCCGCAAGCCCATCTACGACGACTTTGCGCCTGTGCCCGCCGAGCCCGTCAGCCCACCCAAGGCCGCCCCCAAGCCGTCGACGCCCACCTACACCGACCGTCTGGCCGCTCAGATTGCCCAGGCCCGCCTGTTCCTGCACGGATATGCCGCCAAGTCCGAAGACAAGGTCAACGCGGGGCTGACCGAGGCCCTGCGCCTGGAGAACTCGTTCACCAGCACCATCGCGTCGCTGGCTCCGCCCAAGGAGTCGGGCGAGAAGGTCATGCCCGGCGCCATCTACGTCCTCGTCTCGGCCATGGCCGGCAGCATCGTCACCCGCAACCGCAACATCCTGCTCCGTTCGACCGTGCCCGTCGCCGTCGGCATCGTCGCTTCGTGGGCCATCCTCCCCATCACCTCGAGGAACGTCGGTGACCTGCTCTGGACCTACGAGGAGCGCTACCCCGTCATTGCCGAGAACCACCTCAGGGCCAAGGAGCGTGTCACCAGATTTGTGCAGACGGGCATTGCGCACAGCAAGATGACGGCCGGCATGCTGGAGGACAAGATCGGCGAGGCCAGGGAAGCCGTCGAGGACTGGGTGAGGAAGGGCAAATAAACAGACAAAAGCAGTAAAATCTTGAATCAAGGGGGTGACATCCATTTAGTGTTTCATTTGTTGCGCAGAAAAATCTTTTTGGCGTAGACCATGGGTGTTCTAGAACAGTGTACCATCAGCTAAATTTCGTAAATACAGTTCTCGGAACATTCCATTGCGAGGTTCTGTCACCCTTTTCACGCGGTTCAACATCGTTGCACTGACCAATTAAATCATAGCTGCATTATTCAACTACACTCGAGCGAGCGACACTTGTGATGGCTAAACTCATGATAATTCAATCGCTTTCAGCTCCGGTCCGATCATAGCATCTCTACAGCGACGAACTCAGCGACTCTTAAAACCCCCAGCAAGAGGCATCGTCGTCTGGTGGCGATATTGATGGTTCCCGGAGCGAACCTCTCGGTCTCGCTTGCCTCGTTCTACCTGGTGTCGGTTTACATTGTGAAGATGACGCTGTCGCATCTCCCATTGAAGTCGTCGGAGATGGCGCTCCCAGTCCCGGTCCAAACTGAGACGAAGACGACGTTGTCGCACTCATTGGAATCGAAGAAGGTGGAGAAAGCGGTCCCGGTCCAAACTGAGACGAAGACGACGCTGTCGCACTCATTGGAACAGAAGAAGGTGGAGAAGGCAGTCCCGGTCCAAACGGAGATGCGGAGGTTGTCATATTTGCTGGAGTAGAAGATGGCCCTGCTTGCCACGATCCAAAGAATGATGGATCTGCAGTCATTGTGCTCATTGGAGCGGAAGGTGGCGGTCCTGGTCCAAAATGTGGTGTTGCAGCATTCATCGAAGTCGAAGTTGGCAATCCCTGCCCCACGAAAAGCATTGCTTCTATTGTTCGCATATCCATTGGCGTCCTTGATATAGGCGGATATAAGAAGGTTGTCGCATCCGTTGGCGTCAAAGATGGCGTTGCCTGCCCCGGTCCGAATTGTGATGGAAATGTTGTTGTTACGCTCAGTGGAGGCGGTCCCGGCCCATACAGTGGTGAAAACGATGCTGCGTCATTTGTTGAAGTCGAAGTCGGCATTCCCAGTCCCAGTTCGGACAGTGATGGATCTAACGCCATCGCATCCATTGGAGTTGACGTTGTCGCATTACCGCTCGGCGAGGTTGCGCTAGCCCGAAGGCGGTCCTTTTCCTTGTCTATCTCGAGAGCGAGACGCAAGGTGGCAGTGAGGCGATCTTCAGCCGTAGCGTTGAGCAGCCCTGCTTTGTTGATGGGTATACGTCCGCACTCGCGTTCGATGAGTGAAGCATTAACATGAAGAGTGGAGCTGGCGGAAAGGTGGGTATCGTCGTTGAGAAGCAAGAATCTGATTTGTGCACTCAAGAGAATTTCCACATCTTTGCCGGGGTAGACGAAGCTTGCGACTCCTGGAATTCCAAGATCAATTAGACCGTTTCGTGGGTAATTGAAGCTACCACCCAGACGTAAGTGTATCAAGAATATGTTCTTCAGCCATAAAGAAGGTAGGAAGACGAACTTTTGATGTGGCTGGTGAGGGATTTGATCTCGTTGTGTATCTCGCGCTGCAGAATTGGGTTGCCGATGTTATTCATGGTTGTGGATATTGCGTGGTATAACGATGGGCGATAACGTCCAAGGTGAAAGAAAAATGCGTGAGGACACGTTTGTTGCCACTGTTGTTTCTCTCTTAGGTCTCTGGTGTGGAAAGCGCAACTTCCACCGCCTGCCACCTCACCTTCCCGACCTAACAGCGTTACTTGAGGACGCCGTGCATCATTTGTAATCAACGACGAAGAGCATTCACGTCAAGTCACAGGGCACCAGCAAGAGCGCATTAGGGATTTCATTATGTGCATTTGTTCCGAGTTCTCATCCGATGACTTGCTTTCCCATGGCTGAATTCAATCCCAGATAGGTACCATCTCCCGTTTCAAAAACCTTTTTTTAACGCCTTTCCCATCCCATGACGCCATCGTGCAAGCCGGAAGATCTAAGCAGCCGGGCCACCGCTGCAGGGTCCGTTGCAACCCGTGCAACGGTGGCCCCCCAGACGGCGAGTGTTGATGACCTGCACTCCAGCCACGGAGCAAGCCTGGCTCATGGTGATGTTGAGCTCGCGCTCGGCGCGGTCGAGCAGCATGAAGAGGGCCTTGGTGCGGAGGTCGTTGCGGGCGCGCAGGATCGTGCTCGCCTGGCTCGGTCCGGTGTGCTCGATCAGCTCGGCAACGTAGTCGGCCGACTGCTCGCTGTTGGGGAGGCGGTACGTGACGACGTCGAGGGCGCGGTTGCTACCGAGCAGGCTGCGACCGATGACTGGTGAGGGTTGGTGTCAGTGATGGGAGTGAAGAAGATCTGGGACAGATGGTACTCACTGAGGATGCGCTCCGTCAGCAGGTTCGCGATGCTCAGCTGCTCCAGCTGCTGCGCGGATGGCATAGACAGCTCGGCGATGTCACCCATGGCTTCGTATTTGAGATGGATGATGAGAGTTGGGGGTTTGATGTTCAGCGATTGCGATCTCCTTGGTGCTATTAAGATTGTTAATATGTCTTTGGGTGGAAGTCTGGCCTGCTTACATGGTGTCGATGTGGGCGAAGCTCGCTTGGACTTGATTTAAGGCTGAAGGCAAAGAGAGCTAAAGACGAGGGCGTGTGTGTTTAAATAGATGAGCTCGCCTCGTGTGCACGGGGCGTGTTGCTGGGGCAGCTGCCTATCCAGCCATGTGATCGAAGGTGAGGTCGAAAGTTTTGGAAGGTGGTGGTGATTGATTATCACCACGAACAATCACTATCGGCTCTAGCTTGAGATCTCAGAGACGCGATCAATGAGGTGTTCTTTCAAAGATGTATGTCAAGCGAGAGACAAAGGTATAAGGCTCAGTGAAAGCATTGTGTATTAGGGAAGTTTGACGTTTCGTTACCCGCGAAAAGACAATCAGCGCAGAGACAAGGAAACCCGGTGCAATTACCCGCCTCTTTCCATGCTCTTCAAAGTGCTTGACATCATCACCACCGCAACGCATTGCATACAGGTTGAGCGCTATGCTTTCTCATAGTCTTGCGATGCAGCTGCCCGGTAGCTTGTGGTGTTTTTTTTTTTTTTTTTTGTACGAGTACAAGCCTAGGTGGAGATCCACACTTCGCTTTCACAAACCTTTAGATGCATTGAAAGTTTCAAATGCGCGCATGGACACAGCGAGCCGAGGGCGCTCATAATATGAGGTACCTCTAATGACAAATTTTTCATGTTTGTGGTGAAGTCAGGCATGTCGTTCGGTTTGGTGTTGAGGCGCTCGGACACGTACGTTCAGGCCGGGGTGGAAGTGGGGCGCAAAAGTCGTGCCGGTGGTTTCTAGAAGCAAAGCGGTGATTTCGGCAACCACTTGTTTTTCTTCAAACGTCGCGCTAGAACGAACCTTGAATTTCCCTTCATCCTCCCTCACCCGCACGTCCCTTACAACACTTGTCGCTCGCAACACACGGCAACATTTATGCTCGCATCGTTCTGAAGCCAGATCAGGAGCGTAGGGATACTGGAATGCTCAAGATCGCCCGGTCTATCCGTCAACACTGCCACTCTGTTTCAGCTGGGTAGTGCTGTTACGCGTTCTTGCTCAACGATCAACTTCACACAATGGACCCTTGATGATACTTGCCTTCTCCGCACTCGCTTGCGAAACCCTTCGGCTTCTTTCCGTCGCCGACGTTGGGGGTAATTCCGGCCAAGATCGACTCGCGTGGTTTCGATAAGTCCGCTGGCCCAAGCGGATGAAGATCATGCACGCCTTATAGCGGTTGAATCATTAAACTCCCGCAGGAGCTTGGAAAAGGGGATGCTGTCAAGCATCAACCCCACCATGGTTTTGCTTGCTTCAGCTACGCCATGCAGGACTTCTCGTGAGTGGTTGCTGCGCCTTTCATTCTGGCTCCGCTATCCACAAAGCGTATTAACGAGCATGGAAAACTGCTGAGATCGGCAGAGCAGCACACCAGCCCCTCCTGAATCCCTTGCGATGACTCCGTCTTTGGCTGTGCTCATCTTTTAGGCAGTCACCGTGACCATGCAGAAAGAATCATGTTGCGAACTGACCAACTATAAGGAAGGCTAAGCGCCCGCGCCCACTCCCCCACTGCGGCACAGCTATGCACATCCTCTCCCGCCAACACGGTTCATACGAGAAGGATCCAAGCAGTGACGCGCATTTCTGAACCACTCACTATTCTCCCCAGCTATTGGTCTTATCGACGACGAGTTCGTTTATCTGATATGGAGCCGCCACCAACAGAACCCTCCAGCCTTGTGCATGCAGTGGTCTGTTTCAATTGTCTCAGAAAGGGGCCAAATTAAAGATACCCCACTTCATGATTTCCCAAAGCAGATCTGAATACTTCGCTCGGGACAACGCCGTAGCCCTGCATACACAATCATACAATGCTGTTTCACGATATAACTTCCCGCTCGCAACGCTGCTTCCACCTGCTTTGCGACGGCTTTTGTGATCTCGCTTCTCTCTCGTCGCAATCATGGGTTTCTCCAAACTATCCTACGCCGTATGGCTACTCGCCTGCCTTCCCGAGGGAGTCGTTTCTACTGTGAACCCTCGCAGCCCGCCGATGGTTGATTTGAAGGCAGCCACGAAGCGCTCTGATACCCTTCGAAGGAGTGACCAGATCCGAACCACGCCTTTTGTCGATTTGCTTTACACGGATGGTACGCATCTCACTCCCAGCGCTTGAATTTACTAACGCACGCAGGCGAGAACACTGACAGCGAGAAGTCCGTCTTCTTCTCGCGTGTCCAGGCCCAGTCGAGCAAGCAGGTCCTTATGCTTGAGGATATCGAAGATCAGCTGAACCATCTCGAATGCACGGGCTCCGGCATCGAGCTTGGATTCCGCGAGGACTCGGTCTTTGCTGATGCTGAGAAGGTGCTGTCTCGTCTGGAAGGCGGATACGTCATCGCCTCTCATGCTGGATGCACTGACGAGGGCTCGCGTTCGGTCTTCCTGTAAGCCGGATGAAAGCAAATGTATTATTCAGTGGACTTACAAACACAGGGTTGACGACGTGACGGCCTCGGAAGACACGAACACCATCAACCTCGCAACGACGAAGACGCAGTGGAAGAAAGCGTTCAACCGCTTCAACATCGAGTATGGACACTCGCAGGAGCACCATGAGCTGCGCCGCCACCAGATGCTGCGCAGGCAGGAGGCCACCACCCAGGTCGCTACTACCAGCACCGCCACCTCGACCGTCATCACTTCGACCTCGACCTCGACTTTCTTGAGCCACCAGACTCTTATTCCTTCTGGAAATGCCTCCCACGTTACCCAAACCTCTGTCGCCCTCAACCTGTACTATGAGGCCGGTAACACGACCTTCTCGTTGCCTCCGGGATTCGCCATGACTCTTCCCAACCCCCACTTCATCATCGGCTGCAAGCACTGCAAGACCACGGGCAACCTGAACCTGACCCAGGGTGGCTGGGAGCTTGACTGGCCTGACATGGAAGATATTGTTGAGATGGACTCGGTCGCCGATGTCTTCAAGATGGGCTTTGTCCAGCTTGCCCTCACCAACTTCTCAACCTACATTGAGCTCATGGCTACGCCTGCCGAGTCCGGTAGTCTGCAGATCCCGCTCTTTACTGCTCCTACGGCTGGTTTCAGGGTAAGTCTTTTAAGTTATACGTAGAGTCAGAAGCTGATACAACGCAGATTCCCGAGCTCGGTAAGGCCGGTATCATGTTCGAGCCTGCTCTGACCTTCAACTGGGCTCTGAGCGGTGGTGTCCAGATGTCCTACGGCTTCAACCTGACGGTAAGCTCTGCCGCTTCCAGCCCATGGCACCATCAACTAACAACAATCCCAGCTGCCCAGCGCCATCGCGACCCTGAACTTCACCGACCTGGAGTCGTCCACCGTGACCGGACTGTCAGTCCCTCCCCAACCCACCCACCGCCTCCCCCCATACTGACCCCCGTCTTCCACAGCGAGAACTACACCCTCGAAGCCATCCCCTTCCAGGCCAACGTCTCGGACGTCAACCTGCAGCTGCACGTCGCGCTGCGCCCGCGCATCGAGCTCGCCTTCGGCCTCTTCGACGACGACCTGCTCGCCGAAGCCGGCACCTACCTCGACCTGCCCGTCGCCTCCGTCAACATCACGCAGCTAGCCTCGTCGCAGCACGACGCCAACTGCGAATCCATCGGCGACTCGCCTTCGCCCGACCAGGCCGACTTCTCGCGCAACTTCGCCAACCTCACCCACATCGCCGGCTCCGTCGACATCGGCGTCGGCGCCGACATGCGCCTCCAGGCCCAGCTGCCCGTCGTGCGCGACCCGTCCTTCGCGACTAGCTGGAGCATCGCCAGCATGCCGGCGACCACCCTGCCTACCGCGTGTCTGGTCTACCAGAGCTCGGGCGCGCCTGCTGGCGCGGCTTTCACGCCCGCGGCGACGAAGTTCGCGGCGATGAAGGAGGAGAAGGAGGAGGAGGAGGCGAAGAAGAGCGGCGCGGCTGGCGGCCTTCTTGGAGGCGAGAGTGGAAGCGGAGTATCTTCCGGAGTAGGTGCGGTATTGTCACTCATTGTTGTTCATGTCTTTTGGGGATACGCTTGCTAACGTTTTGATTTTTGATTTTTTGATGAAAACAGCTCTGAACGTTACTATCTCGTTGTAATAACTGGGTTCCTTTGCCGCTTTCTTGTCTATACTTTGACTTGCCCTTCTGCTTCGTTTCGGAAATGACGTTGGTGGGATGCTCCACGGCCGCGCGCACCGCCTGCATGTCTGGTTGGCATCACCGTCTTCACGCTAAAAAGTTTATTGAAAGAACGCCATTTGTTGTTCGCGCCATGCTTAAGATTTGAGGAGGATTGAGGAAGGATTTGATACCATTTGTAGCTGAAATACCCAAGCGATGATTGTCCGGGAGTGCTTTACTTGTAGCTTGCGAAGCATGTGACCATTCGTACTCATTCATATTTGGAAAAGATTGCACTTTGTTTGAGCTGTGGAAGATACTGTACGGATGATGTACTTTCTAGGGTGGGACTCGCTGTATCAAAAACTTAAATAATTCAGGAAAGATTGAGAACTATAGAAATTTCATTGAGAACAGGCAGATGCTGCTTATGAGAGTTTACGTGCCTCTTACATGACTTGGAAATAATCCTTTCCAGCCGCGTCAATGTTGTCTCTCTACTTCACATCATGTTATCATCCAAGCTTAATATTCTCCTGCTTCTTTACGTGTGCCTTTCTGAGAGCTTCCCGCCTAATTTGGGCAACCCCAATCCTTTCATAGCAGTCTTCAGTTTTGCTTACTACAAGTAGACAAGCTTGAGGAGAGTCGTATTCCGTTGGCTCGGTATATGGATCAAAGTCCAGAATGATTGCAAGACAGGGGTGACCAGATGGAGGCATGGGTTGCTGATAGATAGAGTCCGATGTCAGATTTAGAAAGGCCTGCTTCTCGGCTCCGCTGCATTCCAAGCCAAGTTTCTTTCCCGTGTTGTCCAGCCCCAACCAGCCGTCCCTCTCATCTAGCCTGTAGCCATCATACGTAACTATTCTCGCATCAACGGCCAGGGCAGTCACACACAGATGCTTGATCTTGGAGAAGTCGTGCATCTTATCAAACATTATTTCATATTCCGTGGCTTGAAGTAGGCTCCCTGGCTGTTCGGTCTCAATCGAAATGGAAGGTAGGTGTCTGTTCTGGCTTCGAACGCTTTCAAAACTTTTACGTAAGGATCGGAGATCTGGTGCACCATAGTCCCAGCCCAACCATGTTATCGAGTTGCCAAAATAGCAGTCACATTTCCAACCAGCCCAAGACCAAGATGGAAACTTCATTCGCTCGGGCTTTCGACGATCTCCGGGTGTTTTGCTTTTCCAGAACAGGGCGCAAATGATCGTGTCCTCCCAGGGTTCGTAACGGCCTAAAGGCAAATCCGTCCTCCTTGAGACTGGCAAGCCGGTGATGTGTCTTATGGCAACAGTTATTTGGTGGTCCCTAGTATCGGCCATCGTCGATGGCCTATGCATTCCATCTTGGTAGAAATTAAGCACTCCCAGAATTGCATTCACCGTGTCTTCTGGATTCGTCAAGTCCAATGTGCAATACTGTGCAATTCTGTCCCACGGAGCTGTCTGTATTGAATCACTAACTGATGCAAGGCTAAACAAAGGCCCAAGAGGCGGTCCATACTCGCGTTTGAGGTTTATTCCGTGGGGCAAACAATCCCTGAAGGCCTCGAAAAAGAGGAAGTTGTCGCAATGGAAAAAGACTTGATGGTCCGTGAAAACAAGCCGACGGCGGGACAACAAGCCTTCTTGGAAAGTCCAGCCTCGGGAGTGCCATTTGCTTTCCTCAACGAGTAGTTTCGGAGATGGAAAGGTTGCAAGCAAAGTGCGTGATCCGATTTTGACTGGAGGTGGCCTGGTGTGTCTCATCTGGTTGACCCCTGGAAGCCCGTGCTGGGGATCATTTCCAGCTGCAGCAATGATAGTGACATGGGCCCCTCCGTAAATCTCGTGCATCTTGCTGACTTGGTACTCGAGTTCATCCTGGGGTATACAATATCGATCGATCCAGAGGTAGCGTAAATTGAGCTGCTGAGTAACGGTGAGAGCGTCCTCGATCGTTTTCGCAAGAGGTCTGTTCAAGTGCAAGCGGCCTTCTTTCTCTTCCAGCTCCCCCTCTTTCGGGGTTTCTTGACCCCAAACATAAGATAATGCCACATACTTTGCTGAGGGTGCCTTGATTATCTCCCGGCTTTCGCAGTCAATGACCATCAAGTTTCGTACGGGATCGATTCCTTCAACGAGGTTTCCTTCACGTTCAGAAGATTCCAACCACTCTTGAAGGGGCTTGAAATCCACGAGGGCTGGTAAAGAGTTTACAAAGGCAGTCCCAGGATTTTTCTCGAGAGCTGGCTTTTCTGCGATATACCCAACGGCGTCCTGGATCCAAGAAAGCACCCTTGCATCAAATTGTTTTACTATTTCGCAATTGGGAACTTCGGGATCTGGGTATGCAAGAGTCAGGCATAAATGTTGTGCATCTTCATTGTTGTCTCCACCGTCCTCGTGTTCATCCTTGTAAAAGCTGCGACGAAAGCGGTGGTCAAAAGGAGGTTCGGCGATGCGAGCGACTACTAGACGAGCGGGACATCTCTCGGCTGTGAACCAAATCTTTGGACAAATAAACTTCAAGGCCTGGCAAAGGGGACAGCTTGGACATTGGAAAAGATCGTCTGCGGATTGGAGCTCGAGTACGATACGATTCACTTTCCAAATATTCTTGGGATCTAGAGATAGAAGCTTTTGTATCTTGGGTTCGATCGAGAAACATCTCGGACACAAATCTGTGTCTGCATTCTGGGCCGAGGACTCGACGTGATCTGCCGAGATGCGGTGATCATTGGGTATACCCGAAGGCTCGATTCCTTCTGGCCCTTGCTGCGGTAGAGGAGAGCTTGGTGGTTGAGACATGGAGGAAGTTGGTGTATGTGACCGTTCTATGGAGAGAACAGTGTCAAAAGAACTGAAGCGTTCTCGATTATGTCTTTTGATTAAGAGCGTTGCCCCGCAGTCGCCGTAAAGGCGGGGTAAAATGATTCCCTCGCATGATAAGTATGCGGACTTCATGCCTGATTACAAGCCTTCGACCAATCTGAGCGTAAGTTGAGGCTGCTTGATTTATCGAATTGCAAGCAAGTCCAATCGCAACCCCTGCCGCTGGCCACAAAGTGTCCTACTGGCCGCCTAACATCTGAGTTCAGAATCACTTTTCGTCTCGTATCAACCATAGAACTGTGAGAAGGATGGTAAAATAGTATCTACATGTAAGTGGGCAACAAAGCTTGCGTCAAGCCATACTTCCACCCATCCTCCCTATTCCAGAAGCAGAAGAGGTCAAATAAAAGAAGGGGATTGCTAATCGGACAAAACGCAGTCAACATACGTTTCAGTACACAGGTACGGGAATAGCATCAAGCTTTGGAAGCCACGAATCAATCGACTCCTGATCATACACGCAATCCATCGTATCATTACCATGCCACAGCGGCCGGAGGGGGAACCCGCAAATCTTCTGCTCCTCGCCCGCCGCATCGTCACCATCGAGCACCGTAGCGTTCAGCTTCTCGGGCGCAACTCCGCCTTCAACCCACTCGATGACGCTGCCGAGGACATTCTGCGGGAAAGGCCCGTTGGGCTGATCGCTGTTGACGCCGCAGTGCGCAGCGCCAGGCACGAGGAAGAGGCGGTAGAAGTCGTGCAGGGCCGCATAACTCTCGTTGAAGCCGAGGTCCGGGAACATGGTGCGGCGCACGGCGTCGTGGTAGATGACGGACGAGGCGGCCGGGATTGAGTTGTCCGACTCGCCGTGGAAGTGGATGACCTTGCCGCCGGAGGCCTCGAGCGCGCTGAGGTCGGGCCAGGTGGTTTCGACCGTGTCGGCGTACTCCTGCAGCCCCTGCATGATCCAGTCGATGAGCGTGTCGTAGGTGACGTTGGTGAGGGGCAGCGAGGTCGAGGCTTTCTTCTCGAGGAAGTAGTTGACCCACTGCACGCCGATGCCGCTGGCCGTCGCCTCCCACGTGCCCGTGTCGCTGTTGTACGTCGTGCTTGCGTCGGCGAAGCCGGCGGCGGGCTGGTACGAGACGTAGGCCTGGCGGCCCTGCGAGTCGAAGAGGCCGTCGTTGATGAGCTGGGCCACGCGCGCCGCCGCCGCGGACACGGTGCCGTTGACGGCGGGCGAGGAGCTGCCGCCGCCCGGCGCCTGCCTCTTCCTGCGCTTACCAGGGGCTCCACCACCGCCGGACGACGCGGCGCAGGCGTAGGGCTCGCCGACGCTGGCGCTGACGTTGTAGTGCAGCTTGCACAGGTCGGAGCGGCCCACGACGCCGTCCTTGCGGCCGTCGAGCTCGTCGCAGGCGGCGATGGTGTCGTTGGTGATCTTCTCCAGCTCGCACGGCGGCGGGTAGTAGTCCTCGGTCACCTCGACGACGTTGCTGAACAGGTGCGCCACCTGCTGGAAGGCCATGCGGAAGGCGGGCGCCCCGATGGCCGCCCCGTCGAACTGCGACCCGTACCGCTGCACCTGGCTCCAGCCCTCGCGCCCGCCCTCCGAGCACCCCTGGTAGTACGAGTAGATGCGCTGATCCTCGCCGCTGCCGTAGAAGTTCTTGGTCAGCGCTTTGCCCAGCACCGTCATCTCGTGGATCGACCGGTAGCCGAAGTTGTAGAGCTTCTGGTAGTCCATCGTGCCGTTGGACGCTAGGATGACGTCTGTCAGCTGCGCGCTCCAGCTCCCGAAGCCGCCGTCCGTCGTGCCTGCTGCGGCGCCGTAGACGAGTCCGTTACCGAGGCCTTGTTCTCCTGAAGTGATGGAGAATCCGCCGCCTCCAGTCGTGAGGTAGCGCCCTTGGAATTGGTCCGGACTGGGGAGCCAATACCAGACATTGGTCTTTGGAGCTCAGTCAGCATCTTGTGTGTTCGAAGGTGAGATGAGATGCTTACAGTCTCGCTGGTTCCGTCACGAGTGTAGGCAAAAGTCACGTTGCAGAAATCGAGGCCCGACTTCCCCGGCCAGAGATCGCCCGCCGACACGCTGTGATTGTACACGGCATTGGTGGTAACCGAATCAGTCGATAGAGTGATACCCTCAACAGCATCGACGGGTAGAGCTGACTGGACGTTGGCAGTGGTGCAAACATCAGCCAGGCTGGCAGCGGTAGCACGCAGAGCCGCCGCGCTGGCAATGCCAATCGAATAGCGAGCCGAGCGCATTGTAGGAAAAGGAGCGAAGCAACCCTTCGCAGGAAAAAGAAAGAGTGGAAACGAAACAAACTGTTTCGCTGTGGTGTAGAAACAATACAAGAAGCAGAAAACTTATATCTATACTTTATAGCAGCATCGTCTCCGCGCGAAACTAAAGTCCGAGAACGCCTCGGACTTTAGCTATTTCTTATAGCTGACCCCACGTTCATTTCTCCCTACATAAGCTTAAAATTAGACCCACTTGTGAACATATGGAGCATATCAGATACACATTCGTGAATCATCTTACCATTGCACACTTCGAGTTATGATAAAGCTCGGCTTCCGGTGCTTGCAGTGAAAGGTCGGTGTTGCTCAAAATCCGAGCTCGACCCAGAATCGAAGGACATAAGAATTGGCCGTTTTGAGATGCGACGCGCGTAACGGCCACACTAATGCATACCCAACCTTTGTATCAAGCTTCTACCAAGCGAAATTACGGCAGGACCAATGCAAGGTGTTGATATACCTTATTTCACTTTACGAATAGCTCTTGGCGAAGCTGTAAACGTCGCCCAACTTGAAGGAAAAGCAAGGTTCAGTAGTACAGGAGATGGTGATATCGCATACATTGACAAGTGTTTCATTTCTAAAGAAAGATTCTTGAAGGGAGCAGCATGCTGTGAGCTGTCGCTCCCTCGCCGCCGGCCGACCGGTAGCACGGCAAGGCATGCTTCGGACACTAAACTGAAACAGGAAACTTCTCTGCTGAGCCTAAATGACCATCATGCGGGGAGTTCCGGTGTCACTTTCCAGACCTGCTTCAAGGGGAAATCACTAGACCGTGAAGCGACATCGGAGACGGCTTTGCATCGGCAAATAATGCCACTCAGTGCGGATTTCCCGAGCGTGTTCGCTGTTCATCCCAGAAATCGACCCATAGCTTGGCATCGTCAAGCCAAGGCACCCTTTAAGTCCGAGTCGCACTTAGAGTGATGAATAAGTATATGGTTAGTCATCTCAACGAAACGGTCAAACTGACAACTAATTCTTTGAGCCCACGTTCTTTGTGTAGAAGCAAAATAGTTAGCACTCATGTTCTTTCAATCTTGTCCGAGGTGTCCTCGATGATGAAGTGACATCAAAGAAAAGACTCCCATCCAGACGTACCATGGCGTTGCTTGCTCCTCGGAGTTTCTTTGTCATACTATCTAGAGACATGCTATCAAACAAACCTACAAGAGCGAAACTCCATCCAGGCGCCAGCCACCATGTTGGATAACCAAGAGCGTTTGTCTTTGAGAGAAAAGTGTATATGATATACTGAGGAAGCTTGATAGATCACTTCTCAAACATTCTCTCAATAACCCAACCACATACAGTCCTTATCCAAACAACAATAAACATGCAACTCACCACACTTATTTCCGCCACGCTCGTCGCCTGCTCTGGCTTCGCAGCCGCGGCCCCCAACGCCATCCCCACGACCGACCTCGTGATGCCAACCGCAGTGTCCGAGCTTCCCACCACCGACTACCAGGGCATCTCGTCCGAGGTTGGGCAGGAGGAGACACACGAGGTCGAGAAGCGCGGCGGCGGCAGCAACTGGGTGCGGCACGTCAAGTTCTGCGAGCACAACAACGGCGGGGGCGTGTGCAACGTCAAGGACTTCAAGCCGTCGACGGGCTGCTACAACCTCTGGGGCTGGTTGAACGACAAGGTCAGCTCCATTTACCTAGCGCCCGGCACCATGTGCATTCTCTACGCCGACACCAACTGCAAGGGCCACTGGCTGAAGGCCTTCGACCCCGGCTACAAGAACCTGAAGCTGTCGGGCGAAATGAATGACAGGATCAGCTCCATGACCTGCTACGCTAGGTAGAAGCTTGGACTTTGGGGGAAATAGCGCATGGGAGTAGAGGGGTCTGGAGTCTTAGTGTAATAATCCATTCATTGATAAAATTAGAAAGCTATGAAGTAGCTGCAATAAACCAAGTACAACTTGATCTGCCATCGGGATATAGTACTGGCCGTTAAGTCATCCTCGATATGCTGTCATGATCTTGAGGTGATTGCTGATGAGGGATCCGCCTCTCACTCAGAAGTTCTCCATCTTGTACACCTCGTAAGGAACCTCCTCGTAGGGATGAGCCCTGCACATGGAGTCAGCTCCGACATCACACCACCATTCAATAGTTGGCTGAGGAGCGGACTAACTTCTTGAGGGCGTCGACCGCCTTTCTGGCAACATCCTCGCCAACGCAGAGTGTCTCGAACTTGACCTCGTCGACTTCCTCGATCTCGCCGGGTTTCCCGATGTGCGGGTTAGCGGAGGCGCCAGGCCTGAATTGGCCCTTGCCCGGAGTGGTGAAGCCGCACTCGGTGTAGTCGCCTGGGCCTGGATAGCGGCCGGCGCCGGTGGCAAATATCGCCGTCTTGATAGCGGGCAGGGCCGCGGGCGGGGTGAAGAAAACAAGCTTGAAGCGCTGCGGCAGCGACATTGCTGTTCCGGTGAAACGACGGGATGACGGAGCTAGGCTTGATGTGAGTCGAGTGTCGGATCAGCGGTGCGGCTAGCGTGAGGGAAGTGCAGAGGTAAATCTGGGAGCGGGGTCGGGTGGAGGCCAGTGCTGCGAAATGCGGGCCTGCCCGATGTGCAGAATCGAGATCCCGATCGCTTTTCGCCCATCGCATTCTTGCTGCTGTGAGCCGGTTTTTAGGCTGCAGTGCCAGCAATTGCATAGCGGCCAGCCGCGTGAAAGCTGATTCGTGTCCACTGCAGACAGCAATCGGGGTCTCTTTGTGGAACCAAACAGGAACATGGCCAACGGCAATGACGAGACTATTGGAGGCCGCAATTGCCCTTGTTAAACTCACCAGTGAGATTGTTGGAAACAGTGCTGGCACCAATAGGGGAGGGGAAAGGGGCTCGATTGCGGGGCAAGATGACGCTTGAAGCTTCAAACGATGGCCAGGAAAGAGCGTTGAGCACGCACCAGGGGCCTACTGAACGGCGGGACCGGTCTGGACGGGCCTTGCCACAGCACGTGTGTTGTTGCGTCAAGCCACTTTGGCGCTGGCGAGTGTTGGGGCGCGTCTGACGAATAGGCTGTGGCGATCGCGGGCAGCTCTGGTGTTCGATCGTAATGACGTCAGAGATATCGCGCAAGCCACTACGCCCTCCCACCCAATCGCGGCGAGAGCATCTCCGTGTACCTGAAAGTGATCCGGGGGATTGTCCCGCTAAAATGACGCGCCAATAACGTAGGTGCCCACCTGACTGTCTTCGCGTTCTGCGCTGAGGAGGCGCGGCCGCCTTGTCTGGCCACGCAACGCTGCCAAAGCGCCCTTTCTGCTTGCGGCACCTGCTGCTTGTGACGATGACGTATGGAACCTAGAGAAGCACCATAAAAGAAGCCCTTCAACCCCGCCTCTTCTCTCATCATCCAACCCTCACTGCAAACAACTTCACTCATCCACCTCAAACACCAACCAACAACAACCAACAACCGCAATCATGTCTGACGCCGGCCGCAAGGATTTCACCACCAGTACGATTTCCCTGCCACATCACCTCTTGCAAGCTCAAGCTGACCCCACCTGCAGAGGCTAAGGAGGAGCTCACCCCCGACTCCACCAAGAGCACCCAGCAGAAGACCAAGGAGACCTTCACCGACACTGGTGACAAGCTCGCTCGGTAAGCTTTCACGCTGCTGAACAATCTCAACCCAAACACTAACAATCTCTGCAGTGGTCTCCAGACCGACGAGTCCAAGTCTACCGGCCAGGAGCTCGGCGACAAGGTCGGCCGCAGCCACGACCAGCACGCCCACGGTGGCACCGGCGAGAGCATTCTCGACAAGGCAAAGAGCGCCATCGGCATGGACAAGAAATAAGCTGTTCGTCTGATGGCAGCGACTACGGGAAACGAATTGACGATGGAAATCCTCAAGAGGCCCTACAGCCTGTAACAGTAGTCTTATGATACCACTTTACGACGAGAAATGAACTCAATTCTCTGAACCTTACACAATCTTGTTTGCATCGTGACTTTATTGCGACGAGTGAAATATGCACCATGCTGGAAGCTATGCCATTTCTGCATCTGATTGGTTTGCTGCTGAGGAGGGAGCTATTGCAGCGAGGTAAGTAGAGCCAAGTGATGACGACTAATTAGTGACGGCGACTAACCGGATTTGGATGATGTATAGCTGCGACATGAATCAAGGCTGCGAGTGGGTTCGCGCTGCAGGCGGGAGAGGAGGTGAGGTGGCGATCACAGGGTTCGAATGGCGTCGGGCTCGAATCATGGTTGTGCTAAGCTACGGGATCTGCTGCAGACCATCAGCGTACCTGCAGTCGACGACCGCCGATCGCCTTTTGTTATTCAGTGATCTGATGAGGCTGGGCGCCACCGCAACTTTTTTTTCGTGCGCTGTCGATGCCTCAGGCGCACGTCGCAGGCGCGAGGCCCGTGTCACACGGCCGGTGGTCGGGCATTTTTTCGCAGGCAGAAAGGAAGCGTGACGACAGAGGAGCACGTTGGCAGACCAAGAATCCGGGCGAGGCTGACGAGCACGCACAGGGTCTGCGGCGCGCTGGGATGACGCTGGCAAGCAGGCAGCGGGCGCTCGCTCCGCCCCCACGGATTGGCGGGGCGCGGCCGGGTGGTTCGCGGTTGCTGGGGCCGCCGTGTTTACCATGCGAGAAGCTTGGGCCACCACCACTGAGCGGGAGGCTGGGGATCTCCAGAGCGTGTGGCTGGGAACAACCTCCCCATTTTCTTGCACACCGCGCAGTCACATCACTACTAGCTGCGCGCCGCGTCCCAGAGAACCTTCTCTCTCCACTTTCCACACCCTTCGCAGAATTATTCTGACGGCCCCGCGCAGCTCAGCAAGCCGTCCGCCAGCTGTTTGCGCCAGAGCGAGCTTGCCGAGACCCTGCTCATCATCCCCACCACACCACCAAGACAACAACGAGAGCCCCGCGCCTCTGCATTCCGCACCCTTCCGCAGACAAAGACTCCCCTCCCACGCGCGCATTCCATCTCCACACCCAAACCACCAAGCACCGGAGAACAATCACTCCGGTGTCGATTGGCAATCCCAATCCGTCCCGCGCTTGCTTCCTCGGGCCTACGGGCGCCGCTGAAGTACCCTCTACATCAGGATTGACTCCCTCTGATCCATGGCTAATTTGGGTTTCGCTGTCACCATGCAGAGTAAGTTACTACCACTCTCGCGCTCCAATACCTTTTGACTACGGCATAGATTTTCTGCAACGCCAGCGCGACATTCTTCGCAAGCACGTCGCCGAGCTTCACAAGTATGCCGCCGTGCTCCGCAAGTATGTCGCTGCGGCCAAGGAGAAACTAGCTCCCTTCAAGAACTTCATCGTCCGCGCTTTCGAGCTGTCCAAGAAATTTGCTAAATGCGTCTGGTATAAAGGATTCCTGCCCTTCTTGGGCTATCATCATATATTGATGATCCTCATCGCCGTTGCCATAATCCTACTCTGTAAGTCGCTGTCTTACACTCGCGCACTGCATGTACTGACCCAAGCCAGCTCTTCTGCTCGCAGGATGCTCCAGCACCTCGCCGCTCATTCCGGGCATCTTCCTCATTAGCATGTACTACAAGTCCTACACTCCCTCCTACGACCCGTCTCAGGTCGATCCCGGTGTTACCGCTGCCATTGCCAACATTGTCGGCAATGCCATCCTCGAGGTGCGCGTCGGCTACTTCGGTATCTGCGTCAATCCCAACGGCGGCGACTTCCTGTGCTCCAACAATGCCACCGCTCTCGCTGAGCAGATCAACGTCGATCAGGACCCGCTGAACCTGATCTGGGTCGCGAGCACCTTCAAGGACAGCATCGTCTTCCCCTACCTACTGTAAGATCTCTCTTCTCCAGGAGAAACGCGCAAGAATACTGACGCAGCGACCCCAGCATCGTCGCCATCATTCTGGCCTTCATCACCTTCATCCTGCTCGCCACCTTCCCCGGCTGGCACCAAGAGGAGGACGCCACGACCGGTTCCGATGTTGACGTCAAGCCCTTCCCGTCGCGCCCGGTCTCGCAGGTCGCGCTGGCCCTGATCTTCATCTCGTCCATCTTCGTGCTCGTCTCGGTGCTGTGGCAGCACACGGCCTCGGTCGCCGCCGCCACCGTCTCGCAGGATCTGGGCAACGGCAGCATCAAGTCGGGCGTCGGCACCGCCTCCATGGTTCTCGGCTGGTTCGGCTTCGTGCTGCTCATAATCGTCACCATAGGCCTGCTCGTCATGATCCTGAGCATCATCGTCCTCGACAAGCTTACCGACGGTTGAGCGGTTTCGCCCCCTTTCTTCTCGAAATAAGGCTTCTTTCTTCTTTTCATTTTTGTTCGGATTTGCCTTGATGAAGGGACCTAGATGGCAGGCGCTTCTACCGTCGTCGTCTCCGATATACCCATGTTGTCAGCAAACAGCATTTTGTCCCCGAGAAGCATTGCATGATTTCCTTTTTTCTTCTTCTTCACTTTCAGCGACTTGCATGCGCCAAGCGATTGACGACTTTTTCGACCCGGGACCGCTTTGATGCGAACCGGCCCAATTGTCCGAACTTATTACGATCCATTCCGGGGTTTTCATGTGGGGAAGAGTAAACGAAACGACTGATGAATGTGAATACGGGGAACAACGGTAAACTTTCAGGATCACGATGAGAGGAAACTTCTTTTTCTTTGGGTTGGGAAACAAATTCTGGATCTTCTAAGCGAGCGATGAATTGGGCAGTGGGTTGTGGGGAGGCCTTCTTCTTCTGGGATTGATGATGATCATGGCCTTCTTGTTTTTTTTTCTCTTTCTTCTTCCTTCTCGGGTTAATACTTATTGCACCATTCGACAGATGGTCACTTTCTGGAGACAGGTGGGAATGGAACATTTTCAAAGATTTGGAGAGACCGGGCCTGGTTCTCCCTAGCATTCAAACCTCTCTCCACTTTTTTCCTCTTATCTCTTCATTTCCCTTTTCTTTTCCTTTTCTGTTCAAGCATCACATCATCTCGCATAATGAGGGCGTTCTAATTTTTCTGGGGTAAACGAAGGTGGGACAGGAGAGGTAGATTGGCTTTGGATTCGGGTTCATGGGGATGGCTTCCTTGGATTTGGAGAGATACCACGACGAACGAAACGAAGCCATAACCTTCAAACGACGCGCGGTACGAGCACAAGTAGCGAATACCTTTCAAACAGCAAAAAAGGACGAATATTGAAAAAAAAATTTACAAATCATACCGAAACCGCTGGAAAACGAAAACGAAAGAGCCATTTTGAATTGTGCAACTATTAACTTTACTCATGCGATCCTCCCAGGTATCTTTTCATCGATGCTTCATCGGTTTTTCCCCTCACAAACAACGGGCCCCCCTCGCTACCCAAATATAGACTATGTGCTACTAACGCTCCCTCCTTCCTCATCATCGTCGCCACCGCCCGCCTCCTCGTCCTCCAGCGCCTGCGCCTGCGCCGCGCCCTCCAACTGCGCGCCCAGCCCGAACTGGCCGACCTTGAACACGCCAGCACACCACTCGGCGAATACACCGGGCTCCCACACCTCATCCGCCCTGGCCTTGCCCTTGGCGGCCCCAGCACCGCCAGCAGAAGGCCGCCTGCCCTCATCCGCCAAGCGGTCCCAGAAGGCCTCGTAGTTCGCAACGACCTGCTCAACAACCGCGACAACGAGCGTCTCGCGTGTGCGCAAGTCATCGATGTAATCTTCCAGCTTGCCGCGCAAGAAGTCGACCTCGCGCTCGACAGACTCCCTAACCGTCGCAACCGCCTGCTCCGGCACGAAGCCCTTCTTCTTCGGACCCGTCTTCTCAGGGGCTACCGCCGCAGTGACGCGGCCGGCAAAGGCGGAAGTGAAGTCGTTGATGATGGTGCGCAGGCGGCCGTCGAGCTCGGCCTTGGCGTCGAGCATGTTCTCGACGACGCGCGGCAGCAGCGAGCCGCCGACGAGGCCGCGCACGAGGTTGGCCGGGTTGAAGAGGCCGCCGCGCTCGCGCAGCTCGTAAAACGTCGACGTGACCGACGAGAAGTCGAGCGAGACGTCCTGCGACACGAACTCGATGTCGAAGGCCACGATCTGCTGCTTGAGCAGGAGCAGGTGCTTGATCAGGAAGAGCTGCGAGTCCGTCGGCGAGTGCCGCGCCGAGATCTGCGAGGCCGCCGTGTAGAGGGAGAGGGTGGTTTGGTGGACGATTTGGTGGGCGAGGTCGTCGAAGACGGTGGACTAAGGGGGGTGGTGGTTAGAAGTTTGGGGGGGAGTGTGCGTGAATTTGAGGATTCTTACGTTTACGAGGCGGTAGATTTTGCTGAGCAGCCAGATGGCTTTGCGGAGCGTAGGGTACCAGTCCTTGAATGCGGCTTCTGCGTTGAAGGCCCAGCGCGAGTCACCTTCTTCGTCCTCCAATCCTGCTGGGATCATCATCGGCCCGTTCGTAGTCTTCTTTCCTGATAGCACAGGGCCTGTCTTCTCACTTTCAGAAGGCCTCCGGTGGCGTGATGCGTAATCCAGGTCCTCCGGCTTGGGCTTATAGTACTCGATCTCGTCTCGTAAGATGGTCAGAGTAAGGAAGACCAATCTCGTCTGGGCATCTTCTAATGCGGGGAGGATCAGATTGGGGAAGTTGAGCCGTACCGACTCGACTAGCTCGTACTCTTCCTCCTCCTCTTCCATGTACCGGGTCTGGATCAGGGTGCAAAGCTCGCAGAGTTTTACCAATTGTGTTTCATGGATGGTGCGTGGTCGTAAATAGTCGTAGAAAGGTTCCATGATACTCTCCAGAAAATCGTACACGCCACCCTCACCCACGAACCATTCTCCCCACAGTTCGTACTCATCGAAGCAAATACCGCGAATGTAGCTAATACTGCTCCTTGCGAATGTGACCAAGTCCTTCGAAGAGCTAGGTGCCAAAGATATTTCCGCCATCTTCTTCGCGACCAAGGGGAGTATCAACCTCCCACGAGTTGCCGAGTAGCTTTGGTAGAGCTCGTTCATCAAGCTCTGATACTCTGGTTCCGAATCAGGGTCTGCATCGGCTGGTAATACAGCTCTCTTCTGGATCTCCAGGCCCAACTCCTTCAACTCTGCGGCACCGACGCGGAATTTGGCATACAGCAATGCGGACATTGTGGTATCGTTCAATTGGCGGTCTGCTATCCTCTTTGAGACGTCGGCTGCAATCTCGCGAAGGGTATTGGTGAAGTGGACTCGGATGAGAGACAGCGCGCGCGTGAGCAGGAGACGGTAGCGAGAGCGGTATGTGGCAGACTCGCTGTGGGTGGGATGCGCCATCATGTAGTCTATGCAGCTGTCCAAATTGAGCAGCATTTCGGTGAAGCCCTCTGCGCGAACGAAGTTGGTTGCTCCAGGAGCGTTAAGTCTCCTTGTAGTAGGCTCGAGGTATGTGTAGTATTGAAGGTTCTCAGCGATGCCGTCGGCAAGCTTCGTAACGCGCTTCTGGTCTGCTATTAACCCTTCGCATTGGCTTTGGAAGGTCGTCGTCTGCGCAGCCACAGCCTTGAAGGAGTCGGAGAGAGCGGACAGGAGGTCAAGCGCGGACGATGTGCTCTCCAGCAGGGAATCGAGGTGTCGGTGGGACAAGTGGAGCTGGTCGCGGTACAACCTGGGATATCACGGCTCGTAAGCACATATCGCAGCATATTGCGCGCGTAAGGAGCGCATACTGATACTCTTCGTGGCTTGCGTCCAGCAGCTCGTCGCTGATGCCATTGTACCAGTCGCCGAAATCCAGCTCGGTCTTCAGCTGATCTCTCGAGCGCTTCTTGAGCTTCTGCTTCTCGAGGTCGCGCTCCTTCTTTATATGGGCCCTTGCGACGTCGTAGAAGTCGCTGAACGATTTGGCGCGGCGGGCGACGGTGGCATGCGGGGGCCCATTATCCTCCTCAGGCTCCTCGACTATGTCCGGAATGGCTTCTACGGGATCGACGTCAGCCTGGTTGCTCTCCTGTGTGCACAAGCATCAATAATACCATCGGCGCGGGCGCGTGAGGGAGGGCTCGGCTTACATTGGGCTGCTTGAGGAGCGAAACGCGGCGGCGGTGGCCGGTGGGCCTGGGCTTCTCGGGCTCGCGGTGGTGCTCCGGGACAATGCCGCTGATCCAGGCATCCTCGTACATGGTGGGCGCGGGGTGGTGGTGCCTGGATTCGCGGAGCTCTGAGCTGTGGGATACTGGTGCTGCACACCTGGTCAGTTGGCCATGAGCCGCCCAAGCTTCGGGGCGGAAATCGGAGGCGGCGGGGCGGGCGGCCAGCGCCGAGCCTGCAGGGATGGCCTCCGCCCCGAGGCCTGGGCGGCCGATGCGCCAAAGATTTGGTGACGTTCGCGACTGTCGCCGTCCTCTCGACCGTCAGCACAGCGCTCGTCCAGGCCTGCGGCTCGAAAAGCTCGGTGCTTAGAGGCATGTTCCCGTCCTAAGTTTGCGACACCATCTACCCCGCAATTGTCCACGCCCGCAACTCTATCAAGCGCCATCATGCTGCCCACGCGCTGTCTTCGCCAATCCGCGCGCGGCATTAATAAGGCGGCAGCTCGCAGTAAGCTCAGAGCTTCTCACGCCCGCTCTGCCGCCACCACCACCACTCCGTCGCCTCGCAAGCCTATTCCTCGCTCAATTGTCGTCCTCACCTCGTTCGGTACCGCCGCTGCTATTTACCAGTACCTGGCCGGCAACCAGATTCATCGCAATGTCTACGCCGAATCTCCCGAGGAGCCCGAGCTCGTCTTTGAGAAACCCAGGAAGGCTGCCCATTCGAAGGAGGAGAACAGAGACATAATTAGCTCCCAGCACCTGCAGGTCAAGAGGAGCTGGGAAAATCCTGGCGTCTATGCCTGGGGCTCCAATGATGGCAAAGTTGTTGCGCCCGACAGTCAGGAAAGGCACATCAAGACGCCGCGCCGCCTCAAGTTCTTCGATGGTCTTTTACTACGTGACGTGAAGCTGGACCGTTTCTTCGGAGCTGCCATCAACGAGAAAGGCGACTTGCTGCAATGGGGCACCGCCTATGACAAGGATTGCGTGACCCCAGCAGTCACGCTGAGGGGGAAAGATTTGAAGTCTTTGACTTTGTCTAAGGACCGCATCATTGCGCTTGCATCCAATGGCAAGGTATATTCAATTCCTGTATCCAAGGAAGAGCAGAAGACCGGCAAGAAGTCGTCTGAGAGCAGCTGGATCCCCTTCTGGAGCTCTAGCGCGTCAATTAGTTACCGCACAATTGAGCCCGCGAACCTCAAGTCAGGCGAGAAGATTACCGCCATTGCTGGTGGAATGGAGCACGTGCTTCTCCTCACTTCGAAGGGCCGTGTCTTTTCCTCCGCTTCCAGCGCCCTCGATTATCCCAGCAAAGGCCAACTTGGTATTCCCGGCCTGACCTGGCAGACCCGTCCACAGGGCGCATACGACACTCCCCATGAGATCGCTACCCTCAAGGGTTTCGATATGGCCAAGATTGCCGCCGGAGACTACCACAGCGTCGCATCTGACAAAGAAGGCCGTGTCTTCAGCTTCGGCGACAATTCCTTCGGCCAATTGGGCCTCGCGTACGACTCAGAAGTCTCCTTCGTCGACACCCCCTCTTTAGTCCCCATCTCGAACCTCTACCGCGGCACCGGACTCATCCCCAAGGTCACCGGCGTCGCTGCCGGCGGCAACAATACCTACTTCACCGTCGACGCGACGCGCGTCTCCAATCCGGGCGCCGAAGACTCGACGCTCGCACGCCGCAACCTCGGTAACGTGACGGCCGACGCGTGGGCGTGCGGCCAAGGCATCTGGGGCGGGCTGGGCAACGGCCGGTGGACGCACATGCAGGACTCACCAGTCAAGATTCCGGCCTTCTCGGGCCTGTTCGAGTACGACGAGCAGACAAATGCGGTCGTGCCGATCCGCCTGTCGCAGTTCGCCGTCGGTCAGAACCACGTCGCCGCCGTCATGCACAACATCGCCCACCTGACGACCGGCACCGTCGGCACCAGCAGCCGCAACGACCGCGAGTCCGAGAACGAGACCAACTGGGGCGCCGACATCCTATTCTTTGGCAACAACGAGCACTTCCAGATCGGCACTGGCAAGCGCAACAACATCAGCACCCCCGTCTACATTCAGCCGCTGGATCAGGTGGCCGAGAGGAAGATCAGGGGCAAGGAGGAGCATAGGTTCCAGATCACGCCGAAGAAGAAGGTCAAGTTGAATGGAAGATGGGTCGAGTTGGAGCAGAGGGTTGAGTGCGGAAGGGGCGTTACGGCAGTTTACTCTGGGGTGTAGGACTGTGAAATGATTGTAAGTATAGGAAACCATGTACTTGGGCGTTTGGTGTGAGTTGGGTATACTTGGACCTGGACGCATGATCGCTGCTCACATATAATATAAAAAAAGGAAATGGAAAGCAAATATGTTAACTACCTTTCTCTCGCTTTACTACCTTGTACCAGATGAGCGTCTCTCCAGAAACCCCGCATTGATCAAGCATGGAGGGCAGAGCTGATCTAACTGACAAAGTTCTTGCTTTGTATAATTGCGATGGCCTTGTAGAACTCGCATCTCTACTCAGACGCAGAAATGTAGAGCGACAGAGGACATGTTGTCCGTGCGCCCCATCAGCCTTCTAAATCGCAGCCAGCGCAAAATTGCAAAACTTGCAGCTCCGCAAATGGAGCAAGAAACCTGCTGGGGAAACACTACTAAAATTGATCTGCGCCTCCAGATACTCGTTTCAATGATATTTTACCCCATCTTATGTATGTGTTGTCCACCAGTCACTAAGTTCTTCGTCGAAAGCGGCCCCTGCCACACTTCAGCACCACCCCCGCAGTCGATGGCCAATTACACTTCTACATTACGAGTCCGTGCTTTCAAGTCTTGCAAATCCTCTTATGGTGTTTTAGAGGCGCGAAATCCTCGCTAGCATCGACAGTTCGGCCCAGCGCGGACCCTATGCTCAGTAATTGTGTCAATATAGTTTTACCACTGCAAAGACTTTTCACAATGACCAGGGCGCTTGGTCTAGGGGTATGATTTTCGCTTCGCATCATCAAACGAGCTCATGTGAAAGGTCGTGGGTTCAATTCCCACAGCGTCCAGTCTTTTTGCTTTTTGAGATCCTTTCGGGTGTTGTTTTGCGGCTGCAAGGTGGCGCTGACCTTTGTGAAGGTCTGCGGAACGTTTTGAACTACAATCGGTCTCCTGAAAAGAGTGTTGTTTATCTTGACGCATCGACAGCGTGAGTGAGTGCAGTGCAAGATGATTGAGCGAACAGTTACGAGTACTTATAAGCGGCAAATAATTGGTTGTATGTAACATTCCCTTGTCAATCCACAGGGACGTTAAGAATTGACATATTCGGGGAATATAATTACGCATTAAGTATTCGCAATGCCGCACCTGTCCCTTTCCGTCAACAACTGTGGCCCTGCCAACCGTTGTTATTAGGAAGTCTTTCTTCCACCTGATTTTATGTACATGAATTGATATTTTTGGCAAACAAGCACTCTGAGTCCCTGATAAAGAAAGTATCCTCCAGTTGTCTGTCGTACGCGCGATGCTATCACACGTTGGCGCTAAGTACTATAATCTGAGGCCGTTGTAGCTTTGCTATCTCTTCCCAGTCTGCCATCTCTACCATAGATGCTTCAAAAGGTGACAAATATGATGATAGGCAAATGATCGCCTCGGTATCTTGCTCTGGTCACTTCGTCAGCGTGTGATCCAACTCCATTCAACGTAAACCCAACCAAACTACCTTGCTGCTCTTGATTCCGAGGAATACGAAGGAGGTAGATCATGTATCGGGTACATCTTCTTATGTACTCGTTGTCGCGATAGCAATACCCAAGAAATGGTATCACCAACATAACTAAGATAGAGGCAAGAGCGAATCCAGCCTCGAGAGACCATCCTCCACCAGATGGGTGGGCATCCGGTGACCTGATTGGCTGAGTGTCTGGATCAATCATTAGCGTTCGGAAGCGTAAAATGCTGAATAATCACTCTACCGTTGGTGAACATGTTCTGTGTGCCGGAGTTGATTCCCGAGACAGGTGTGATCATCCGCCAGTATGAATATATAGCTGGACAGTTCGGAGAGTTTTCTTGTCCTCAGGCCGCTCAGGCAAAGCGTGGCTGAGTACACGGCCATTGGCTTCCATTGGCTAGCAGCCATCCAAAGAGGCGCACACTGCTGTCAGCCTCCTTTCTTGGATGACGCATGCCATCTACCTCGGCGGCCGCGGACAATCCGGGAAATGCAGGTAACGAGAGGAATCCGATGACTTGCACATTACATTGTAACTTACAGGCCAGCCGTACTAGTCCATGGCTATCTTAACAAGTGCGTGCATGCCCATGTTATTTTCGCTCCATCGCTTCCCTTTACGGTGTCCGAAGTAAAGAAAGACGCGTTGCATTCTCTATATTTGCTAAGCAGTCTTCCAAGACAAAACCCATGCGCTCAAGACTCCGAACACTATAATTTTGTTAACAATTAATTTAGCTGCTCGGCGCTTTAGCCACGGAAAAACGAGTAAGCTGGCTTATACATAAGAACATCACGAGATCAGAAGTCTACTCGCATAATCGTATTTACTTTGACACATTTTACTTGTGGATCCGGCTCCAGCTTCAGTTTCTCAGGTAAAAATTCAACAAACTCATAATTGGCCATGAAGGACTCAAAGACCAACTACGAGGTATATATTTTTTGCACCTATGGTTTACACGACAGCCCTGTCGAGCGAAAAGGGGGATTCCGATGAGTCGAGAAATCAGCACTCCCAATCTTCGCAAACCAGGGTGATGCAATTCTACAACAATGCGTCAGTCTTTCACCTTTTCTTTTTTTTTTTAAAAAAAAAGAGAAAAGAAGACTGCCTCCGATCTAAAACTGATGAAGAAGAGGATGTAGCTTGGTCCAAGAAAGTAAGTAATTTAGGCAGAAGACGTACACAAATACAGTGACAAATACTTGTTGGGGTTGGTAGCTGTAAGGGGAAATATTTCTCTTTAATGACATTACAGAGCTGAGGACGAAAAGAAAGAGGGTAGCGTTGCAGTGACTATGAACTGTCTTGGGAAGGGCTCAATGGTAGCGGTGTCTCATTGGTAAGACTAACTGCAAGCCTCAGATCTGACCGGTGATGTCTGGGCGATGGGCTGTGTATACCTCGGTGTGGCTGGCCCTTCTGTGTATGGAGCCAATGGGACGCGCTCCGGAGCTGATGGCACGCTCTTGATCGGCAACGCCGGGCCTGGGTATTGGGTTCGAAGCGTCAGTGAGTAGCATCATTCCTTAGTGAACTAAGCACACAGCCACTGATAATGTATAGGTTCCCGGGAGTCGGTACAGTACATCACGAATCTTTTTGTCTACTGTTTGATCTTGAACACAAGTGGATAATCTAACAGAATACTTCTTAACTAAGATAGAAGCCTAAGCTTCTGCAGTGTACTGGTACATGTCTACATAGGGAATCACTCAAGGCGCCGCCTCGGATTCAAGAGTGCAACTAATTAGTCCAACAAACTGAATATGAATATCCGTCTATACCCCATTCTGAGACAACATCTTCGAAGAATGTACATAGTGTGAGGGATAATGACTATCAAGTACTCACGTGGAAGGACATGCGATGCCGAGCCAGCACCCCAGCAAGCGGCGTGCTGTAAATGGCACCATGCATGCAACCCTGCAATACTCCACAGCGCACTTGCCGAGGCACTTATTCGCTCCGTCGGCGATTGCTTACCCCGGGGGCGGGCGGCCTCTGTCTCGTACGGCTGCGGCGCTCCCGTCGTTTCGTCACAGAAGCCTCATCCGCACACTGGGCTAGAATACGTACGGCGTGGCGCTGTTCGCATGAGGAAATCAACGCGGCCGACCTGCCAGGCTACAATACGATGAATCGCAGAGCCGGGCTAGCATCTCCGATGTCAGACCACCGGATGCGGGTGCAGTGCAGTGCTGCTGGCCCGCAATCCCGATTTTCCGTCGCCGGCGCTTCCAGATACCTCGGAACGCATGGCTGTTTATCTACACAGCCGCTTGCGCCCGGTGCTGTGGTGGTGGCGCTGTTAGAGCCTAGCATTAGTGGTGCAATGCTGTCACCACTATGACCGTCGTCGTCGTCCTCTCGCTCGGCCTCAAGAGAAGCTTGGCACTCCGGTAAGGTGAGTGCGGCGAAGTAGCGAGGCTGCTGAATGGGAACCAGGTCAGCACAGAGCGTATCAGCCCAGAAATGCTGTTGACATATTAATAGCTATTCTATGTAGAAACGGAGCTTATACCTTTGGCTGACACTTGGAAGTCTCGTCGGTTCGTTCGGGCGTAGATATAGCAGATTCGCGTCGAGGCGTAAAATACAGATGAAACTTTGTGTGGATGTTTATCTTGCGTGTTTAGAATCTCTCGAAAATTGGAATACAATGAAAAGCCAAGTGTATGGAGATGTCGTTCAAACTGATATTGTTATGGGTTATCCCAAGGGTCACATACTATTGAAACCTTCATAGAGAATTCAGGCAGCCTCAGCAGCTGCACAAGTCATTTAAAAGGTACATGACTGTATTACGGGAACTGCAGTGCTTGTATTGCAAAGCGCTGGGTATTCCTTCCCCGTAAACAAGGGCCAAGTGTGTATCAACACTAACGCATTTATTCACAACTTAACCTAGGAAAACCCAATGGACAGGGTATCGCAAGGTCATTCCACTAAGATTTGACAAACAGCATACACGTGCTGGCATCACAGGCCGTGGCTTAGCGTCACGGGCTTTCTTGGCCTCCGCAGCCTCGCCATCTCTTCCCAATCTGCCATCTCCACTGCAGATGCCTCAAAGGGTGATTGGTATGACGACAGAACAACCGCAGCCTCAATATCTTGTTCTGTACATTGCGTAAGCGCTGATCCGGTACCTTCTTAAATACTATCTATAGGAGAAAATCAACAAACTCACCATCGTGCTCCTTCTTCCGGAGAATCTGGGTTGGATTTCCTATGAGCTGGAGTATCCTTTGAATGTTCGGGTTGCGACGGCCGATAGACCCCAGGAATGCGACAAATAACGTGGTTAAGAGAGTGGCAATAGCAATCTTAGCCTCGAGAGACCATGTGTGAGGCGGGGAAGATTGCGGCAGCATAACTGGCTGAGTCTCTGGGTTAAGCGGTTAGCATTGGGAACGTAGAGCACGGAACAACTGTCGCACCATTAAGGTATTCGTATGAGTGTGGGCTCATTTTCAGAAGATTTGTCGTTTCCGCTGGCACGATATCAGCTTGAGGAGCCAGAGTACCGCAGGTGTCCGCAGTCTGAAGCAGAGCTATATACTAAGAGCACTGCGATCAGCAGTACTCAATCGTGCAAGGGCCATGTGTCCCAGCCCCGTAGTATACCGATTGGCTTTATGCGCGCAAAAGATCCACTCCCATATCTACACGCCTGGGGAAACACTGTGCGGGCCATTATCCTGGCGCGAGTACAGAAGCCAGGCCCATCAGAGAGATCTCTCGAGCGCAAGCAGACCTCAGTGGATGCGTATTAGCTGCGCAACTGCACCATGCAGTTTCAATGCCTGTCCGTGTGGCATCCGCAGCATCTCCAAATGATCTTCAGCCGCCGCTCCTACCAGCAACTTGCGCGACCCGTAGTGCCATGCTCAGAAGCGGAGTACCACTCTTGTTGCCCCTTGGATCGGCTTCCTTTCGCCACGCTGCCAAATTGCCATTTTCGAGCCAAGATCATTGACGGCGAGGTGGCTTACTGTGCAGTTAGACAGGTCTTGCACCATCACTACTGCGTTGCCCGTGAAGGTCGGGAGCTATCAAAGCGGTCCAATGAAAATGAAACTTTCAAACTGGCGCCAGTTCATAAGTAGCATGCTTATTGGCCATCTAGTTGACAGGGAATGTCAAGGCCGGGCCCGGGGTTATCGAAGCGGTCCAATGAAAATACAACTTCTGAACTGGCACCAGTTCATAAGTAGCATGCTTATTGGCCATCCAGTTAACAGGGAGCGTCAAGGCTTACAGCAAAGGCTGAGGACAATGGGCACTCGTGTTCCGTCAAGATACCCCTTGGGGTTGTTAGCCTGGCAATAGAGCTTGCTGGAAGCCTCAAAGCAAGCGCGAACGATGCGGAGCACGCTCCACTTAGTTAGCGCCCTGAAACCCCACTGGTGATTCCTCCTTCAATCCATGACTGACGCATCTTGGCGTCGCACAACACAATAAGTGGCGCAGAAATCTGCCTTGTGTCTTCTTCATCATCCGGAACCCCCGGACAGCGGGTCGTCAGCATGACGCTGGAGAAGCCGCTTCCGAGGGACAAGGATGAAAACCTCCGGGTCGGGAGTTCTTTCTCACGTAGCAATCTAGGACTATTTTATCTCGTCAACGTCGTCATATATTTTTCATTTCTGCCGTCTATCAACGTTAAGAAAGGGGGAAATAAAAAGAAGAGGAAAAAAGGTATCTCTCAGGGAACCCAAGGACCTACACTTCTACAACCCACGCGCCGCATCATGCATCATCCAACAACTCACAAGCAAGTCTACTCCATCTCTTTCCAGTCTGACTATGCTTTTTCTCTTCAACGCCGTCATCTCAATCATTCATCAAAAACAACAACCTCTAATCTTTTTACGACATTTACGACTTGACAAGAAGGCTGTGGCCAGTCATCTCCTCGGGCTGGGGCAGACCCATGACGGCGAGGACGGTGGGGGCAACGTCACCGAGAACGCCGTCGGACTTCTTCAGGCTGTAGTTCTTGGGGGCGTTGGCCATAACGAATGGAACCTTGTTGGTGGTGTGCGAGGTCTTGGGCTTGCCCTCCTCGTTGAGCATCTCCTCGGCGTTACTGTATCCCGAAATTAGCAATTGCTTCAATCAATAGGCTGCAAAGTCGATGGTAACTCACCCGTGATCGGCAGTGATGAAGAGGGTGTAACCGCTCTTGACGCACTGCTCGTAGATGACACCGATGGCCTTGTCGGTCTCGGCGACACCCTTGATGGCGGCCTCGTAGACACCGGTGTGGCCGACCATGTCAGGCGGGGCGAAGTTGTTCATGATGAAGTCGAACTTGCCCTCCCGGATGCGCTCGGCAACCTTCTCGGCGACGCCCATAGCGCTCATTGTAGGCTGCAGGTCGTAGGTAGCAACCCTCGGCGACGGAATCATGTCGCGGATCTCGTTCTCGAACTGCTTCTCAACGCCACCGTTGAAGAAGAAGGTGACGTGAGCGTACTTCTCCGTCTCGGCGATGTGGCACTGGTGGGTGCCCTGCTTGCCGAGCCACTCGGCCAGGACGTTGCCCATCTTCTGAGGAGGGAAGGCAACGGGGAAGGTGTACTTGGGGTTGTATTGGGTCATGTTGGTGAGGGCAATGTTCTTGGGGTAGGGGAAGTCGGGCTTGGGCGAGCGGTCGAAGTCACCCATGAGCTGGGTAATCTCGCGGACACGGTCGGAGCGGTAGTTGAAGAAGAAGAGGGTGTCATCGTCTAGTCCCTAATTAGACATGCACACAAAAAAGTTAAAGTCACGAAAGATGCTTACCCTGGATTCTCCTCTCGTCACCGCCAACGATGATGGGCTTCAGGAACTCGTCGGTCTCACCAGCCTCGTATCTGGCCTTGACGGTAGCGAGCGGGTCCTCGCTCTTCTCGCCCTCGCCCAGAACAAGGCCCTTGAGGGCAACCTCGATTCTGTCCCACCTCTTGTCGCGGTCCATGGCGTAGTAACGACCAACAACGGTGGCGATCTCGCCCAGACCAATCTCCTTGGTCGCCTTGATCAGGTTCTCGAGGTGGCCGGCACCCGACTTGGGGTCGGTATCACGGCCATCGCCGAAGAAGTGGATGAAGACCTTGGGGACGCCCTGCTCCTTGGCGAGCTTGAGCAGCGCCAGCAGGTGGTTGATGTGGGAGTGGACACCGCCGTCGGAGACGAGACCGAGGAAGTGCAGGCGGCCGTTGCCGTTCTTGGCCCTGGCGAACGAGTTCGTGATGTTCTCGACGTCCTTGAGCTCGCCCTTCTTGATGGTCTGATCAATGCGGACGACATCCTGCCAGACGACACGGCCAGCGCCGATGTTCAAGTGGCCGACCTCGCTGTTGCCCATAAGACCCTCGGGCAGGCCGACAGCCAGCGACGAGGCCTCAATCTCAGTGTAGCCCTGGGTGATCTCGGAGCCCGGGCGCTTGAACTCGTCCATGACAGGGGTCTCGGCGGCGAGGATGGCATCACCCTCCTTGGGCGACTTCTCGCTGGCGATTCCCCAGCCGTCGATGACGACTAAAAGTGCAGCTGCGTCAGTAGGGCTGAACACTATGATGTCCCGCGTGGGCCAGACTTACTCAGAACGGCCTTCTGGTCAACCTTAGCCATTTTTGTTGGATTTGGACTCGTGGGGCTGAATGCAGCTGCGAGGAGTGAGGTGTCAGCGGGCAAGCTTCGCAGGACGCTTCGGACGGCTCGGCCAACCTTTTTAGGGCGCTTGGACTCTCGGATAGTAGGGGATGTGGTGTGCTGAGAGTCTCTCGATATCACGCAGTGGGGTGTTTTCTTTTCAACAGACGCGGCGATCATCGGCGGGCGGGAGGGGCAGCGCCGCCCGCTGGAAAGGGCCGACGTCACAAAGTCGCGGCCGCGCCCGATGGGAATGCACTCAACCAACCACCCTCCGAGACAGCCTCACCCCCGTGGCGCCGCCATTCGCCCTGTTCCCCCCTTCCGCTCGCTTCAAGGCGTGCTCCTGCTCCACCCACCTGTGCTGATACACTCTCGGCGCGTCCCACCCTGCGTGCTCTGCGCATTGCTGCTCGCCTCGACCCGCTCAGGCCCGCGCGCTCTTTTTTTCTCGCATCGTTCGTTCCTTGCGGGCCGCGCGCATCTCATCAGCTCAGCAGATAGAGGGTTCCCGGGCCACATCGCTCACTTCCCATTGGGCCGGCCGCCGGATCCTGCCACAGCAGTCACCTACCACCACAAGCGCAGCTTACTACTACCTCGAATACAACCCTAACCTTCCCGAGGTCCGTCCCCCCCAAAGCACCCTCCCGCGCCGACACCCCCCGCGTGCCGCATCCTCCGACAATCATGGCCGCAACTGGCACGCCTCGGTTGTCGACCTACTCGACGCCTGCGACGCCCGCCAACCGCGGCCTATCCGTCGCACCGGCCGGCAGTGCGCAGGCTTCGCAGCTGCTACAGCAACAACAGCAGGCGCAGGCGCAGGCGCCGCCGCTCCCTCCGCCTGCGACCTTTGACGTGTTGCCTCACCTGCACGCGTTGCTCAACAGGCTGCTGATCCAAAAACCCACGGACGCCGCGCAGCAACAGCAGGCAGGTGAGGAGGGAGGTAAAGCAGCAGCAGGTGGTGGAGAGGAGGGAAGTAAATCCGGAGGCAGTGGAGGTGGAGGTACTGCAGGTGCTGCATCAGGCGCTGGCGCCGGTGCAGGCGCATCATCGTCGTCTGCCGACCCCGACGCGCAGCCGCTCGAAATACATCAGCTGGCGGCAGCATCCAGCGCGCTCAAGGTGCGGCTGCAGAAGGCGCGGCAGGCGTGCGCGCGCCTGGGCGATATGGATCGGACCGTGGACGAGCAGCAGGAAGAAATTGATGAACTGGAGGAGAGAGTGAGCAAGCTGAGGGCGGTGCTCGAGGACATGGGTGTCGGTGCAACAACGACGGCGGCAGCGGCGGCGGAGTCGCGGGCGGTGACTGTTGCTGGTGGAGACGGGGGCAGTGAAATGGTGCTGAGGGACGTAAGGCCGATTTAAGAATTGGCGATGCTTCGCGATCATGCTTTAACGACAACTGGGAAAGAAAGTGTAAAAGCCGACTCCCAATTGGTACGTCTAACGCTTTTCAACCCCTTTATGGGTAAGTCTGTTTACGCAAGTAGTCACTGTCCCCCAAAGCGAGCAGAGGCTCCAAGCTTCAAGGTGCAACGATACACCATCCGCGAGGCCAATGCCCTTCTCCAGCACAGGAAAGAATCCCGAGCCGAGCTACAACAACTCAGGGGCGCGGGTGTAGCAATTCGCGAGCACGTGGGGTCGGTTCCATTTGTACGGACGTATGTACAGCTCTCGGAGTCGCCTACCAGACTTGCTTCCGAAGATCGGGCGGAAGTGGCGGACCGTTGGGTGTGACAACGAATGCGGTGCGTCAACGTTCGCTAACGTCCGCCCCAACGTTGCGGCGGATGAGATAATGAAACGCCGCTGCCGACGAGGCTAGAAGGCTCGGGATTGGAGACATGGGTCCAATAACCTCATTCATCTTCGCGCTATGTATCCACTTATCTATGATCAGCAAAATCGACGATCTGTTCTCTCATGCTTGATTCAGGATCATGCCATGCTTCCACTTTGAGAAAGTACACGTCGTACATGATTCGTGGCAAATGGAACACTTCAGACCGGTCCCAAGCGGTTGGAATCCCTCGAGTGAGGCGAAGGCCACTCTGGATGATCAGTTCAAAATTTTCAACAAAGGATTCGATCACGGTCGAAGCACAGGATGTTTGGAACTCTCGTATCAAGGTAAAAGTGCCATTTGATGTCCGGAGTCTATCTACAACCCATTTTCCGGCTTTTGAAAGCTTCTATATCAAATCGATGGAAATTATCATGACCTCATGGCGTGGTAAGGATGCAAGTGGTAATAGAGAGAAGAGAAAAAGAAAATCGCCCGTAATACCAAACTCCCATGTGATCCGCTTTTCATAGTACAAGGAAAGATCAAGCCACCTTACTCAAGGTTGCGCTTGGCAGCAGCATCAGCAGTAAGCATCAGAGCAGCAGGCGCGTCATCGCGAGGCATGTAGAGCTCGACGAAGCGGAGCTTCTTGCTCACGTTGAAGTCCTCGTCGGCGAAGAGCTGGTTGAGCTCGTCCTTGGTCTTGATCTGGTAGGTGGCGTACTGCTCGGGCCTAGCACCGAAGGCGGCGGGGAGGTCCTTGTAGTTCCAGTTCTGGATGTCGTTGTAGACGGCATCCCAACCGTGAATGCAGCGCTCAATGGTGTAGCCATCGTTGCAGATGACGAAGATGATGGGGTTGAGGTCCCTGCGGATCATGGTGGAAACCTCCTGGGCGGTCAGCTGGAAGGAGCCGTCACCAGTGAAGAGGATGGTGCGGTCGCGACCAAGCTCCTTGGCGGCGAGAGCGGCACCCTGCAGACAGCCAGTGGCGTAACCAATGGAGCCCCAGAGAACCTGAGAGATGGCAGTGACACCCTTGGGGAAGCGGGTCTCCCAGATACCGAAGTTGGCGGTACCGGTCTCAGTGATGACGATATCATTCTCACGCAGCCACTGGCCGACGCGAGGCCAGAGCCAGGCCTGGGTGATGGTGGGGTCTGAGCTCTCGGCAACGGCCTTGGGGACGGTGTTGCTGGGGACGGGGCCGCCCTGGATGCTGAGCTGGGGCAGGCGGGCAGTGACCTTGGTGAGGACACCGTTCATGCGGACACCGGGGTATTCCGAGTACTTGACGGTGACACCGTAGCTGTGGAAGTCGATGGTGTTGAGCTGCGAGGTGCGGTAGGTGAAGCCGGTGGTGTTGAAGTCAGACTTGACAGCGCCAATGCTGATGATGAGATCGGCAGACTCGACACGCTCGCGGACACCGGCGTTGGAGCCGTCACCAGCGTACACACCACCGTAGTTGGGGAGGGTCTCGTTCACAGCGCTCTTGCCCATGGGAGCGACGAATGTGGGGATGCCAGACTTCCTGATCAGGGCGTCGGTCTCCTCCAGAGCCCTGTGCCTGATAGCGCAAGCATCAACGAGGATGACAGGGTTCTTGGCGGCCTGGAGGTACTTGAGGACGACCTCGACGACGTAGTCCTCCTTCTCCTCGTGGTTGGGCGAGAACTCAAGGTTCAGGGGGGTCCTCAGGCGGTCACCCTCGATCTTCTTGGTGACAATGTCGGAGGGCAGGGCAATGTAGACGGGGCGGGAGAGGATGTAGCACTTCTTGATGGCATCGTCGATCAGGGTGGCAGCCTCGTGGGGGTCGTTGAGCATGGACATGGCGCAAGAGACCTTGCGGCTCATGTCGGCGAACGAGTTGAAGTCGCCATTGCCCAGGGTGTGGTGGAGCAGGAGGTTGTTCTTCTGGGCAGCGGTGGTGGGGTAGCCGACAATGTGGACGACGGGAACGTATTCCGAGTAGGCACCAGCAATGGCGTTGATGGCAGACAGCTCACCGACACCGAAAGTGGTGACAATGGCAGAGATGCCCTTGATTCTGGCGTAGCCATCGGCGGCGTAGCCTGCAGGGGGGGTTAGCGGGGAGCTCCCGAGGCAGCCGGGCGGGGCAGGCGGCACTTACCAGCATTGAGCTCGTTAACGTTGCCAACCCAGTTGAGACCGCACTTGGGCAGGTAGTCGAGAGCAACCAGGTTGTAGTCACCGGGAAGACCGTGGACAGAGCGAACACCGACCTGGTGCAGACGGCGGAAGAGGTACTGTGGCTGGTGAGCTACGATAGAGCGGGGAGCTTGGGGCAGGGGGAGGACCAACCTCAGCCACGTCCATGGGCTGCTTGAGCTCCCGGGTACGGATGTCCGGGGTGCTCGCGCCGGTAGGCAGAGGAGTGGTGGCGCCGCTCATGATGATGGCAATTGGAGGTGTTTGTGGTGAATTGGAGTGAGTGTTTGGTGGCTGACTGAGGGGTGCGGTGGGTGCAGCCTTTTGTACGAGCAGAGGGACAAGGGTGCGCCATGACGAAATGGTCGGCCGTTCGACGAAGCCTCACCACAGCGGCGGGACGGACGGTCCAGCTCATGCCATGTCGAGTGACGCGACCAGTTTGACACGACGCACTGCTATTCCTGCGCGCGCCGCCACGCTGCAGCCGGCGCCTGAGTCGCGGTGGTGGGGCGCAGGCAGGTCGGAGCTCTGGGCTGGAAGAAAAAGCTGGCCGGCATCGGCTGATCTCGCGCGAGCCGCCGTCCTCTCGCTGTCGGGCCTGGTCGGGACATCTCGCGACGCCGCAGCCGTAGGGCTGAGCGTCTCCTTAATCGGGCCACTTCAGTGCCATCTCACCACCTGCTGTCTCAAATTTTTTACACAAAGCGGGACCCTGGAAATATCCCGCAGCCATCCAGTGGTTCGCGTCTCACGCGCGGCTTGCAGCCGCTTGCCGAGCGCGAGATAGGAGCGATAAGCAGCCTCGCGCTTGCCGTGCCCTGCAGCGCAGTTGCTGGTTGAGCCACTGCTGCTGCTGCGAGCCGCGACGGCCGCTAGTGAAGCTTTGACGTCAAGAAGTGCCGCACTGCCGCACGTCCTGCCAACATCTCATCCATGGCCGCATCTCGAACTGCATCTATTCCGGCTTGTTCTCGAGGGCTATTGTTTTGAATATGGCCACCCAGGCACCGTCTGCCCCGAGCTCACACAGCAAACCCTGCTCGCACTGCGGCGCGCTCCGCGACGTTCTGGTCCGCTGCCAGATCGACGAGTCCCGCGCCTGGGTCTTCATCTGTCCCGGAAGGTGCTGGCGCGAGCTGAGCGGCGGCGAGATTGACGGCGACGACGAGCATCCTCATTACCGCTACGGCGGCATGTGGAAGAACAAGCACGACGCCGTAAGCGCCAAGAAAAAGAAGAAGACGCAGAGGGACCGCCCTCGGGAATGGCGGAGTAGCGACCACGGAGATGCAACGCAGGACGGAGCAGCAGATAAGAACAAGTATACGCGTAATGACCGTGTGACGTGGGACGGGAAACTCTGGACGTGCAGAAAGACCCATTTTGCCCAGGAGGCCAACACTCCGGACAAGGAGGTTGGTCTTTGGAAAGAAGAGGGACCGGTCAGCGCCGATTAAGGAGTGGCGGATATCAGGAATGTTGAGCCGCATGCCACGGAGCGTTCAACGTACAGTCGACTGATCGGCGAGACGTGCAGTAATTCTCGCCCCCGAGAACCTCCGAGTTTCGTTCTTTCGGTCCGCAGCATCATATTGACGGCTGTGTTGCCTTTCTTGCCTTTTATCATCAGCCGCTTGTAACCCGCTTGTAGCCGAAAGATCTTACCTGACATGTGTTTGGGGGGTGGGTGGGTGCAAGCTTCCGCGCCACACCGGCCCGATCTGTGACAAAGCGGGATCTGCTGCGAGAGCGGAGCACGATGCCGGAAGCGGCTGCTCTTCTGCGTCCAAACAAGCTTCGACGGTTGGCTGTTCGGGTATCTTGGCGATCTTCCCTGATCTTCGACCCCCTGCGCGCCCTGGCGCCGGCGTCGGCATGCCATGTGACGGGAATCCCTACCAAACGGGGGCGATCCTACCTCCGACCACTCTTTGTACCTACACCTATCTTAACGTCCAAATGAACACCTTGCACCTGCTCACTCCTAGTTAGAACTCATAATTCAACCTTTGTCGTGTCTTCCTGGGGTGCAAAATCGACAGTGCGAAGTAGAAAGGACAGAATATGAACACTTGATCACTGCGACCGCCTGGTCGCCAACAGTGAAGGTTCTTCATCGACTACATGCTGTGTAGGGTGTGTAGAGCCTCATGGTGGGCAGAGGCAATGGTGGTGGGAAGAGCGGCGCTGAACAGTCATGGGCTCAGCCGATCATCACGAGACCTCCGGAGGAATACGGTTTGGATACCGCGCTCATCCCGACTTTGGACAATGCTTACATTACCCGGATACTGTCGCCGTCGAAGTCTTGCCATTGGTCTATTCTTTCTTTACATTTCACGCACTGGCTGCGGCGAGGCCACCGCGGTATCGATCCCACTTCACGGGAATTGTTTTGAAACAGGACTTACGGCCGTTCTTTTTCCCTGGATAGATCGAGACATCTCGTGACTCTCACGGGAGAAAACCAATGCCTGACTTTCGGCCCTGAAAAGTTGAGGTTTCCACTTTAAAGGTTTCACAGCTTGTTCAAAGTGTTTTCTCAACAAATTAATCAAGAAGAATTCGTCATTTCATCATACTCGCCCCCACTCAATTTAAGTGCCGGATCCTGTGGTTTGAAGTCTTGAGTACAGTCAAAAAAAGGAAACCAGAATACGAATATCCAGTGTGGAGTGTTTCTTCCGTTATGGAAACCCCTGCCTGGCATCTGTCTCTTCGTTCAACCCGTAGGCCTGGGAGCTAGAGTCATGCACCGTAGCTCGCCTCATATCCCTTGCATACTTACCCTCGTAGTCTCCTGCAGTTGCTCTATGCATGACACACGTATTGTCCCACATCACCAAATCGCCGTCATTCTCCCACTCAACTCTCAGCACGTACTTCGGCTGGCAGGCGTGCTCGTAGAGCTCCCGGACCAGCCTGTCAGACTCCTGCTTCTCCAAATCCTCCACATGATGCACATGGCTCGCGACGTACAGGTTCCACCGGCCGCTCGGCTCGTGCTTCTGCACCAGCCTGTGCTTGCCGAACGGGTAGTCCTCCGGATCCACGCCGGCCAGCAGCTCCGGACAGGCCAGCTTCCGGCTGTGCATCAGCGAATGACACGCGATGTGGTCCCGTGCGACCAGCTCGTCCCGCGTCGCCGCGGGCAGGTCCGCGAACGCGGCGCGCGTGTCGGCGAAGTCGGTGGCGCCGCCGGTGCCGGGAGGGGGCAGGCGCGCGGCGCGCAGCAGCGAGAGGCCGGCCCGCCGCGCATTGAAGCTCGAGTCGACGTGGAAGAGGGAGTTGCCCTTGTTCATGGCGTGCCGGTGCGAGTCGAGCGGCGCCACGCTGCCGTCGGCTAGCAGGTTCGACACGTCGAAGAGCTGATCCGTCGACAGTCGGTGCTGCTTCCCTTGCGCCGTGTAGGGTCGCACATCGTCGAGGGCGCCGAAGCGTGAGGCGAAGGCGACGTGGCTAGCGTCGTCGAGGTTGGTCTTGCGGAAAACGAGGACGCCGTACTGGAAGCTTTGTGAGCAACGATGTTCTGGTGAAGTGAATGCTGAGAATTACTTTAGTGATGGCAGCCCGGATCTCGGAGAAGATGTCCTCTGGAATTGGCTGCGAGAAGTCGATGCCACAAACTTCTGCACCGAAAGTGGGATGCAGTTCAATGAGTTCCAAATGTTCCTTGTGAGGCATGTTGTATGTTGTATCTGGGTTGTAGACTAGACACTGGTAAATATCAAAGACCGGGCTAATATAACTACAGAGTTGTACACGGATTCAAAAGCCGATAAACACTTTCTTTCCCCTCATTTTCCTAGGAACCAAGAGATAGCCATATCAATCGGCGGGGACGAGAATCTGTTAATGGTAAGTAAAGTGGGGAAAAGCCGAGCAGCCAGAAGCTCCCAGCAGCTTCCCACGACGTCATTGGTCGGCTGGAGTTAGCGGGGATAAGCGACCCCAGGGTCCTCATGCAAACACATCTTTTAGGGTCGCGTTTTCCTTCACTCTGCATCTTCACTCGCCAAAATCTTCTAATCGTCGCTCCGTCATCACTTGACCTCGCGACCACCCCGCACTCTTGCCTCGCCGCCACCAAACGCCGACGCACCCCGCCTTCCACATCTGCAGGTCAACGCCCATTTATTCGCCGATCAAATTATTCCTCACAGCACCCGCGGCAACTGAGCAGTACCCACCTTGGCAGGCAAAAGCGCCTGCAAATCCCGCCCGCCATGCCGCTCGGCTTCGAGCGGCTGAACGAGCGCGCTTCGCGGCCGAACAAGCTGATCAACTTCATCAAACCGCTGCCGGGCAGCGGCGCCGCGACGGCGGAGCGCATCCTCAACCGCGTGGCGGCGCGGTGCTACCCGATCATGAAGGCCAACAACATCGCCGTCATGGCGCTCGAGGAGTACGAGCCGAACCCGGAGTTCGTGGGGCGCAACTTCAACGCCGGCGAGGTCATCCAGCTAGTGCTCAAGAGCCGGGACGGTCGCTGGCTCAGCGTCAAACAGGTCGAGATGGTCATGATGCACGAGCTCGCCCACTGCAAGCAGATGAACCACAGCAGGTTCTTCTGGAGGGTGAGGAACGCGTATGTGGAGGAGTTGAGGGCGCTGTGGGCGAAGGGATACACTGGTGAGGGGTTGTGGGGACGGGGAAGAGAGCTGGAGGGCGGCGCTACGGTCAACGAAGATGAGTTGGTTGACATCGTGGACGTGGAAAGCCTGTGTGGTGGCACCTATAGGAGCAGAGGAAAGAAGAGGGGGAGGGGTGGCAAGGAGAAGCCCGAACTGAGCTACGCAGAAAGGAAACAGCGGAGGATTCTGAAGAAGTTTGGTGCTGGAGGCACAGTGTTGGGAACAGACGAAGCTGTCAAGACAGAGTTGGAAGATGGTAAGAAGACAAAGAGCAAGGGCAAGCCACGCGTGGCGAACAGTGCTAGAGGGAGAGAACTGCGAGCTGCCGCGGCACTTGCGCGTTTCGATAAAGCGAAGGAAGAACAGCAGGAGGTGCCGGGCGAGTCTTGCACAGAATCCGAGTATGACTCTGATGGAGTTGATGGCCCTGCCGCTCTCGATATCGATGGCAACGAGTTGAGAGACGAGAAAGGCAACGGTTTCATCAGGATCTGCGAAGATGAAGACCAGGATGATGTTCACGTCAAGCAAGAGATGGACGAGCTCAGGGAGCTACGCCAGGAAAAAATCACCAAGTTCACGAAGAAGCAACCGCAATCCGAGGAAACTGCACAGGAACTTATTGACTTGACAAAAGACAGCCCACCACCAGCAAAATCGGGTCAGGAACCGGTCAAGCTCAGCAGCTCTAACAAAAGACATGGGGCCAACTCCAAAGCAGGCCAACCGTCAACAAGCCGTGTGAACACTTCAAACTCGTCTAACCCGAAACCCAACTCGATCAGCAAGAAGTCGGCTGCCTCAACTCAGCCCTCCGCCAATATGGAATGTCCAATCTGCTCATTGTCCAATGAGCAGAGTGCTCTGACCTGCGCTGCCTGCTCACACGTGCTCAAGCCAGAAGCTGTACCCGGTTTATGGAAATGCAGGAGCTTGACATGCCGTGGAGGAGCATACTTGAATGCTGGAGACTCGGCAAGGTGCGGTATATGCGGAGCGGCGAAAGAAACGTAGTACTGGAGTCCGTAGACGAGGTTTGTAACACCGCATGTTCGTATCAAAAGTCCTACGGCCACCACCACCCATGTCTTCGAGCGCGTTGCCACCGAGGTCTCCAGTCTTGCTGCCTACAACAAGAAGTCCACCGCCTCTTCCCGCGAGAGGATATGCGAGCTAAAAGTATGCCTCAGTGAGGAACAAGTCATGCTGGCAATACGCACACCTAACGCAATGGATGGGCCCTCTTCGACGACACTCTGAGGTGGAACCGTAAACATCACAAGATAAATATTTGTTGCGTTTGCAGACGGCTTCGACATCCTTCTGTTCCTTGTGACCGGCAAAGTAATAGCACTGAAAGAGGAAATGGTGGCTTTGGCATTGTCTATGATACCATAGCTTAGATAGATATGAAAATGACTTGCAAGGGATTAATATATCATTAGACATTGAGAAGTTTAATGAAAGACAATAAAGTGAATTTATTTCACCAAGCTTGAAAATACTCGGAACTATCAAACATCCATCATTCTTTCACTAATTCTTTCTGTCAACGCAATGTCTTGATGTCTGAAATTAGAAATGCTGTCATTCCCACTCACAGCAACGCTCATACCAGGACAGCTCAGCAGGCTACAATCGAGCATTGCTTGCAGTCGTCAGAGTTGGTGTTGCCGCACTGGGGCGGATCCACATGTTTGTCTTCTCAATCTATGTCTATCAGGTAGAAGGAAGGGTGTATTAGAGTTTGTGAAGATCTTCAGAAGGCCCTTGTCGCAAAGTTTTATAAAGCTTGAGGTCCTAGGATTTCAAATTTATGTTTGTTGGTTCAAGAGTCAAAGCGATTCCCTTCTTTAGTTGTGTTTGCTATGCGAAATTATCGATGCATAATAGAAAGATTTTATACGGTGTAATGATTTCGTCAGTACTTAACTCAAGCAACTAAGCAAAGAGAATATTGAATTGTAAGTTGTTCTATAGCAAGAACAATCTAACAAATTGAATTGCGGAAAATGGAAGGAAGTGGTGCAAATACAAGGAAAAAGAAAACGATGGCAGAGCAAATACCAACTGCAACACTGTCACTTTTTCACACAACGTTGAAGTCGGCGCTTACATTGCAATTGAGCAGATGAGGTCACTGAAGCCGACTATGCTACATGTATAAGCTGTAAAGGCTGAAGGGGAAGTGGAGAAGACGGTAGGAAGGTATGTACAAAGGATATAAATATGACAGCAGACTGGTGTTTGAATGAGAGATACAGCAACGCCTTGCTTCATTTGATATTGCCCTTCAACGGGCTGTAGGTAATGTCAAATCTTGTGTGCGTAAATTTTGGTAACCATGTTAATTCCGAATATAAATCACAGAGTATCGTACTATGCAATAGATGCCAATCAATCGGTTAGTAAATCTTTCGTCCGATAGTAGGTGTGTTCAACCTTCTCCCATTTAGAGGAATATTTCGTGGCGCTGTCCACTTTGTTACGTGGGTAATATTAGCAAGGCTGCTGAACGGCGTGCCTGGCAATCTTGCTGACCACGTCGTCTAGAGCGCGTGGCAGAATGTACGGAGATTCACAGCATATTTGTTACTGGATATCCGCAAAGAAGAATCGAGTCCGCTATACTTGCTACATGCCGTCACTGAATGAGCAGAGAAAAGAAGTTTGTGATATGCAAACAGAGCACATGCTGCCCGTTGCCCATCCCGCATCCATCATCACCCCCGAGACTCCTCCTGATATTGCATTCCCTTCGACTTCCCAGTCTTGCGTCCCTTGGTATCACACCTTCAATCGACCCCCGTTTGAAGTTTTGCCTCGTGCATCGGTCCTAGACCATCACGTCCGCCAGCTTATTTCTTGACCGCCTTCTCCACCTTGTCTTCCATGACCCGGACGTAGCTTTCTATCCTCTGGACGGCGGACTGCAGGGCCTACACAGCAGGAAAAAACACGCGTCAGTAAGTACTCTCGTTCTACCCGTCAATTGCCGCATTCGGACGCCTCTCTCAAGCACTCGTTCGCCCCACTGTCAAAATAGCCGAGGTATCCAACCCCCGGCCCAGCGGCTTCATTCCTCAAAGTCCACAATCGAGTACGTGTATAGCCATTGGAAGGGAGAAGAGTAAAAGAGAAAAGGGAGAGAGAGGAAACGTACGTAGATGTCCTCCTGCAGCAGCTGGTTCGCGACCTTGTACTCCTCCATGACATAGTAATACATTCCGGAGCCAGCCGCGACGGAGCCCGCGAGGAAGCCGAAGATGCTGCAACACCATTCACGTTAGCTCAAATGGCCTCACTCATGAGTCGCTTTCGTCGGCGAGCTTCGGCAGCATCGGCGGCGTCGTCGTTACAGGCGGTGGTCTGTGGCGTGTGGTGTGAGATGTAAATTTTAAAAGAGACTCACGTCGCTCTGAACGCGCCCACCGGCTTCTTCTGCGGCAGGGCACCGGCCGGCGTCTCGAGCAGGCGCGCGGAGGTCTGGAAGCTGCGGCGCGGAAGGGTGGTGCGGAGGAGGGTGGAAGCGGCGCGACGGGAGCAGAAGGCCATTGTTGCAGCTGCGGATCGGGTGCGTCGGTCGGTTGGGCTGATAATTGGCGAGCGCGGAGCTTGCGGCGGTTGGGCGGGTTGATGGGGGTGAGAGAGAGAGAGCGGATGTCTTGATTTGCCGGCGTGGAGAGGGGGGTGCCGGCCGTCGGTTTGGGGGGCACGGAGGGTTTCTTGCTAATTACGCCTAGCTGGTTGGCTGGGTGGGCACGCACAGCTCTCGCTCGGCGAGTCGTTTGGATGTGGGGATGGCAGATTGGTGGTTGCGCGCTCTGGGGATGGGGGCAAGTGCTTCGGCCGGGCGCGGTGATGATGGCATGAGCTGTCAAAGCTCCCTCCCTGCCGCGACGCGCTTGCGGTTTCGGCTACCGCTCGGATATTGCGCCCACGGACGTCATCCAGCGGGGCATAAAGTCGCGTCGCTTCGAGTCTTCCTGAAGCTTCAAACAATGTGCATGAATATACGTAAATACAGCGTATGAACATTCAGCGGTCTCAAACCATTGCCTTCCGGACGCCGGCAAACCCAATTCCCTCGGAAGAAGTGTGAACTCTCCAGTCCGAACCTTTCTAACTTCAAAAAACAGATAACTAAAATATACGGCAAAAGCCTGACCATCGCTGAAAGGGAACAAGAGGATATACATGTGCGAATGGTCGTCATAATCATTTCATAGTGACCGGAGCAACCTTCTTCACCTGCTCCGACACCTGAGGCGCCGCCTTGGCTGCCTTCTCGGCCACAATTGCAGCAGCCTTCTTCAGCTGCTCTTCGCGGATCTTCCGGACATAGCGGAAAAGAACGATGAACATCAGTTCCACGCGCTCCTTGGTCATCATCAAGAAGCCCTGCACCAGCAGACCCTTGAGAATCTGGGGACCGATACCCTTGAACAAGCCGAGCGGACCTTCGTGCTCGATAATGAAAGCCATGACTTCAATGAAAGTCTTGAAGGGCTTTCCCTGGCGCGCTGGCGGGGGCTTGGACTGAAGACCGACCTTGGCAACGATAAGTGGCTGGGTAGCGATAGTGGCCAGCGCCTTAGAAAGAGAGCCAAGCACTGGATGGCAAAATTAGCAGGAAATACCGTATGAAATCAGCAGCAGCACCCACAGAATGATTCCCAAGGCTTCAAGGTGGCCTTGCCAGGGAAAAGGCTTTCCCTTAGCCTCTGGTATGCGCCATAGGTAATGGCAGGGTTCACAACCAGGACCAAGCTAGCCTTCAGTCCTCTCCAAAGGCCGGTCCATCCATCCTCACTTGCGATGATTTCGCGACCCGTATCCAGGAGGCCCTTCCGCTCACTCTTTGACTGCGTTTGTTGTCTGGTAGTGACCACAGCGACCGGAATAGTAAACAGCTGCGCAACGGCACCAGCGACCGCCCCCAAGCTAAGCTCTACGGCCGTACTCGGAGCTTTGGGAACCTTCTGGCTCGAGAGGTATAGGGTCCGCACGATAGTGTACCAGTAGAAGTAGGCGAAGTTCGTGGAGGCGACACCAAGCAGAGAGCCAGGCATGCCAGCGTAGAGTCCGGCGAGGCCATCGTTATTCACGATTTTGGTAATGGCGTCCCAAGTCGAGGTGTAGTGCTGGTCGTCGGCGGGGTTGCTAGCGCTGTCGGCGGATTTGGTCTGCTTGACCTGGACTTGGAGACGGGTCTTGACGCTGCAATCTTGTCAGCATGTGCGCCATGGTGCCGGGTTCCGAAGTCGGGTCAAACTTACATGTCGAGCGGATAGACGAGCGCGTTCGCGACCACAGCGCCAGCAGAGCCGGCGACTGCATAGCCCCACGGAGGGAGAGGAGCGACCTTGGACTGTCCTGCCATTTTTGCGACGGCTGCGCAGCGCTATACACTTCGTAGGGAGAGGGAGAATAAAAGGGCCGGCGCGACGCGAGGACAAAGTCTCAGCTGCGACAACAACGACGGCGCGTGGATGGATACGAGGGCGAGATCAAGAGCCTAGGAAAGCATAACAGAAAAAGGGGAGAAAAGTGGAAAAGGCGGACAAATTGCAGCAGGAAAAGCGCGAGACGGTGGTGTAGGCCATGACGGCTGGTAGATCACGACGGCGGGCAGCCCGCACATGGAGCTCACGGCCGAAGAGGACCGATTTCACCTCGGCTCCTGGCAAACGGTCACGGTCCGGGTGGGACTAGCGCCATCAGATTAGATTGCGGGCCGATTCTCGCCGGCGCTCGTGCGAGTCAGCTGCGGCGAGGACTGCGCCACAAAGCCTCGAGTCAGCCGCAGCGCCTGGTTGGACCTCAACACACTCTGCTCCAGACGGCCCCTCATCCCGCCTGGCCTGATTCTGGACGTGCAGTTACTGGGTGTGGCAATGACTTAAGACCCCACATGTTGACCGCCCGTGTCGTTCTGCTCCTGCCTTCTACTACGACCACCATCGCTCCTTCTTCAGGGCGATAGGGCTGGAACCAAAAAGACCCGCGCAGGTCCGCAGGCACTTGGACCTCCCGCTTCCCTAGCCAACTGGTGTTGCTTGACGCCCAATCATGACACATTTGCCCACCGCTCCTCTCTCTGCTCCGTCTTCGTTCTTCTGACTCCGTCTTTTCTACCATCATGGCCAGCCAGCAGGCGCGCGTCTCAGCCGTCGTGGCTGAGATGGAGGCGCTTCAGTCGCGCATAGCGGCCGCCCCAACCCGTGACGAAGCTCTGGACCTCGCTATCAAAGCTGCCGAGTTGTGCATGCAGGCGCTGAAAATTGCTACTGACAAACGCCAGAAAGCAGATCTGAGCTCGCAGTGCCAAACCCTACTCACTGAAGCTGAGCGCATCAAGAAGTCGCCCGAATGGCCAGCAGCGCACCTTCCGAATATCTCATCGCTCAGTTTGGATTCCACTCCGTCACAGACTGCTAGGACCGCATCGCCCCTCAACTCGTCACCTCAGAAATACCCGAAATTGAAGCCGGAACCTATTTCCGATCGAGTCCTCCCTACGGCCGAGCAAATCCTACTGCTGAAGAGCTCCAAGATCAATGGCGCGACTTTCCCTCCGTGGAAAGACAACCCTACAGCAGCTGATTTCATCCTGAAGCCAGGCGAGCCCGCATTCGTCGACGACGCTGAACTCCGTCTTTCCTCAGCTCAGCTAGAGTCTTTCGATGGCTGGAAGCGTGCCAAGGATGCTTTGCCACCTCCAGCCTGGGCAACCAGCGGTACTGCCAAGACCGGACCCACGATGATCACGGAGAATCGTAATGACCTGGTGCAGGATGCCGCGACTGACTGCTCGGTCGTCGCCAGTCTCCTAGCCGGCACCGCCAGGGTCGAGCGTGGCAATGACAAGCTCCTTTCTAACTTCCTCTGGCCTTACGACTACGCCAATGGCGTGCCACTTCTCTCAGAGAACGGCAAGTACGTTTTTCGCATGAACTTCAACGGTTGCTGGCGGAAGGTAGTTGTAGACGATCGTTTGCCCGTGTCAAAAACTACGCGCATGCTTCACGTCCTCGATCGCCAAAACCCTTCGCTTTTGTGGCCTGCGCTTCTGGAGAAGGCCTATCTCAAGGTCCGTGGAGGATATGATTTTCCGGGCAGCTCTTCCTGCACTGACCTCTGGGCTCTTTCCGGCTGGATCCCTGAGCAGATCTACCTTCCTGAAGCTGATATTATACCCAACGAGCTGTGGGCCCGACTTTTCAACTCTTTCGGATATGGAGACATTTTGATGACCGTTGGTACTGGGAACATGAGCCGGCGGGCTGAAAAGGAGTTGGGACTTGAAAGTCAACATGATTACGCCGTACTCGACCTAAAGGAGAAAAACGGCGAAAAGAAGCTTCTTCTCAAGAATCCTTGGGCTGAAGGAACTGGATGGCGGAGTGCGCGTCGGCCATCGTATGCGACTGAGGATGATGCTCCGGGACCCTCGATCGACCCGGATGAGCAGAATCTCGCGCCAGGTACTTTCTGGATCAGTCTCGAGCAAGTCTTCCAGAACTTTGAAAATGTGTATGTGAACTGGAACCCAGCCCTGTTTAGCTACAGGCAGGATATCCATTTCCAATGGAACCTGGCTTCTTCCCGCCATGTTCCAGGCTGTTTCATCGACAATCCCCAATTCTCTCTGAAGGTCGAAGGCGGCGAGCCAGTCTGGCTTCTACTTTCTCGACACTTCAAAGATACCGAAGTCGACAGTAGGAACGGAAGCGGACCACCTCAAAGGAGTGCAACAGCAACTCCTGGTGTCAACTCTGGTGCAGACAGTGGGTACTTTTCTCGCGTGTCCCCGGAAACGAGTCAGACGAGGTCGGAATCCTCCATTCATGGTGACCTTGCTCATGGCTATATCAGCCTGTACATCTTCGATGAGGGTGGCAACCGTGTCTACACTAGCACGGATGCACTTGAGAGCGATCCATTCGTGAGCAGCCCGCAGATGCTCCTCAAATGGAAGAATCCCTCCAAGGCAACGTATACCGTGGTAGTCGAGCAGATGGAGCTCCCGGCCGACACATACACTTTCACCCTGTCCGCATTTTCTCCCAAGCGCGTGCACCTTGACCACGCCAGAGAGAAACACGCTTGCAGCTCGAAGCGGAAGTCGGCGTGGAGCAAGAGCACCAGCGGCGGCAACCTGCAAAGTCCAGAGTTCAGCAAGAACCCGCAATTCAAGCTCTATGTGACACAGGCAACGTCTCTGGCTGTGCTGCTGCAGGTACCCGACGAGGATATCAAAGCCAACGTGGTCGTTCTGCACGGCAAGGGCAAGAGGGTGCACGCTGTCAAAAACCGCGACATAGTGGTCAGCTCAGGGCTATACAAGAAACACTGCGCCTTCGCGGAGATTCAAAACTTAGACGCAGGCGTGTACACGATTGCTTGCTCTACGTTTGAGGGTGGACAGGAAGCAAGCTTTGACCTCCGGGTGGATAGCGATGTTCGTTGCGAGCTGACACCAATCCTTCAAGAAGGAGCTGGGATGGTGTCGATGCAGTTGGCGCAGGCGTGCTTCAACCCCACAGGCAACCGAATCGCAGCGCCGGTGGTACCGCGGAAGCTCGTTCGCGTGAAGATTGTTGCGAGGTTCACGCGGGCCTTTGGCACTCACGACGCTGCCGGGTTCCAGGCACGGACGCGCAGCCCACTTCGGGTAACGCTAGAGATCGGACGCGGACCAGATCGCCGGATTCTGATCTCTAGCTCGGGCGGCGAATACAGCGACGCAGAGGGTGGTGTTCGCACCGAGGAGGTGGATCTCAGGCCAGACATGCTGCTCCAGGGCGACATGTGGCTTGTCCTGGACAGGCTGAGCGGACCGACTACGGGATACTCGGAATGCTACGCGGTCGAGCTGTTTTGCGACAGCACGAACGGAGCCACGGTGGGCGTATGGCGGGGCTGGGATGCGTGATGGAGGCGGTAGTCGGCATGGTGTCGGTTATCACGGCATTGAGTGCTGACGTGCCTGCTTCCTGACGACTTGGCTGGCGCACTCAAAAGTGGATTGGGATTGCTCTGGTAGATCGACCGAGGCGAATGGGGCTATGGGCGTTTGGTGGCGTACGGGCAGATTAAACGAGCATGACAATAGGGTAGCAATAAATATAGCATTCGTGGGAAATTGGGGGCTCTACTTCAAGCTTTATGGGGCCGCTTCCTAGTTCCCGGGGTGCTGCGATCACGCAGAGGGGCAGCGGAGAAGACGGCGGACCGGTGAAAGCGCGGTGCAGGGGTAGTGGCCGCGAGCTGGAGGACAATGTGCGCGCTTGATTGGCCGCGGAGCGTCGACAGCGCCGCGTACAGCTCGCGGGAAGCGCATGGTGCGACGGGAGATAAAGGGCGCCGTCCAGGCGCGTCCGCGCGTGGCCGTACTCCTGCGACACAACCGCTGCTCCGGTCGAGTTCCAGCAGCTGCAAACGGGTTGCGCAGCATATCCCTGTTCGGCCCGCGGGCGGAGCGTGACGTCGACGACCCAAGGCCCCTCCTGGCCTGGTGCACCGCAACAGATGCACACTACTATTCGTAGCTCGCCGCTGAGAGCCGCACATCATCACAACCTCCTCGCGCATCCTCCACGAGCCTCCGCGCACCTCCCACACCTCCCTTTCTTCTCTCCTCAATCTCGCTTCCGCCGCATTTAGACGCGTCACTCTAAGGGAAACCCAACCCCCCTTCGCCCCAAAAGCCCATAGGGCCCGCTGTTTTTCCCTTTTTCCCTTTTCCCCTCTGCGACTCAACACTCCTCACGCCGCCACCGCCGTCACACATCAACACACCCCAGAACATCATGGCCTCTTCGTCCTCAGGCGTCGAGACGACGCCCGCCAGCTCCACCGAGCCCTCGCGCACCGCCACGCCCGCCTCCGCCGCCGTAGCTGAGAAGGCTCCCGATGACAGCTCCAAGCTGAAGACGTTCCTCGGCATCCTCAGAAAGTGCGTATCCGCATCATCCTCAGCCCACACAAGCACATACCACGGGGAAATATGAGGCGCAAGACGCGCTTGGGAGGGATACGATACGAGATCCTCTGGGGGGCGACGCTAAGTCCCACAGGGGAGGGGGGAGCCTCGGAGTCCATGGCACATGACCTGTCGGTCACGAAGATCAGAGAAAGCTGACTTTGATTTGCGTATCCAGGTTTATGGGTGTCTCAGACATCGCCGCTGTCCGCTTCTCGCTGCCCGCGCAGCTGTTGGAACCGACGCCGAACTTGGGTACGTGGGGCGACCCCATTTCCGCCGCTAGCAGTGCTGTTTGTTGAGGAGGAGCTATATGCGCGAGCCCAACGGAGGCCTGCAAAGATGGATAGAAAGCACAGTATGACGGGGAGTGCTGACGTCGCGCAGAGTACTGGAATTACTTGGATCGCCCCGAGACTTTCATTGCGTACGTCTAAATTCTCGGATTCGCCTTGGTGGACGGTGACTGATAAATGCGACAGGATCGGTGATTCGGAAGAGGCTCTGGGACGCATGCTTGGGACGCTTAGGTTCTGGTTTACAAAGGACTTGGTATGAAGCTGTGCGGTTGGATAATACGGCACGAGGCGCTGACAGTCGCGGAAGAAATACGTCAAGGGCAAGCCCTGCAAGCCTTACAACTCGGCCTTGGGCGAATTCTTCAGGGTGAGTAGTCTCCGTAGAGTGAGATTCTTCACGCGGAGGCGTTAACGTGGAATGCAGTGTAACTGGGAGATCGAAGACACTTCGCCACCGCTGAAGTCGGCCAAGGACAAGCCTGCGCAGAGCAGCGCCTCGAGCACCATTTCCACCGGAAAGACCGTTAAGGTCTCGTACCTTACCGAGCAGACCTCCCACCATCCTCCGGTCTCGGCCTTCTGGGTTGACTGCCCGGAGAAGGGAATCACCGCCAAGGGCTATGATCAGCTCAGCGCAAAGTTCACCGGCACCAGCATAAGAGTGACGCCTGGTGCGCACAACTTGGGCATCTTCATCACCCTGCACAAGTGGGACGATGAGCAGTACCAACTTACACACCCCGCTGCCCACTTGGGTGGCTTGTTGAGAGGTATGGATACTCAAGTTTCAAGAGCCGGTCCAGCGCTGACATTGGATGTGTAGGTTCCTTGAGTGTCACAGTCGCAGACATCTGCTACATCACCTGCCCGAAGACGAAGATAAAAGTTATCCTACACTATCTGGAGGAAGGTTGGCTGGGTAAGACTCAGAACAAGGTTGAGGGTGTCATCTTCACGTACGACCCAGAGAAGGACGACAAGACGAGGATTAGGGATGTTCCGGACAAGGATGTCCTGGCACGTATTGAGGGTTGCTGGCATGACAAGATTTACTACTCGATCGGCAGCCAGCCCGTCAGCAAGGCAGCGGTAAGTTTTGGAGTCCGTCAAGGTTTCCTCAACAACTTCTAACACGTCTATCTGCCACAGGAGAAGATACTACTCATTGACGTCGGACCGCTCTTCCCTGTGCCTAAGATCATCCCCCCCGAGGAGGCGCAACTGCCGAACGAGTCTCGCAAGTTCTGGGGTGGTGTGACCGAAGCCATCGTCACCAAGCAGTACGCGCTCGCCACGACCCGCAAGCAAGAGCTCGAGGAGCGCCAGCGCGAGAAGGCCGCGGTGCGCAAGGAGAAGGAAGCCGAATGGCAACCCCGCTTCTTCTCGAACGCGACGGATGCGAATGGCAAGCCGGATTTGACAGAGGAGGGTAGACTGGCGCTGGATGGACTGCACAAGGGCGACTACAAGCTGGAGGAAAGTAAAGAGCTGGGCGCATAGGTGCGGGGGGAGCAAGAGGAGAGGAGAGCTTTTTGACGGAACGCCTGTTCCACGACCGCTCGTACATGTTCTGGGATGGCCTCTTTTTGGGATTGCTGCGGTGCTTTTGTTATCGTTTTGGGGTTTTTGACTTTAAACTCGGGGACTATCGCACGGTTTACATACAACATCTCGGTACAGGTAGGCAGGCAGGTAGGCTTTAAACGGGGGAGGGGAAAACGGAAATCAGTGACGTTCAAAAGGAGACGTTGGGGAAACACTCGCTCCTTGTTGTGGGTTCTTGGCCTTTATTCTTTTGCTATCTTGTCTGTTTTAGTCTCTCTCTTTTCCACACTTTGAGTTCCCATTCCCTTTACAATTAGAGGTGGTGGTCGCTTTGCTTTTATTTTTGGTTCCCTTTTTTTCTTCGATACAGACATTACACTCTACACAGACAGAGGCACCGAACGCTCGCCGCGTACTCATCTGGTTTTTTACGGCGTTTGTATGGCGTATTCCCGCATATGTCTCGTTGTCATCTTGCATGTGCTCTTCTTTCTTGTCGAATGTTACTTAGCATAATGGTTTGGCATCATCCATCACTCCCTCAAAGATGTTTTTGGAGCAGGTTTGAGTTGCCATTTCGTCTCGTCTCTCTCCTATCATAACAGAAAAGGATATAAAATACGAGCGAGAAACATATGTATACGAATACCTTGCATTGATTTTTTTCCCTCTCGGTGTAGATGCAGCTTCGTAATTGCTCGAAGCGCTGTTTGCATATACGAGTCTCTCGAGCTCAGTGGTATGACCGTGCTCCACAATGGATCTTCCGCCTCGGCCGCACCGAAGCACGCCCTTCCCGACATCTCTCCTTTTTCTTCTCCTTTCTCCTCTACCCCGTCGAACATGTGTGGGGAATCTGTTCGTGTTGAGTGATTAAATTCAATAAGAGATCTCCAAAGCCACTAACAAAGCTTAGCCGCGAAAGCGAACGTCAACGCCCAAGAAAGGAAAGGAGAAAAGAAGATTTACATGTTGGTAATAAAACAAAAACCATTACCCTTTCAAATGCTACGATCAAAAGAACGCCGTGAAAAGAAAAGGAGAGATAGAAGAGAGGAGGAAGAAACGCAGATCATAGTAGTACAGGCCTCTCTTGCAACTTTTGCATTCACGCATGTAAATGATATTGATAGTCTACACATCCACTTCTGTGACCTCTCGCACAGAAGTAAGTCGTACAGTCAGAAGGGAGAAAAAGAAATTATTCAGCATAAAAGAGCAAGTTAGTGCCATTGGCGGTAGATGGAGATGGAGAAGTAAAATTGTCTTTTCAATTTTCCTTTTCTTACCTCGCTCTCGTTGCAACTTGTCCTCCTCCACATCTCTCGCTTCCACAGTGTGATATGATTTAGCTCTTCTGCTCGACCATCCTTTGAATTTCTCCATGTCCTTGAAATCTCTCCCGAGAGGTGACCGAGAGCAGAAAATAAAAACGGGCCAGAGCGATCGAGGAAAGCCCGCCGCTCCGGCACAAACAACCTTTCGTCACACATCCCACCGTCGCTTATTAACGAGAAGAAACTAAGCATATAAGAGTGCTGAAAATGAAGAACTCCCGCTTGCTCGCAGCAGATACGCCCGCTTTTATACATCGCGCACACGCTCACGAGGAAAATAAGATGACAGGAGAAAGAAGGAAGAAACCAAAGAGGAAAAAAGAAAAGAGTAAAAAGCCATGCCACAACCGTCATTCATTCAGCGAAGAAAGACATGAAAACCCATCCCGGCTCGAACACTAGTAATCACAGTAGAACCGTCCCAAGTAGCTAAAATCCACCAGAAGAAGAAAAAGAACACCGCTGGCCCTTCCATCTAACAAGGAAAACCCCCCAAGGACAAAAAAGAAGAGGAAAAAAAAGAGCATCTCAATATCGGCCCTTCCTATATTTACCAAAGGGAAGAAGTGAAAGAAAAGGATAAAAGAAAAAAGCAATTTCCCATCCGTTCGCTAATGTATTATCAAGGAATCATGGAGAATATTTTCTTCTTAGTGTATGTACAAAAGCAGCCCCTTTTGTTTCTTTTCGATTTTTTTCATTTCTTGTTCATCAGCGCCTGTACTTCGCCAACTGCGCCATGATTTCCTGCATATCTCCCGCGGGAGGCGGCACTGCGCCGGGCTGCAGTTGCTGGTGATTAGGAATCTGCTGCTGGTGCTGGTGCGGCGGTGGTTGCTGCTGTCCCTGCGGTATGAGCCCGGCAAGGGCCGGGTTGCCCTGCAGAGAAGCGAAGGGGCTGACGGGGCCGCCACCGGGAGCGCCGGGATGCTGCTGCCATGCTTGTTGCTGCGGAGGATATGCTGTCGGCGGCGGCTGCTGCTGCGGCGCAACGGCGGTAGGCGGGCCGGAAGCGGCGCCGCTGAGCAGACGGGCGAGGTCGGGCGTCATGCCGGTCGAACCGGGAGTGAGGACGGCGGTTGGGAGGGGCTGTTGCTGCTGCTGGGGGGCGGCGGGGGGCTGCTGCTGTTGGATGCCTGCAAGCAGCTTCTGGAGGCCGTTGGAGTCGAGATTGGTGATGAGGCTGGAGAGATCCGGGCCAGCGCCAGGAGGCGCGGTTTGTGGTGCGACGGGCTGGGTCGGCATGCCGTATGAGGCTGCAGGTGGTGGGACGGGTGGCATGCCGTACTGTGGAGGAGGCATGCCGTAGGCTGCAGGGTAGGTCGGTGTAGGAGGCGGCATGCTTTGCTCTTTGGCGCGGCGGATGAGTTGGGCGCAGACGGGCACATCGAGATTGTCATATTCTGTAGAGTTGTTAGGACTTGACAGGTTTGAGTTAGCTTCTGCAGGGCTCACCTTCGAACGTGACATTGGACTGGCCAGCACTCCGGTTGAAGACCTGCAAAGGGATTTTTCCCGTCTGCTGGCTAAGGCGTGTTATGCGTGAAACAGCATGGACGCCTTCAAGGATCTGGCGCCGAACTACTGCTGCTTCATCCAGACGTGGGCTCAAGAGGAGAACGTCAGCGCGAACGCCCGCTTCCTGGAAACTCCGCTCAACCCAGGCAATGAAGTTCCTGTCCACTTCGCCAGGCTGTAAGACGAGAATTTGCACATCCGGCACATCACGAGGATGCCTTCGAGGAAGTGTCAGGTCGTCATCGGGGTCACGGCGGGGGGTGGGGCTTCTGTATCTCCCACTGCGGCCATAAGGTGATCTTGATCTGCTTCTCCTACGGCCATCATAGCGGTCACGGCTCCGGTCACGACCACCCCGGCGGTAACCACGTGGCGAAGGTGATCTTCCTGGGCGGTAGTCGTCTCTGCTCCTCCGGAACTCATCTCTGCGAGGTGAACCGCTGCTTGCGCCTGTGTACCTGTCTACATTCCTCGGGGCAGTGGTGGTGCCGCCGCGGGTGTAGTCAGGGGATCGAGACCTACGCCGGGCACCGTTGCGGTCATTACGTTGGGTCTTGTCATCAGCGTTCCGAGTGTTTCTTTGCGGCTTGGAGATCTCCAGGTCTTGGGCGCGTTAGCATCAGCACAAACGGCAGGGGTTGGCGGACTCACGCATTTTCCGGCCACGCACGACTTGACCCTGCTCTGATTGGAGTGCCCGCAAGCAGGCGCCGGCATCCAAAAACTGAACAAACCCGTATGCCTGTTTGATGGAAATCTGGGCGAGCTTGCCATGGCGGTGGAAGATGTGGAAGAGGTCGCGCTTGGTCACTTTCTCGGTTGGTAGGTTGCCTGCACGGTCAGGTCCTGCACCGTCCTTCACTGCTGGTCTGGAAAACCCACCAATAAACAGGCGCGAGTTGGGGGGGAACTTGTCCCATTGGCCTTCGGTCACGTAAACTCTTTCATCCTGCAGGAATTCGTCGTACAGCTTCTGCACGTCAGGGCCCCACGGCACGTCGCTGTCATCGACCTGGTCGCGGTCTGAGCGGCGGTCGAGCGAGTCGCGCTGGCGGTAGCTGGGGGTTGCTGGGCTGGCGGTGCGCTGGGACATGGCCGAGACAGGGGTTTGCTGGTAGGCAGCCTGGGGCAGGGCCGCGCCGGCGGATCCCGGCGCCTGGCCCTGGGTCATCAAAGGCGGCAGGCCGGGCTGGGCGCGGTACGAGGCGGCGGGGTTCTTTTGGCTGTGGGGGTGATAGGAGCGAATGTCATCTCCGGGCGTGTAGTTGGGATGCGTGGCGGGCTTCTCTTGAGGCGGAGGGCGAGGAGGGAGGTTGGGATTGCCGGGCAGCGCAGAGGTCTGGACTGGCGGAGCAGGCACTTGAGATGGGTTGGCTTGCGCCTGAGCATTCTGGTCGGCAGGAGCAGAGGCATTGGCTAGGTTATCCAGCAAGGCCTGGAAGTCAACGCCGCCGTCATTGCCGTTGGGCGGTGCATAGGGCTGGCTGGTGTAGGGCGGCTGGGCAGCGTCACTGGGCGCATCAGCGGGGACGGAGCTCGAATCTGCGAAGTTCTGGATTTTTGAGGTATCCTGATTATCCGCGCCCTCTCCATCCTCAAACGCCAGCGACCGCGCGTACTCGTCGTCCTGCTGCGGCGGCGGCTCGCGCGGCGGCTCTGCAGCGGGCTGGTCGGCGTACAGCGAGTCGGCCGACGAGTGTGTGCTCTGCTTGTCTTGCTGGTCTTGCTGGGCGTCATCGGGCGGGTAGTGGGTCGCCGTGTCATTGAAGACGGGATCCATCTGCTTCTCAAGCACGGGTATGTTGGCGGGCGCGGGATAATGAATGGGCTTCGGTGAGACGGGCGTCAGCGTCTGGCCGCGAAATTCCTCAGGCTCTACTGGCGGGCTTCTGGTCGTCATCTAGGCAGAGCTACGCTTAGCGGGCCACCGCGGAGGGGATGCAGGCCACGCTTCAACTCAAAGCATACGTGGAGAGCGGGCTGGCTGGCTGCGGGCGGTCGCGGGCGCGAGAGGCAACACTGGCGGCGCTACGGTCAGACGCTGGGCTGAGGGCACGACGCTGAGGCAGAGGCCGGGGGCACGAGGGCGGTGTCTGTTGCGGCGGGCGGCCGTTCAGAGGAGTGGGCTGAGCTGCAGAGGGGGTGAGGCGGTAGTCTGGCGGGGAGAATGAGAAAGCAAAAGAACCTATCGCTCCCGGGAGCGAGTTCGGCCGGACAGCTCGGCCCGCGGCGACGCCCGCGCTCGAGCCTGAGGCCGCAACCAGCGTCTGCGGCTCTGACGTGCGCAGCCTCGACTCCCAAACGCAGCAGCAGTCATCCCGCCGTTTGCTACCCCAACACACCATGGCCTACGTGCGTGGCCCCGCTCTCCGCTTCCTGCGCCGCCCAGCCCTGCGCCCCACCCGCGCGCTGATTGCGGCGGCAGCAACAGCGGCACCAATGCGGCGCCCCGTGCTGCAGATTCTGCACGCACGCTTGCTGGCCTCTCGCCGCACAGCCGCTGCGGCGTCTGAAGAAGATCTGGCCGCTGCCCGCAAATGGCTGCAGAAGCTGGATTCCGAGACCATCCCCCCAAGCATAGGCGATGTCTCGTTCAGCAGGTCCTCAGGGCCCGGCGGCCAAAACGTGAACAAGTACCGAAGTCTTGGCTTTTCCTATCTAGGCAACTACTGACACCCCTCCAGAGTCAGCTCCAAGGCCACTCTGCGCGTTCCTCTCGACGCCCTGCTGCCATTGCTGCCGGCCGTCCTCCACCAAGAGATACGTTCCTCCCGCTACTTTGCCGCCAACTCTCATGCCCTAGTCATCCAGTCAGATGACAGTAGAAAGCAGACTGACAACGTCCATGCCTGCTATCGAAAACTCCACCAATTGATTGTGGACGCGGGTAAAAGCGCCGTGCCCGGCGAGACGTCAGAAGAGCAGAAAGAGCGGGTCCGAAAACTGTACGTGCTTTCTTCGCCTTCTACTCCTGGCTGATGCTGATGCTTCGTCCAGAGAAAAAGCAAGTAATGAAGCCAGGCTCAAGACGAAGAAGTTCAACAGCGGCAAAAAGAGTGCGCGGAAGGGAGGTAGTCCTGATTATTGAGGTACTCGCGCATCATCTGACTACTGCGCTCCAAGCCCATGGCGTGAATATCATGCGGATCATATGGGGGACATTCTCACACAGCCAATGATGCCTGAGCCTGAAGCAGGCGTTCGCTGCCAGGCCACTGTCTCGACCAGCATTCCACGAGAGTGCGCGCGTCTTCTGTTCGGTTTGCTTGCTGCAACGCAGCGACGGCACCGGCCAGCTGGTCTTCGCTCTGCAAAGAGCGGACATACTGGCGAAGGGAGGCGGACAGAACCTTGCGCAGTCCGTCATCCAGGTCTTCCGCTTGTAGGATAGGTAGAATCCACATGATAGCCTGCTCAGCCAGCTGATGCTTCGTCTGTTGGGACTGCTGCAGAGATGCCTTGATGCTCTGGAGGCATTTGCCAAGCGCGCTCGGGAACTCTGGGGAGGTTGTTTCCAGGCCGAACAAAGGTAGCTTGAAGTTGCAAATCTGGGTTGACAGGGCAGTCGGATTCCTCTTGTTTAGTGTGTCCACAATGTACTGAAGTAGAGTCTTGGTGCATGGCGTTTTGTTGAATTCTGCGAACATGTCGAAGAATTGTTCGGCCAGCTTGGGATCGTTCTGGAACTGCTTCATCGCCTCATCAAAGATGGCCCGCGGGATGGCACCCTGGAGGACGGGCGTATTGGCAAGGTTTTGCAAGGCCACCTCGTCGACACCATCATCCTTGGCCAAGCTGGGGTTGATGTCCTCCGCTGTGATGTCGGGCAGTGCGATCATATCTGCGTCTGGGTCCTCGGCAGCGTCCTCTTTTTTCTTCCGCTCTTGGTCAAGTCCCAAGATCTGTCTCCGAGCGGCAATCTTTGCGACGTAAATCATCTCCAGCTTCGCATACTCCAACCAAAGCTGCCTGGAGTTCTTGCAGAACCTCAATCCACGCTGCATGTATGCTCTTGCGCTCGTCATGTCGGCATCGGCGTCCAAGGCGGTGCGAGCACCCCACACCCACAGATCTGGCTTTGTCGGGTGCATGCGAAGCACGGATGTGAGGACCTCCTTCATCTTTTTGCCAGTGGATTTCTGCGAGCGCAGGTAGCTGAGGTACTGGAACCAGAGAGCGATATCGCCGTGAAACTTTCTTGTAGCGCGATCCAGGATGAACATGATACGGCGCTGGCCGCTGTGACCGCCTGCCTTCACTCCCATGCGCTTCGCTCTCTTCTTCCGTAGGGACTCCAGGTTCATCTCGTACTCGGCGTAGCGTGCAAAATCGGAAGGTGAAGCGGTTCCGCGGCCGTTGACAATGTGCTCGAATTCGCTCCTCTTCTTCGCAATGGCGGTGATTTCATCCTGCGCCATGTTAGCGGACAGCGCGCAGGCAAGCACCGGGCGGCCGCACTTACCCTGGAGAACAGCTCCTTCCGTTCCAGCTCGTGCAGCTCAGGAACAGACTGTTCGAGGTAGAATCGCGCTTTGTCGGCACCCGACATTTTGCGTGCCTTTTCTCGATTTCGGGACGACCTAGGGCGGTGTGTGGTCAAGCTGTGCTGCGCTGGCTAGCTGCTGATGGAGATGCGGCGATGGATGCGGGATTGACGACTGGAACTTTTTTGAGCACGGGCCACCAAGCCGCTTAACGAAGAAGGCGGGCGGAAGACGCGGATCCTTGTTTGCCGGCGCGCGCGTCGACCGAGAGCCGACGGCCTTACGCCCTGCTCCCGCATGCTCCATTGCCTCGCAGCCTCAGGAGACCTTTTGACAATCCACCTCACTACGGCCGTTGGCGCTCTATACGGTCTCCAGCGGACCTCATCCATTGTATTCCCCACGCTCTTTTGCCCTCGCCTCCCTCCTTCGCTTTGCACCTTGCATCGGATGGCCAGCTGTTAAGAAGCTATGGCGAAGTACAAGGACGGCGAAACCGTCGCAGCCGTAAGCCCCCGCCATTTCGACCCACGATGCTAAATTACGCGTCGCCAGTGCTGACTCTACATTGCCACTTAGTTCAATGGCAAGTGGGTGTCATGGACACACACTGTCGTCGCTTATGGTATGCTTGCTATTGCTCTCGTACCGACAAGCTCTAACCCGGCACTCAGCGGCGTTTCTGGGAGCTCTAATTGTTGGAATGTAAGAGGAGCCCTTCAAAGCGCCGACCAAAGGCTGACCCATGGTGCACAGCTCTCTCCATTACCAGAAGATCGTGCAGAATGAGCATTACGGCTACCCGCAGGAATGGTTTCCGTCCGTCTCCGCCACCATTGGCGACCGCTACCCCGAGCGCAGCGTTTTCCAAGTCTTCATTGCCTTGACTGCTGGTATGATACTACAAGTGTGGTGTGTCTGCGGCGGCGCTAAGACTCCCAAACAGGCCCGAGGTTTGCGCTGGTCGGGCTTTGGTACGTCCTTACGGCAAAGCCCAACTCGACATTGCCCAAGTTCATTGCCGGTGTTGGAATTTTCCGCACTTTGACCTGCGGTGGTTGGACCTACATCACATCCACCGACGATCATGACTGGCATGATATCTTCATGATTTCGTACCTGGTTGCGACCATCCCATGGACGTACGGCTGCTATGTCCTCAGCCCGCCGAACGTGAAGGCCATCAAATACCGCAAGATATTCGCAACAAGCTTCTTTGCGACTATCGTGCCCTTGGTTTACTTCTTCATTCAGCACAAGGTTCACAAGAAGGCTGGAGGTAAGTCGTGGTGTGCTAGAGTCGGCTATGCGTCAGCTAATCTCTATTTGAAGCTTACACCATTTACGCGTTCTTTGAGTGGAGTCTTGTCCTTCTTGATGTTGCTTTCGATGCCGTCACCGTCTTCGACTTCTCTGGATTCGAGATCGTTGTCAAGGACCTCAGAGGTGTTAGCAGAGGGTATGTTTCAAGGCTTCCGAAGTAGATAGCTTCTAGGCAGGCGAAAACTAGTCTTTGCAAAGCCCAGCTCTGATAATTTTCCTTTTGCAGAAACTCTCAAGCCGAACGCCTCGCGGAAAAGGAGTATGTTACGCCCCGTGTCTACGGCGAAATTCAAGCAGGCTAAGCAGTGCAGGAAAAACCGCGAGATTGCCGATCTCTACGCCGCCGGCTTCCACTGGCCTGCTTTCTTTGATGCCGCTGCAGATGTCTACAATGGCGTAAGTCTTTTCAATTATGCCAAATAAAGTTAGCATGACTAATCCTTGAGCAGTTCGTTTTCTGGACGATGCTGACCTCTCTGGGACTTCTCGTGTGGTGTAAGTCTTCCGCTACTACGTGTAGCTTGAATCACCGCTGACTGCAGCAGACTTCCCGCTTTGGTACATGGGCATTTCTGGCTACGAGGTCATAGTTATGTGTACCGTGTCTCCCTTCCTGCTCGGCATCCGCCCGCTTCGGTCGCTGGTTATCCGGAACATTCGCATCACGCACCTCCTTTCTCTTTCTGGACTCCTTTCTTACTTGATCACGGCACCAGACAAGCGCTTGTTTGCTGTTGGCTTTGGTCTTTGGATGTCCTGCCTTTCTTGGGCGGCCACCTTCTATGCGGAACGTTCTCAGCCCCATCGCCTGGAAGCCCGTGTTTCGGCTTTTGCGCTCGGTCTCCTCATGTCCAGCGTTGCCAAGTTCGCCTTCTGGACCAACAATCCCATCTGGCCTATTATGCATGCGCCCAACGGTGGCTGGAACAAGCTTGGAATTGCTCTGGCCATTTTGGCCATTTTCCGTTCCACCCGGTTTACGGCCAGCGGCGGCGCGGACATCCCGGCTCCTGGCCCTCAGAAAGGATCGCCTGCCTTGGCGGGTCTCGGTCTTGCCGGTCTCTTCTTTGCTATGCACTCTCTGCTTTCGGACACGAGCACCATGATCCTCTGGGTTTGGGAGGGCTACCCCGTCCGCGGGCCGCTCTCTGTTCCTCACGGTGCCTACACTCTCTTTGCCATGGGAGCTGGCCTCACAGTTGGCCTTTTCTACCCAAGGCTTGCCGGAAGCTGGGCTTTCTACGGCATTGGTGCTGTCGGCGCCGCTGTATTGACCGGCAATGGTAACTGGTTTGGATACTATGGTGCTCTCACTCTGGCGGCGTATATCATGGCCGTCGCACCGGTTCTGATCTCTTCTGCGGCCCGCCACAACCCAGCACCCACCTTCGGTCTGGGCTTCCTCATTTACAACATCCTGGTCCTTGCCCATGTTTGGGTTGTTGCATACGCCTTCGTCCCGGGAGGTCCTCTGATGCGTGAGCACACGGACTGGGTCATGACTGCAACAATGCTGTGCATTGGCGCTGGTGTGTTTGCTGCTGTTGGCACTCCTAGCGGTGCCGCTAGCGCCAAGGCTCGCAAGCCGGCAAGCCCGACTTCCCGCAAGACGCGCTCGTACTACCTGTATGTGCTGCTCGTCCTTGAGGCTCTCGGTGCTTCCATCGCATACCTGCGTTTCCCGTCATATGACTACACTCCTTACCACAAAAATGACAAGGTCATTACTGCTGGTATTTGGACGATCCATTTCACTCTCGACAACGACATGTGGTCGTCAGAGCGCCGCATGCGTGATCTGATCAAGGAGATGGAAGTCGACGTCATTGGTCTGCTCGAGAGCGACACGGAGCGCATCATCATGGGCAATCGCGACACGACCCAGTACCTGGCCGAAGACCTTGGAATGTACGTCGACTATGGCCCAGGCCCCAACAAGCACACCTGGGGCGCGGCGCTGTTGTCCAAGTTCCCCATCCTTAACTCGACGCACCACCTGCTGCCGTCGCCTGTTGGTGAGTTGGCTCCAGCCATCCACGCCACGCTTGACTGCTACGGCGAGCTGGTCGATGTCTTCGTCTTCCACTCGGGCCAAGAAGAGGATCCAGAGGATCGCAGACTCCAGTCCGAGTACCTGTCCAACCTCATGGGCTCGTCACCCCGTCCCAGCATTCTGCTCAGTTACCTTGTCACCAAGCCCAAAGAAGGCAATTACAACACGTATGTCAGCGACATCAGTGGCATGCGCGACATTGACCCGAGCGATTGGGACCGTTGGTGCGAGTACATCCTTTACAAGAAGCTCAGGCGTACCGGTTATGCCAGAGTTAGCAGGAGCACCATCACCGACACTGAGCTCCAGGTTGGTAAGTTTGTCGTTGGCCAGCCGGAGGGCTCAGACGAGCTCATCCACGAGAACGATGTTCCGTACGGCCTGCGCTTCCCGACGCTGTTCAGAGGCGAGGGCGTCAGAGGCCATCACTACCACGTGTTTAACGAGCCTAGGTATGTTCCAAGAGGACCCCAACTACACATAGCGAGCTGTGCAAGTTGCTGACTTTTTTCAATAGATATTATGCCTAGATGGTGGCTCTCGTCCCGAAAGCATGAGGGGCCCACGGCTGGCGTTGGAGGTAGATGCGCAAGAAATGCGTGCGTGCTGTACAGTGACGGACTTTGATTATTTCTGAGTTAGGGAACGTCCATACAGCCTTTCACATCGAATTCAACAATCATCTTTTCTTCGGCGTGTCATGTCTATGATACTGTGTTTTCAGTTTGAGAATTTCTTATGTTGACTAGATTAACAGCTACAGCTTGAGAGCTCTGAAGCGATGCACATTTATTGGTCTAAGTGTCCTGGGGCTTCTTCAGGGTCCAAGGTAATCGATCTCGGCTCTGCGGAGTTGGTCCCTGAAAATGTCTATTCTGTACCATCAAAGGGTAACTATGTGCAGTTCAAAGTCGAACTACGCTCAAACAGAACCATGGCACTGCAAGAAATTTGGAAAAGTTCTACGGCAATCAGGCAGCGCACTGCTATGGGCTTTGGTTAAAACTGCACAGTTGGATTTAAAGCCCGTCATTTCCTAGCATCTTCCGACATCCTCAGCACTTTCCAACCTCCCCTCAGCACACAAAGGCTCCTCCTAGAAGCACTCTCGAGACAATCCTCAATATGCGCTTATTCAAGATAGAGACCATGGCCTTGGCCATATCAGCCGCTTCCGCCATTCCAGTCAACATTAACACAGGTCCTGAAAGTATGTCCTCTGTCGATGTTGTGACGGTGGTGGAGACAGTGATGGAAGTGGTACACGAGGCACCGACGAACTCTCCGGCTGAGCCCACACCCTCTGACGATGTTGTGACGGTGGTGGAGACGGTTACTGTGGTTCCCGAGGCACCGGAAAGCTCTTTGGCTGAGCCTACACCTTCCGTCCATGTCGTGACGGTGGTGGAGACAGTGATGGAAGGAATGACCGAGGCACAACCGACGAGCATCCCATTTTCACGGCCTGTCGCTACCATCGTAAAGTCCGACTCCGAGTCGCCCGATCCCTTCCGGTTCCTCGCTTTCTTCCAGGCAGTCCACGAAGTGCGTCGGCTCCCGAAAGAATTAAGAGCTAGGCTTCAGGCATCGGGCAATCAGCGCGTGGAAACGTACCCGGTCCCTGCGGGCGCCATGAATTGGACGTACCACGACGTTCTGGGCAACGATTACGCCGCCGCCTCCGCCGCACAGCAGCATCCGACCGAAGACTTCGGCAGCAACGCACACAACCTCGGTCTAGGATTGGGCCTGGGTCTCGGTCTCCCCGTCGTGGGGGGCAGCAGCATAGCCTTTGTCAACGCCATCAGGACGTCTGAGATAGCGGGGACCGACGTCATAGAAGAGGTCGGCAGCACGGGACTGGGGGACCTCGTGCAGGCCGACCTGGACATGCAGGCGGCGTCCGAGTTCGGCTACCCGGCGGATTTCAACCCGGAATCCGTATCCAGCTGGCTGGACGCGATCCCGGAGGACTGGGCGCCACCGCACGAGGTTATGACGCCATTCTCGGACGCGGTGGAACCAGCCTCGGAGATATCCTCGCTCGATCTGGGTCTGGATGGTGCTATGGAACAGGTTGAGGCGAGAGCTTTGAGCTCCTTCTCCCACGCGGCAGAGAACATGGAGAAATTCGGCATCACGAATCCCAACCCCATAAGCCTCATGTCGGAGGCTGAAGGAGTGGAGTCGCTCGCGTCGCAGGAACTCCCGCAAATGATCACAGATGCCTCGTACTACATGGACGGCGCCTGGCCGTATGTGGCGCAAAGAATGGAGAGGATAGCGGAAATAGCGACGAAGCGCGGCATCCAGGTTTCGGCCGACACTATCAAAGCGCTCGACGAGGTCGTCACGGTCGGCTCGCGCGGTCTGGCACGGAGTGTCATGGAAGGAACTTATTCGCGTGAATTGGTCGGGTGGAACGCAAAGGCTGCTCAGGGACTCATCATCGAGCCTGACCAGGCGTCTGAGTGGCGCTACCGAGTCGAACGCGAACGCCCGAAGGTGCAAAGATTCGTCGAGGAGACGTACAAAGCGGTGCGAGACATTCTGAACGACAATCCCGTCGACCTGACTTTGGCGCGTAAGCTGGCTTATAAGATTGCTCGGACCCGAGTGCCGGATGCTCCTGTTGGCACGGGTAGCACGGCTGAGAGCCTGCTGGACGTCATTAGCAAGCTTGCGCAGCCGACCTTGACGGTGGCGAACGAACCCTTCAAGTGGGGCGGCGAAGCCGAGTATTTTGACCACTGGGGAAAGAAATTAAACGACGGCCGTACGCCCGAGCGCTGGATGAGGTTCGCCATGAAGCCATACAGATCGATAGACGAGGGGGACCCGGATCCCGATCAATGGATCCTTCATCCGAAACTGGAAGAAGATCTCTTGAGATTGCAGAGAAAGCAGTTGAGAAAAGAAGAGAAGGCATGTCGTAAACTCCAACAGGATCAGCCACCTGTCGAGCCGCCTGTCGAACCTCCTGTGGAGCCTCCTGTCCAGCCGCCTGCCCCGCCAACCCCATCTTGCAACCCCATAAAGCAGGCATTTAGGAAGTTCAGGCAGGTGATGCGAAAGCTTTCCAACAAGATCAAGGGTAAGAAGCCGAAGGTGGACAAGGGCAAGCAGCGAGCCACTGAGCCTCCGCAGAACCCACAGCCTCCACAGGAAACACAGCCTCCGCAGGAAACGCAACCTCCGCAGCAAAGTCAGATTCCACAAGAAACTCAGCTTCCTCAGCCTCTACCAGAAACGCAGCCTCCACAGAACACACAACCTGTACAGACCACACAACCTCCGCGGGAAACGCAGCCTCCACAGAGCACACAACCTCCACCCACAACTGCTCCTCCTCCTATTACCACAGCGCCAAAGAATACTCCTGTTATTGTCCCTCCTGCAACTCGATCGAGCGACTCCACAACCACCCCTACTCGCTCTGTAGTAACAGTGACAGTACCAGCATCCACCACTCGCTCCGTAGTAACAGTAACAAGACCGGCATCCACCACCCATGAAGCTCCCAGGCCGACCTATGTGCCCCCACCACCACCTCCTCCTCCCCCTCCTCCACCACCCAGACCTCCCGTACCAGCTGGCCCACGCCCGAAGTTGACGAAGGCCGCAGATTACATGTTCATCGACAACTGGTGCTACAGCGGCGGAGGCAGCTCTTCCATGCCGCGCGCAACGATGCTCGAGGTGGCCGACGCGTACTGCAAGATGGCGGCAGGCGTCTCGCTGCAGCCGGGCACCGGCTACGAGCTCTCGGAAGCGCGCCCGGTCGTGCGCATCGACAACCCGTCCTCCAGCAGCGGCGGCGGCGCCGGCGGCGCGTACACCATCGACGAGGGGAGCTGCAAGTCGTGGATGCGGCAGGCCATCGACCAGTGCGAGCCAGGTAATATGAGCCAGAAACCTGGTGGTTGGGTCAAGGACGGCGAGGTCGTGTTCAGGGTTGATCCTGACCCTAGCAATACGGGAGGTTTCTTTCGCTAATCTCCCGCAACATGCTTAATTGCTTTACTGTTTGATTTGCTGAAAGTTTTTGTATATATATAGAATGTGGTTTTTTAGTTTGTACGGTAGATTGGAAATTCCATCTCGTCGGGTCGATCATGGAAAATCGATTAAAGTGAGTGACAAGATCGGTCCAAACGTGTCTCACCAGTATATTTCACCCAATTTGCCTCCCGTCATCCATCGTTCTTGCACATTTTTGCCCGATTAATGTCGTCTACCCGTAGCCTTGGAAGAAATGTGGGTTGCTACAATCATACGATCATCCGTTGGCAGTGGCGAGGGCGAGGCACACTCGGCGGTCGCTCAAGAGACGGAATCCCCCACTAAAATACTTACGGCTGACCCTATCGAAGGCTTTCATGCAGCGTACGCCACACGGATCCGGCAGCTTCCTCGACTAGCAAGGATGAAAGCGGGCATGCCGAAAAACCCGCCTGCTATCCGAATGCGCCGCGGTTAATTGCGCTCGTGGGGGGTTTACCAGGCCCACGACACACAAGGCGCCCGACGTGCCGGAGCAAGGCTGATTCGTATGTCCTCCGCCAGTGCGCTTCTGGAATAGGCTCCGAGATTCCAGGGTCATGCTCGCGACGTGCAAGGGCTGTGTGTGTGTGTGTGTGTGTGTGTGTGTGTGTGTGTGTGTGTGTGTGTGTGTGTGCTAAAGGTAGATCAGAGAAGCTCCAAACGAGCGGGAAAGGGCAGGGGTGCCATGAGGCATTGACGCAAGGGTGGGATGGGGGAGCGGGCGACCCACGTCTGCAGAAAAGATTTCTGACGGGCAGGAGATCAGCGCGCGCGCGAGGCGGAACCGCGGTCAGCTAGATCTAGCAGCCGCCACGCTGGGATGCCAGGGTTGAGGTGTCATCGGGACCGCAGAGAAGTGACCGACGCCATCTTCGACAAGTTCTAGAAGGAAAAAGCAGAAGTGGCTAACAGATGCGCCAGACAGCAACGCGTGGCGGATAGCAATCGCGAGTTATCCATTGGAGATGGCATGGGCACGACACGTGGTGGTTATCGCACACCTCCCACACTCGCTTTCGCGTCGGAGGAAGGCATTGACTAACACGAGCGGACGATGCCGATTGTGGTGAGATGGAGGATTCTGTCGCGTGAAGCACGCCGAGCTCCTATTCCAGAAGTGCTTGTCCCTCTCGCGTGCCATTGCTTGGTGGCAGCCACTTCAGCGTTGGCACGCTGGGGCTGATGCTTGAAGCTGCTTGTCGCACCCTCCAAGGCCTTGGAAAAGTCTTGACGATCTCAGCGGAGCAGTGAGTGAAGAAGCCTCCAATTCCCGGAAGGGTAGGTGATGGCCATGGCGTGTGCTGCAGGGCCCAAGACCGAGAAGCGGCAGCGGACGCTTTGCCCGAAATTGCAGAGATAGCATGCGTATCCGGGTACGATGTGTCTTTCTGCCTGTCAGAGGGCGGATGTTTTCAGGAAGGTTTGCAAGGGAGGGCGAGGTAGGAATAAGCTATGGGGGTTGCTAGCGCTAGCCGTGATTGGCTGAAGCTTCGCACGTGGGCCGTCTGATTGGCTGGCACAACACCAACGGTCTCCTCCGTCAACCTACGCCACAAATTGCGCCAACTGACAAGGTGCCCAGCTCTTGGCTGGCCTCTTGCTCTCTCTTCGCTGCGGCTGCTGCTCTTGGATTCGTCTGGCGCCGCTTGGCAGGGCCCGGCTGCTCCGTTGCTGCATCCACTCTGACCTCCAGACACGCCCCGGCTAGTCATCTCCCCTTGCTCGTGCAAATATGCACGACTCTCATTGGCTTTATCTCGATGCCTCGCCGTACCATGGCCCGGCCTCAGAGGCGTTTTCAGAAAAGTCTCGGAAAACGCCTCGTAAGGTGTACTCGCAATGCTTCGTACTTAAGTCGTCCCTGCCGTGTCATGCTCAGCTCTTCTCTCGCTGTGTCGCTTCAACCGCCCATTCAACACCAAGCTTTTGCCAACCATGGCCGCTGCTCCTGTCCACAAGACCGCGGGCGGGAACGCCGCGTTCCACAACTTCCACAATGACTACGGTACGCCCACCACTCGACCACCCTGAGGCCTGGAGACTGACTCTTGCACAGCCCACATTGCGGACCCCAACGAGCGCAGACGCCTTGCCCTGGCCGAGATCGACAAGGCTCCCTTTGGCTGGTACCATGTGCGTGCCATCGTCGTCGCAGGCATCGGCTTCTTCACCGATGCGTATGATATCTTCGCCATCAACCTCGCCACCCCCATGCTGGGCGTCGCCTACTGGCACCACAACAAGGGCTCGATCCCTCAGGAATCGGACACTGCCATCAAGGTCTCCACCAGTGCCGGTACCGTCATCGGTCAGGTCGGCTTCGGTGTCCTGGCCGACATGGTCGGTCGTAAGAAGATGTACGGTCTCGAGCTCATCTTGATCATCTTCGCCACCCTCGCCCAGGCTCTTTCTGCTCCCTCTCAGTCCATGTCCATCGTCGGCCTCCTGGTTTTCTGGCGCGTCCTTATGGGTATCGGTATCGGTGGTGACTACCCGCTTTCGTCCATCATTACCTCGGAGTACGTGACCACCCAATCCCTATCCAATCACTTCCCCTCTAACACAGCTGCAGGTTCGCTACCACCAAGTGGAGAGGCGCTATGATGGGTTCCGTCTTCGCCATGCAGGGCTTCGGCCAGTTTGGCGCCGCCATCATCGCCCTCATCGTCACCGCCGGCTTCAAGGACTCGCTCGAGACTGCCTCCTCGGCCGCCACCTGCAGCGGCGTCTGCTCGCTGGCCGTCGACAAGATGTGGCGCGTCATCATCGGCTTCGGCGCCGTCCCCGGCTGCATCGCCCTCTACTACCGCCTGACCATCCCCGAGACGCCGCGCTACACCTTCGACGTGGCCCGCGACATCGTCAAGGCCGGATCGGACATCAAGGCGTACAAGGCGGGCGAGCACCAGGGCCACCCGGACGAGATCACGCGCGTGCAGGCCATGAACGAGCAGGCGCCGCAGCTCGAGGTGCCGCAGGCGTCGTGGCGCGACTTCGTGGCCCACTACAGCCAGTGGAAGTACGGCAAGGTGCTGCTGGGCACGGCGGGCTCGTGGTTCTTCCTGGACGTGGCCTTCTACGGCCTGGGCCTCAACAACTCCATCATCCTGACGCAGATCGGCTACGGCACCACCGGCACCAAGAACATGTACGAGTACTTCTTCAACTCGGCCGTCGGCAACCTCATCCTCATCTGCGCCGGCGCCATCCCGGGCTACTGGGTCACCGTCGCGACTGTCGACACCGTCGGCCGCAAGCCCATCCAGCTCATGGGCTTCACCATCCTCACCATCCTCTTCTGCATCATCGGCTTCGCCTACCACCAAGTCGGCCACAAGGGGCTGCTCGCCCTCTACGTCCTGTCTCAGTTCTTCTTCAACTTCGGTAAGCCAGTCTTCCCTTCCCCTCTTCCCAACCCTGCTCCCCCTCCCCCCCCCCCCCTCTTCTCTCTCCCTCTCTCCCTCTGTCCCAACCAAACTAACACTTTCCACCACCCACCAGGCCCCAACGCCACGACCTTCATCGTACCGGGCGAGTGCTTCCCGACGCGCTACCGCTCCTCGTCTCACGGCGTGTCCGCCGCCGCGGGCAAAGTCGGCGCCATCATCGCGCAGGTGCTCATCGGCCCGCTGCGCACGCGCGGCGCCACGCCGGGCAACGCCAGCCCCTGGCTCAACCACGTCATGCAGATCTACGCCCTCTTCATGTTCCTCGGCATCGGCACCTCGCTGCTCATCCCCGAGACCAAGCGCAAGACGCTCGAGCAGCTCGCCGGCGAGGTCCCCGGCACCCCCGAGTACGACCCCTCCCACGGTCATGCCATGCGGGCCGGCAGCAATGACGGTGAGGCGAGCGAGACGTACGAGAAGGGTGATGCGGCGTAGAGAGGCGGCGGCTATTTAAATATTTCTTTTTTGCTTGTAGGAGGCTGAAGTGTTGCTGTTGTCGAATAGAGACAACGAGAAAAAAAAATTGGGATTTGGTTAGTTGGTAGGACTTTTTCCAGGGCGGCTGTCCTTCCTTTGGTCCGGCACTCTTTTTTCTTGCTTGGCATTTTCTTTTCTCCATGATACACCCTTGTTTGACAACCTTGGAAAGGTTGATTGGTCGTACAGTATACAAGTAGATGTGCGTGTCTGATGCGCAGCGTTGAGGAGTAATGGAAGGCCTGAAGTGACGATGACGAAATAATAAAAGAGCCTTGAAACAATAATTAGCAGAATCGATTGCCTAAGTGAACTGCACTTGCTTGCTTCATGACAGAAGTTACTGCATTCTTCCTGCATGGTGATTTGGAGGCAACCAATCAACTGCAGCATAGAAGTAAGGTGCGGGATCTCCGGTGAGACAGCCTTAGCAAAGTCAAATGGTCTTGCGCCCCACTACGCTGGGGAAGTGAAACAAAGGGAAATCAGAGGAGACCAGAAAGTGCCAGAGCGTAATACGAGCTACAGCCAACGTCCAGCAGGAGCAATGACTGTCACTCTTCCTCACTCACCGGCGCCTCGCATCCAGACGAAAAGCGTAGCCATCCGTCCTCGTTACGCTCATCGCGTCATGAGACAAGCACCGACGACGTCCATCTTGCTCTCGTACGATGCCCCTCTTTCCCCTTCCCCCGTCTGCTCATCGGCAACCGGAATAACTGGCAGTGCTAAGGCAACAACATGCACACGAGCATCCAGGCGCGCGCGTTGTACGTAAGCAATCGCCCGACGGGACGGGGCGTCGGCGGGAAGCGCACGCTCCCTCTCACGCGTAGCACCGTTTTCTCGCAACGGCATTCCGTTTCGGGGTTGGTGACTTTATGTAGCGCGCGCGCGCGCCCAGGCGCCTCGCCGAGAGCAGGCCGCACGCGAGGGAAATAAAAAAAAGAGACTAAGAGGAAAAACCAGATAGGAGTAAATAAGAGAGAAAAAGAAAAGAAAGGTACTGTTTGATGTCGTCCCAGCGGTCTGGCTAGATTGTGGAGAAAAGCCGTAAATAGCGCGGCGGCAGGCTACATATGGACAGTGCCAAGACGGGCGGGTGTTGATCGTTATTCCTATCGCTTCAGCGAATTCGAATACGGGGTAGAGCGTTGAAATGTCCTGTTGGCTGGCCCTGTTGACATTTCTTTAAGCTTTGGGGCGACGTGGGAGAGGCTGGTGCGGGGAGGGAGAGGACGTCAGAAAAAGATGACGGAGGTGCCAAATCGTCGTCGAATCAACGTCGGCAAGAACGGCAAGAACAACCATCCATGCTGCTAACCCGATGTGGCAAGGAGCTGTCCGGCTCGGCAAGACCGCAAGCGCGCAACGCCTTCAGCTCGCCGGAAGGACGGCTCCGTCCGTAGCGTAGGAAGGAAAGCGGGGCCCCCTTTGGACGTCGGTAGATATTGTGCACGGCTGCTTGGAGCTTCACTTCGTCGCGCCGCGCGAACGACAAGAGGCCGTCGGCTCTTCAGAGACAGGCTGCCGCCTAAACGGCACTCCGAGGCTCAGGTGCCGGCCGCAATAACCGCACCTGCAGCAGCAACCTTACAAGGGCTCGGGCCGACTACTCGTACCCGTCACCATGGCTCTGCCTTGCGCCTTAGCTGCTGGCCGATGCCTGAACAGGGCCCCAAACAGGAAAGAGAGCGAGCCGGTCTATCGCCTGCCCCGAGCCGCGGGACGGTCCAAAAGGAATAAAACGGGGCAAGCCCGACTAACTGAATTCTCGCCTGGCCCCCGTTCTCCACCCTTTGCCATCCCATCCCATTTGCCCACCACATCAAATCGCCCGGAGGTAGATCCGTCACCCGTGGCCGCCACAGCTTCCCCACCCCACCGCGGCCCTTGCCGTCTCCTTGCTTTTTGTTCCCGGACCCAGTTTTCTATTGCCGCCCAGAGACAGACCCCTTCCAGACCCCCCAAGAAGGTTCACCAAGATTGTCTCGAGGCCAAAAAGTCTAAACCCGCTGCAGCCCGAGGGATCGAGAGATGCACCTCTTCCGGATCAGGCCCGACTAAGTCGACCTTCGAACGTCTAGTCCAAAGGGCCGAATCTTGAGTGCGGCCGAAGCTGTGGCGCAGTGTGGTGTTGATTGCTTGGGTCGTTGTGAGGCTCGGCCCAAAACCTACGTACATGGACATGCCTCCCTGCTGAAGATTATTCATCCTAACGCCTGTCGCCTGTTTACCTTTTTGGTGTTTTGTCGCTGTCTTACCCATCATGCCTTCGCAAGCATCAAGACGTACTCGCGCTCGCTCAGCCCAAACTTGACGACGTCTTTGTCCATGACTTCTACAAATCGTGTCGCCTCGATTTGCTTCCCGTTCAGTATCGTACCGTTGCTGCTCTCCAAGTCGATGAGGTAGGGTCGGACCCTCGCATCCTTGTCGCCGTACTCGTTGACCCGGGTGGTGTGGCGGAACTGTAGCACGGCGTGTTGCTTGCTGGTGCTCGGATGCTCGACGAGCAGATCCGCCACAGCAGCCTCGCGCCCCACCAACCAACAACTGCGGCTCCCCAGCTCGACCGTCTGCAGACAGTCCTGGCCCTTAAAGACGAACAGCCGCCAGTCGTCGCGCGCGGGAGGCTTCCGCGCATCCGGCGGCTCGTTGTACTTCAGCACGATGTCCGTGCCGGCCACCGTGTTCGCCTCGCGTGCGAGCAGGCCTGTCTGCTTGAAATTCGGCTTCTGCTTCTCAACGACAGGCTCGCCGGCAGCCTCGCCAGAGCCGTCGCCACTGCCGCGATACGCAGCTTCCTGCGAGGGAAGCGGCTTGGCGGAGCGCTTGCGGGGCGGCGAGGCGCTGGTCGACGGGCGGCGGCGCTTGGGCGAGCGCGAGCGCGAACGGTGGTCGTGGCGTGCATGCCGGCTGCGGCGCGAGTGGCGGGGCGAGCCGTCGCGATCCTTGCGTCGCTCCGAGCGGTGGTGGTGATGACTGCTCGAACGATCGTCGTAGCGGCGCTTCCTCTCGTACCGGTCCCGCGCAGCATCCTTGCTGCGGCTCCTGTGCCTGTGCTTGCTCCGGCTCCTGCTTTTGCTCCGACGTCGTCCCTCCCGGCTTCGGTCTCGGCGGCGCTGGCGCGCGGCGCGTTCGCCGCTGTCGTCGTCGTCGTCCGACCGCGCGGCCGAGTCATCGTTGTCGTCGCGGGGGCGGCGCGAGCGACGGTGCTTGCCGTCGTCGTCGTCAGGACTGCGCTTCCGACGGTGCCTGTCGCGGGCGCCGTCGTTGCGCCTGCTGTTGTCGTCGTCGTCGGACAGCGAGTGGCGGCGGGCGCGCGGCGGCGGCGACACCGGGTCGGCTGGCATTGTGGCGGGCGACGGAGCGCAGCGAAGCGCAGCTGCACCAAGAGGCTGGGTGGATATGCAGTCGAATCGAGGTTGGCGCTGGCTGGGGGGGTGAGTTAGGCGATGGAGTGCTTTTCACGTTCCTGCAGAGCTTGGAGAGCGGGCGCCAAGCCCACGTCACTGCTGGTGCAATTGGCGCGCCAGAAGAGCTCGCTCGACTGTTTCACCCGCGTCGACTCGTTTCAGCATGCCACCATGCGCCCTTGCAGCCGTCGCAGATGTGCCCGGGAGCACTATTCCCAGGTCGATCTCCCTAGGCGCCCGCATTGGCTTCATGCGCACTGGCTCCAAATGGCTCCATTTTCCACGAGCATTCCCACCGAGCTCCTTCATTCCTTCAGCCCCCGACCTCGTTATGTCGACGGCTGTCCCGCCGTGATTTCTGTTCCCTTCTCCATGTCTTGCTCTCGCCATGGCTTCCAAATTCTTTCCCTGGACCAAAGGCGACCGCCGTAACGACCATGCTTATCGCGTCGACGGCTTGATATCTGTCGACCAATACCCTGTCGACCGGTGGGACTCGCCCTCAGACTTGGCTGCCTCCAAGAAACGGAAGGTCAGCCAGCCTGTTTTCCTAGCCCGCGTCAGAGCTGCATGGGCATGAACTCGGTGGCTGCACAGCCCCGTGCATGCCGTGGGGCTCCCGCTGTGGGTTCCTGAGGGCTGCTTCACGCCTATGTTTCCAATTAAAAGCCACTGACGGGTCTGTAGAAAAGGCAACGGCCAAAGCCTCTTCAACTGCCCTCGACCGCCTCGCGCGCCATCATTGATGCCTCCTCTACCGCTACCGCTCCCGTTTCTAATATCCTCGCTGCCGCGAATGACATGCTCCGCTCTCCTGTCTTCGACGACGCTTTCTCTCTCCCGCAGCCCAACCCAGCGAGACCACGTTCGCGTACTGCGCCTCCCACTCCGACGATTGCCGAGTTGCCCGGCTCAATTCTATTGGAGAACCAAGGCTTTCCCGGCCTGACCAAAAATGCGGAGGCTGGTCAGGAAAATGATCCCTCAACCAAAAGGCAAACGTTGGCCTCGCCTCTCCAAATGTCGGCCCCTGCTGCGCGGATAATGCAGCACAAGAAAAGCTTAAGTTTGAATACTGCCACGTCAAGATGGGGCTCGACTACTGCTGCAGGCTCAAGCAGAGCGTCAGGTCTATTCCACCAGACAAGCGTCGAGTCTGGATCCAGCGCCTCGCAAGAGAAGCGAAGTGACAATAGCTCTCTGCTGCGCACTCCTATTACCGAAGTCACAGAGTCCTCCGGTACATGCAATTTCGCTGGCTCTGAGAGTAGCAACGTTTCCGCGAAGGTATATCACACGCATCCCTGCATATGACCCGTCCAATCACGGCAACGGATCGCACCTGTTCCCTGTCATATGCCTGTGCTGACACCTATAACACCAGCCAATGCGGCAAACACAAGTTTCAGATTCCGAACAGCTCAACGCTATTGTTGCTGCCCAGAACAGGCAGATTGCCCTCCTCAAATCTCAATTCCAGCACCTGCGCATCTCCCATGAGGCCCATGCGTCCACTTTGGCCGAAGCTCACCGCAAGGAGCTGGAGGCGATGAAAGCCTATGTGCACTATCTTGAAGAATCGAGAGATAGCAAGTGTATGTTTTGGATCCACCGTGTTTTGTTTACATGAAACTGACAACAACCAGCGCCACGTCCGCACCTTACCATCCCTACAAGAGACCTTCGAGGCACCAGTCCCGAGGCATCACCACCTACTGAGGAAGGCAAACCGCCATCAATCTCGGATACTGAAGCGACGCAAACAAAACCGGATGACTCAAACACCATGGAACAAGTCAACGAGGCCTCGATATCCGCGGCCGAAACGCAGGAAAGGGTCAATGAGTTGAACAGGAAGCTCGATCTGGCAACCAAACACATTGCAGCCATGAAGGATCAGATGGAGATGCTGGTGGCCCGGAAGGACGCCTACAAGGACCGTGCTGCTGATCTCGAGGTGAGGGTCCAGAACAACCACGAGTTGCTGGTCGACCTCCGTGAGTCAGAATACAAGCTGGAGCTGGAGAGACGTCTCATGCACGAAAAGTACAGAGAGCTCAAAGGAGAGCTGGATTCTCTACGGGCTCAGCCTGAGCAGATCCGTATCAGCAATCTAGAGAAAAGTCTCGCTGAAGAAAAACTGCGCGCTGAACTTTTCGCGACGCAGCTGGAAACGATGCAGCTGCGAACGCCCATGCCTGACACGGTTGCCGAACTTGGAAAAACGATTGACGATCTAAAGGAACTACTGAAGGAAAAGGACGAACAGCTGTACGAACTGCAGCATGTCAATCAAGCACTCAAGCTCGATCTTGAAGAGATGAATACCCAACAAACCAGAGTGGCCGCACAGCACGAGGAGGCTCTTGCATCGGAGGCTCTGAAGCGCAAGGCGGTCAGGGACAAGGTCAAGCAACTAGACCACGAGAACACGGAGCTAAAAGAAATCGTCGAAGCTCAAGGAGAGGATTTGGTCGTTGTTCAAGACGAATATGAGCGCCTCAGGAAACTGTTGCACTCCGAGGTGAGGAGACAGGCGCGAGAAGCCATCTCCAAGAGCATGATCCCTGGAACGCCTTCCAGCGCTGATGGCTATCTGGAGCTTGTGGCGGCGGAGACACGAAAACGTGTTCGGAATCTAATTGCCAAGGAGGGCGAAGAGTCTCCATTGACCGATCCTCAAGAGCGTATCGAGGAACTGGAGCGGGAGATTCAGCATCACGTCAAGGAACTTATCCGCTGCAAGAGGGACAACAGAGGATACAGGAAAGACATCAAGCGCGCAAACACGAAGCTCGACAAGATGCGTAACAGCATATGCAACGACAACACTGCGACAAACCATCTGCAGAGGCATCTGTTTATGCAACGTCCCATCACACCCACGACAGAATACTCACCAACCAACGAGAAGCCAGACATGGACGGTCTGGGTATCTCGAGTGACTTACCATCACCTACAACCTCAGTCCCGCTCTCTCAAGCAAATACGACAGTCAGCGGCAACATCTCAGAAGCATCGACCCTCCTCCCGCAGTCCCACTCCACAGCACCCACCCGCTCCCGCTCCAACACAAACAAAAAACTCCCACCCTATCCATCTCTCCCGGAACAGATCCCAGAGAACGCCTCCAACCCATCCGCCGGCAACCCCCCACCCCCGCCTTCATCATCATACTCCCAGGACCCGCCACCATCATTATTGTCCTCAAGACCGAGAACACCGCGGACGCCCACGACGTACAAGCTCACCCCGACCATCACCGAGCGCACGCCTTCCGTCTCGTCCATCCGGCCCAACCCCTCGGGCTCGCCCGCCATGCTCCGCCGCCCCGCCGCGCAACGCTACTACTCGTCCGAAAACAACAACAACAACCAAACCGAAGCTGTGCCCGCGCCCCGCCGCACCGGCACCCAGCGCTCCCTCCCCGAAAACACCGCCGGCGCCGGCGCCAGGCCCGAGGAACCGCCTCGCCCCAAAACCTCCGGGTCGACCAGCAAGGACGCCCGCCGCCGGAAAAAGCAGCAAGACGCAGCAGCAGCGAGCGAAACCAAAGACAACAACAACGCCGCTGATGACGACGACCCCAACGCCATCACGGCCCTCCCGCAGCGCCCGCCTAGCGGCTGGCGCGCCGAGCGCAAGTCGCAGGAGGAGAAGCTGGGCCTCCTACGCATGCGCAGCGTCATCAATGGTAACATCATCGTCAACGGCGTTGGTGTCGAGGGTATCGTTGGGTCGGCGCTCTTGCGGAGGGCGACGACGAGTAGTTCTGGTAGTGGTGGTGGCAGCAGCAAGGGGGGCAGCAGCAGCAGCGGCAGGAAGAAGAGCGGGAGTGCGAGCGGTGCGGGGTTGGGCGCCCAAGGCGTCGTGAGTCGGTTTAATACGTCGTCGACTTCGAGGAAGAGGGCGGGGACGACGGGCGGGATCATGGGGCTGGGGGTAAAGGAGGGTGAGGATGAGAGGGGCAGTTGGAAGGGGGAGGTCGTGGTGCCGGTTGTGTTGGAGGGTGCGGCGGGGAGGAAGGGGTGAAGAAGTGTTGTTTGATTCTTGCTTGTGTTTTTTTTTTGGTCTTGTATGTGTTGTATGTATGGTATGGGAGGGGTCGATGTGATGTTTTTTTATGGGCGGGCCCATGAGATTTGGGGATTGGCTGGACCTTTTGGGCGTTTTGAGTTGATCTGGGACGATCTGACTGATACCTACTACTACCAGCAAGGCTGAAGGGGGGCAATCTCCGATGAAGACATGTAAATGTTTAGTTTTTTGCTCGCATCCACGTGTTGTAGATTCATCTTGCACTAGAGCACTTGCTTGGTCTCTGCTTCTGAGACTTATACTCTGCAAAGTATGATGATCTTATATTTGCCAGGTGCTTAAGCTTTAAGGCATCCTTCTGTTATAAGCAGTGAATGAACCAATATATACTTAGAATACTTCGTCCTTGGCTTTACGCATGTGAGAAACAAAAAAAATTATCATCTAAGTCATGCATGTAACCGACAAATAATCAGTAAGACTGTTCCCACTTGCTGTGCAACACATTTGGCTCCCTTCCCCAACCAACCAATTACAAACACGTGACTTCCTTGCATCTACCGCAAGTCATTGCCATTCATCAGCGCGACTCTTATAAGTGCTGCCACAATTTGTCACACGAAACGTTTCATGATCTGAAAAAATGCCCTTCTTCGTGTCGTGAAACAGCAAACTTTTCATGAGTAGAAAGGCTGAGCATGCAGGGGGTAGGGGGCTGAGCCCCGTGCCTGAGCGGGGAAACTGAAATAACATCAACCGCAGTGCACACACACAACAGTAACCTTCAACGAACAACCTCTCACGACAACGATCTACTTCAATGGCACAACTCTCATCAGTCAGCCCAGAAAACACACCAAAATGCTAGCTAAGATTATTTCCGCTTGGAAAAATTTCTTGCGCAAGTTTCCTGGCCATGGCAAGAGGAGGTCACGGTTTGCAATGCCATCTTATCCTACAGAGGAAAGGCCGAACGGGGACAAAGGCAACTCAACTCAATCTACAAATACCGCGGTTCTATTCTACGAAAAGATAATTCATCAGTGGAAAGCCTTTCAGAACCCAGCCAAGGGAGCGTTTTGTCTTCAGTGTGAAAGGATAGTCTTGGGTAACCATCCGCGAGATGGTTCCAATTCGTCACGCGCTTTTCTATCTCATGACACCAGGAGCATCCAACAGTCTTTTCCAAGCCAATTACCTTTTGATAAGTCCAAGCGGAGCATGGTCTCTATCATGAGAAATGCAAAAAAAGGCTGCCCATTTTGCCGGCATCTCATAAATTCCTTCAAAACGTATTTCGAGCTTACTCAAGGATCGTTGGAAAAATTGCAATTCTTGCAAATAATTGGACTACACTATGTGCAGAATGATGGCCTCAGTCTCCGAGTGGACTTTCAGGATTCACGAAAGAATGGATATGAGCAGGTTAGGCATCTAATTTTTCCAATATCGGCACCAGCTGGTAAGTAGAATCAAGGCACTCTGTCGATTTTGAAACTGAGAAAAGTGTTAGGCTCCTACTCTTCAAATCTGGGTATATCAAGAGCACCTTCTTTTGACAGAATCGTCTCGGAAGACGGACTGCGGCTTCTACCAGAGGTTTGCGAAAGACTGAACCAGTGGATTCAATGCTGCGTTCAGCGTTGCGATTCCTATACCGACCCCTTAGAACTACCAAGAAGACTCCTTGATGTCTCGGCTCGTCAAGAGAGGGACGGAGTTCAGTTGATAAATACTGAATCATCATTGTCTGACTCAGGACCAGGACAGCGGAAGTACGCAGCCCTAAGCCACTGTTGGGGCCATTCAACCCAGCAACCGATAAAAACCACCCGCGAGAGTCTGAATAAGAAGTTATCCCACATAATACCAATCGAGGACTTACCCAAGACATACCGAGACGCTGTGACTGTTTGCCGTAGCCTGAGAATACCCTATTTATGGATAGATTCTCTGTGCATCATTCAAGACGATACAAGGGACTGGGAAAGGGAATCGCCGAGGATGGCAAAAATATACCAGCAAGCTTTCATCACAATCATCCCGACAGTGGCCGAGTCTTGCAACGACGGCTTCTTGTATCGTCAACCACCTCCTATTCGGCCCTTAGAAATCCAATTTTGGACCCAGCAAGGCACACTGAATCACGGATCGTATTTCGTCAATGCGCCAAACTTCACAAATTTTTCTCTTTTCTATCAAGACACTGCAGAATCAAAATGGGGAAAACGTGGTTGGACTTTCTGCGAGCGCCTGTTCTCAACAAGAAGGATTTATTTTGGGGCAAGGGCTATTCATTGGAGCTGCAGAGGCTTCTACTCCTCCGAACTCGACCATTGTTTGGCAGACGCCGCAGAAGACAGTCTAGTCTCTTTGGCTCAGGAACAACACTCGAAGGATGATATGTATGCTATGTGGTTCGATCGATTTCTGGAATATTCCTGCCGGGAGTTTACTTTCTGGACCGATAGGCTCCCGGCCATCTCTGCGCTGGCAAACGTCGTAGCGAAGAAGACCAACGATCAATACCTGGCCGGAATCTGGAAATCAGATATGGAAAATGAGTTACTATGGTCAGCAACGAAATTCAGAGACCCTGTTGACCCTCTTACATGGTCTGATTATGTTGCACCGTCTTGGAGCTGGCTCGCTCGAGCGCGCAATGCAGAGATCAATCATGCAATCAGTCACCCAAATCAAAGCCTCATCGAATGTGTTGATTTCAGCGTCGAGCCTGAAGGTACCAATAAGTTTGGAAGGGTCCGAGATGGCTTCATCAGATTAAAGGGAACAGTGTTCCGGGTCTCCAGGAAAGAAATCACGCCTGTATCTGGTGGACTGGATTTTTACTGCAAGATCATGCATGAAGGCAACTGCATAGCGAATTGTTGCCTGGATGGCAGCCTACCACACATACTCCATCAGGGCAAATCTCAAGATGCCGAGTCAGGTGTAACACAACCTCGGACATTCTTCCTGCTTCTGATTAGAAGGGGTTTCTGTTTCCCAAACAGACTACGGACAGCGGATTTGAAGCCTGACGACGATATGAACCAACCCTCGGTCATGTCGGGGATCGTCCTGGTCCCAAGCTACCGTGAACGAGACGAGTACTATCGCGCCGGTATTTTTGAGACACGTCAGTGTGGAAACGAGAAAGATTTCAATTTCTTCGACTTGGGCAAAAAGATCGTTAAGATCATCTAGCCCATATCTGGACATATTTACTGCATGAAAGGGAAATTCCGAGCTTCAAGCGAAAAGGTCTACCCGTCATGATGTTTTTGAGACGATGGGGTTGTCGTGGGTGTGTCAAACACAAGAATCCATCCCATTCGAAAGGATTCTACATCACGATTCGTAACGGTCTCGGAAACTTTAACAATTCATGATTTTGGTAAGATCTAGAATAAGCGAAAACCAACGCTTGAAACTGTAGAGGATTCTTTAAAGGGCTAGAGGTATCGGAAAATAACGGGCAGCGGTGCTCCACAATCATGTTTCGAAATTTTTGTGGCCGAGCCAATCAGGATCACTGAGATAAATTCCTTGCACGTTAATCCTCAATTTGATCCATAAGCTGCAATATAACAATTGTTTGAACAAACTTCCTAAAATGGAAAGGGACAATCCTATGAAATAACCAAGCAAATGTAGATAGAGGCTTAGCCAGTACTGCTGATCATTACGCAAAGTCTAAAAGGACTAGGGTTGGAAACATGATACCTTCTGCGTACAAGTTGCATTCGTACAGTACATTACACTTCGGTCTCAACGACCTTGGAGGTGTATGATAACGCAACATCAGGTTGGAAGTCAAACTATCTATTATTCTGCCAAAATTTGGCGACAGATATAAACGTTGTTCCAGGCGTTGTTCGACGAGAGATGTCATGATTTGATTGGCTGCCATCCAAAGGGGGGAGTGAGAACCAGTAATTCCGCTTAGCTCGGTATGCGGCCCCATAAAGTATATATCTAACATTAAACAGGCCAATATATTCTAAGACTTTAAGTGGTGGGAAATATTTGGAGCCCGACGAAACCTGTCACGGGTCGAATCTCCGGCCCTGTGACTACTGTCATCACCGATTGAGTCACGGGGCTTATCGACTATATTCAGTGCGTTCAAACAATTCCGAAGAGCATTCCGTGCAACCTTCTAACAGTACTTCAACTTTTTACTTTGCACCGTACTGAAGTATTTGTAGTGCGAAGCAGCTCTCACAATTAGACAACAGCAGGTTCTCGCATCAAACACCACGAGAACGCCATGTATTTTAGCAGCTGGCGCCAGTGTTCCGTAAATGCAGTCATCTTATTCTGCTGTCAGCTTGAATAGTCGTTTGTGGCTAGTGTCAACCTACATAAACCCTACGTCCCGTTTCTTTGGGAAGCTTGTTTATTGGCAGTCAAGGAAAAGGAAAAATGTACCACACCTTAGCATTTTGATTGCCATTGGGCCTCTCGGGTTGAAATCACCCGAATTGCGTATTTATCGACTACTGCTGCTCTGTCTAAGGTGGAAAACTTGGGTTGGATTAACGCTGTAAGCTATAACGACAATTTTTGAATGTATGTTGAAAATAAACCTTTTACATGTACACTAATGTGTTCTGACAGGACAAATAGCGGTAATCTTCCGTTCAAACCTAGTAATTCGTTATTGGGTTCCATGACGCACTGTGACAACACGAGACGATTCGAGCCGTACTTTGTGCACCGTGGCCTTGCTGGGAAGATCCCAGCACACATGCGCCAGCGCAGAGATATTGGGCGTCTATATCCATGCGACGCATTCCGCAAAGTGTAGCCTAGACTCGTCTGCTGTATCTATGCACATTCCCGATGCTCGTCATAGCCTCTTCCATTTCCGTACCCGGTGCAAAAGAATTTAGGCGTTAGTTCACAGAAAGTGCGATCACAAGTTCAAAACTATAGTGGGTCTTCGTATGAAGAAGAAGATATTCAATTTGGAGAAACTCGAAAGATACCATTCAACACTACTCAAACTACGGAAAATAAAAACTTCTCCGAGCTTGGCTTCCTCCTCAAGTGCATTTCGGATGGAGACCTCCAAGAGCACTGTGAAATGGCTAACCTTGAGTGCGGGTGTCCGTCGCAGTCTCTGCAACGAGTGAGTCGAGCCAAGCGTTGAGTTCGTCTTCGTTGTTCGAAAACTGGTATCCGATGTCGGGAACCCATGAATCGAACCACTCGAGGGCCCGCTTGATCATGTTCTTGTCTGGGGCGAAATGCTTTTTGAAGTGCGCCTTCAAGCGGCTCCTACGCTTGTGTGGAGCCAAGCATTCGGGATAAGGACAGAAGAATGTCTCTCCGGGGGACTGGCAAACTTCCCAGATGTGTCGCTCGCAGTTGTACTTCCGTTGAAACCCCTTTCCACAACAAGGGCATTCCCAACGGGCCGCATCGTTGGATGAACTTCCCATTGTACCGTTCGAGGACGTAGTGTTGGCCGTGTCTCTCCTCTGGAGGGGCTGAACCTGAGTGGGAAGGCTACTGATGACTGGCATCGTGATGCTGAATGTCGGCGATTACTTGTCTTCTTCTGGTCAGATAAGTCAGCAACCCCTGAACAAATATGGTTCTTCTGAATGCCTGCAGAACGAACTTACTATATGTTATTGATAATATGTCACAAGCAACTTTTATTCGCTTTGTCAAGGCTGATATTCTGTCCAGATCTTCGAACAAAACTCATCAGTGAGCCATTCATGCACAACGAAGAGAGTAGACATACCTGCCAAAGATTGTAGTTCACCAGGAACAGATGTTGTTTTTCACCTCTGAAAGCCTGAATGCAGACTTTGCATTATCCGCTAGGGACAGAGAGGTATCAGTCAGGCGTTTTGCTGTCGCGGCGAGTGCTTGTCATCTGATGCTGAAGGTGAGCACAGAAAAGCATCTTCTTTATATAAAAATGAGTACGTACCGGTAGCGCAATGCATAATAAAATTGCGGAGGGCGAAGGATACCGTTATTCCCCAATGGCCGTCGCGACAGGACTATCACATTGTTCGTTCTCCCTCATGTCATGCACTGTCGGCACAATGGACCAACTGGCGACCACGAGCTGTGCCTTTTTCCATCATGCACTCCCGGGGCGACGCACTCCCGCGACTTGTTTCGGGCTGGCTGAGACTGTGCAACACTAAAGGATGCGGCTCAGTGGAGGACCTGGTCGTTGAGGGGCGGCGACGTGTACTTTCTATTCCTGCGCGGGCCTTCGATCACGCACACTGCTTGAGACCTAGGTGTTCTCTGGCGCCAGTGACCCATAAGACCAGTCAAAGATAAAGCGGTACCACTATTGCCGTTTTATTGTAGAGTTGCGTTGTCATCTCGTAGGCGGGGGAGTAAATGCATGGTGGGGCGCGGTCGGTTGACCAGTAGAGTACGTAAAGCGACAATAGCTCGGGAGTAGTTACTTCACATGCGTTAGCTCGATTCAAATCCCCCTCACAAGGGTCTCATATCGCGCGTAGGGGTGGGCGCCAAAGAAAAATAGGGGGGTTGCGGTCGTCGTTGCTGCGGTTGATGGACCTGTTCAAAGCAACGATGAGAATCAGGCTGAAGTTAACGGCGAGCGGGAATCCGGCATTGTTATACAGGCGCTGCAATCAATCAGCCTCGTCGGATAACCTGACACCGGGTCTAGCCTAGCGTGAGGCTCTTTCCGAGGCGTTCATGTAGGCTCTTACAAAGCAGATGTACCGTGTAAGACAATCGTTGAATTTTTTTTTGATTGGGCTAAAATTCAAGACATACCGCCATGCATGACTGCAGCAGCCAGACTGCGTGCGCTGACTGAAAATCAAGGCAACTGGACGGGAAACTAGGTAACTGGTCAGCTCGCTCAGGAGGCTTGCATGAGGCGAGTGCCCGCGCCAAGCCAGCCATGATTGTAATCATTTCGTAAATGCGAGTTCACGTTGTCATCTTCAAAGGTGAGACTATGTATATGGCTTCACCATCAAGTCCGCCGTTACAAGCTTATTTCTATGGTAAAGACATAGCGGGTACGCAGATCCGAACCTGAGCGACCATTCAGCTAGGTGAAGATCTGCTGCTATCGCGACATATGCAACACCAGCTACATCCCTGCGTTGCGCGGCGCGCACAATTTGCTGTACACTAACGCTGATTCCCGTATTCCAAGGATATCCTTAAAGCTCGCCTGTCAGTTTGGTGGTGAGGGTAGAAGATCATATGGTAGTACCTCTACTCCCGCTAGCCCTGGAAGGATCTAAATTGGGCAGTGGCGTACTCCCGAAGGCCCCCACATTCGCCTCCGCGTTGGCGTGACACAATGTGAGCACGAGGCCAGTTCTGCAGGCGAGCACTGCGACGGCAGGGAGCAGCTCTTGAGAGGCTGTGGCAGAGGGAGCAGCATGGGTCAGATAAAGTGGGGCGCATGCGCATGGCGTCGCACGTGAACAATTTATAGAACGAATTGTAGCTGCCGCTGATAAGACTTGATCAAAGCTGCCCCGGAAAAATTATAGTATTCTCTTAAAATCCCCTATAGACGCTATTAAGCCATCATACTAGAGTGCTCATCATCTGTGCTAAATCAATCGTGCTCAATTCTCTTTCGATACTAGATTGGTTGAGTTGCTAAAAGAGGTAGGATGGTGAAGAAAAGGGACCACGCTACTGGCTGCGGAAGAAACGTAAGCGTGGCAAACCCGAAGCATAGCGGCGGGAGCAGGGATTCGGTTGCCAGTAGCACCACGCCGCCCAATACAACGCGTTCGTTTCGGCGTTCAATCGCCGCTCCGCAAGCCAAGCCGTACGGCTTTCTTGTCGGCCTTGCCGCTTCACAGCACTATCCTAAGCAGACAGTCAGTGCTTGTGGGGCTCTGCCTGGCGCGTGGACGGGGGATTCAAGGTTGGCAGATAGGCGAGTGCGTGGATACTTTTGCGACATCAGCCAAAGAGCAAATATTCTCTCGCTGCCATCGTTAGCCCCTAGCCACAACCCACAATCAGTATTGCAAGTTAATGTCAAGAAAGAATTCAAAGATGTAAAGATTAAAAGAAAAGAGAACGGAGAAAAAAGGAAGCAAGAAGCCAGTGAGCAAAACTACAGGCTTTAATCCCTGTGAGCCCGCAGAAACCCTCCTCTGCCCGACCGTAGGGCATCTTCGGAAGTTTTTTTTTTGCGATGATTAAATAGCGATAGGCAGTGGAGGAAACGGCTCGAACGCATGAACGCACAGCCCTTCGGTAGGGCTGGGAAGGGAATCCGCCGGTGTTAGCACTGGCATAGTCCAGTGGTAACACCACCGGATAACAGAAAAGCTGCAGGAATGAATTATGTACCACCCTCTCATCTTTCCAGATGTGTGGTAGATGGCTGCAGTTTGGCTGCCGTTTTCGGCTCGATGCAGAACGTGGCGCTCTTTGGGAGTAATCGTCAGCCCATATTTGAAGAAGGGAAGAGATCGAGTATCACAAGTTCCAACCAAAATTTCTACCTCCGTTCGAAAATCTTCTATAGCCGTGCCTTGCACGGCAGATGACCTGCAACGTGTCGCTGCAGTCTACATACCCAATCCTACAAAAGTCATCACGTAGCTTCTACCCGCTAACTTCTAGCCCGTATTTCTACGACGCCAATACAGTTACCTGGTTTAGATCTACAATAGCTTTGGCCGGGGTCTCAAAATCATCGTGACTGGGATCCCAGAATCATCTGATCGGGGTTCCAGGACCACTTTGGCCCCGGTCCACGCTATGCGACCTTGTTGATTATACGTAAACTTTGGCCTCCAGTACCGAGGATGCAGGTACAGTATCAGGCCCTGATGTGCGGATTTGTGTTGTCAGCTGCATAAGCACCCGGTTCCTAATAGTTTTTGCTCGCGTCCATGTGTCGTAAATTCAATTAGAACTACAGTACTTGCTTGATGAATTTGAATTGTTTGAAAGACTGGCATGTGTGTGGGTGTGGAAATGGGTTATTGGGCACGAAAAAGCAACACGATTCGATTTGCAGGCAGACTGCATCTACCTATCGTCGAAGTAGACGCGCTTGCGTTGGCTCGGGTGAGCGTGCACGCGGGCGGCGGGGCTCGGGCGCTAGCGAGGGCACCATCTGGGGCAGTGAGAGGGAGGGGGCGGGGATGCTGATGAGTGCATTCTTGACGCGATCCGGCTGCAAGGATAGCGAGGACTGGGCGAGCCCGAAACGCGGCCACGGCAGCAGGGGTCTAGCTGTCAGCACCATGCCAGCCTAACTCCCCTGCTGTCGCCGTGTTTCGTGATTAGCTGCTGTGTCGTACGAGGACAGCTACAGATGGGCGCAAGCCAGGCCATACCGCTTGCTTAGCCGCTCTGGCGCATAGCCGCACCGCCCTGAGCGGGAGCAGGCGTGAGATTATGACATGTCCGGGGAGAGCAGAAGCGAATGAGAAGTCAAGGCGCACCTGCCGGCTCGGGCGTCTGGTCTTTGTGCGGCTGAGAACACAGGCCCATGCATCTCGGGCGGTTGCACAACAGCTGTCAGGGAAGCTCAGAAGGTTTACTCGTAAAGGTGTGGCGAGGCGGGAGGCCGTCGTCAACGTGTGTCAATGAACTTGCGACGTGCAGACCAGGGAGAAGACTATCTTAGAATCTCAGTCAAGGCGATCATAGATCTGAACCAAGTGATGGTACTGGCCGCGCGGGAAGGTGTGCTGGGAGCTAATGAGTAGGAGATACACGAAGACTTTTGCGGCATCGATCATGCAGGCCGCAGTGACAAGGCTGACTGACGTGCAAGGCGCGGCCACAAGACACAGGTGCCGGCGCAGAGACCACAGCCCTGCCATCGGGCCGGCGCGCTTGCCTGCCAATCCCCTTGTCTTCCGACAGATACGACACCGTCTAACAGTATTTATAACCACCCGAGAGGCAGCAGAATACCCACTCTGCCTGTTCTTTACCCCACTGATTGTCGTAAATTTTCCCCTCGAGGCACGCAATCTGTACGCTTGAGATAGCCTGATTGGCCAGCGATGTCTAGAAACAGTAAGAAACTTCACCCAGGACTATGGAGATAAACATTTGTCTTACCATGATGCGAAAGGAACGGGATCGACTCTGTGGTCAACCGAGGCCATCACTGGCCTTGTCGCTGTCATACTCATGGTGGCTATTCCATTTGTTGTCTATGTGAAGCGTCGTTTCCTTTCCAGGCTTTTGTGGAGGTGGCTTCAGCATTTGCAGAGAGTCTTCGGCGATGATCGAGGTACAGTGACTCCAGCATTCACGTTCAAGACCTTTATCTCATAGGTGCCTTGTCAAACCATTGAGTGGCTGAACTTGGGCTTTGACAAATGAGCGCTGACGCAGCCTGATGTACAATGTAGCCCTTGACGACCGGAACGCGCTTCCGTTGTGGGAAGCACCGCACGTCTCTTCGTATGAATCACCATTCGATGTGACGGACCGGGAAACTTCGAGCTGGCGGGAGCTTTCTGAGATGAGATTGCGCAGGAGCAATACCGATGACGAAATGTTATGGTGGTGCAATTCGGATTTCGTAGAAAACGAACTACGTCCAGTTGAGGTTTCGGTACCGGTGACGTAGAAACTGGCAAACAAAGTGTCTCTGATGCTCGAAATGTCAGACTTGTATGTAGATCATTCAATGTTGACAGAGAGTAGTCGCCATTCGCTTCGTGCACGTTCTCAGGCGCTCTCCATACGCCATGGCTTGCAGTCAAACATCATCCAGTTGAAAGTGATCCAGCTGCTAAGGTAAAATCGTATTTAACAAATTGTGCAATTCACAATGTGTTGTGACTGGTGACTGTCTGAGACACTACCAAATATCATACACCAATCTAAACTGCACAAATCTGCTTACGAACTTATTTTTCACTTTCCGCCCGTCGTGACCTCCTTGTCCGAGAATCCAGTCTTCTCGAACGGCTTGCCGTCTATCTCCACCGGTTCCGCAGCTGTAAGATGAAGCATTAGCAAAGTTACGAGATCAGCATTACATGATTCGATGAACATTGCGGGGCAGGTGAAACCATGAGTCGTACCGATGAGAACGAAGTAGATCCTCGCCGGCTGGTCCGTAGGATTCTTCCACCCATGTATCGTCCCGCGCTGGACGCACACGTCTCCACGCTTCATGCGCTTAGTCACGCCGTCATCGAGGTAGCTTTACCAACCACTCCGGTCAGAATCCACAGAAAGGGAAAAAGTACGCAAGCAGTTTAACGTTACCATTCGACTTCGCCCTCCAACACGATTCCGAAGTCTAGAGAGACTGTCCGGTGGAAAGGCTACGAAGGAGAGTGAACTCTGAGTTAGCATCACTCGTTGTCAAGATAAAAAACGGCTGATTAAAAAACGGCTGGGCAATTACCGTAACGGTATTCGCAGGGATATCGACGACACGCAGCACGACGCCGTCCTTGTTAGACAGGCTCTCCGTCTTCGTCTCGATGGGATCCTTGAAGCCGTTGTTGTTGGCGGGGAACTCGTGCGTCTCCCAGAGCACGGCGAAGGAGGCGTCCATGTTGGTCGCCTCGGGCTCGATGGTGTGGTCCTTGAGGTAGACGGCCTTGCCCTTCTCGTCGTGGCCGGTGACGAGGCGGCGGGGAGCGGGGAACAACGCCATCTTCTGGTGTTTGCAAGTGTCTCACAGTAATGTCAGATTAGAGTTGGTGGGGGCGGCTGTTGCGGGGCCAAATTTACTATTTGTTCTGAGTCCAAGAAAGGCAGGGCTGACTGGGGAAAATGAACAGAGTGCAAAGATTAAAAGAAGTGAAATAGAGGGATGACCGGAGAAGGCGGGTTCGGCTCTCCTCAAAAATAGACGACCGGAGAGGAGAGGAAATGGGGTAAGGTCAGGCTGCATGCAGGGCGGGGATTTCACCCGCCCGGAACCGATTCGCGGTCCCGGCTGTAACCGCCAATCACTCCCTTCACAAGCAATGCTCAAGGGCTGCCGGAAACGAAAGCTTACGGGATGTGGAGAGATCCTGCAGCATGTGCGTGGAACGGCCCGTGGGGTCCTAAAAGCCCCCCCGCCGCCGCTGACCTGCTCTTAAATTTACCCTTGGCCGGATAAGCTGCCGCATCACTGCTGCTACTTTACTGACTTCACATCCTTCCATTGACACTAATCAACCACTACAGCGAAAAGGTTGTTCAAGTATCCAGAATGGGATTTACACCCGACATCGCCGAGGGCTCGCCCTTCACACTGGCAAACATTCCCTTCGGCGTGTTCTCGACGGCTGCCGTTCTGCGGACATCTTGCGCAACTGCCATCGGCGACTACGCGCTTGACCTTCGTAAATTGAGCGAGAAAGGCATTTTCAAAGACAGGCAGGTCAGCGAGGCATTCGGCCATGTGAGTCTCCCTCTGCCCACAAAGTGGTTCTGGCGTTAACAATTCGAAGCATGATCTCAGCATCTTCGCCGCTCTCCCTCGAACCGTACGAACAGCTGCTCGGCAGCAGATCATCGACGCGGTCAAGAGCGGATCAGTCGACGAGAAGTACTTCGTCCCGCTCAAGGACGTGAAAATGCACCTCCCCATGGAGTGCAAAGGCTACACCGATTTCTTCTGCTCCTGGGAACACTGCAACAACGTAAGCTACCCCCTGCTCTCTTCGACACTCATAATCAAACCGTACAACCCTCTGACCTACCATCTTTCTTCAGTGTGCCCCCATGGCCGCGGGCAAGATCCCCGACAACTTCTTCAACGCGCCCTCCGCCTACAACGGCCGCGCCTCCAGCGTCATCCCATCGCCGCACAAGATCCACCGACCCAGAGGCACCTACTGGTCCCCATCGCCCACAGACCCCAACAAGAAGGCCATCCACGCGCCCTCTCGCGCCGTCGACTACGAGCTCGAAATGGGCGTCATCATCTCAAAACCCCTCCCCTACGGCTCAACCCTCCCCTCCGCCTCCGCCGCCGCCGACCACATCTTCGGCCTCGTCCTACTGAACGACTGGTCAGCGCGCGACATCCAGTTCTTCGAGCTGCCTCCTTTGGGCCCCTTCAACTCCAAGGCCTTCGGCACGACCGTGTCGCCGTGGGTCGTCACGCTCGACGCGCTCGCGCCCTTCGCCACGACGCCCAAGCACGCGCAGACGCTAGCCTCGCCGCTGGACTACCTGCGCCACGACGAGAGCCACGCCGCGTCCGCGACCTTCGACATCAAGCTGTCGGCGCACCTGCAGCGCGATGGTGCTCGTCACAGCCTCTGCACCAGCAACCTCAAGTACCTGCTCTGGACCCCCTTCCAGCAGCTGGCCCAGCAGGCGTCGTCGGCGTGCGGCATGCGCACCGGCGACGTCATCGGCACCGGCACCGTGTCCGGCGACGCAAAGGACCCGCAGACGGGCGAGAAGGTCGAGCTGGCCTGCCTCTTCGAGGCGACGCTGAACGGCACGAAGCCGTATCGCTTCCCCGCGGCCGCCGCCGGCGGGAAGGAAGTGCAGCTGACGTACCTGGAGGACGGCGACGCGATCGTGCTGGACGCGAAGTGCATCGATGCCGAAGGCAGGACGGTGCTAGGGTTTGGAGAGTGTGTGGGGGAGCTGCTGCCGCCGGTGGGTTGAAAGTGTTGAGGGAAGTGCGGGGGAGGGGTAGCTAGCTAGCGCGGGGTGGTGGGTGGTGGGGCAGCAGGGGCGTAAGATTAGATTTCCAACCCAGCCAGGCAGGCGGGGAACCGAAAAAAAAGGGATTCCGTCGGCCGGAAGGCGCGGGGCGGAATACCTGCTCAAAGACCCTGCGGAAGAGCCTCAGACCTTATTTTCGTCCGAAAAAAACTGTACCCCTTCGCATTCTGAACGTTGCAGTGTATCTTACTGCAGCTGCATGTTTACGGCTGAAGTTCCAATCTCGTGTCGCAGGACTGCTGCAACCCTGTGTCTTGCGACATCGTATTTGCATGCTGTGTGAAGTAAGCCCCGGGAAGCACAGTGCTCAGCCTATCCTCTCAGCCTCTGAAATGCGGTCCCACGGTTACTCCGAAATCACATGTCGAGTTGCTTGCCACCTTGATTAGGCACTCACTGGACCCGATCAACACCATCGCCTTTCATATACACTTTTTGGAAAACATATCAATAAGAGTGCTGATTTATTCATATGATCTATTCAGTGATGTCGGTGAACTGATTTCCCCTCAAGTATTCCACTTTGAAAAAGTTCCAGCCACCATTTTCTAAAAAGGCCGTGAACGTCATCAAAAGCGTCGCAGTAAATCGAACCAAGTCGTCACTGCCTATGCGTGCCATCCACCAATCAAGTCTATTTTCCGGTGGAACCCCCTTTGACCATTTTTCCGGAGGGCATTGAAACCAACGCCCAGCCGCGTGGCGCCCAACGCCGCGAAAAAGCCTCGCCAGGAACGCCAAATACCCGCCCAGAAGGGGCGCTCTTGTGTCCGAACCAAAGCAACTTGTGCGCCGAGAAAAAAAGATTGGCATCCCAAAGAGTAGCCCGTTGTGGTTTGAGGAAGAAATATCGTCATCGTCAGGGGCGAAAAAGCAATTAACAAAGTGCAGAAAATCAAGGTTGTCGTGACCCATGCCGTCGACATTGCGGAGGGGATAGAGGCCGGTGAAAATGGATATATCGCGCGGGAAAAACGGGAACCAAGAAACAGATCGTCGGAAACCAGAAACGCCAATAGACCGATGAAACCGATATTGCGCCGCCTCTTATCTGTAAGAGATCCTTATTGCGTGCGTGTGTGAAACGGGGTGCACGACTGGCCAATCCATCCGCATCTCAATGCCGCTGACCAGCCTTGGCTTTCTTGGCCTCGTCGTCACTCTTCTCGTTCTGCGACTCGTCGCCACCTTGCCGCTCCACCGACGACACGCCGCTCGAAACCGTATGGCTTGAGGCATAGCCTTCCTCCTGATCCGTGGCTTCGTTTTGGTCCGTTGTCATGTTGCCGTCCGTTGTGGTGTTGTGCTGCTCTCTCCGCTTGTACATGGCTGCGACACCCATGCATCCAGTGCTGAGCACAAGGCAGGCACCACTCCAAAGCTGAACCGTGAGATAAGTGTTGTACTCGGTGATGAGGTGGCCAGCAATGATGGGACCGATGAGAGATGGTATGCCGGCACAAGTGTACATCATTCCCGTCCACTGGCCCAGCTTAGCTTGCCTGTGCGGTTCCTTGCCAAGGATGTAGGCCATGCTGGCTGGCGGAAGGCCAATGACGGAGCCACTGAAAATTCCGAAAAAGCAAATGAAAACCATAGCCACATCAAAGTTGGGAGCCAGAGTCCATAGGAGCAGCACCAACAGGGAGCAAACTCCAGTGACAACGGCGTGGACTTGAACTGCGGAATAGCTGCGAAACAAGTCAGTTCACATTCATCGAGAATGGCACCTCATGCAATAGTGACTTACTGATCACTGAGCCAAGCAGCGCCAATGCGACCGAATGTGCTCATCGCGTTCATGATAGCGAGCATGTAGTAGGTTGCCAAGCCAGCCGTAAGAGGCTTATGCATGCCAGGTCCAGCTGATGCACCGATGCCTTCTTTGTATCCAAAGCCGCTGGTCGCTGCCCACTAAAAGACGGGGTGTTAGCATCGTATCTAATGAGCCGGGTCTGTTCCGTTAGGGTGCCGTGGATGCTTACCTCCTCAAGGTTGAAGAAGACCGGATAGAACCCCAAGAAAAGGAAGGCGATGGCGGCGGTGAACCAGTTAAAGGGCTTGTACTTGAAAGCCTCGAAGTCGACCCAGACCTTGTGGTCCTTCCATGATTCGGGCTTGCGATAGATGTGCTTCGGGTTGGGCGTCGCGAAGAAGAAGGAGAACAACGCGGTAATGCCGATCAGGCCTGCGACAGCGCGTACCGCGTTGTTGAAACCGATCGACGTAGTGAGGAAGCGGAGCATGATCGGATAGACGAGGCCGGCTGTGCGGAATTGTCAGTGCGTTCTGCCAAGGCGCCATTGCAGAGCTGCAGGAATGGTGTTGATTCCTAGGACAGTATGTAACCAGGTACTTACAGATACTCGCGCCTGAGGCGACGATGCCAATAGCGAGGCTCTTCCTGCGCTGGAACCAAGTGGCGGCAACTAAGAAACATGTCGAGTCAGCATCGTCGATCAGGCCTCCATCTGCAATAGCTTGGTCCGCCTTGGTGTTATCCGCCTCTCAAATTCAAGATGACGGCCCAACCACCAAGTCTGACCGCTATTTCTCGTGTTACTTTGATTTGAGGTAGTACTTACTTTGAGAGCTGCTGACGAAAAAGCAAGCCATGCCCAGCCCGGCGACGATGCCGTGCGTCAGCTCAATCTTCCAGATGGAGCCATCCTTCCACTCTCCTTTGCCGTTGGAGATACTGAGCATCATGAAGCCGAGGGTGACCAGGAAGGAGCCGACGCCAAGCAACTGCCTATAGTATCCGGCATCCAGAAGACGGCCAACGACACCGGACAGACTGAGCACCATGAAACATTCCGTCGCGCCGAAAAGGTTGAAGTACAATACGTCCGCGTCCGGGAGGAGTACGTCCTTGTAGTATGACGCAAAGGTGCCGAAAGCGTTGACCAGGCCCCAGCTGTTGAACATGAGGAAGAAGCAGGCGCACAGTGTCGTCCATGCCCGCCATTCGGTCGGCCAATTCGGCTCGTGGACCTCTGCTTGATTTGAAGGCGGCCTTGGGCTGGCATTTTCAAGCTGCTCGGAGCCACCTTTCTCGGGATCACTGTCGAAAAGTGATGGTGCTGCGCTTGAGGACTGTCCGGCAGCCCGTGAGCTCTCTGCGGGACGCATGAGGCCAGTACCTTGGGAGGCGGTCGCGCTCATATTGTGACTGTGATGGGTGAGGATGGAAAAAAGCGTTGAGAAGTCCACCGAGGTGAAGAGACCAGCGGCGAAGCAGCTATTTGAGTCGGTTTCCCGCGCGGTAGGCGCAGACTCTTAGCGGCTCGCTGATAAATAGCAGTGTTGACGATAAGGTATCAGGGAAGGGGCGATGGAGGGGTGGGTCGCTAGGGTTTAGGGTAACAGTGTCTTGAAAAAAGGAAGAGTGGACAACACACCCCGCGCATGGGCCTATCTGAAGAAGAGAAAGAAGCAGCTGGGCGGCCCTCTATTATCTATTGGCAACGCTGACGGGCTCGAGCGTCCTCGTGAAGCCCGGGTCCACACCAGGACGCATGGTGCGCCATGAACGATGTACTAGTGTTACGCGTTATCAGAAACTAGGCTCGGCATCAACCACGTTCCGATCGGGCACAGAAGACTAGCAGTGAAGCACATCATAGCGGGCGGGCGCAGGAAGCGCGGGCGGCGATCCAGGGCGGCGGGCGGAGCAAGCAGTCTGCGGTCATCATCAGCGCGGCGGGCGGCAGCGATCTGCATGCATGCGACAGGGTGGCCAAGGCAGGGGACATGGCCGTTACGGTGTGCTATCTAGGCTGAAAGTAGCAGGGCGAGGTGTTGAGTTACGCAGGGCCCGCGTTCCTTGGGCAGGAAGGCGCACTGCCAAGGCCGGAAAGGAGAGCGGACCGCTGCGCGGATGCCAAATTTCGTGGCTGAGCGCTGCGGACTGAGTAATGCTTGTGCGACCCCTGGTAAGAATGCATCCGGCGAACTGTGCGTGCGGCAGGAAAAAGGAAGAAGCCCATTAACTTTCCGCCGCTGGGCCATCACGGTACCCGACGGGGCGCGGCGCAGGTTGCGAGAGAGACGGAGTGCCTGGTGCGCTGCAAACGGGCGCGTGGCTGGCGTGCGGCGGCAGGGCAACAGCGCGGCGAGGCGGCGAGGCGCCATCCTGCGCGGGTGTGGCAGCGCCAGCGAGTAGAGGGCAGAGGGCTGGAGGAGCGGGAGTCGTCGGAGCAGGCTTGGCAGCCAAGCGGACGCATCTCTTAGCGGCGCCGCCAGCCCAGCTGGATCCACGGATGATCGGCGGGCATCGCCGGCTTGTTTGTGCGCCCAAAACCACACCCTCTCGCCCCCAGGCCCAGGCATCGCAGCTTCTAGCCCATGCCCGCCCCACGCTCCACCACTCCAGCTACTGTCTCCAAGTCCGCTCGCTAGCGCTCCCCACTCTGCGGCGAGTGGAGAGGCCACGGCCGCCGTCCGTGGGCTCCGTCGTGGCAGAAGGTCGGGGCCCCGCCAAGCGTTGCGCAGATGCCGTGTCGTCACGCCCCCCAGGCCCGGAGATGACGACGACGTGTGACAGCGCTTTGCTGCCTTCCAGGCCCAGCCGGCTGCGTGCGCCGTAAGGAATGTGCGTGCTGATAAGGGCATCAACGTGACACGCGGCCTTGGCTCACCAACCTGAGGACGTTGGACCAAAACAAAATTCCCCACGGTGGGGGGGCCCGGCGTCCTGCCGCACCGCCAGCCCCGCGACACCACGCCAGCCCGCATAAGCGCTGTCTCCCAGAGACACTGTCCCCATCGGAGAGCAGACTGTCTAGACTTGCGCCTTCCAGCGTCTTCTCTGGACGTGTCGGTACTGTCCGTCGGCGAAACCCTGGAGAAAGATCCGGTCCGGTTATGGCTGAATTTGCCGACCGCTTTGGAATCTAGTAGGTGTGCGGAGGCATGTTTGCTTCTCGTCTCGAGCCTCCTCGTACCCCCAAGCGCGCGGCGATCTTGCACTGCCCCATTCGGCTGCTACGTATTTCCTGACCGGAGCGATCATCGGTGAGCAAGGGTCGAATCTGGCTGATCGCCACGCCTCGACGGCCGAATGCATCCACCGCCGCCTAGGTTACGCTGGGGGCCAAGCCTGTCCGTCGCGCCCGCCAAGCCGCGCCGCCGCTGTCCTCCTTTTCCAAAACATTTTGGGCCCTCCAACCGTCATGTCCCACTCCGCTTGCACCACTCATCATAGCCGCCTCTTGGCTGATACTGACCCCGTACCCACCTCCCACACGTCCGTCGCGCTTGGCGGAGCGTTTTCTGTCCCCCGCGATGCACGCGGGTGTCCGCGAAGGCCCTCATCCGTCCGAATGACCTCCCTCACGGGGCATGGACCTGCTGGAGCCCGCGAATCGGCCTTTTCTTCATTGGCTCCGGCAGATGGTGACGATCGTTTGAGGAAAAGCCGACACACCAAAGCCGTCATGCCCAGCGGCCGCCGACTCGGTTATCTCTGGTAAGATCGAGTGATCTGCATGATTCCTCACGATGTCAGCCTTCCCGCCTTAACTTGGCAGCCTGCTCTTTATCCGTTGCCCGCAAGCCTTCTTCACCACCGAGCTGCCGAACGAGGAAGACTGGGATACCCATCCGTGTCATGAAGTCCCTCCTCGTTAGCGCTTCGCCGGAAGTGATACAGATTGTGTCATTGTGCTGGCATCCAAGGCTGGAACGTCTCTTGTGGGCCCGCATCACTTCGAGATCGATCTTCAAAGGGCGGTCCCAAGCAAGGGGGCTGGGGATAGACGGAAGTGCTGCACATGGCAGTTGAATGTACAGCTTTTGTTGAACGCGTGGTTTGCAGCCGTCGGTGCTACCGTACCCTCTCATTGCTGGCCAAGGTGACGCGCAATGCATGTAGTAATGGCGACAACCTGAGGTTTGTACCGTGTCTACCCGGTTCCCCAGCAGATTGGTCAGCATGCGGGCTTCCTCTCTTGTGGGTTGCGGCCGGCGCCTTGCAGGTAGGTTTCGATCCTCTTCGTCCTCCGCAGTAAGTCATCCACTCAGGGCCGAACATCATGCCGTGCGTATAACCACCACGACCCATGTTCATATCAATTTCGTGCCCAAAGCCCTTCAAATGTGGATCTTTATACTGAGTCTGTCTGAGCCAGGATCGCAGAATGGTGGTCCGCACAAGCACCTTCAAGAACACGAAGGTCTTGGGCGGAAAACCTTCTTGCCATTGCCGACCCGCCAACGTGGTCTGTTCTTGCCAAGGGTTTCGGGCTGACTCAGTCGCAAAAGTCGTCTTCTCGGCCATCGCTCGAGCTTCCTGGCGAGACTATGATAGTGGAACGTTTCCCTTCGTTTCCTCACCACAAACTTGGCTTCCTTCATGTGAGGAGGTGGAGATGCCCAGCATTTACTCTTTCACAGGCCGCTTCAGCCGAGTGTCTGGGGCAAATCTGGAATTCCGTGTAAGTGACATGCTTTGTTGTGAAAGGAAGCTAATCGCAGAAAGTTGAACCGGTGAGGCTGCAGCGTTACACGCAATCGACCACGCTCCCAGCTCTTTTTCTTTTTTTTTCGCGCTAGCCGCAAGACCGGGACGTAGTTCCGACGACACTCTCGAACGAATTGTCGAACCTGGTGGCCCATGTGAAAGCTGTCGATAGAGAAAGCCGGGAGTATGAAAAGTGGGCTGCGGGGCACTGTAACTTCTCCAAGAGTCGGCACTGGAACACGGGCAGCGCTGACCCGCAACGACTGCACTGGTGAGCTGCGGATAGGAATGAGCGGAAGATCAACAGCATCCCGCCTCCAAATACGATGCGCGGTAGCTATCATCAGCTTAACCGTCACATCGTTTGCAGGTGAAGGAGTCGATTTTTCTGCGCCAAATCCTTCTTTTCCAGCGAGCAAGACCTGACCAATCGACCCCCACTTCTCCGGTCCGGGGCCATCGACGCGGGAAGGCTTCCAACCCAGTTCGCTCACTACAGCAGACTGCCGTCAACGACCCAAGATTCGTCCCATGTCTGATCAAGCAAACAAAGATATTGGACTAGCGAACCAGCAGATCGAGCGTCTGAAAACAAGATGCCCGTCACATCTCCCTTTGTTGCGGAGCGACTGCGTCGGTGCACCCATCCAAGAACGAAGGCGCTTCTGCTGTCGTCACCCAGCTTACCCCCAGTCACTCCTTTAATTTCTTTCCCCGATGCAATGTGCATTGCAGTTGCAGTGCAGTACATGCCAAGATAAGCACCAGACAAAGGATGTAGAGCATCTCAGGCATCGCTTGCTAAGAATAGCGGTTTAGGGTTTCCGGCGCGCCCGTCTCAACAAATTGCGGTTTAGTTGGCGATGATAGGTCGGTACGCGTAGTTGCTTCGCACGGCGCTTCCGTCAGGGACCGAACGGCAGGCTGACATTGGCTCACGCCAACAACGAGAAGCTCAGCTCGTCGCAGCTGGCGCGACTGGGCCCCGTCTCCCTCTCTCTCTGGCTGCGCCGCGGCAAAACCATTTTTCTGGCGGCACAATCACGTGCCTTCGATGCCTCTTCTAGAACACGAATGGCTTTTTTGCCACTGTCACTCGTATCATGAGAAGGCGTCATGATGGTTGAACCACCAAAAGGATGGCGGGAAACGACGAGGCGATGACGCAAGAGGAACCGGACATCGAGGCGCACGAAAGCCGGAAAAGCGACCGGAGCTGCGGACCCAGGCGGAAACAAGCGGTCGCGGGGCGGGCCCCCCATCGGCCGCCTTCGTCAGGGACTCCATGGCGGCACGTGCGGAAGCTGACCTTCTCGAAGGCGTCGTGGAAGATTGACAAATTCTGGGCCTCTTTCCCTTCCCTTTCCCCACCCCGTTTGACTGCTGTCAGGGTTGTGGCTCCACCGGCGCAGCCGCCGTGACGTAGAGATGGGGCGCATTCGAGCAGAACCAGCGATGACTCGAACCAGGAAAAGAGTCGTCGTTGATTGGACAGGTGCCTGATCTGATGGGCGCAGGGTGGCGACGCCTGGAACGATCCGAGCACATGGGAAATTTTCGAAACTAAGGTTCATTGGCGTTCTGCCGGACTGCAGATGTCCCATGTTCTTTTGCTGACGAACCAGATTTCGCCTTCAATTTTCCATTTTCTCTTCGCGCCAGGCTCTTTCCTTCGCCCCGAGACCCCGAGACCGGGCCGCAGCCGTTGCGCGGCGGAGAGGCTTCCGTTGCTTGAGCTGATCTTCGAGCCGTACAAGCCAGAGCTGACGCCGACTCGCCACTGCTCTACCACTCAGTCGGCGTCGGAGGCCGCGGCAAAGCACGCGAAGAAGTATTGGCGTGAAGATTGATTTTGCTTTTCTTCGTCCCCCCATCGGCGTTTGGGTCGGCTCGCCCCAATTCGCTTCCGCAGTCCTGCATGAATCGCCAAAAAAGATAAGCCGAACAGGCGCCTCTTCGGCGGACACGGTGCAAGAACCAACGAGTCCCTTCTTTTGTGCTGACGCAGGGTCTCTCCACCCATTCGTCGTGTTCGGGGCAGCACCCCCATTCGCGCCGATCATTCTTTCGTCATACTGCGTCTGTCACGGCTGGCTTCCCGCTGGACATCATCATCGGCAATCACCCCCACCGGCCGTCTCCAGCTGCTCATGGCTGCAAGCGTCGAACGAAGCAAAAATGACTCGGGAATCTTGATGGCGATCTTCGATAGGCGTGCAGCAAGAATTGCGCCGTCCTCCACCGGCGGATCCGTGATGATGACAAAGGATGACGCGAGGCGAACCACGTATACGCCGAGCTTTCTTGCCGTCCTCGTTCCAATGGAGTAGCTGGCCCTGCTCTTTTTTGCTTTCTGCACCTTGCGGCGAATGTCTGCTCGCATCGGAAAAAAAAAAAAGGGAACCAGTCGACTGCATTCTACGGTTTGCTGACAGGGGACAGTTTCTTCAATTGCGGTGCTGCACGTTGACAAGAGTACCGAATCCTACCTGTAGATGCAAGTCCTTTGGGACAAGTCCGCGCGCTAACTAATTGATTAACACAAGAACAGCTACCAATTGACTCACCTAGGAGATACGCGGCACGAAAGAGGAGCCGTCGAACCATTCCGCTACCCCATCAGTGGCCCGTCGGTTCTACCCGCTGGCAGAGATGCGGGGAAGGGAACACAAGAAAGTATCCAGACGCAAGCGAAGCACATCGAGTTTGCGGAGTACGCGTCATTTGACAGGACCCCGTTATTGGCGCACGCAGCGTGGCGGTGGCAGTAACTGGGAAAGCGGGAGAACCGGCGCCACGGAGAGGCTTTGCTCGCTTGCTGGCGTTAAACCCCAGCCATGGGTCGTTTAACGGGTCCGGTTTCTCTTCTCTTTCTCTCCTATGGCGGCCCGGGGGTGCAGCACAAACATAGCGTGCATTATCATGCGTGCGGTCTCCTGTCCTTGTTTTGGCGCAACCGCATTAGCGGTGCTTTGCCAGCATTGCGGCCACGGCTCGCAATGGAGGTGGGCAGGGGAAAGGCCGAAGTAGGCGTCCGGGAATAGCGAAGCGTGCGAAATGGATGCCCGAGGAACGGAGACTGTGGCTGAAAGGCGGTCAGGCCCATGTCGTGCTGTCGTTAATTTAGACGACGTGATGCGATGTGGCGGGCGGCGGCGGCGGTGGTGTTGTCGTGGTGCTGGTCAGGCCAGGTCAGGACCTGCGATCTCGCGACTGAGAGATGAAAAACTGAAGAGCGCGTGAAAGGTTTGAGATTGATCGGTCTCTTCCCTGCAATTTTCTCGTCGATGGGCGTGCACGGCAGTATTGACCATTTTGACCGTTGCAGGAAATGCAGGCTAAAGTGCTAGCTGGCATTGGCGATGACTGCAAAGGAAGCAAGAGTCGCGTGATGGTGGCGCGCACGTCCGCGTCTTGGGCTTGCTTATTCCCCCGTTCGCGGAGCCCAGCAGCGACAGGGTTGTTGAATGTTAGTGTCCATCCGGGTGGAGACGCCGTTTTTTGTGGAGGCGCGCCTTGGTCTTGCGTCCAGGTAGCCGCCGGCGGGTCCCGTTGGCCCTGTCCTCAACCGTTCTTGCATTGCAGGAGGAATTGGGGGAGGCTGGGCATAACTGGGATCGCTGGCCAGGTCAGTCTGTCTGTACACTTCGTACAACAACGGGCTGAGGGATGTGCACGCCACCGACGAATCTGCCGAGCTACGGGATCGACGAGGCGGCGAAACAGCGGGATTTGCGGTTCGAGGTGTCACGAGAATAACGGCCCGGGTCCGCCTTGCGTCGTCATCAGGCAGTCGCATAAGCACCAGGAATGTGATGGAGACAAGTGACGATGCAGGATGCGCGTCCGAAGGCGCGGATTAGCTAATTGACTAACAGTATACTGCCAAATATGCGTAGACAGTCGGTAGCCGCCATAGCTGCGTATCTACAGCCCGGAGGTAAGCGCGATAACGTGATGCGCTGCGACCAGCAAAGAAAGCAATCCAAAGCCACCGGTGGTCGAAGTAACGCCAGGCCTCCAAAACGGACCGCTCAAGAGCAGCGACAAGCAAGCCAAAAAGCAATTCCCGTAGATCGATATGACTCCCACCAACTCCTTGTGAAATATAAACCCTTATCGCTTATCGCATGTCGTAAGTATGTCCGGAAAGAGTAGAAGCGAAGAAAATGCGAAGTTCAGATGCCGCGTATCGCGACGGTGCGCTCCGAGTTGAGCTTCTCGGCGTTGCGCTCGTGACTCTCCTTCTTGCAGTCCTCGAGGCCCGAGCACTTGTGGTCCTCCAACAGGCGATGACGTCCGCAGAAGTGGCCCGAGCAGAAGCCGCAGTCGCCGACGATGCGCTGCGCCGCATCCTTGCAGTCCTTGTAGCTGCAGCGGATCTTCTTGGGCGGCATGCCACCTCGCACGGGGAGCGCCAGGTGCAGCGTTGAGTCACGGGTGATGTTGTAGTCTGCGAGGGTCGAGTCGGCCGCGGTGAGGTGCTTGCCGGCGTGCACCAGCCGCAGGTCTGACGACGGCAGGTTTGTGCGGAGGGCGAGCAGGCTCTTGAGGGTATCTATCGACGTGTCGGCCGGGATGGTGAGGGGGAAGGCTGCGGCAGCGTTAGCATCGCGAGGCGGCACAGGGGGGGCTGGGTGACGCACTCTCGCCGGCAATGTTCTTGACGAAGATCTGCACCGAGTCCTCACAGTCCCAGGCGGACGAGGACGAGGAGATGGACGAGATGCTGTTGGAGCGCATTGTGGAGTGTGGCAGGCGGGTGAGGACGTGGTGTTGGTTGGGGTGCGCGGCGAGGTCGAGGTGGGTGAGGAGATAGGTGTAGATGGCGAGGCGATGGGGGCGGCTGGGGGTTATAAGTAGCTGGGGCGCGGGTGGTGAATAATCAAGGGACGGTGAAAGGAGGGCGAAGAGGCGGCTCCGGGGGGCTGATGACGAGAAGAGGGTGTGGGCGGCGAGGCGTTAAGAAGCACGACCTGGAAGGGCCCTGCTGTGCTGTGCATCATCTGGCCAGCTCCCGCTGCAGCGCCCCGGCTCAGGCCCTGGCAAGCACCGCCTGTGGCTCCGCTACTCGGACTACGTGCCGGCCGAACGCCTCGAGTCGCCGCGCCGGCTCGCTTCCCATTGCGGCACTGGCCCTGCGTCGTCCTGGGTGCGTCGTCCATGCACCCACGGCTGCCACGTATCGGCCGCGCCAACGGTCATGTGCACGCGGTCCATCAGCATTCGTCCAGCGCAGATAAGACGAGCCGATCGTGCGCCTAGCTCAGCGCCGCCGAGCAAGCGCCTCGCGTCCTGCGGCTCTTGCAGCCCAGCACCAACAGCCCCGGCCCCGGCCCCCCAGAGCACGCGCTCACGTTCCGGCTTCGGCTCGTCAAAGGGCGACAGCCTGCGACCTCAACAGCTCCCCTTGTTTGCCATGGTCGCACCTCTACCAAAGCCAACCGGGGCCGCCCATGCGCCCTAATGCACGACATCATGCATGCAGCAACCCGAGCACCCCCATTCTTGTTGTCACCGCCTCGTGTGCCACCAGCACCCCAATATATGGCGATGCAGGGGCGCTGCTCCTCGGATGACCTGTCGTCCTGGCGAGACGGCCGCCTGATTAGCTTTTAACTCGCCCTTCATCCCATGCTGGACGGCGACATTCCCGCCAGCCCCGCGCACCTGATGCGCTGCAAATCAATCCAATCGCTGCGCGACACGACCAGCAACCGCCTGTGCTCCATTGCTACCGCAAGCATTCTACCGTCTACAACATGGCCTTTGGCATCTCCTTCATCGCCTGTCTCACCCCGAGATCGGCCAGAATCTCCTCTGTGCCACCCAGGATCGCGTCGAACTTGTAGCACCGGTGGAAGTGCTCCACCACCCTTCCCATGCCCGACTGGGTGATGCCACGCCCGCCAAAGATGTTGACCGCCTCGTCCGCAACCTGGAGCGGCCATCAGCAGCTGAGGGGGGGTTGGGGGGAAATGGGTACTCACTTCGTGCGCCGAGCGCGTTGCGAACGACTTCAGCAGCCCGATGGGCCCGCTCAGGTGCCTGGCCTGCTGCTCGTAGGTCATCTTGCACATCTGGTGCGTGATCTGCTCCAGCCACGCCTGGTTGGCCTCGACGTGCGAGATCATCTTGGCCAGCCTGCCATTCCTCTGTCAGTCTAAACTCTACAGCGTCAAGAGCAAGGGATACGCACTTCTGCCTGATGACCGGCTGTGCGAGTAGGTTCTTGCCAAAAACAATGCGCTGGTTCGACCACTTGAGGCATTCCTCGACGATGATGCGCTGCCAGCCGATGACACCGCAGCACATAGCCCATCTCTCGTGGTTGAAGTTGCTCATAATCACAGTGAATCCCTTGTGCTCCTTACCCAGCAGGTGGTTGACCGGGACCTTGACGTTCTCGAACTGGATGAATGCAGTAGCGGCGGCCGTGGAGTACGACGTCTTGATCGGCTTGGTCTCGACCCCTTCGCCTCTTTCGACAAGAATGACCGAGAATCCCTTGTCCGTCTTGCAGCCCACGACAAAGTAGTCAGAGAACATTCCGTTCGTGATCCACTTCTTAGTGCCATTAATAATGTAGTGCTTGCCGTCCGGAGTCTTTGTGGCGGTCGTGCGTATTCCAGCGACGTCGCTTCCTGGAACATGCATCAGTCTCAAACGGATAAAGTCAGCTGCAGCGGGCAGGCCCCCCATCCCCACGTACCGGCAAAGGCCTCGGTAATGGCCAGGCAGATCTTCTTCTTCCCGCTCAAGCACTCTTCGGTCACTTTAGCCTGCAGCGCCTTATCGCCCAGCCACTGCCGCACGGCCGTCAACGAGATCATCATGCCAGCCATGTTGCCGTCCTGGAAGCCGCGCGCCTTGGGCCTCACCGACTCCTGCGCGACGACCAGGTCGTGGAAGTAGTCGAACTCTTTACCGTCCACGGCGCCGCCGAGCAGCTGGCGGCCGTGCAGGTGCGGGCCGGGCCCCAGCTTCATGGCGAGCAGGTTGGCCTCGGCCATCTTGTCGATCAGCGCCTGGCTGATGTAGCTGCCGTCGCGCTCCTTCTCCTGGGCCTCGGGCGTGACGTGCGTGTCGGTGAAGAGGCGCACGGCGCGCTGCAGCCGGCGGTGGCTCTCGGCGTAGTAGGGGCTGTGGAACTGCGGCCGCAGCCACAGCGGCTCGGCGTAGGGCACCTGGCTCAGGTCTCCCGGCTGCGGGTCCACGACCTCGGGCTTCTCGCCCGCCAGCACGCCGACGCAGAGCTGGGAATCGTACTTTTGCAGCACCTCGTGCCGGTGCAGGTTGTAGAAGGCGGCCGTCGCGTCGGTGCCGGCCACCTGCGCCAGCACCACCGAGCCGCCCGGGTGCGCGTCGACGAAGTCGGTCAGGTCGTAGACTTTGTGGTCGATGATGCACCAGAGCGAGTCTTCGGTGTTGTGCTTGGCGACCTCGTCGCGGGTGATCTCTTGGTGTGGCATCTTTGCGGTGAATTGGGTAAGGAAGTAGTCAAGACACGAGACAGGTGGCTTCAGTAACAACAGGTTGTCAGTTGGTGCTTCGGTAGGGGAGATGGATTAAAACACACAATGCACAGCTAGAGTCAGCGAGCTCCGAGACAGGTAGGTTGATCGACCGGGAGTGATAATAAGGACACGGGTAAGAATGGAACGGCACGAGGGCAGCTACGAAGAAAAGAGAAGAAGAGGGGAGGATTGTGGGGGGGAAGAGCGGAGGTCATATTAAAAAAGGTCTACATGGCTGCATCTAGCATGAGCCGCCGAAGGGACCTACATGTGGTTCGAGTCCGGGGTAGTCCAGAAAACGCCCCCCAGTCCAGCCCCAGCCAACCCAGCCAGTCGCGGGGGATGGATTGCATTTTGCGCGATGCGAGCCGACCGGAGGCCGAGGCTCATCGGACCTTGGCCAAAGCTCCTCATGCAGGGTGCGCCGCCGCCGCTCCCCGCGGAGCCAATCGGAGCGCAGAGGATTACGATAGCACCCCTGCCGCCCCTCTCCACTCCGCACAGCTGTCCGCCAGCTGACGATTGTTGTTTACTGATAAAGACCCGAGGCGATGCGACTGATGCTTTTTCCTCCGAAACAGTATAAGGTTCCTCAATTTTGACCTGCCGGGTGGCGTGAGGGTCGTTTCATGAGAAAGAAAGTTCTCTCAGTTTCCCGCAGGTGCTTGTGGCCGCGTAGGCGCCTGCTCTCGGTCGAAAAGCTTACGCCCGAAACGGAGGAGACACCATTTTAGTGAGCCAGAACAGCTACTCGAAGGCGAAGGGACAAATCGCTTGCAGGGATGGCTTTCTGCTTTACGATTTCTCTCTTCCATATCTCTGCGCCTTTAAATCCCACGTAAAACCAAGTCCGTGAACACTCTGGGTTTCTCACAGTAACATTGGCGGGACGGCGGTTACGCAAGAAGCAAATGTAACGAATGTCGTGAAACGTAACCATTGGGGTTCAATCTATCAAGATAGTCTTCAAGAAAAAGTAAAATCTAAATCTGATACGGTAGAGAGAGTTCCATCAAGAAATTTCCCGTCGTCTCGGTTCTTCTAAAGACTGTCAAAGAAAGTGCTTCGGTGCGTTGTAAAAATCATCCTTCAGGCGTCGTGGATTGCCATTAAATGGACTCCCGTGAATTTGGCGGTAATCAAGGGTATTGGAAGCTGGGTAAATCCTGTAATCCGACCCTACAAATGACTGACTACGAGCGGAGTGGAGATTGGGTGTTTGAAGCGAGAAAGCCTTCGTCCAAAAAGGGTCCTAGGTGACTGCGGGAAAACGATTGCATAACATCTGTCTCAGACAAATGCTGTAGGTCACTCAGACATGTCTTCCTCGTAATTGGGGCGCTGGGTCAAATAGTTTCGGCCTGGCTCACATATGCTCAGGTACCACAACCTTTTACACCTCTCGTGTAACAGCATACTTGCTGTGCTGCCGGACAAGGTGACCCCACTTGTACAGGGCGTACGGAATAGGCGTCATCAGCGCTGCGATGCAGGCAAGGATGGTCAAAGTATAGGGCACCCCCATGTTCTCGTAGAAGGGAATGCCGACGACGGTCATTCCTCCGGCGGCGAAGTAGCGCACGAGCGTCACGAAGGTGAGGGCAGAGGCGGCGTACATCTCGTAGGAGTCGATGATATACATGTAGGCGGAGAGGAAGATGCCGATGATGCCGTAACCGAAGAGGGCGGTGGAGATGATGGGAGACCAGATGCTGATCGAGGCCCTCGCGGTCCAGCCTTGCCAGAAGAGGGCGATGGGGATGGCGGGGGCGGCGCCGAGCATGGCGTACCACAGACGGGTTTCCGGGTTGAACATAGCGGCGCCTTTGGCGTTGGCGCGCTTGAGGTCTTTGACGGTGATGCGATAGACGACGGGGACGAGGAGGACAACCATGACGATGCCGATGAACATTGCGACGAAGATGATGTTAGTCAGCCCCTGCGAGATGCCGTAGGTCTTCTGGAAGATATAGGCGTAGCCGTCCAGGAAAGTGAAAAGAACGATGTAGATAACAGACAGGTAGAGCGTCATCAGTATGATAATGGGCTCCGTGACCATCAGGAATGGCCTGGTCATCGCAATTTTCAAGCGGGTAAACAGGGTTGCTTCCACGATTTCGTGCTCGGCTTGGAAGCGGTGGTCTCCCGTAATCTTCCGGAGGTGTTGAGCCTTCCATTGCAATAGGACTGGAGCAAAGGTCTCAGGCATGCAGAAGAAGAGCATGGTAAGCACGAGTCCCGAAGTGATCAGCATGATCCATTCAGACCACCGCCAGCTGATCAAGGGCGATGGTCCGATGTAGGCTCCAATGACAGGGCCCAGGACCGGTCCGCCGAATGCAGCAACTGCAAAGAGGGGGAAGCCCCACGTCTTCTCAATGCCATTATACATATCCGACACGGACCCACCGGCGCAAGTCAATGGGGTTGAAGCGGAGCAGCCCGCCAGGAACCGGAAGACAATCTGAGCGCCGAAATTGGGGGCGAGGCCGGCTGCCATGATCCAGATGCTGTAGACGGCGAGGGATCCCATGTAGACGATGTTCCGTCCGAAAGTCTCTGAGAAAGGGCCTGCTACGAGAGAACCGCAACCGAAGCCAATGAGGAACATTCCTGTAAGAGAGTCAGCAACCTACCCGCAGGCTCATGGTAGTTCCTACCAGTCGCCAGAGTTTCCGCAACTTCGCTGACTCCGAACTCGGCTGCGCCCTGAGGCAGGATGGCGGCGTCGATGGATGAAGCGGCGCAAACGGCGAAGGCAACGGCTGCAATTTGAAGAGTAACGCCAACACGCTTGGGAGTGCTCCAGTTTCGAGGGTTGAGGGGGTCAGAATCTCCCTCCCAACCAACAACGAAAACCTGCTCTCCTTTGCCTTCATGGGTTCGGCGGTCGCGAGCTTCGATGCCAGTCAGGGAGTGGCCGAGGGCGGCTCTGGCGGTGTACTGGGTTCGAACAGTGGCAGCGGTATGGACGCGGTCGACGGCGACGGGCTCAATCTCCTGAGACGTGGATGAGTTACTGGACGAGATGGAAACAGAGTCGGTAGAACGACCAGGTGTGAAAGTGTCCTCTTTTTCCTCCTCGTCCGCCTTCTCCTCTTCCTCCTTTCCAGCCAGATCTCCTCGTTCCTTTTCGGACTGCACCGACGGAGCACGGGACTGCTCAGGTTGAGGGCGGAGGGTGATGGTATTCGCCTTCTCCAGATCACGCTGGATCTGGGCTTGCGCGGCCAGGCCGAAGCGTCGGTACTGAAGAATCGACTGCATGTTGCAAGTTTTTTGGGGCGCGAAAAATCGACGGTGGAGGGGCTGCAGAGGGAGGGGGCCACAATGAGAAACAGAATATTTATCAACTCCACCCTGGCGGTGGCATGGGCCAGGCTGACTGCTGAATATTTCTAAGCGGTGACGTTGAGGGACCGAAAAAGTTGCCGCAATAAGCATCTAGACGGCAACCGGCATCCCCGCCAGAGGCCCACTTCGATCCATCACTAGAGCTGCCATTGGTTACAGCGCATTAGCAGTAACTGATGCAGGCAATTGGCCGAGGTTGCCGAGCGAGTTCGCTGCGCGTGGAGTGAAGTTTCAAGGTCTGTCGTGGGAATTGGAGGAGCCGTCGAGCAAAGTTTGCCGCCAGGAACGGGAGTGAGTGCGGCCACGACTTTTGCTATCTTAACTCCGCACCCAGCACCCACACCCTTTGCATGCAGCGACCCGCCTTTTTTTTTTTAAAAAAAAAAAAGGACAAACATTTGGGGTAGTTACCAAACCTGGCCCCATTCATATACGAGAACCCCAAACTCGGCCCCGAGAACCTGAATCCGACCCCGAGGACACAAACCCGACCTCTCCACCAAAATCCACCGTTTTTAATGCTTCGTAAAACTGTCCTCGGGATCGGCTTTGAGTACTCGGGGTCGGGTTTGGGTCCTTGGGGTCGCCGACGGGTTGGGGTTGAGTTTGGTAATCGCACCCTTTGCGACCCACCTTTTTTTGGAGAGCAAACAGGCTGCTCCACGCGGCCTCTCCGGTCGATCGCCGACAGGTCCATGCGCTTCCCGGTACCTCTCTTCCGCATCGCCTGAATCACATCGACAATCGCGACCAAAGAGGGCAGTGACGCATAGAATCATCCCAAGGGTATTGATTATTGAATTCCGCTGACGAGTGTAGATTGGACGTCATTCTTCTCACTATCGGCAAGAGAGCTGGATATCGTGGCATCCCTCTGCTTCATCTGCGATAGAAATTCAGCGTCCAAACAAAACAAAGCAATGTCTTCTGTACTTAGCAGTCATTCCCCGATGTTCTGGCTCTCTGGAATCCTAGGCCGAAACCGTCATGGGTGCCGTCGACTTGGCATTAAACGCAGAAAACACTGCACACTGTCGAAACCGGCAGCAGAGCCGTAACTTCGCACGTCGCAGCAGGAAGAAGAAAAGAAAGGAAAAACTGGGGACAGGGTGTGGTGTGCGGGCGTTCATTCGATAAAGTTTGCGGATGTGAGCAATCACATTTCAGTCCCTGCGCCTCTTTCCCAGTTCCTCGTCCGCCGACCGCGTTCTTCCCTCGACGTCCTCCTCGTCCTCGTCAACCCCTGGCCACAGCACTTCTTTCTTCCGAACTGCACCCATCGTCGCTGCTGCCACGAGCAACCATGCAACCACCAGCAGGATTGTCATTGCACTCGTAACCCCCTTGATTCCGTCACTGTTTAGCGCGTTTCCAATCTGGACCGCCGCAATGGTCAACCCTGCCTGCGGGAAGATGAAGCTCCAGTAACTCAGTGTGAATCTCATCTTCTTCCACCCCAAGACGTTCGAGATGCTAGCCAGCGCGAAGAACCAGAACCCGAGCAGCCATAGGAACACCCCGGCCGGCAGGCCCACAGCCCTCCACACCTGAGCCGCCGACGTACCCTGGACGCCCAGGAAGTCCGGAGGCAGGATCTTCGGCGCTATCGAGCCGACAGCCACGAACGTATTCGACGTGTACGCCGCCGGCCCAACCGCAACGTACATACCCGGCCGCTCCTTCTCCGTCGGGATGTCGCTGTTGATCAGCCGCGTGAAGTACAGCGTGTACATCATGAAGGCGATGCTCCACCCGAACCCTTCGAACATGAGCCCGCCGATCAGGATGGGCAGCCCGCTGTCCGGTGGCTGCGAGTACTCCAGCCCCGCCCCCAACGGGCCAAGCACTAAAAACGGATACGCAGGCAGTAGCCACGCCGGCATCGCGTCGGCCACCGGCAGGCTCCGCGTGTCGAAGATGACGTGGTATTGGAATATCACCACCAGCAGCGCGCACCCGGCGTATCCCCAAAAGAGAACCTCGAGCGTCTTGACCAGCCAGAAGCCGCAGTACGGAGTGCCGTAGAGCTGGATGTTGTAGATGATGAATGCGATGGAGACCCTGTTGGATTCTGGGGTAAGTATATCACGGACTGCTCTGGGCTTGGAGAGAACCTACCAGAATGTCCCGAAGAAGAATGATTCCCGCGGATGGTGCAGAGAAAGCCCCAGGGAGCCTGGCTTCATCGCGAAACGCATCGCTATGCACACACTGAATGAGACGAACAGCACCAGATCTAAAATGAAGAAGATCTTTCCGACGGTGAAGAGGCCGTCAAATTTGAAGGGCTGTTGAGCCAATAGTACGGCCATGGCGCCCGTTGCCATTGTGCATTCGAACCATGCCTACTTCATCAGCGAAGCGAAGATGGGTGATGACAATCTCGGCCTCACCCATGTAAAATGGCCGATCCGCTCCTTCCACGATACTTCACATGGTTCTGAGTGTAGGGGCGTCTGGCTGTTTGATGGACTACCTGACTCTGACCTGGACCGTTCTGCCATGTTAAGTTTGACAAGACTCGCAGGGGCTTAAGGCGGATAGTGTTTGGCTGTTTCGTGACAGATTGGAGCATCCTTTTCGGGGAATATTTGTCCATCCATTGTGGTTTTGGAGCAGAGTGTATTGAAATACGTCACCAAGACACCACAAGCGTGAGCACTATACCCCAGCCGTGCACTCTGCCTGAACGTGTAATCCTTTAGCGTGACATCTGTTTGAGATCCGCAGACATTACGGATGACACGGCCATCGGAGTATGCAAAATGCATCATTCAAACGAAACCGCATGTCCGAAGTACGAGGCCTGTCAAAACATCTTTGACGAAAAGCATGGTGAGACTAACCGCGGCATCTACGTCATCTTGAGCCTATCTCCACAATATCCACAGAAGCTTGTCTCTTCATTATCGCATACACAAAGCCAAGAGGTGTGTGCCTCAGCGACAAGGAGTCCGCCACCCTGACTTGTGCCCAACCTTGCCTTTTCCTCATGCGGCCATTCTATGATGCGGTCTGGATAAATATGTGTCAGCCGTCCCGCCCGTCCCCTCGCCTTTCTAGATTGTGTGATCGTCGACAGGGTTGAGGCGGGTATGGCCGCGGGATCACGTCATGCGCTTTAGCTCCCGCTTTCGCAGCGGAAACCCACTCCGCTCCGTCGCTGCCAAGACTGTCCCGCTGTTGGCGTGAGTATCAGCATTGTTAATCTTCCGGACAAAATGGTGAAGACGAGGGGGTTTGTTCAATCATCGCGAAATTCCTTCAGAATCACCATCTGTTATTTAATGCCCAAATCGTAAAAGATATATTCGAGGCCTGTCAGGAGAATTAAATCCCAAAGAGAAGCAATAAAAAGATAGTTGGTTAAGTCATCCTACACCGAGTCTCAAGTCCTGAATCTCGAAATTTTTGGCAGTGGTGTTTGAAGGGGATATTCATGATTGTTCCCGCAAACCGCGCAGATATTCGGGAATTCTGACCCGCCAGAAGCTAGGCGTGTCCAATTGCTTTATCATATGGGTTAGAAGCAATCTTCGGGTGATTTTCAACAAATTATAAGGTATTCGCGTTGAAATATTTGCGAACTGCGGCGCCCAAATCTATAACTGTTTCGATTAGTAGTCAACTGAAACGGTTTATGACGTACTAAAAATAGACCTTAAATTTAGAGAAATTTTCTGATCATCGAACCACTTTTCACCTAATGGATTCCACCAATGCATTCGCTCTGGTTGCTTTGATTGGTGGTGGGTTGCTCAGCCTCATTTGTTGGGAACGCAAGGATGATGTGTAGTTGATCAATGGCTCGCCACGTCGCTACCGCCACCCTCGCCTTGTAGCGTTCTACGTTACATGCACCAATAAAAAATTGTGCGTTCACACCTGAGTGCAAAGGTTCCATTGGAGGTTGCCATGGATGAGCCAGCCACCTTCACAGCTGACTGCAATGCATCGCATGCACTACAATACATGGTCCAATGTACGCATGCTGAATGTGACAGAACGTGGGTGCCTGCATGCTGCATGCCCCTGACTGCCGATGGATAAAATACCACATTCCCCGCAGTAAACTGGCTTGTATGAAATCAGAGCCTTATCCAGCGACAGCACCGAGACACTACCACGATCCGGGTGACAGTACAAAAAAAGAGCTAACCGAAAGCATGGGCGACGACGATACAACATAATAATGCACTAGTATTGAGACAGGGCTGCAGCCTTTTTTTTTTTTTCTCCCCTCAATAAGTCGAGGTTAAAAGCTAAAGAATGCGAAACAGAGCGAAACAGGAATAGACCGAGCGAACAAGGCAAGGAAAAGAAACCCCCATCAAATCATGTTCCCAACTGCACCTTAACGTTCTTGGAAGCCGAAACATATTTCGCTGCAGACGATACCCAATCCGCGGCGTTATACATCTGGCCAGGCCTGAGTGGAGCCCAACCACAGCCGAATAGCATGCGCCAGCACAGCAGAGGCTGAAAACCTAAAAGCGACGACTGTGCATGCCTTTTGAATACTTTTCTCTCACCTTCGCAACTGCTTGCTCTTCGGTAAGCGTCAGCCTCTTGTAATGATCTTTGAGACCACATCGGCGCTGAAATCTTTTTGTGCAGCCATGGTGGAAATATGGGTCGCACTGGAACGGGCCCTTCTCTCCTTCCCTTCTACACTTCTCTTTCATGTGCCGAAGAAGGGACGACTTGCATGTAAACCCACGCTGACAAGTCTGGCACACAAAAGGACTTTCGTTCTCCGACGTCGAGGCTCGGCTTTTCGGGATGCCTGGCGCTCCCGGAAATGTCCAGGACTTCCTACCACTGATTCCTGCGGACATGGGCTGCAAGAGCTCCTCTCTGGCTAACGGCCCATCGTTGCTCGAGGTAATGCTTGAGTTGAAAGACAGGTCTGTTGGTCGGAACGCTTCGTAATATGGATCACCATCGGCAGCGAAGAGCCTCTCTGGTTCGCATCTTTCTGGTGAGCCAACGATTGTTGACGCAAAGTAGGGTCCGCTAAAATGCGTGCGGTTGTGCATTGGGGCATGCGAATCCGAAACGTATGAAGAGCTGGAAGACTGATCGAAGGAGAATGACTCTGGAGGGACGAACGCAACATTGGCATCTTGGACCAGGTCAGGGCCAGCTGAAGAGGCTCGACAAAGGCTAAACGATGCTGATCGTGCCGAACTCCAAGAAGTCGCCCCAGAGGGGGTCGAGCTGGAAGACCGAGATGCCAGGTCTACCGAAGATCTAATCTTGCCTGGCCGGGTATCGACAAACTCAGGATCTTCCCCGGAAAGACCATACAGATCAACCCAGAAGTGGGTTTCCGAGGTAGAACAGTACAGCCATTCACTTTGCATCCAAAAAGGCTGATGCATGCTGGAAGTCGACATGTTTTTGAACTGCGTCTATGATAGAGATGACCTTCCGTTACCATCACACTGCTAGCAAGGGTAAGGGATGATCAATAAGGCCATAGGATACCGCGATCTACTTACAGGAACAAGATGTTTCCAGTTGAGTGGTGATGTTCAACGTTCAACAGGACTTCGAAGGGGATGTAAGGAACTCAGTGGCCGCCAGCGACCTTTCCACTGATATCAGAACAATGGAGAAGAAGTCTAGGGACTATTTTATCGAAATCATCAAGTCCCTGGAGCGAACTGCGCTGCAACGTGTGGAAAACCAAGATGGACGAAAGAGAAGCACGCTTGCTCTGTTGGTTGACAACTCAAAAGACAAGATTATATAGTCTCGTCGTTGAGAGTTCCATCCCAACGGGGAGAGTGATGCAAGTGACGCAAGAGCATTGAGTTGTCAGTGGCGCTGTATCGGATTGCGACACACAGGGGCAGCAGTCAGCACTGGTAGAAATGACGGATGGAATCGGCTTGGAAAGTTTCCCTCGCTCTACAACATGGCACGCCTCACTGGACTGGATGATAGGCGTTTCTTTCGCGGGCCCAGGTAGGCCTGCACCGACACGTCGCCATGGTGTCCTGTGCCTGACGACGACTGGCTCCTCGCACGCCTAGTCTTGCGGTGGCAACCACGAAGTGCATACCCCTTCATCTATCCATCATGGTCTTGCCGTCTCAGAATATGGTTTGGGGGGGTGACGCGGGCGGCTGGTTTGAAGAGCGGTCTGGGGGAGGACGGCGGGACCTGTGGGTGAAAGCGTCATTGAAAAGGGGTGATACGTGGCCCGCGTATGGGTGAACCAGTCTCGGCTGGAGCGAGCCATTCCATTGCGCATGTTGTACATTGGGCAACTGCAAACGTACGGGTGCCCGTTTGGCACGTTTTCCCGGCGTGAGGAATCCCAACGGCAGGCACTTCTCAGTACGGAGGAAGGGGAAAGAAAGGGAAGAAAGTCATCATGAAAGCAGCGGAGAGGGGCTCTACATAAAGGACACAAGGCTCGCAGCAGATCACGGCGCGTGATTCCCCGACAATCCAGCCGCATGCACGCCGCGATATGTGGGAGGGTCAGCTATTTCCGACACCCTTTTCAGAGCCGAGGGTTGGCATGCAACTCCAAGATGGTGTACCGGGACGGGAAAGGATCAATCAGTTTTCTACGGACACGGTACAAGCACGTAGTGAGCGCTCTGCCAAATTTCTCACCCTATGTACATACATTGTGCTGTGCCGCATGCACACGCAAGCATCCACTGATGAAGGAGATCTGTAATTAAACAGTCGTCCCAAGAAAACATGTATTTTCGTTGGCTAGTCTCAGCTGTTCTCGAGATGTCTTTACATCACCAAGTAGTCAGCTTGCACTGGGAAATTGTAGAACAACCACCAGCATGATGAGCATTTGCCCCGCTATTAGCAGATTGAACAGCTTCCGGCAAGGGAGAAATTTGCTTACTGATAAGACAAAAAGAGGCAGCCACGCAGCTTTTCTTCGGGAATGAAGGCTGCAAGACCAGGATGCGATGCAGATCTGCCCTCCTCACCTCGGATCCTCGAGGAAGGCGTCGTTTCCCCACTTCTCTCATCTATATTTCGCGCCGCTACTTCGTATGGATGAAAACTGTACGGTTAATTATCCGTCTATGGCGAGGAGCTTGTGCTGCTGCATCGGTGCAGTGATTCTGCACTCCGCGACGTGTTGAGGGTAGGGACTCCCTACCCTTGTCCGGTCGGCAATGAGCGAGGCGCCCCGCTCCGACGACAGCCTCATGCATGCAGCTGAACAACTACCGCTACGTAAAGCCTACAGCTGAGGAGAACTTGCTTTTCAGGCAGCCTCCGCCCCGCCGCGCCACATAACCTGGTTGATGGGCATGTCGACTGACGCGAGCCTCTTTGAGACGATTGATCTACCCAGACCTTAGCCTTGTAGGTTGCGTCAGCGCACATATGCGCAATGACTGAGATCGAAGCTCGGCGCATACGTAGATTGCTTATAAGTCGATGTTTCGCTGCTGTCCGGGTAAGAAATCGGAGATTCTGAGCTTTGGGTGTTTGGTGATTGAGGCCCCAGAGCAGTTCCGGTCGTACGCACTCCACCTTAGCGAAACGCTTACATCGCACAAGAACACGTAGCTCAGTCGAGCGGTAGTGAGTAGGATCATAAGCAGATCATTCATTCATGAATTCATCAATGCTGCGCCAAGAGAGGCCTAGAAATACTTGAGAACCAGCACAAACATTTCTATACCACTGACTTTTCTCGGGCGCCCATAGTCGTTCAGTGGCTGCCATTTTTCCGGCGCTGTATTGGCTTTGACTTGCTCGGACAACCTTCGACAAACTTTAGGGCCGGGTAATCGGGGGAGTCAATCGGTCCACAAGTATCCTTGTCCTGGTGCTCCCAGAGCCTGTCTGTGCGCGTGAAAACCCTCTGACAACCTCTGCACATGAATCTGTTGCCTGTTCCTGGCCCACAAGTACCATCCATGGAATCCTGATGCCGTTGAAGACTGCCTTTGCTCGAAAACTTTATAGCCTCGCCATCGCGAGTGTGTACGAAGCAGTAAAAGGTTTCACTGGAACGTTTACGAGCAGGCTTGTCTTCACAGAGAATCAGATTGTCTCTTGCGGGTGTACCTCGACAATCTTCCATCTGACTCTGCGGAGACTCCTGCGCAGTATACTGTTCAGTAATTTCGCGGCTGGAAGACCAGCTGGATCCGCGTGACGGTGTTGAGATAGGAGTGGAAGAATCCGTTGAGGGCTGTGTCAAGCCCAGTCTGCCAAGTTCATAGGTCCAGTAAGTGGTCGAGCCGTCCGTGGCCAAAACGCCAAAACCGCTGAGATTGAAGTCATCGATAGGCGAGTTGTCGATGGGCGAGTCCTCCACGGACAAATCATTGGACATCGTGCCTTGACGTCGAAGGAAGGAGGCCTCACGCAGCCGTAACTCATGCTCAGACGGCTGACATAAGGGGCAGCGGCACTCCGGCTCCTCGATGAATGGGTTCGCTGAATCAGGTGGGTAGAGTGAATCAGGCTCCGCAGAGAATCGGGGCGGCGATCCAGAGTATCCAGAATCGGGTGAAAAGCCGGGGCCCTGCGCATGGTACTTAGCTACCTTCGTGTATGCTTCAACAAAGTGAAAGGGAGATTATATTTACACTGTCGCAGCCCATGTTGACGGGAATCTCTATGGAACTCATCTGTGTGCTTCGCTCTTGATTTGGTCTCAGAGCGGAATGTGTTTTTCAATGAATTTATATACTTAGAGTAAGTAAAATGGTGACAGGGAAAACCCATCTCTTCAGAGCAAACGAGATCCATGACGGAACCTCCTAGTCGAATCATTATGCGGTGTTGTTGATGTGGGAAATGGTATTCTCCCGCGTCTGTAGAACAAGATGACCCAAGCCCAACACCATCGTAGGTGTTTCCTGGGAAGATGTGGATCGCATGTGGGAAATTCTGGTAAGCGTCCAATCAAGCGCAAGTGTGAGTTAGCCCCATCACGTTTCCCGCATATCCAACTTTCCCACATGGTAACCGGCTCCTGTGACATGAGATAGCTACACATGAGTTTCATAGCAAATCCTCTGACGCCAACACATCGCAGGATAGCTTGGTTGTCGAATTTATGAGTGGTTCGGTGTTTCTGTCGGGGAATTGAATCTTGGTGACGAGTACGTGGGAAAATAGAGGGCACTAACGTGTTGTTTGGAAGGCGAGAAGCTCACATCGCAAAGTGGCCTCAATAAAACATTTTCGAATGATTCGAGGCAGCATGGCGTCCTCTACCTCCAAAAACAGAAGCGCGTCTCTGGACATATATGCTCCGTGAAAGTCATAAGGCTGAGGCATCAAGCTGCTAATCTGAGGCTCAAGCATGCACCTCCCCCGAATTTCATTGGCAAGCACTGGTTATGCCTCACGCTTCAAGGGTTGGTATGGCTGTGCAGATGCTTCATCCAGAGGCGGCGCTGATGAATGCAATCTAGCGCCTGCCTTGCAGCTGCGCCCTCGCGGCTGCCTTGCGGCTGAACCCAGCTGTATCCCGAAGTTACACATATATCCCAACCCGATTTTTCATTAATCTACGGGAAAGAAGAGGCTTTGCACACATCAGCAAGTGTGTCGATGTTACTGGAGAAATAATTCCCGCCGATTTTGAAACATTGCAGTTTCAACGAGAACTAATCCGTTGGCGGTAGTCGGTGGCGCTTGTCATCCCCGGTTTTCTCCTACACCTTCGTTGGCTGCGCCCGACTAGGGTGTATGCGGGAACAGACGCACATTCGCCTTGCATGCCACTGTCACCCGCAGATGCGCCTCGTAAATGGGAATTGTCTTCCCTTGACCCGGAACGTAATCTGGCGTCGACGTTGCGCTACACGTGATTTGTTTCCCGCATGTTGCCCTTGTGAATACACTTCGGACTTTGCACCAATACCTGTAAGCACTGAAGCGCATGCTTTTTTTGTCTTTATTTTTCCTGCAGCTGCCACCCAACGTTGAGAAAAGATCGGGTGAACAGCCCAAAGAGGCAAGGATGGTCCGCGTAAATCGACTGGCGCTATCTCCTCCGCCCTGCTGCTTTACTACCAGCTCCACTCCCACCTCCCTTGGGTCTGGCGCATTTCTAGTCGAGGAGTCTGTCAGGCATTATTGCTCGTTATCAGCCAACCATCAATGGTGTTGAGGTATTCGACCAATGGATAAGCTTCGATAAGAGCCCAGGAAGGTGTTAGTGGAGTAACAGGGCGGAGTAGACAGACATCGAAATTGATTTGAGATATTCACTCTAAAGAGGTTCACTGTTTACTTCTGCTGCACAAATTTCCAAAAAAAAATAATTTTGGCTACAATGAATCATGACATGTCCAAGACGCTCTGCATAAGTCATGGATAAAAGAAGCAGAGTAAATCAAGAGTGAAAGAATAAAGGCGCACTTCCAAATCCCGATTTTGCATGGGTAAGAAAGTCTCCAGGACTAGTTCCACTACTGCATCATTGTAGTAAGATCTGAGATTGGCGAGCTCGTTGGCCTTTCTTCAAGTTGAACAAGCTAGGCGCTGCTCCTCCCTCTTCCTCTCCCCTCTCATCGGTAGAGCTTCATCCCTCTGCTCCATACATGCTGTTGAAGAATTCGCCGAAGACTGTCTCTGGGCTGATCCGTTTTCTTGGGCGTGGGTCGCAGTAGCATTGTGCGCATTGCGAAGAAAAAAGGCGTTTGATGTTGACAAAAGCCATTCTGAAGCTCGAGAGTACTGGGCTGCAAAGGCAAAGGATGTCAGATATGAGTCAGAAAGTATCCGTGGGCAGCTGATCGTTACCTCTGGTCCAGGGTATTCATGCTCTGCTCAAAAAGCTGGCAATATTGTCTCCAGACGAAAAGACAATCCATTCAGTGGCTGATGAATGAGGCGCAATGTTCGGATAGTTTATAAGGGACTTGAGCAATTTAAATATCATTAGTGCCAGATACCAGGCAAACCAAATTTTACAATGTCAAACCATCATGGCATGTTGTTGATGGGAAAATGATGCCCCACCCAGGCGGAAGTGTTTGCCGGCCAATAGTTCTCAAAGAAAACTGGTTGAGGCAGTGGCACCCGGCCACAGAGCAGTCATGCCCGAATTCCGGCCTAGATGGCCGTGACCGGGGCCTGAGTCAAGGGTGGGAAACGAGCGATGCATGACATCCGGGAAAAGCGGGAAAAACTCAACCCCAGGTTGAAGTCATGTCAGACAATTTTGCATGCGGGAAAATGCTGCGCTGGCGGAAGTGATGTGAGTGCCCTACGGAACGCGTGGAGAAGAGGGGTTAATAATGGCGGAGTATTGGGCGGAACTCGAGGCTGCAGCCTCACCTGCATATGCTGTGGGAAAAATTGTCTTGGCAACCAGTCTCCGAAGCCAATGAGCGCTTGTGTGGTGTCTCACGCCGATGCAGCCAATGGCATTTGTCCCGCGCCAAACGACCGCCTCGTTTCCCGTTCTGCTTACCCGGGCTGTTTCTGGCAGTGCGCATCAATTATTCTGCTCCAGCTCATGATTATCGGATGATAAACCTGTTTTAAAGCTTTGCTCACAAACTCTTAGACATTCTGAGGACGCGGACCTATGCAAGTGTCTGCGGGCGGTGTTTGGAAATCGGGTATTTGCAAAGAAGATGGCGAAGATCACGAACCGTGCTCAAATGAGTTTTCCTGATGGGTGAAGATACTGTGGGTTTCGGTGTGCAAGGCTTCTTTGGGGCGCACAGTTGTGCGTTCGTTGCCTAGAGGTGCGAACCACGGGAATTTAAACCTCTGCTTTCCAAGCACAGAGAGTCAGAATGAAGACAACAATGATCTCTACCAGTCCTTGCATATTGGATTACCTTACCCCAAATTTCACGAATCTTTATGTCTGATACATTCAACCACACGGCGCTGAGCCGGCCCCTCGACCAAATCCGTCTGGTCCGGCTGGACCCCGGGGCCCCGAACGATCCCATTCAATGCACCGTCGAAGTGCACTCTTTGGATAAAAGTCCACACTACGAGGCGCTCTCATACGCATGGGGCGAGTCAGACAGTGGAAACACGATCACGCTTGACAAACTACCATTCATCGTCTCAACTCGTTTGATGTCTGCGCTCCGAAGCATCCGAGGCGACAAAAAGCCCCGGGTCTTGTGGGTGGATGCACTATGCATTGATCAACAGAATTACGACGAAAAGCAAAAGCAAGTGAGCATTATGGGCGCGATCTTTAAAAACTGCAAAAATGGGCTTTTGTGGATTGGGGAAGAGTCGGAACCGAGTGATGCCTGGTGCACTGCCGAAAATCAGAGCGACTGTAATCACTGCCTCCGCCCTCATGAATCTGATGATATCTGCTCTCTCAAAACTCATCAGGTCCAGGAGGACCAACCCTTTGCGGGAAAGCACAAGCCAACACTCAAAGTAAACCCTCGCCGCCTGAGCCTCTCTTCCGCCTCACAGAGTCAGCTCAAATGCAAGCATCTTAACTGCAGATGGCACGGCAGACGACCTCACATCTCGAAAGCTCAAGATTTGATGAAGCTTCTCGAGGACGGCAAGCACCTTCACGAAATTCCCGCCTTGAACCATACGAATCAATCTCGAGAAAAGCTGGATTTCGAAATTATGGAGCCGCTCATAGCACTTGGGGCGCTGATGAGTCGAAGCTGGTGGACACGCATGTGGACCGTTCAAGAAGCGGCTTTACCGCCTACCTCGACTCTATGCTGGGGAAGATATACTTATTCCTTGATGAAGATGGCTTGTTCGGCTGAAAAGCTTTTTTACCATTCGCAGAACTGCTGTTCTGAGTTCTTTACCAATCTCATCCAAAGGTTGAACAAGCTGTCATGTGATGAATCGACGGTCAACGCTCTTTTCAACTTTCAGAAACACGTCCACGCCCTGGACTTGACTCGAAAATGGATACAAGAGCCTGGCACGAAAATAAATCTCATGGACTGCCTCTACAACTTCCATGACCGGAAGTCAAAGTATCCTCGGGACAAGATATTTGCGTGTCTGGGCCTTTCGCCTTCGAACTTTGGCCTTGATGCAGATTACGAGAGCAACGAGCAACAATTGTATCAAAAAATCAGTCTCCATCTGCTTCGCGAATCTCCAGATCGGTCACTCTCGGTGTTGTGGCGAGAATCTGAGCCTTCTGGTCCACATCCCTCATGGGTCAAGGAGTTCAACAGAGAGACGACGGCACTCAATCGACGAGCACGAAGCAGGTTCTACGATGCATCCAATGGTGGATCAATTCAACTTCGGGAATGTAACGACGGTATTCTTTCGTTCCTTGGAACACGGGTAGACATCGTCTTCAACGTGACAACAAATGCTCATTCAGCTTCTACGTATTCCGGATGCAAATTCTCGACTTTCCGTGAATGGGCACAATTTCTTAAATTGAATAAGCATCAAGTCTCTTACCAACCTAGTGTCTCTTGGCTCGATACATTTTCAAGGACTCTAAGCGGAGATATGCCTGAGTTGCGCAGGCAGAGTTCCGGTCTCAGTGAAGAGAAACTGAAAGGTTTTGTTCAGTCTTTGTTGAAGAAGAGGCAGAGAAATGACCCCATAGAGACATCTTTGGCTCAAGAGCTAAATACTTCAGCTACAGGAAGGAAAATGTTCTTAACAAAGCAGGGGTACGTCGGCCTGGGGCCGGAATGGATGCGACCAGGAGACGAAGTGTGGGTTCTCTCTGGAGGCTGTGTCCCGTTTGTTCTGCGGCCTTTGCAGACCCCAAAGCCTGGAGAACATGAAGCGGCGACAGAAGGTGTTCAAAAACATCACATCGTCATTGGCGATTGCTACGTTCAAGGTATCATGTCTGGAGAGGCAGTGTCAGCAAGACCTTGTGGCGACTATGTCTTTCTCAAGTAATTTTTCAAGTCCTATCCTTATATCTATATTATATCCATGTATCTCAGAATGCCAGTGAAGTAGTTACCAGCTCTTCAGTCGCATATAGAAGTCTGGTCCGTGCGGGCCGTTGGTTGCGTGCGAGTCTTCCAAACACTTCTTTATATGACCACCACATTCAAATTTCACTTCCAGGTACGACCATAGGTCGCAGAAAATAAAGCTTCCCGATCCTTTTTGGAATCGGTTTCCGAAAAGACCGATCTGAACGCCAACGTCGCGCGCGCTCCCCAGTGATCCAATAAACATAATCCCGCAACTATCTTCACGAAGAATTCTTCAACCTCTTTCGAATTGACAGGTAACTTCGAAGCGTAGTGAGAGAGGCCCGTCGCTACATGGGCCAAAATATAAAAGGGGCTAATATGGCGATATAGGACAATCAAGCTTCAGAATCGTACTTTGTACAGCACAGCTTGGTAGAACCAATGGCTAGGGTTGATAATCAATTGCACTTCTGGTTGAACTATCGCATGATGGCAGCGGCTAACCAGCTTTTCGGATGAATTACACTGTTGGGTATGGACCGGAACTCAGGCAGCAGTGTGCGGCACAGGAGCCGATATCACAAGACACTGCCTGGAACTGAACCCTGAAATTGACCGCGCATAGCCACATCTTACTTTCAGCTCCGACTGCGCCGAAAATAAATACAATGGTGAAATAAGATCGTTCTTCGAAGGATGAAGCTTCCACCAGTACTCGAGATTCAGACGGCGGAAGCGATGTGAAGGAGGGAAAGCCACAAGGATTCGGCAAACCAGAGCCCGGAAGAGATGACAGAGTCTCGATATAAATCAGCAGCAGAGTATCAACTATCCTGAGAATTGCAGCCTTGAATCTCAATCACGCTATTAAGACCATCAACTCTACTTAAATCTTAGATCATGAAGAGCTTATCCATTCTCCCTTCTTTTATAGTCACTACGGCCGTTATGAATGTCATAATATTCCCGTGCACTCAAAATGTGGATACCGTATCTAGGCAGCAGCTTTCAGAATACCCCGTCCACATGCTGCGTTCTGATAGGATGATTTAAGCGGATCGTATCAATACCCCGGCTCCACTTTACGATGGCGATATTTGGGAAAGCTCAAAAAGCCAATTCACTCTCCAGCCTCGCCACATAACTATCACTCTTTTCCAAGCGCAATCACAGAATGTCAGCGCCTGAGCGAGACTTCAGCAGGGATGGCGTACCAGCCTCCTGGGCCGACGGACAACCTTCGACTTGGAACAGCGAAACGTCTTGTCTCACTCTTTCTAGAGCTTGCATTACGGGATCCATCAGCCCAGATGAAGAATTCTCGGCAATCCTAATCCCTGGGGCCATAGTGATTGCCTCTCTCAACACTGTCACCATCAATCAGACCATCGATCTCGAAGGGACAGAGAGCCCCACACACCATTACCACCTCGAGTGGCAGCCGGGCCGGCAGTACGCACTGCTCTTCAGCACTCCAGATCTCACAACACTCTACCAAATCGACAGAACCACCCTCACGGTCGTTGCCTCTCACCGTCTTGAAAATCGAGCCGTCCCCAGTCTCGCCGCGACAGCGTTCAACCCCTCCGGCACCAGACTGGTTTTACAACATAAACCCAATCTGCCGGCAGAGTCACACCTCGAGGTCTGGACGACCTCCGACACTGCTCCCACCCTCGACGCCACCCTCGACACCGCCCACACAAGCACAAGCACGGCCGCCACATCCTGGCACCCCGCCGCCCCCCTCCTCGCCTTCAGCACCCTCTCCTCAACCACCCCCTCAGCCCCCGCCTCTGCCTCCGAAGATACCACCTCCCCCTCGCCCCCTCTCCACATCTGGGACACCACCGCCCCCACCAACAACAACAACAACCCCCACCCCCTGGCCCCGCCGCCGCCGCACCACCGCCACCTCCAACCCTGGCGCCACGCGTTCTCCCCCTGCGGCACGTACATCGCGCTCAGCGCCGGTACGCGCGGACTGATCTGGCACGCGGCATCCGGCACGCTGCTGGCCGACGTGCGCGTCGCCCCCGCTTGGTGGGCGCGCTGTGTGCCGGCGTGGCAGCCTGCCGCTTCTTCGTTAGAGACCGCCGCCGTTGCTGAGCCACCGCGCGTGGCGTTCGGCGGCGCAGGCGGCGCGGTTACGGTGGTGCGGCTTCAAGCGCGGCGCGGGGAGGATGAGGAGGAGGTGCAGGCGGTGGTGGAGCAGGAGCGGCGGGAGGGGCAGCAGGGCGGCGGGACGATGGAGGTGTTGGCGGGTGAGGTGGGTGGGGTGGAGTGGGTGGATGGGGGGAAGGGGCTGGTGTTTGATACGGGGAGGAACGGGGGCGTGGAGGCTTGGCATCGGGAGCGGAATGTGAAGTGGAGGATTGAACAGCCGGTTGAGGAGCAGCAACAAGAGAAGAGAAAGAAAGGGGTGGTGGCGAGGTGGTGCGAGGGGAGGAGGATGGTGGTCGTGTTGGATCGGGATGTGGGTGTTGTGAGGTTTTGGCGGATGCCGTAGTGACTGTGTAGCTTGTCTGTTCGGCAGTGAACTCCCTTCTTTATATGACACTGCGATGGGAAGGTAGAGAGCGCCGTGTTCTTTCAGTTTAGTATCAATGACGATAAGAAAGTCCCAAGTATCTACGTTTAAAAAATCGAAAGAGAGAAAAACAACAAATAGTACAAGAAGTGTAGAAAAAAAATCAAGTGAAAAACAAAAACTTTATCATGCGTCTATCTTTTATGCAAGTGAAGATACGTAGATAATTCTTTAACAAGATAGAAAGAGAAAAATATATAGAGTTACTTATACTAATTGGTGATAGCGTTGAAGTTTATTATCGCAGCGAGCCTTCAATTTGTTACAAACCAAGAATCTCATGTTTTCAACAGAGGAGCCGCAAGGCACAATATCAGACACACAGACCGTGAAGACGTAAGGAACTAAGGGAGAAGCCAGTACTGCGTTGTACGACTAGCTTTCTCCTCGGTCGATCGTTATCAGGGGTAATTACCAAACCCAACTCTTTTTTTGCGAAAAAACCCCAAGCCCATCTCTGACCAAACACAACTCTTGGACCGTGCAGTTGAACATTCTCTTATTAAAAATATTTTCTTTTTACCATAACAGATATATATAGGCTAACAACAACTTGAAGGTGGTAGGTTTGGTGGAAAGTTGGTTTTGGCCGGTGATAGTTGGGTTTGGCCGGCGATGGCTGGATTTGGAGTTTTGCACATTACCCCTTATTATAACGCTGCACATTCGACCCTTCTTCACAGGCTAGATCAGGTGGTGAGAAAGCGAAAGAGCAGACAATTCCATCAATGCAAACGGGCCCGTGTGGAGGGCGTCCATCCGGCGTCGCTTCGATGAGTGCTCGGGCGAGGAGCGCAAGGACATCAATGCGGGCGGTTGCACCTGCTTCCGACACATGCCAGCTCATCAATATCAAACGAGAACGGCCCGGAATCGCAGTTGTGTTTCCTCAAAGAGAAGGCGCACTAGAGGCGGTGCGGCCCGAGAAACCGAAGTTGCAAGAGGAGAGAGCGCTTCCGGAAGGACCTCAGGACATGTATTGCATCATTTCTCGGCGAGGCTTATTTTATTCTGCTGTTTCTAAAGTGAGCCGCCGAGCCAAGGAAACAGACTCCACCATGGCGGAGGGCTTATCCGAGTGTAGACAACACTTAGCTATAAGATCCGGTCTAGTCTGATATAAACAAGCAATATTCTCGTATTCCTCGCACCATGCTCGACTGACAGCATTGCTTCTCGGCCACGAACAACGGCAATTGTGTTGACCAGGACAACACTATAAGACGCATATACTCTTGCAGTCAACCGCCGATCCCCATCCCTCCCGCAACCCTCAAGCAACAACAACACCAACAAAAAAAAAAGAACCATGCGCTTCACCACCACCCTCGCCTTCACCGGCCTCGCCAGCGCCGCGGCCGTCCTCCAGCCGCGCGCCACGACCTACAAGATCATCGTCGACACGAGCATCTGCGAGGACAACCGCGACTACAAGCCGCAGATCACGGGCACGGGCGCCTACGCGGGCGTCGACCACGTCGACCCGACCATGCTCGACGGCTACGGCTGGACCGACATCCGCCCCGGCGACCCCATCTTCTGGAGCTTCGACGTGCCCGCCGACTACACGGGCCACGTCTGGCTGTACGACACCACCAAGGGCTCCATCCCGGCCGACGGCCTCGCCGTCTACGGTCTCGATATTGAGATCTACAACAGCCCGACGGCGGACAAGCCGAACAAGGCGGCGTTGAAGGCGCTGGGCGATGCGGCGCAGGATGTGCGCCCTGGTCCGCTGAGGACGGCGGCGTTTGATAGTCAGAATGGGGAGGGGAATAATGATTGGGTTTCCAGCACTGATGGCGGGTTTGTGTCGAGTACGATTGTGGGCGATGGTATTTCGGTCGTCTACTGTGGAAATATCTGATGTCGTGTAAATGCCTCTTGTGGGGTATTGTACTGTAGGTCTAAATATGATTCTCGAGCGCACATCCAATTCGTCGAGTGACTTTTGTTACCCAAACACCACATTCGCTTATCCTAGCGTGTTTATACATCAAATACTCCTTTGAAGAAGCATAAGGGTGGCCTCATTTTCATATGAATATGTATCAAAAACTGCAGCAGCGTTGGTCTTTTTTGGACACTGTGGCTTGGCTTGACTTACCTGCAACATCTTCTAGTTTGTCCATCAATCGAGAAGATACATTTTCACATTAAAACAGGTTGTAGAATGATTAAACCGAGCAAGAAAAAGATCACTACTTCCAGGGCCATGCGTTGTCGGACGACTTTTGCTCTCTGTATATAACACCACCAAATCACCACCTACACCACGTACGACCATAGGTCGCAGAATATAGGGCTTCCCGTCCGCTCAGCCGTACTCAAGCTGCGAACCGGCCGATTAGTACTCAAGTGGGTGACCATTGGGGAATCCCGGCTGTTGTACGTTTTGCATTTTTTTTGCCCTTCCGTGGGACCCACCTCGGGCCGGCCGGCACCTGTTTGGGTAACCTCCGTACTGAGCTCCGGGCTTCAGCCGAACCTTCTTCATTTGGGGAGACTCATCATTTCATTGGGTTGCTTCAAAAATCCAAGTTTTGCTGTGGTGCTCACCTGGGGTGGAAAGGCAGTGGTTTCACGTTTTGTTCCTGAATTGTTGATCAGGGTGTTGTTTCATCTCTGAAGAGCAAGTTGAAGATGATGGTCCTGCAAGAAATTTAGAGTTTTTAGACTTTACGAAATTGGAGCTTGTCGGATAACAGGGCCTTGAAACATAGCGTGAGTATGCCTCAACTCTTTTTTGTTTCACAACGGAAAGGAACATGTATGGGTAGTTGAGAAAAATAAATTCACGCTAACCGTCGGCTGCAATCCCCCCCCGTAAGGCCGTGGAGCGCTGCAGACGGAAAGCTCTTATGGCTAAAGATTTAACCCGAGCATGAGGGACAACCTCGATGGCTCGTCGCTGGTTGAGTTCACGGCAATGGCTCTCCCTGCCGGAAGCTGCAGTCTGAAGGCTGAGTTTTGAGGCATGCAAAAGAGGAAGGGTCGGAGCGAAGCAGGCAAGCTTGAGGGTTGATGCAGTATAACCACAAATGTGATGAGATGAATAGAACGCATTTTTCAAATGACACACCTTCATTTATTCTTGACTCCATAACTGAATCGAGTTAATACTAAGCAAACGCAATGAATGACATGTTCGTCAGTGATTTAGTCCTACAGCTCCACTGAGCAAGAACAGTAGGGTGGAGATGACGCGGCCCTGCTAAAAGCCTATTTCGCTCTTCCACTGATTGATGAAGTATGCTTCAGGGCCATGGGAAGACGCAAGAGGCAGGCAAATCGTGGGGTTTGATTGAAGACCATGATGAAATAAGAAAAGTGCTTGAAAAAAAGAAACGTTCCATTGGACGTCGTCTTCAATGTCCCTTTGAATCAGCGACCTATCACAATGGACCTTTGGATCAAGCTACGCGGATGATCTGCCATTGCCGGCTAGTTCAATCTTGCAAACCTTGGTTGACAGATGGACAGAGCCGACGACTAGTTATCTTGTGCTTGGTACGGCATAAGTGGCAGCAAGAAAAGATCAGCAAAGTATGAAAGTTATACAGTGAATAAAATGATGCCATGGTGCATGATGCCAAGAAGCATAATTCTGCAGCTCCGGGCTCTTTCTCCACGTTTCAGAATGACCTACCTTCCGTCCTGACGCAGGGCTGTGCGGTAGGGCAGAGAAGAGCGGCCGTCGTTTTCTAGCGCCAACACCACCGAGGCTAATTGGCCACGCGACCATGGCTGTAGCTCGCAACTGACACAGGGAGCGCCGTATCGACGTAGCTGATCTCTCATTCACGACGTAAATTCCCAGCCTCACGGCGTATCGTCTCGCAAATGCGCATCCACGTGGCAGTGCGGTGGGTTTTGTTCGTGAAATCCTGTTGCAGCAGATGCAAAAAACCCAGCGTTGTGGTGACAGCGGCGGCCTGATCGCCAGGCATTACGACACACCGGAGCTGATTTGATGCCTCGATAGCCATACAACACGGGACGTATGTGTGTCGGTGACGCTCTCGGACGTACGATGGTGGCGGCGGAGGTTTACGGTGTGGCCTCGCGGCGGCGCGTGCCAGGCACAGGGACCCTACCGCTCGGTTGGGCTCGTCTTTTCGCGCGTGCAGCCGACGAGATCGACGGAGAAAGCGCCAAATGCAACGGCGGCGGCTGGTGGTTTGCGGCAGTTGGTGCGAACGACGGGTTATGCGCCGTCGTGGCTGAGGCCGGCCATGTGGAGATGGGGTCGGTTACGACACCAACAATGACAATCTGCCGGCGGGCTGCCTCACAGCCGATATATCCGAAGAGTAGAGGCGGGTGAGCGATTCGCTGCGTCCGCATGACTTCCTGGATTTTCCCGTATAAGGATGGGCGGTGCTCTTGGCTCGGTGACGATCTCGCTTCATTGAGGGCGCTTGGTCGAGATCTGCGACGTGAGAGCTGAGGCCTTACGAGTCAAACTGGCTCCTGCTGCCCGGAGACCACGTCAGCGCGCGCTGCTCGAAGTCGAAGGCAGGCTGAGCCGCTGCGCCGACGGTCGATGTGCCCGGCGAGCCATGCTGGCGGCGCAGTGCCGGGTTCCGATGACGGCATTCTCCAAAGAGGGAGTGTTTGATCGTCAGCCTGGGTGAGAAGACGGGCAGATTGGCTTGGCCATGGCGCGTAAAAGTGTGGCCGATGAGACGGAGGTGTTGAGAGAGTGCGGTGCGAATTGAAATTCCGGAGGATAAGGGTCGGCGATCGCTAAAGGCTTGGCGCCTGCTTGAGACAGCCGAAGGAAAAAAAGATATTGCGCTCATGGCCGGATGCCGGCCCGCGCCCACCTACAAGACCATCTCCAAGCAACTTCCGCCATAGCTTAATTGATCACAAGTGCCGAAAATTTGATAGTCCCAAATAAAAAGTCAAAGCGGCATCGTCATGCGAGCTGTCCACCGAGTTTACCCCACTTTAGGACCTCCGCTTGATGTCTGCTCAACCCCAACAACAACACAACAAGATAGCAAAAAGATTATACTGCCAGACGGCAAAAGAAATGTCCCTACGCAGAATCGAACTGCGGACCTTCGGATCACTACCTCTGAGAGGAAGTCACACTGTTGTAGTATGAGACCGACGTCATAACCGACTAGACCACAGAGACTGTGGGAAGGCCTGTGACCTTCTCTGTTAGGATGCCAGTGGCACCCTAGTCGTGGCAAACCGGCTCGCTTGTTGACTTTATATCAACTGAGCGGTGACTGACACGTTCAGTCGAGGACGAGAGCCGGCAGTGATGAATTCCTTCTAAGCGTCTAAGTTGCTTGCTTTGATTGACAGCAGAATGAACAGAGATCTCTTAAAAAGGGCTGTACTGGAAGAGGGAGCGTGGCGCTGCAAGAAATCTCTAAGGGAACTTACCTCCAGTTGGCCTTTCATCGACAAGACGAATTTCTCCACAACCCATGTCGCACACCTAACTACGTAACACTCGTGGTCCGGTATTCGCTTACATAGCGCTACGTAAGAAGCTGCAGGCCTAAAGAGGCGCGTTATCGGAAAAATCCGCCGTCAGCCGCGGCCCAAAAAAAATCCCGCCGCCACCCCCCTTCGACCCACCCACCTCAACACCTCCACAACACCATCACGGGCAAAAAAGAATGCGCTGTACGACGGCCGGGACTTGAACCCAGGACCTTCAGTGTACCACAAACCCGCTGAATGACGGGAATCGTGTTAGACTGACGTGATAACCAACTACACCACCATCGCTTACCAAGCCCTTTTGGGGCTCCTATTGGGACGCTTGTTGAAAGAGGAACTGCCAACATAGTATATAAAGTATGCATTTTGATCCTACCAAAGCACTAAGCCACCAGGCTGTTCGTTGTCGAGTTGTATAGGGTGGGTAAGGGTGGTTTTTGGTTGGATTCAGGTCCCGGCGGTAGTGGGTTTTCTCGCTGTCAAAACGCCTTTCTGGTTGATGGTAGCAACGTGCCGCTATGCACATATAATCTACAGTGTTTTCTCTACATTTCCACGGCAATATAAGCCACCATCACGTTGCGTTGTGTTGGGATGGTGATGGCGCGGTTCGAACTCAGCAGACGTCAAGCGAGTGGCGGTGCCCCCTCTCGTCTGTTAGTACAGTTGTTCCCGTATGTACTGCAATACTGCGCTAGCTGCGATACAGTACCACGGATACAGTCGAACAGTTGCGTAACACCCAACGTGGTGCGATACAGGCAGATCTCGGTCAAGGGTCTCTGGTCCATCCTCTGTAAGCCAGCCATACAAAGAAGCAGGGTCGGGTCCTCCCATAGCCTTGGCCCTTCATTGGACCACTGCGCAGTCAACAACCCTCCCCAGGCCAGACGGGGTGTAGAAATCTTGGTGACCGAAACGGGGCTTGTGAAAGCTCACTCCTTACTGTCTCTCCATTTGCTACTGTTACCTTTGGTTCATTGAGACCTTCTATGATCACGTCTTAATCTGCCTCGGCAGAGCGCTCTGTAACCGATTTCCCTAGGCTCCCAGACTGCCCATACCGCCTCCACCTAACGAACAACACGAGAAAGACAACAACCTAAAGGTACTCTCCGTTATCTTCCTATACGTTTAGAAGCTATAAAAAGACCTCTTTACGTAGAAGCTTAAATCATACCTTACCTGCACAGTGTAACAAGCTTACTGTACATACAGTTTGGCGTTGATGCTGAAGAATTGTGGATACAATGTTACGACTGTACCCGAACCCGATGGAGCTATGGTTCCTTTAAATCATAGGGCAGCGCTGTCAGTTATTTTTAATCGCTAAGAACATCTCTACTTTCTCCTTTTACATGTTGTGGGGAATTTACAGTCCTCAACCTCGTCAAAAATTATACACCGACAAACATATTATTTCAATCCAAATATTAGCCCGTTGCCGCAGGATCACTCTGTGTACAGAACTAAATGGGAGCAACTTTTTTCAATAAATGCACAGCAGCGTTGGGGGAGTAAGGACGGAATAAGATTCATGGATAGGTGGCCAATCAAATGCACTTTCGAGCTCAAAGAGGTAAAGAAAACGAATAAATCATAAATCTTCGGTCGGCACCCCACCATCTCACCGTCAAGATAAGAAGACAGCGTGCAGACTCATAGTAGCAAGCTGTCCGAAGTTTAAGCTTCTAGTTCAATCATTGGAATGGGCAGGGAGCGCCTTTCACGTTTACTGCCTTCGATATTCTTTCGCCTACACCAACCACCCTTGCATATTGTAAGGCTCCAAACCCTTACACGTTGCGTATATTAGCCTCAAATTCCGAGCTTCGGAGGACTTGCAGATGGGGACCCGATGTAGGTGCACAATTGTCATCACGTGCGCTTGAACTGATCTCATAATGCGAGTAGTTGCTACGACCATCTACCCCAGAGCATTAATACGAGCTTTTAAGTCGATCCATTACGATATTCAGAGTCAACTCTATTTATGCGCAAGCCACAATGTCATTCAGGCCCACGAGGAGACAAGGGATACATGCTCAGCCTCGTTGTGAAGCAAGGCACAAACCGGTCAGGCGACGTGGCGCAATAGCTATCGGCATGGAAGAAGGGCGATTGCAAGCATCGAATGCTTCTGAAAATAGAGCCATTCGATATATTGAACGCAAATATGGCCCGCCGAAACTAGGATGACGATAAAGAATGTTAGAACTACCCTGGACCCTTCGCGTGAATGCTTGGAAGTATCCACAACATGATAATTTTTGGAAGACATCATAACTTCTGTGCCGCTGTGATACACGAATCGTCACATGCAAGGGCGACTCGTTGATGCCACGCTTTGCGCAGAGGCAATTCCGAACCGGCAACGCCGAGCGAGGATAACGCCATTGCCCAAATGCGTATACCAGACCAGTTTGAGATAGCGATAAGGAAGAAAGTCGTGGGTTGCTAAAACAGAAGTTGCGGCAACCATTTTTCAACTAAGCGCCAATTGATGGCAAGCGGACCAGACTCCGCCGAACCGTCATCAACACATCAACCAACCAATCGCTCATATCACCCATGTTATCAAGAATCCTTTCCGTGATCAAGCGCCTCCCCTACGATCCCAAGTGACCTCACTAGTGGCGTCATGTTGGCGACAACCATCGAGACGGCGTCGCGCAAGCGTACCAAGCCATGAGCCGACCTCATCGAAGAAACCCGGGGCCGCCGTTCCGGAATCCGGCCAAGTGTACCTGAACAAGCGGGGCAGCAGAGCAGAGTGTTCGTCACTGATGTCGCAGCTAGCCGGATCGCGGTAGTCGTCTTGGAGGATCAGGGTCCTTGGAATCTGGCGCCCGATGATGTCATACTACGTTATCTCAGCTCTCGACTTCCGCAAGCAACATCATACCCCGCGATGGCTGGCAGCTCTGGCGTAACTGTGCCTATCAACCGGTTCTCGCTGCTCTGTGCCAAGTTTCTAGAAGCCCCTAACTGGGATAGGGATCAAAGAATAGCAACGTAGCGCCAGGGTGGGAGGTGTATATAACACGGCCAGACTCGAGAGTTTACAGGAACCATCACACTCTATCCAACCATCAATCTTCATTCAAACAAATACATCCAACACATTCATCATGGACAAGCTCGCAAGCAAGCTCGGTGGTGGCTCTTCCTCCAACAAGCAGACCGGCAACCAGCAGGAGGACTACCTTGACAAGGGTGCGTATCAGATACTCGACCCCTTTTATCCTATCACTAAACTGATATTTACTCATTTGTAGGTCTCGATGCTGCCGAGAAGAAGTACGGCGGCTCTTGGGGCCAGGACACCGAGAAGCACAGGGCGATGAACGAGAAGATCGTATGTCCTCCAACCAAACCTTATCTCTTCCCGCTCAACCACAATACTAACAATTTCGCTACGTAGACCGATACCGCTCGCGAGAAGTTCGAGAGCATGACCGGCAAGGATGTTCCCGACAAGTTCTCCAACTAGAGGGAGGGAAAGAGACAAATTTCTCCATTGTAATATGGCACGACTTAACGAGATACACCACCTCTTGTAATGATAAAGCGCACGCACACCAGAGGTCCGCCCGTCGTCGGGCGTGATCAATAGTAATTCAAGAGAACCTTACGATCCAATTTGACAGTACCCAACACGTGTACGCACAAGCGACTGGAAGCCAGTCGCAGTGACATCTGCAAAATCCGTGTGCCTGATCATCGTCATTTCACTACGTTTCGGCCTCCCACCCTTTAGTCCCCTTCCCCGCGACGACGACTCCAAAACTCACTCCAGCCACAATCAAAAATTTAAAACCCTAGGACGCATCTACTCCACACAACGAATTGTGAACGCGATCATGATCGCTGGGCGGCTCTGCGCAAAGCGCCGCAAATCTCGCAGGGCGCCGCAGGCCCCCCTCACCGGTTTTCCTGGGCACCAAGCTTTTCCTACCTGTGGCTGAAGCATGGTCGCCTCTCTCCTCGCTCCCCGTTTGACATTTTCGCCCCGGGAAAACCCTTCCCCCTCACAGACAGAAAGAACAAGGAGACTGCCGTGCACCTGCGCGCGCCTTTTTTGTTCCCTTGCGTTGCTTTACTCGGGGAGAAGCGAGATGGGGGCCGCGGCGGCGGCCGCACTAGGTATGAGTGTTCGTTCTATTAGATCTCCTGCACATCTCAGCACTAGCGTCTCGACGTGATCCTTGCCCATATTGTACGAGAAGAGGCAGGGGAGAGTAGGCAGGAAAGAACCAAGAACGAAGAGTGGAAAGAAAGAGAGAGAGAGAAAAAGACCGGCCTGGATGTCTGCGACTTTGACACACGGACAGTCCTGACACAAGACTTTCTGTCGTTCAGCTGGGCAGGGGCCCACACGTCTCGCGCGTGTGATTGTTGCCGAGTACCCAGACGGCGCGCAATTCGTGATTTTCCAACGCTCACGCATTGCGCTTGGCTTTTGCGCCTCCCCCCTCTCTGTGTCGCGGCGGCAGTGCTTGCTGACCGTCAGCCTCCCTTAGACGCCATATCGTCGTCTCCCCCCGTTCGTTGCCGCACCTCGCCCAAGTGCGGTTCAATGACATGCAGCCGATCCAATGTTACCCCGCCCTTGCTCGGTGAGACCGAGGGAACTCCCTCCTCATCCCGCACTCCCGCTCAAGAGGCGGCTACCCGTCGACCAACGACTGGCTCCCAGCTAATCCTGCGCTGCGGTACGCTACCGGGTGCGCCCTTCAGCCAGGCCAATCAGCGCACCATGACACAATACTCTATCCTCACATGCCAGACGTCGTCCCATCGAGCTCATCGAATAATATTGCTATCAAAGGTTCTCCATTTCGTAGTTACAGCACATTCCGGGTATTGTGAATCCGACCGTACCCGGCGCTTTAACTTCCGAGTTCGCGAGTATTGGTTAGATGTAGAATATAGGGAAAAATAAGCCTATGACAACCCCCACCCTACCGACACCATGCTGGGGATGATTCAGAATTGTAAAGCAAATAATTAAACGCAAATAGTGGCCGAGGAAGATGCTTTCGGAGTCGTGTGCCAGCCACTTCCTCCACCACTACTCGGTCCACCGGTATAGAGAAAAGACGAGCAAGGAAACCAGCTGACTTAAGTTTTCTGCGCCCCAAGCTGAGGTTGACCACCGTTGCTTGGCTGCGAGCTTCCATATCAGACCGCGGGTGAAGGCGTCCGGGTTGATAGCGGGGGTGCCGACGCGGCATGCAAGGAGAGCGAGGTGGAGTGGGTGGCAGCGACAGCCGCCTCGGTCTGAGAAGTGAAAGAAAATGAGAGACCATGTGCCGAATGTCAAACAAGCCGCTTCCCGAACATAACGCCTTTCTACCCAGGCTGTGGAGAAAAAAGACCCCGAAAATATCTGACAGAGAAAGAGCACGCGACGTCATCATCGTCGAGAGCGAGGTATCGAATTGCGGGCTATTCTGCGCTTCCGGGCTTCCGAAAAATTCGAGAGAACAGCCTCTGGTTAGATTCTCGTCAAGTACGTTTTACGCCGGTAGAAACCAAACAACCCAAGGACATAATACAAGAGAGGACGACGACCGGTCATTCCGAGGTTGGAGATGATGCTGGCCAGAGGAGCGCGCGCGGAGGTGGAAATATGGCGAGAAGTCAAGTGATTCGAGGGAGATTCGTAATCGTGACAGCGCAGTCGTCTAGTCGTCGTCGGGGTTTCTCACCTGCGCTAGCTGTTAGCACTTTCGGCAAAATTTTCACGCGCGCTGTCGCCTACCTGGAGAATCCTTCTCGAGTAGTCCTGGTTGTCGGCAACGCTGCCATTGCTCATTCTCCTCGCGAACGCAGGGTCGAGGATGGTGTCGTTGAGAGAAGAGGTGCCGGGAGCCTTGCCACCAGCCACGAAGTTGTTCATGCTCTGGCGCTGGCGGTACTCCTCCTCGACCTGCTTTCTGCGCTTGTGCCTCAGGAAGAGGAGAACACCTCCAATGATTGCTGTCATGACGACGACACCGACAACGACGCCTGCGGCGATGCCAGCCTTGTTGGGACCATCGGATTTGTTAGAAGCGTCGCTGGCTTGCGCGCCCTTGGTAACGACGATGGTTTGGCCACCTCCGACAGTAACGACAACAGGCGTGCCCTGCGTGGAGCTGGAAGACGAAGATGATGAAGACGAGCCGCCATCGTAGTAGTCGACCTCGTTGTTATCCAGACCGCTGAGATAGACCTGCCAGTAGTTGCGACCACCACCTATTCAATCCGTCAGCATTCGCTTCATTTCATCAGAGCGATAGTACGCACAGTCGTCTTGGGGATAGCCATTGCAAGGCGTATTGCACTTGTCGTCGTCAACCTTGCTGGACTTTGCAGGGAGCATGTTTCCACAGAAGCAGTTACTGCCGTTCACGAGAGCCATGACAGGGTATTCCAGACCCACACAGATGGGCTGGCAGTTGCCCTGCGTCTGGAAGGTATAAGAGCCTTGGTCCTCGAGCGGCTCAGATGACGAGAAACACCCCTTGTCTGTCATGGAGTGAAGAGCGCCCGTGTAGGTCGGCGTCGACGTCTGCGTCTTGGTACCGGGTATCGCGGCCACGGTGGAGAGCAGCGACGATGCCGCAATGGCGGCGAGGAATAGTCTTGAGGCCATGGTAATGGATCAGGGTGTTGCCAAAGGGTGGAGCGGAAGCGACAGCGTCAAAGCCTGACAGTCGGTTAGTCAGGGACTAACGGCGGCACGGTCGGAAGCCGTGAGGTTGCGAGCGACTCGGTCGGCGACGTACGGATGGGGCTGTTGATGTTGATGAAGCCGCGTCGTGGGCCTGCCTGCGAGCGCTGGGTGGGAGATGCTCGGGCGGGTCCTGGGTGCGGGATCGTGTGGGTAGCTTCAGGCGTCACGCGTGACACTCGGTCGGGTTGGCGGCAGTTCACAAAGGGCTCGATGGGGTGCGAAGAACTGAAGTCGCGGTGACTTGAAGCTGAGAGCGAGAGTATCAACGGCGTCGTTCCAGCACAGCGCTCGGCGGAGGCTGAAACGCCAGGCGTTGGAATTGGAGGTCACGTCGGTCGGGTGGGCGTGGAATGTGTGTTTCAGCGGGCGAGTGTTTGATGGGCCCCTTTCCCGGCGAACTGAGGGCACACGCGTTTCAAGGAGCGGGTGGGCAAAGAGCGTGGTGTCGTTGGCGGTGGGAGGGACAACGACTTGAGGGTTGGGTAAAGAACGTGGGCGGGAAGTTAACGGAAGGTGGACATGGCGATGCTGGCGAAGGTGGAGCAGCCGGGCAGCGCGAGGCGTGTCGCTACTGGCCGTCAGGAGAGGGCGCCGGCGGCAGCATGGAGGTTGCAATTTCGCGCCCGCACGCGCCAGGGAGTGCTCCCGAGGGTCACGCAGCAGCCGGCCCAGCGCGCCCACCACCCTCCCGCCTGCATGAATTATTGCCCACCCTCGCACCGTGCCTATTAATACGCGCATCCTCCGCGCTCCACGCTCCCTATCGCGCGCACAATGGCTGTGTCTGCGTGTGCAGATAGACGGCCGACGCTCTCAACAAGCCCCAACGGTCGGAGCCGGCGACGCGCCAGGGCTGCGCTGCCAAGGGTGCCGCCAGGGCTGCCGCTGTTTGACCACACCGAAACGGGACTGATTGCCGCTGCGCGCCGGGGTGCAGCAGCACCAGCTGGGCAGCTAATGCAGGAACCAGCTGCACAGCACAAGCGCGCACGTGAGATGACATTGCATAATTCCCACTCACAAATCCCCGAGTCCTGTGAAAGAGTCGCACCCGTCAGCGAGGCGACGCGCCCCGGCCGTTCCGCCGGCGACCGCGATCGCGCCTCTCCAGCATTCCTCCGCCGCGCTGCCGTCGACGCCGTCCCTGAAGATCGTGCGGGCAAGGCTCGCCGTCAGCCTGCTGTCAGGGCGCGCACCGCTGCTTCAGCCTTAGGCCAGAACGGACGGGACGGTAGGGAAGTGCGGCCGCCTTCTCCACGTACGCGTTTGCCGGATCTCCGTCGGCGGCCAGGCACCCAGGCCCGCCGTTTTCAGCAGGGGAGCGACCGCTCCTTCGCCGTTGCGAACCACAGTGGAAAGCGTCGGGAAGCGGTGGACAGCCCGAGCGAAAGTGGTCAAAGTTGAGCTGCCAGGTTGCCTTCGCCGAGCCATCCGCGAGCCGCTTGCGCCGCCAGGAATCGCAAACACGAGCCTAGGCATGTGAGGCTGGTCTGCTCTTCCCGCTACGCCTGATTCAGTCCTTGCGGGGAGCCTTCGTGCTGTCCAGAGTCCAGACTCGACCCTAGAGCCGATCCTCTTGCGTAATCAGTGCAGCCCGCGAATGCGTTGCCTGTTCTGTCCTTCGACTCTGCTCGCAGTGGTTCTATAATAATCTCTCGGCGATCACACCGAGCCATCTCTCCACCCTGACAGCACTCTCGCGCGGATACGGTTCCCCAGACCGTCCCGCCGGGTTGGCTGGGTATCCCCCGTGGCAGAGGCGCAGTCGTCAGCAGGCACATGCGCCTTTTTCAAGCTTTACGGCCTCCAGACACTTGGCTCAGGGACAACTCAGCCGCGTGTCGTATGCTTTTGGAATCCCTCAATATTGACTGGGCTGCATCCACTTTGTCTCGGCTCATGCTCTTGAACAGGCAGCGTAGCTCTATCAAACTGACGGCAAAACAGATCGGCTGGCACAAGCCACTGCTGGCTCCGCTTGTGGCAGATAGATTAAGCAGCCACGCGCGTAGTGCTGTGTATAAGGCATGCCTGCACAACCACCGTCGCACAGTATCCTCAGCCAGACAGCGTAGCATTGCATGACCGAAGCAACGTCGGTAGAGGTAGTACAGTAAAATCTCAGACAATGCTGTTTCTGATTCACTACTCAGATGTAAATGCCAGCCCCGCGATGGTCCAGTTGTGGAGGAAGCAAGCTGTGTAAATGGGTGGATGTGATTGGTGTATTGACATCTTACGTGATACAAATCCGAAAATTACGACGCGACTTACAACTTCGACCAGCGCCAACGAGCTCACGCGTGCAGGCATGACTTCACCACTCGCCATTCATGCCCCCCCGCACACCTGCCTGCCGTGGCGCAGCGCAGTACAACATTTTTCGACACGCGCAGCCAGTTTGGATCACCGATGAAGTCCTCGCCGATGCCTTCCACCGCTTCCTCAACGTCTCCAATGCAAGTCGCAAGCGCTATGGCAGCAACGTCCCAGGGCCATTGGAGGCTAGGAGAAGAGCTTCGAAGAGGCGCATAATGGGCCTCGCCGCCGCCAGTCCAGGAATTGGCCCTGGCATTGGCGCGCTCTTTGGTCCGGACAAGTCGCTGCACCAAGCTTGGAGCTGGGAGCCGCCAAAAGGAACAGAGCAGCGGTTGAGCCGGGAGCGTACGTTTCGCCATCGACTACATGGATCTATAGGAACCTGTTGCTAATGCGCCTTTAGAACCAACCCCTTCAGATTTACCGCAATGGCTGTCCAATTACAATGTTTCCACAGAGGAAAAGCAGCCTCGCATTTTGGACCCTGTTCAAGAATACCGACTCCGCCTCGCTCGCGTCCGCGATGTAAATGGCGTGGAAGCACTCTGGTCGGATATTGGAGTTGAGCCGGAACACATGCATCTGTTCAGCCAGATGGCCAACACACATTTCCTGGACAACCTTGGCACAAGAGGGATGGGCTATCCGGCACTATTTGGATTTCTACGGAACCCAAAGCTGAACGTCTCTGAGGCCAAGAACATCAAAACGTTCATCCATGCAGTTATCAAAAAAGGCATGCCAATCGGTTGCCTCGGCGAGCTCGTCAACAGGATTCGAGATTCACTCAAACTCGGAGCAATGTTGCCTTCGGAGCTGGACGACATCGTGGACAATATACCCAAGTTATGCCGCAAAGTTTGTCGTCAGCCCGATGTGACTAATGACTGGGAATTTGGAGCGTACTGGGCCATATGGCGGGGGTTGACATCATGCAAAATCATACCCCTGGATCATTTCGACACTTCTGTCGTCCGCAAAATGGTTGAACGTTTGCTGGTGCTCGAAACACCTCCCGAGATCCAGGATATCGCAAAGCTCCAGAAATTGCGATCTACCGGCCATACAAATGCCGCGCTCTTCCGCCTAGAGATTTACCGACATCTTTGGCCAACTGCAGACAGTGCGAAGCCAGACGATTTCGCAGCACACTTCGCTTTTTGGGCCCGATTACTGGCCAAGTCCAACATAAGCGACTCTGCCTCCACTTCGGATGGTTTGCAGTGGCTGGTCATCAGAAGCGTGGTGGATTCCATGAGCATAGAAAAAGCGCAAGAAGTCATGGCAGAGACTACAGCACTACTTCTTCCCGCGAAATCTTCGATGGATGAGGAGACGCAAAAAGCCCTTCAGCTTTGGTTCTCCTGCGTTTCCAAGACTTGCCACCTCCAGAACCCCACCACTAAACAGATCGAAATCTTTGCGCGATGCCCTGAAGTTACTTCACGCATGGATCCAACTCTGGCCGTTCCGTACCTCAAGCGTTTCTATCCTCACGAAATCTGCCAATTATGGATGCATTATTGGATGCCGCAGTATATCGCTAAAGATAAGTCCGTCAAGAATTTCAAGCTTTCGAGACAACAACTGCAGCGTGGCTTCAAGAAGCGGATGAAGCACCCCGACAAACCGCAGGATCCGAGGATTACCCAATTCTTCGTTGCAATTTTGACTCTCAAAGACGAAAAGCTGCCGTACAAAACGGCATTGCCGAAAGTTATGGAGCTCATCTCAGCCTTGTATGGCCCTGACATGGCTCATGACCTTTATAAAAGATTCTTAGTCTTTGAACAACTTCAGATCCCAGATCCACATGTTGTCGCAGCCGTGATGGAAGCAGCATGTGAGAACTATCCTCAACAAGCGCTAAAGTACTTTAAAGCCAACAACAACGTTTGGCTGAGCCTGTGCCCGCGACTACCTCTCGCACTCATCGAGCACGGCATTCTCCCGCGCGACGAGCTGTTTTGTCTCCTCGACCACAACGACCCGCTCGACCGCGTGCCACCCGAACACCGCGAGAACTTCAGGAACAGACTCTCAGCCCTCCGCATCGACCTCGTCCACCTGATCGCCCACGCCTACGCCACCCAGACGGCCTTTCCCCACCGCCACCGCTTCCGCAACGTCTACTTCTGCTACCTATGGCTACGCGACCACGGCGCGTCGCTCGGCCCGCTCCTATCCAAGGCCCTCGTCCGCACCGCCGTCACCGGCCCTCTCGAGAACCACGAATGGGTGTCGACGAACAAGCTGCGCTGGGTGCTGGGCCTGGTGCGCCAGATCGAGGGCGCCGAAGTCGCCGCCCAGCTCGATCACCTCGTCTGGCGCTGGCGCGGCGACGTCATCATGCAGGCTCGCCGCCGCTGGGACCAGGCCGGCCTCTTCCGCCGCGTCGGCCCTTCGACCGTCACCATGGCTCGCCGCGCCGGCCTGTTCGATCACGACGCCCCGCGCTGGACCAGGTGGTACCGCAAGATGACGATGAATGCGGGCTTCTTCGCGCCCAAGTGCGTGCGCAGGCCGAGGTTCCAGGGTGCTCAGAAGGGGGCGAAGAAGGTTTGGGGGAGGTTGGATAGGAGGTGTGGTGGGAAGAATGGGTGGAGGAGGCCGTATAGTCCGTGGAAGTGGCAGCCGACGTACTGAGGTGAATTGGTGCTGATGGGGTGGATTGGTTTGGGGTTTTGTGGAGTTTGATTGTGGATATTCGGAGAGGTTTGTGTATAACAACCCATGTGGATGTGGAAAAGATCCTGAACATTGAGAAGTCGAGTAGAATACAAAGTTGCAGTGACCGTTGCTTGCGCTTGATTTAACTCGGTTCCTGACATCCATGTTTATACGTGAGACCTTTCTTGGTGTCCGAGAGGTGGCCGGTCTTGTCATCCTGTTCTACCAGAGCAAACATATCTTGAAGGTTTTGAGCTTCTCTATCTTCTCGCCTTCCGAGAGACGCACGCCCGTTTCCATAGCCTCCTCAGTTGCCTTCTCATCCAGTGTCTCAGCCTTGTAGACATTCGCTTGACCGCTTCAATGTAACGGTGAACCGGATTCATGGTGTTACTCTCGAAATTTCCCGAAGCTCTTCCGGAGTCCTTCACGGATCTGAATGACGCTCTCGCCGAGCTTGTCGGTTTCTTTCTTGCGTTTCCGAGCAATCCGAAAGGATGATCTATCGAAAACCTGCAGGCAGCGTGGAATATATACGCTGCCAGGTGAGTGGCTGCTGGAAAACAGCAAATGGAATGGCAAACAACTGACGGAAGAGAAATGAATATCATAGAATTCCGTCAGTTTCTTAATTGTACTGGCTCCGAGAGTCCGCCCAGCAATTTTTCGATTCCATACCCGCCGTTTGCTTCTTCCCAATAGCAGCGTCAGCTCCTTTGAACAACACCTTGGCTATGGCGATCGCCCGCCCCGAAAGCTCGCGGATGTTGGACGCTTGCTTATTGAAATGCCGCCTATTCCTGTGCTGTCGGTTCGTCCCGCTTCAGTGGATGACACCCTTGACCAAGTACGTAGTGTCTTCAGAGATCGTTAATTCAACTTTCGCGCCGTGTTGTTTGAGATAATTGACGGGCCAGCTGCGCTTGCAGAACACGGGCAATGTATCCGTGATGGTAGTGCTGTTCACACCCTGGCGATCAAGACTGGCTTGTAGAATATCTAGAGTGTTGACTTCGCCATCATGGGCCGATTGAAGAAGGAGGAGCTTTCTTCTCGAGTGACAAATGTCAAGGGAATCAGCTATGTTCAACAATGTCTTCATCGAAGTATTGCATTCTCCGGTAATTCAATATGTAGAATCGGAGGCTATGTGCAAATGCTTTGATCACGGCTAAACAAGGCAAGTACGCATGTCCATGCTCCATGAAACCCGAAGGAGGTACATAGGATATACGTAGAATACCTGCAGCAATAGAGTAGACATATATATACGCTGCCAGGTGATTGACTCTAGTGAATAACAAACAGACGCGAATATCATGGAATCCACCAGATGCCTGTCACTTACCTCTTTAATACTTGGCTCATGAAGACATCTTGCCTCCGCATCGAGCGGGTAATGAATGAGGAAACGAGAAAAAAAGACTGTTTGCATATTGGTGAACATGTATTCCCTTCATCAATTCATATATACAAGTAACTACATATAGACATTATGTTCCCACTCTGAACCTATTTTCCATACAACCCTCAAAGACGCTCTACCTGTGGTAGACGGTGGAAGCGTAATCCCTGAACAACTTCATACCAGCAGCCCTGTAGGTGTCATCCTCGATGTAGCTGGTGACGTTGGCGTGGAAAACCATGTCCTTGGGGTCAGCAACATTGTAGGGCTCCCACTTCTCGACGGTGGCGTTGCCCTGGAGGTTGTAGCCGTTGGGGTCAAGGTCGACGAAGAAGCTGGCCCAGGAGGCGCTCATGAACTTGGCGAGGTCGACGTAGTTCTGGCCGCGGTTCTCGAAGGGCTTGGACGAGATGGGCTCGTTGTAGCCGGTTCCGAGAATGTTGTTGAAGACGAAGGCAACCTCCTGGAAGTGGGCAGCAGCCGTAGCGCCGTTGGGGATGGCGTTGAAGCGGAAGCAGTAGGCCGGCAGGCCGTGCTCAGCCCACCTCTCGCACGTCAGGCGGCGGTTGCCAACGAAGTAGTGGTCACCGTAGTAAGCGGCGCTGCGGCGGTACTGAGCGCCTTGAGGAGCACCGTAGCGGAAGTCAGGGGGCAGGAAGCCCAGCGGCGGCGAGCCCGGAATACCCTCGGCGGGGATATCCGGGTAGGCAGCAAGAATGGTGGATGTGAAGTTGGAGGGGATTCCAGAGGCTGTGACCTCGCATGAGTCCGGTTTGTTTTGGCTGTTAGCGGAAGGACGGGCAGACGTACACTGAAGCGTCTTCACGAAGTCTTCGGTGGTATTGATACCCTGAGGTCCAAAAGATTGACCCTCGTCCGAGTTCGCTCCGATGATGATGGGCACCTGGACGAAGTCACCCTTGACGAGTTGCTCCGAGGTCTTGCCAGCGATGAAGTCGTAGTCAATAGCCGGTCCCCAGCTGGTCAGTGCAGTCTGGTTGATGACGGCGTTCAGATCTTCGTAGGGAAGAGAACGCAGGCAAGCAAGACCATCGGTGGAGTTGGAGCAGCCAGTCTGCGAGAGGACCGTGTCGTACCTCGCCTGGAAGCCGGCGCTGTCGTTCAGGCTGGAGTAGTAGATAGGGGAGCCAGACTCCATGATGGCAGCACGGAAGAGACTGTCGTCACGGCCATTGTAGGCAGTCAGCTGGAAACCGACAGACGACCCACCGGCGGATTCTCCAAAGATGGTAACTTTGTCGGGATCACCTAAAAATTGATGAGTGATGCAAAGAACAGATGGAGGTGACGGAATGACGTACCGCCAAAAGCGGCAATGTTCTCCTGGAGCCAGTGAAGGGCCAGGCGTTGGTCACGAAGACCAAGATTGGTGTTGCCAGACTCCTGAACAGCATCACCGTTCAGGAAACCCCAGGCACTGAGGCGGTAGTTGGTCGAGACACCAATGAAAGGCTTGCCGATATCAACGCCGTTCTGGACGATGAAGGATAGGTTGTACCGATGGTCGCCACCACCACCCTTTTTGCATATTAGTTGATGAATACATGGGTATGAAATATTGAAAACAAACCTGGGTGTAGCCGCCACCGTGGATCCAAAAGGCTACAGGGAGAGACTGGTTCTCATAGCCTGAAGGCTTCACAACATTGAGGTACAAGCAGTCCTCGGAGATTTCGTAGCCAAATTGGTCAGACTATTATGGTTGTCAGTGAATGATTCGGGCATGAGAACAGAAACCAAAACATACGCCGTAGCCAATGCACGAAGGAGCATAGCTGGTAGCGGACTGGGTACCCTCAAAGGTGCTGTTGAGGGGCTGAGGCACGCGGAACCTGAGCTCGCCGACAGGAGGCTGAGCAAAGGGAACGCCGAGGAAAAAGTCCTGGTTGTACTCGGCGTTGTGAATGCCCTCAATAGTTCCGTTCTTCACGGAAGCAGTGGGAGCAGCAGCCCGGCGCACGGCGGGAGCGGCAAGCGCAGCCTCGGAGGCGGCGAGCAAGATGGTGCTGTAGCCGTAACGCATCTTGACTTTTCGGGAAAAAGATGGAAAAGGCCGAAAGATCGCCTGGTGTTTCGTGAAACGGGAGTGCTGGAGCTGGGAGCTTTATAGTGGTCGGCACAGGGCAATGATCATCGGGGAGAGAGGGAAGTGCCGAAGGTCCATGTTGTGGATTGCCGAAGTGGTGCCTGTGGGGAGGGAAAGTAGCTGAGGCGAGTCATTAGGCTATTGGACTCGGAGCGATGACGAGACGAAAGCCGGGGCGGGGATGCCATGTTGAGGGGTGCGCGGGCGGGGCTCTGTCTTGATCGAGGACGTGCAAAAGGTGGAGGCGGAGATGATGGAGAAGGCAAGAAGCGCCGCCGAAATCGCGGAAAATGCACCCCGGCGTTGCACCGCCGCGCCGGGACGAATTAGCGAGACGCTCCCCGCAAAGAGATCTTCTGCACGCTGTGCCGCACCCCAGACCCGACCCGCGCAGCCAACAACACAGCGTCAGCGAAGTGCCGCGCGCCTTCCCGCCCGCCGTCAGCTGTTTGCGCCATGAGGAGTACCTTCCCTGCTGCCGATATGTCGATGATGCGGTGGGTCTTCGGCCACCGGGCCTTGGCTTGTCCTTGGCCCGCAACCCTGGCCGTTTCTGGAATCAGGAAGCGCCTGGACGCGCTTGAGCCCCGTGGGGTGCAGGGGTTCCGTCAGTCCACGCCTTCTCCAACAGCGCCTTTGCCGACCGGCAAACGTTGTCATGACTTGTCACGGCAGGACCCGTGGTTCGACCGTCTTTTTTCATCACCAAATCCTCTCATGTCGTCGTCTCACTTCGAGCTGACCATGCTCGCCGACTCAGGCACACATGGCTAAGCTTTACGCCCGAGAGCCTCACCCACCCGCCAAGTCCAAGCAATGCGTCAGACCAATACTACCGTAGCCAAGTCGTCCATCCACTTCCTTATACCGCCTGGCCGACCCCGCTTGTCGGCAGGAAGGATGGGGTGCGCAAATTTCAGGAACGCGCAACAAGGCCGTTACGATCCACTTTTGGCGCCAATCCTGACCCATCGTCTTTTGCCGCATGATACGAATACCGATCCCTGTCCTTTTCTCCTTATAGTGTGAAGTTCGGCAGTTGAGCTTCCCGAGAAACAACAAAGTCACGGTGGATCAGCTGCCTTTTACGTCAGATGCTGCATTTGGCAGTTCGCCGCTTTTCCCTGCACTGGTCAATTTCGGAGTCCGCGGTCGCCCGATCTTTCTAGGAAACGAACCATGCCCAAGCGGTCAAACAATCTGTCGATCATTTACTGCACACTGACCTTAACATTTCTATCTGTCTGCGAAACTCATCGCGAATGATCGTGCCTGAGTCAAACATTGAAGGGACAAGCTTAAGCATACATGCTAAGCTCAAGTCTATCTCTCGCTACCACTATCCCGGATAAACCCTGTCCTTACCATTCATACGTTATCTGCAGTTCACCGCTCTAGTGCATCTAGTACTCGGTAGAGGGTCTCTGGGTGATTTCTACTTTTAGAGCCCGATCTTCATGCAAGTTCTCCGGCTTCTACGGTCCCCAGCATCAGGTTTATTACAACCCGTCACTTTCGTCCCGCACTCCGTACTCTCGATGATATTCATGCCGACCCTTGACCTTATTCACGCCTGGGGATCTGCTCCTTGAGAATGCATAGAACTTCGGTGATGCTCGTAAATCACGCGCTTCTTTCTCAGTTTGTACGGCTAAAGTTATCTGAGAAGGACGCCGAGTTTTCGGCTTCATGGACAGCCGGCTCCGAGACAGATGTGCCGAGCGCCAGCGCCTGCATGGGGCCCTAAAACAGCATCTCCATATGCATGGTATCCGCATATTGTTCCTGTCGAATATCCTAGGCAGATGCTTCCATAACCCACACACGGTGAGAGCGTCAGAAGAAGCCGTGGCCTCTCGTCGTCCGCATTGCCTGCAATCAAGTGTCCCAACCTTTAAGTTTTCCCTGTGTATTGTCGCTTCCCTCCATAAGTCCCTGTCGCATACTGTTGCTCCCATTTCCATCATCCAACCGAAGATCAGAAGAGTCCTGTCCGCTCAACCTCCGCCGCTAATCAACTCCTCCGTCCACCCCAACACGCTCCGCACCGCCTCGCGCCTCGTCGGCGCGATAGCCAGCCGCAGCAGCGCGTGCGCCCGCCGCAGCTCCTGGAACCTGGTTCCCCTCGGTCCGTCCGGTGCGCAGCCTCCGCTGTTACCGCCGACGCCGCCACTGCCATTGCCACTGTTGTTGCTGTTGGCGTTGGTGCTGACGTTGCGCTGACTGCCATTGCGGTGGTTCTGCTGCTGCTGCTGCTGGCGGTCGTGGCGGAAGAGCAGCGCGCGGTAGCCGCCGTCGTCGCCGTGGCCGATGGCGACGTCGTAGGTGTAGCGGCAGCCGAAGAGGACGCGGGCGTTGGCTGTGCGTGTTGCGCGAGGCGGGGTTAGCGGAGAAGATTGGGAGGGATCGGATGATGATGTATGATAGGAGGGACATGGACGGATAAGAGGTGTTGAATGCAACGCGCGCGCTTGCGCAGAGGTCGCTGGTGCAAGGCATTTCACGGAAGCTGTGTGTGCCGCGGACGTACCTTTGATCTGGTCGATCATGAGGGCGCAGGTGTGGAGCTCGGACTCCAAGGCTTGGTCGTGGGCTTGCGCCATCTTGCAACGGATGGGGAAAGGTTGTGGTGGTTTCTTGGTGAGTCGGTGATCGTGTGCGCGCGTTTTCGGGTTTGGGGGTGGGTGGAGGGAGTGTCCGGGTGGAAGTTATGGATCGGGTTTTGTGCGGTGTCTGCGGCGGCGGCGACGGTGACATTGTTGTCAATAGAAGCAGCTGACTGGTTGGTCTCTATCAGCTGCACCTTTGGAAGAGCACGGCCCTGTAAGTGCGCGGAGATGAGGGACTGTAGTAACTCGCGGCGCATTCAGACAGGCTGTGGACAATACCTCTCCATTAGGTCGCAGCGCACGAGATTCTCAGAGGAATTGGAGGGAATGACTTGGGATAAATGGCGTTTCACTGGTCAACATTATCACGAGGACGAGGAAAAGTGGAAGTCAAGTGAAGAAGTTTCATTCAAAGTTGCTTATACGCGATCGAAGACGAGAAGAGAACCGGAAAGCTGACCGAATCGGTCTATTACCCACCCAGCCCCTCCAATGAATTGGAAAGACTGAATTCCTTCGAAGGCGCGCCAAAAGGACCCCTGGGCCAGCGCCCTTGTTGCTTGGCTTCCAACCATTGGTTATCTGCCTTCGAAGACCCTGACCACGCAATATTTATAGAGGATAGCGTCCGTTTCCTCTTGAAGCCTTCCGTCCGTCAATTTCTCGCTTGCTCCAAGCCTTCTTAGAGGTCAAAGAGTCTTATGTAGTTCCAACTCCCACTTGTTCTAAGCCAAAAGGCAAAGCTTTGTAACCCCCGGATTCCACTTGATCTAAGCCTAAAGGCGAAGACCCATAGCCCCCAGATCCCACTGCGTTCAAAGGAAGAGCAGACGGTAACCCCCAGGTTCCCACTTGATCTAAGCCAGAAGGCAAAGAGAGTTGAAGACGAAGAAAGTAAGAGGACGGGGGGTTTATGTAGTTTTGGAAGTGGCCCCTGCGCAGAGCACTGGCTGGTGGTCACTTGTCCGGGCAACGCTCTCACTCAGTGATTGGTCGGATGCGTAACAGAGGCACGTGTTAGTGGTAGCATTCTTCCAAACTAATGTCAGAGTGAGAACAGTGTTGATCAAAGCTCTCACTTTCTAGAGTTTCCGTATGCACGCGCACACTGCCAAGGCACGATCAAGGGAACAGAGCCCATCCACAATCACTTCAGTCACACACGTCGCCCTACAAGTGTCGCCGTCGTCCACTCAAGGCAGTGTTCGCTAACGCTGACGCATCCGCAACCATGGCGCTGCGCGGCCTTTTGTCGCCGGGTCTATAGTTCCTAAAGCTCTTCTCTCTCACTCCGCGCTCCTCATTCGCAAACTCTTGCCTTAGAGTCTCCTTGACGGCTATTGCTACCTTCCTACACCAGGTACGATACCGTTTCCACCGGCCGCGGGCCGATCAGCCATTCTTCAGCTTCGCGAAGGCACCTCCGCATTGAACCAGCTGCGGCGACCAACTAGAGCGTCCGACAGAACGCACAGGCTAGGCATCTGGATGGCGAAAATACTGGACAGTGCCGTCGGCCCTGCCGAGTACGACCGGATTACACCGGTGCCCGAGTAAGAACGAGTGCTTTTTTTTTTTTTTGGCAATGCACCAAGCGTCGGGAGTCAGCCATGACCTGAAGCACGTCTTCCCACGAGCTCAACGGGATCGGCTCCTCAAGGCGCGCTCCAGCAGCGCTTCGCAGATGAGGGACCAATGACATCCACCTGTGGGAAATTGAGCCCGTCATGCGCAACTACGTCCAGCCAACCAAGCGCGAGCAGAAGCAGCACAACTACGGCTTCCCCTGCGGCACCACCGCCGTGCTGAATGAAAAGGTGATCAAGGAGGGTATTTTCAAGTACGTGACTGTACACGAGCTCACAGAAGATGAGCAGACTGCTGAGAGGATGGATGTCGTCGTATAAGCTTGGAGATGGCATGAGGGCGGGAAAGAAGAAGTCAATGTAGACTCCGGCAAAGTGCGTTAGCTTCAACAAGTAACCAACTAAATCCAGTTGGTGCTCCGTTCTGAGAGCAGAGAGCTCGTAGGTAACGGGTGGAAGGGCACGTATGTAGACTTGGGAGGGGGATACTTCGAACAATGGCAACCAATGTAGTTCATTGGCGTACCACGGTATTTGCGAGAGGGGTATCGCAGCCGAAGTCATGTCGTGGGTAGCTGAAGCTATTACCCATATATGTTGTTTTTCTAAAAACAAAAAATGAAACAAAGAGAGAAGAAGGAAAGAAAGAAAAGGCCGAGGCATAGTCATGTCTGAGGCCTTTCTATTCTTCACGCTAACCTCTGGCTGCAGTACCCCTCTATACGCGGCGTGGCCCCTTGTGCTGGAAGACGCGTTTCCCGTCCCAAGACAAGGCGTAACTTTTGCTGTCCAAGAACCGGAAGAGATTTTGTAGCGGGCTAGATATTTGCAACTCCCCCTTCGAGATGTAAACAAAAAGCGCCATGTTCAAATAAATTAACGAGAAGCCGCCGCAAAAAGAAAAGTATTATCAAATGCTGATGGGGTATCTTAAATACGAACGGAAACCTTGCATGCGGCCTTTCCTGAAGTGCATGAAGTGGTCATATTCCGAAGCTACTCATGACATCACCTAAGGTCTTCTCTTTCGTTGGGCGCAGTTTGCGTCTCTTTCTCGGAGGCTCTGTAGGAGTTGGAGGTTTCTTGGTCTCTTCACTACCAAGCTCTGTGGGGTTGGTCCGCCAGAACCATAATGACCTGCCTTCTTCTGGCATGGCGGAGGTTGTTGAGCGCTTGAATAACGAGAGCACGGGTTTCTCATCGGTTTCGACTTTGGCGGGTAAAGACAGGGTTGGGGATGCGGCACGTCGATAGTAGGCGCGCATGGCATCATGCACGTTTGAACTAAAGGTCCATTCGATGTTGAGCTCATGAGCCGTCGAGTTTCTGGATCTGAGTTCAGCATCCTGCATTCTGATCAGTCGCTGTGAATGGAACTTACCGGACAGCTGGTTTCCAACCAAGCTCCTCTGCTTTTTCGAGGCGAATATTACATGCACTCAGGTTGCAGAGGGTTAAAGCTGGAAAAGTGCGTAGATAGCCCAATGTACGGGTGGATATGTGTGGGAGGCAGACAAGAAGTAAAACGCGGAGCTTGGAGAAGACATGGCCGTCCTTTGCAGCTTCACTCCAGCCTCTTATGACGCGATCATCCATACTATCCGAGCTCGGGCCAAGGATGGCGAGAGCACCGAGGTTCCGGATCTTGGTCATCTCGGCCCAGTCATGCTTGGAAAGCTCAGGGTCTTGTAGCGTCAAGTGAGTGACCCATTCGAAGTTTGGCGCAGTAATTTGCCTAGCGATTTCATTAAATGCGTAATGAGCATTCAAGTTCAACAAGGGGATTTTGCGTGTTTCCTGGAAAGCGTGGCGCTCGTCAGGATAAGCTCTGACAAATAGGCGCCAGACGCGCAAAGAGTCAAGGCGATAGCGTCGGATCTGGGCCCAAATCTTTCTTCCAACGGTCCACGGAACGCAGGCAATGGTCTCGTAGTCCAGATTATTGAGTTGCAGAAGCACAGAGCGAATGGCAACCTGCTCCAGGCAGGCAGCTCCCGTGGATTCGGTGTTCCGAAAGTCGACAAGATCGGCAACAGCTCCGGTAGTCGCAGTGACCCATGAGGGGTACATGGAAGTCATGCCGCAGTGTGTCTCGGAGAAGACCTGGCCACTTCCCTGGTCATAGGACTCATGCGCATGCTGAACGCGACGGCGCGATATGAAGCGCGTCAGGAAAGGTTGCGGGCGGTGTTCCATGGCGACTGTGCGCAAAGCGAATGTGCAAAAGGATGCATCAGTTGCGGGGTGAGCACATTAGAGAAAGTTGCGAGAGCTCGCAGCAGCGACAGTGGGAGTGGAGTAGTGTGAGTGGCCAGGAGAAAGTGTCTCATATGTGCGCGTGCTTATCGATAGCTGCCGCCGATGCTCCCACACCTTAGACTCGGACTCCGCAATCGCTCTCACTCATATACCCTCCCCTCCTCCGCTCTCGCTCCGCCCCCAATGCTGCTGGAGCCATGTGCCCCACGGTAACCCGCCTCGAAGATGCTCATCAAAAAGCCCGGTCTCGTCCTCTGCTCGTACCAGAGCGTTCAATGTGCGGCGCCACCGTCTAATGCGTCATCATCCGCCCGCCGCTCCCGACACCACCCAGTCCATATCCGCACCTACGCCGACGTCGCCAGCACGCATGGCGCATGCGATAGCGAACACTTTCCGTGGCCGGCGTCTGCCAGTCAGGGAAAGCTCCCGACGCCGTACGAGATTCTCAAGCTGAGAAAGGGCTCGCCCTACAACAAGCGCTCTTTCTACGAGCTTGTGAAGATATACCACCCGGATCGCGCTATTCCCTCGCATGTCCGATCCGACATCTGTCCGCATCCCATTCGTCTGGAGCGCTACCGCTTGATCGTCGCCGCCCACACCATATTGTCTGATCCGACGAAACGCAGCGCATACGACCGTTGGGGCGCCGGCTGGGGCAGCGCGAGAGACATACAGCCCCCTGCGTACGACCGCGTGTACAAGTGGAAGCCTGGCGAGGATCCGACGGTTAATGCGACTTGGGAGGACTGGGAGCGCTGGTACAACCGCGACCAGAAGAGCGATCAGCACCCCATATTTATGTCCAATGGAACTTTCGTAGGACTCATCTTTCTCGCTGCTGCCTTGGGTGGGTACGGCCAGGCCACGCGGGCTGGACAATGGGGGAATACCATGATTGAGCAGAGGGACATTGTGCACGCCGAGACAAGCAGAGAATTGAAGAGGGTCAAGCAAGCCGCCATGGCCTGTGGCGATCGCGAGGAGAGAATCCAGAGTTTCTTGCGACATAGAGACGCGGCTACACATGGCGAAGAAGCTTACAGGAGGCTTCTACCATACAAGGAGGTCTGTTCTAGTGAGGATGTCAAGGGCACCGAGCTCTGAGGGCCATCGTCTCAGGTTCGGCAACTCCGGTGTCCCTTCACCGGTCGAGCTTTGGCTTACCACACTCGGCATTAAGCGGATGGCGTTTGGAGTCTTGGTTTATACCAGGAAGGCGTTGTAGGGTCATTTTTCTTAGCAATAGCAGCTGAAGCAACCTGATGGAGCTCAATGCACCTTGAATGGCCACGCCCTTGTGTTTCCGTCGCCACATCTGACCACTGACCACCAACTGGTCCTAGACAACGGCGGCCATGGTAGAATACGGGTTGCCGCTGACTCCCACGTCATCCACAATCATCAGCGGCAACACAACAAGAACTGAATGAAGGGCCCCCAACGACGACCACGCCATGGTAATCTGCGGATGCTACGCTGCCTAACCCCACACAGTCAATGAGTCGATGTAGCGCTTCGACAACAGCTCTGAGTGGCGCACACGACTAAGATCATCGGCGGCGGCCCGTTAAACCTGTTTCAGCTTCTGCTCAGGGTTCCCTCGGCCAACTGCTGCGCCACAGTTGTGACGATGCGCTGGACACCGGCCCTCTCCACTGTTACTGCCACAGTTATCGCTGCCCTTGCCGTTTGTATATATTTCGCCCCTCCGGACACTCTCTCTGCCGTCACACAGCAGCTGCTTCGCACTCTTGCCTTTCCACCTGCATACTTTACCTCCAAATCGACGACTTCAAAAATGGGTGGCGGTGACGGATATCGGACTGTGGCGTATTTCGTCAACTGGGTTGGTGCAACCTCAACAACATCAAATTGCATCGCGGAACTGACATGAGCGTCTTTTTCAGGCAATCTACGGTCGCCAGCACAACCCTCAAGATCTCCCGGCCGAGAAATTGACCCATGTGCTCTATGCCTTTGCCAACGTGCGACCGGACACCGGTGAAGTGTATTAATCACAACCAACCCGCCACCATGCACCGAAAAGAAGCTGACATCTCTCCCAGATACATGACGGACAGCTGGTCCGACGTCGAGAAGCACTACCCGAGCGACTCCTGGAACGACATCGGCACCAACGTCTACGGCTGCATCAAGCAGCTCTACCTCCTCAAGAAGCGCAACCGCAACCTCAAGATCCTGCTCTCCATCGGCGGCTGGACCTACAGCTCCAACTTCGCCGCGCCGGCCTCCACGCCCGCCGGGCGCCAGCGCTTCGCCCAGTCGGCCGTGCAGCTGCTCAAGGACCTCGGCCTGGACGGGCTCGACGTTGACTGGGAGTACCCGCAGGATGACGCGCAGGCGCGCGACCTCAACTTGCTCCTCCAGGAAACGCGCCGCGAGCTCGATGCCTACGCCGCGCAGCTGCGCAACAGCGGCGCGAACCCGAATGCGCGCTTCCTGTTGACGATTGCGGCGCCGGCGGGCCCGCAGAACTACTGCAAGCTGCACCTCGGCGCCATGGCGCAGCACCTTGACTTTATCAACTTGATGGCGTACGACTTTGCTGGGTCGTGGGACTCTTGTGCTGGCCACCAGGCGAACCTGTACCCTTGCCACCACAATCCTAATTGCACCCCTTTCAATGCCGAGCAGGCTATCCGTTATTATGTTCAGAACGGCGTGCCTGCGTCCAAGATGGTCGTCGGCATGCCGCTGTATGGCCGTGCGTTTCAGAATACAGACGGCCCCGGGAAGCCGTACAGCGGTGTTGGCGAGGGGAGCTGGGAGAATGGCGTGTGGGATTTCAAGGTACTGCATCTCCTGTCTCTCCTTTCTCCTTTCTTGATATCGTGTGGATGCTCACATAATCTTTTCTCTACCAGGACCTCCCCCGCCCCGGTGCCCACGAACACTACGACCGAGACGCGTGCGCGACGTACTGCTACGACCCATCCACGCGGACCATGGTGTCGTACGACACGGTCGAGATGGCGGTGCAGAAGACCAGCTTCATCCGCGACAACGGCCTCGGCGGCGCCATGTGGTGGGAGTCGTCGGCCGACAAGAAGGGCGAACAAAGCATCATCGGAAACGTGAGTGATGCTTTACGACAACATCATCATCAACATCATCACCACGAAAGTTCGTCGACTGACCATGGATTCTTTTCTTTCAAAAAGGTGGCGAAGCACATGTGCGGTTACGATGGCGGAAAGGCCGAGTTTGTCGAGAATAACTTGGCGTATCCGGACAGCAAGTTTGAGAATTTGAGGAAGGGGATGCCGGGTGAGTAGGTGGGATTGGGTTTGATTCAGCTGTGGGCATGAGGAGAATGCTGGGATATTGTCCTCCTCTTCTTTTTTCTTGAAATTGACCACGTTCCTTTGGCTTGATACCTCCGACATTTGTAGTTGCTGGCCAGACTAGAAAGTCATCAGGCGAGGAAGTTATTACGATTTTACCATACTACCATTTGGGTGTCTGTGACGATGAACGAACGGAAGGAAGCTGTCATGTGGTGGCGCCTATCAATTGTGTGGATGCTGAAATAGAGGAAGAGCGGCAGTCAAATCTGACTACACCTGCATATTTGGCTGCTTACGCCGCACGACAGCTGTAGCCCCTTTCACAACGGCGCCCTGCAGGGCTGCAAGGCATTTTTCCAAGAAGTCCGAATTGTCCGGTGTGCAGCTGTGGTATCTGTGGCTCACTTGATGGTACGCCCCAGTAGGAGCATTTTCCTATCCATCTTCCGCTGAGTAAGGCGGGTGCTGGGAATAGCTTGCATAGAAAGCTATGCTGACGGTAAAGTCCGAGTCGTGGCGGCAATAATTGGACGAGGGGGTTCAGTGAAGTTAAGGATCTTACTCCTGATCTATGCATTCTCGCTAAAAGACTGTGCATTATTCTTGCTGCCTGTTGGTCTCGAAAATTCCTGTGGTACACTGACTCGTACAAACTGCTTCGTTGATCTGAATTTCGGCGTGTTGAAGATGCGGGGAAATGAAAGGGATTGGACTACGAAAGGCGCGAACGAGTGCATCGACGTCAGTGTGTTCATAGTAACTCGTAAACGGCGATGGCGTCGCCCAAAGCGGGAGGAACGTCGCAAGCGGGGACCGGACGAAAGAATTCGACCGCCGCCAACGCATGTGCAGCGGGAAGACTAACGTGCCGGGTCCGCCGGCAGATGTGCCTCGAGTCTCACCCGTCCAATCAGGACTGGAGCAATGTTACCTCCAAGGACCTCGGTTGCTCCACCACCACTCCGCATGGTTGCATTCCACAACCATCATTGCGCCAGTCAGCGACGAAAACGCCCTCTGCTTTGTTGGAACTGACGTCTCTCTTGCCATGGCCGGAACGCCTACCGCCGCACCAAAATTGCCGGTCTCGGCCTAGCCGGAGGCTTAGCTCGTGCTGCAGACAAACTTCCATGTGCGCCCCGCATCGTTGTTTTAATTTGGCGAACACGCACGCGAATCTGACCTGAATCCTTGTTTCGAATCCTTCACTGTCCGGCCATTCGGACCCCGCTGATTGCCCGTCGGAGAACGTCAGCGCCCCGAGTGGACCGACCTTGAAGCCTGCAAAGGAAAGGCACCTACATCTTTAAATCTACCTCTCGCCCGGTCTTTAGAAATACTTGTCCTACAATTCCCCGTTCCCTTTCAACAGTAACAATATCGACAATGCAGCCCGTCGCATTCCTCGGCCTCTGGGCCATCGCCGCCTACTTCATCTACAGCGCCATCACCCACATTGCCACCTCACGCCGGCGGGCCCGCAAGGCACGTGAGCTCGGATGCAAGCCGGTCCCCAGGTTGAATCTGAATGACCCGCTTGGAATCAACAATGTGCGCATGCTGCTCAAGGCCGACAAGGAGAAGCGGCTGCCGGAATACAGCGAGGAACGCATGGCCCTCATCAGCGAGCGCGAGGGCCGCCGGGTCACTACATTGAAAAACACCATAGCTATGGAGGAATCGTTTTTTACGATAGAGCCCAAGAACATCCAGGCCATCCTAGCCACGCAGTTCAAAGACTTCGAGTTGGGCGAGCGGAGGAACGGAAACTTCAAGCCCCTGCTCGGCCACGGCATCGTGAGCAACAACACCAAACCCTACTCTTTTTTAAAGCACATCTAACTCTCAATCAGTTCGCTTCCGACGGCAAAGCGTGGGAGCACTCTCGCGCCCTGCTGCGTCCGCAGTTCGCGCGCGAACAGGTCAGCGACCTCAAGCTGGAAGAGACGCACGTGCAGAACATGCTGCGCGCACTCACGCCCAACGCCGACGGCTGGACGGACGTGACTGATATTCAAGTCCTCTTCTTCCGCTTGACGCTCGACTCGGCCACCGAGTTTCTCTTTGGCGAAAGCGTCGACAGTCAGCTCGCCAACCTGCCCAACTACCGCGGCAGCAAAGATCTAGGTGATGTCCCTCCTGAGCGCGACGAGCGCGTGTTCGCTTTTGCTTTCGACAAGGCTCAGTGGCATCTGGCTCGCGCTGGACGGTTTGGTAAGCGGTACTGGTTGGCTCACACGGCGGACTTCAAGAAGCAATGTCGTGATGTGCACGCCTTTGTCGACTATTTTGTTCAGCTGGCCCTGTCCAAGGAGTCGAAGGAGACGTCTCTCGAGAAGGGAATGGGCAAGAAGGAGAAATACGTCTTCCTGGATGAGCTTGCTGCACAGTCGCGCGACCCCGTGGTCCTGAGAGACCAACTGTAAGCCCCCCCCCCCCCAACACCACCACCCCCTTTTCAACACCATCACCACCACAACTCAAGAAATCTCTTACTAATAAGCACGTAGCTTAAACATCTTGCTTGCCGGACGTGACACCACCGCATCACTCCTCTCCTGGCTCTTCCGCTTCCTCGCCCAAAACCCGGAGACCTTCGCCAAACTCCGCCGCGTCATCGTCGAAGAATTCGGCGACTACGACTCCTGCAACCCCGACGACATCACCTTCGCCCGCCTCAAAGCCTGCACCTACCTCCAACACACGCTCAACGAGACCCTCCGCCTGCAGCCCGTCGTCCCACTAAACTCGCGCCGCGCCGCCGTCGACACCACCCTCCCGCTGGGCGGCGGGCCCGACGGCCTTAGCCCCGTCTTCGTGCCCGAGGGCACCGAGGTTGGATACAGCGTGCACGTCATGCAGCGCCGCACCGACATCTGGGGCCCCGACGCGGCGGCGTTCAGGCCGGAGCGGTGGGAGGGCAGGAAGGTTGGCTGGGAGTACCTGCCGTTTAATGGCGGGCCGAGGATTTGTATCGGGCAGCAGTTTGCGCTGACGGAGGCGAGCTATGTCGTTGTGAGGCTGCTGCAGCGGTTTGAGAAGGTGGAGGGGTTGAATGTGGATGGCAGGACGCTGCATGGGTTGACGTTGACGAGCTGTCCGGGCGATGGCGTGAAGGTGCGGTTGAGGGAGGCGGGGAGGGCTTAGAGGGGGGAGGAGAGCTGGTTGTAGATGGCGTGGGTGGGGTTGTGAGATGTCGTTTTTTTTTTTTTTTTTTTGAGCGGGTTTGCACGGGTATTGGGCGGCGGGTTGCTTTTGAGTTCTCTACTCTGGTTTAGCTTGGACGTGTAGATATGTGGAAATGTCATGTATGATACTTTTTTACGCAGAATGTTAGTGTCATTTACAAGCAAACTTCATGATATCAGAATCTCTCGGTGGTCGTCTGTTCCGTTGCCACTACTACTATACCGTAGCAGACAGCCAAGCTTTGACCATTCATTTGTTCAATAACCAAAAGATCGATCAAATAGAATGGCGTGAAGACAGAAAAAGAGCCTCAGCTACGGGCACTCTCCGGCTTCGAAGACGGTCGAGGCAGCATTCATACAAGGCGGGTTGCTGCGGGGTCCGATTTCAAACGTCCTACCCATGCTGCCTGCCTGCCAGTATGACTATTCAGCCGCACGCAGAGCGCGAAGAGGTGTTCCCCAGTTCTTTCACTTGTGACCGACTCAGCGGTGCCGGTTGTTGCTAGTCCAAAGCCAGTCGTCCTTTGACGCAACCGAACCGGAGCATGCCCATCCCAGCTTCGGGCAGAGGGCAGCGGCGAAAAGTAGTGTATAGGCAGCAACGGAGACGGAGCGAGGCCGATGATGGCGTGGCGGGATGGACGGCGTTTGTAGGGTGGTGCTGCTGCCTGACGGCTGCCAGAGTACCAACAGACCCTCTCGTGTGCGGAGAGTATCGTCGCGTCCTTTCTCATTACATTGTAGCTCTGCAAGCGGCAGCGATATGGCACAGGATGGACTATGGATGGGTCGTAGTGGGGACAGCGTGGTGTGGTGGTGGGTGGAGGCAAAAGTCGCGGTCGCGGTCGCGGTCGCGGTCGCGGTCGACCATGGGAAACGGGGTTGCGCTGAGGCGGCGACGACGACAACGCAGTCGAAACTGACAACTACTTGCCATGGCTGGCTTTCTCTACCGATGCTCACGAAGGACAACTTTCATGATCGGTGCCGATGTTCTGTGGTGTTGCGTGGCGCTACGTCGCGTCGCTCTAGGTACAGTCAACATTGAACGAGGTGCAGGAAACAATAACGCGACGCGTCGAGTATGCGTTGAGCCGCGTCGACGCCCATAAAAATCATTATTCTAATGGTTAGCATATGATCGAGCAGAGGATTCTTGAGAACGTAGTGCATGGGAGGCGGGGGTGCCACTGCAGGGGCATCCCTTTGGTGGCATCCCTTTGGAAGTCTCTGCGACAGTAAAATTTTGTCTAGACACCATCAACAGGCGTTTCTGACAGCGAAATGTGTAGGTCGTTCATCTACGAACGCGATAATCTTCAGCAACAGCATCAAGATGAATCCGAAGACCAGTGCAGACCTCACCTCACTTAGATATTATCCAGAAGTTGTAGATGCCTGATTGCCTCTTCCTCACGGTCCCGCACAAGGCGAGTACGTCGCAACGAAAAGGATTTGGCAATTGCCAGATGGTTTCCAAATATTCCATGCCGATCCGAAGACCAACATAAGCGGTCATTAGTTGTAGTTTTCAACTAGCAATAACGCGGCATCAGACGAATCTTCACTTGCACGCGTATGCCCTAGCACCAGGATAAAAAAAGAAGGAAAAGAGGTGTGTCGAGGGGGAGGAGAAGAGTTTTTATACCCTCCGGTGGAGGCTTTTCGGGTGTAGGGTTAGTAAGCGAAGACGTGGCACCAAGCCAGCCGACGCCAGCCGGCGATAACCGAGGCCTTAGTCTCTCGAATCTCCTTGCAAACTTCAGTACTCTTTTCAAAAGGACAACTACTCCTACGAGACCTGAGAGCAGTACCTACAGCGTGGTCTGATTATAATTTCTCCATAAAATCCATCAGTCCCATTACCTCTTCGCCAAGCTCTTTAGAAGCTCCAATTCTCCCTTCAGCTCTGCATGTATAATCGACACACGCTGCCGTAAGGCTGTGCTCTCCTTGCGTGCCACTTCGGACTGGCACTTTGGATGATGTCTTACTAAGCAACACAGGCCCGCCGGGTATTGCCGGCGCTAGCCGGATCGAGCGAACCTTATCGCGAACCCTTTTTACTGTAACCTTGGAAACTTCGGGCAGCAGCGCCACGAGTGGCCTCGCTCCTTGCGGGACAAGAGAGGATGATGATTGATGATGGTGTAGACCTGGTCAACCTGAATCGGTACAGTCACATGGCTGTATGTTCATCCCTTCATCCGCTCTCTGTTGCCCCGAGTTCCGTACGTTTCTTACTTTCTCCATCTCCATTTACTTGTATTCTACCTACACTGCACCATTTTTTTAAGGAAGGAAAGGTACCGTAAAAAAGAAAAGGCCATTACCATCACACACTGAAACTCTCAAATCCCATAATCTCCTGTACAATGAAAGCCAAGAAGCATGCAGGTCTTCAACACCCCGAAGGAATAGACCTGCAGTTGCACCATACTGACCTCGCTGTCAAGTCAGAGAACCGTCTTCAGCCGCAATCTTTTCCAAATGATAACCACAAAACCTGAGAGCAGTACCGGCATGGCGGCCTGATCATGATTTCCCAATGAAATCCGTGAGTTCCTGCTCCCTCTTCGCCAAGCTGTCCAGAAGCTCCAATTTTTCCTTCAGCTCGGCACGCACAATCGACAAACGCTGTCGCAAGGCTATGCGCTCCTCGCGTGCGTCTTTCTTCCCAGAAAGAGTATCATGAGCCCCGTCCCTTTTCTCCTTGATGCTCAAAGGACCATCGCTCGGCGCGTCCTCCTCGACGATACTAGCAAGAGGAAAACCTTTCCTGATGCCTCGTAATTCGGCAGTCGACTTGGAAGTAAGCGGACGCAAATGCCTTTTCGCTGGAGAAGCCGGCTGCTTCTGAGGAGGTCCTGTCTCAGGCGATGAGTCACGCTTAACGTAGATCGCTGCGTAGACAACCTCCCCAGGGTGCTTCCGAATTCCTTCTTCAGGGGTGCATAACGTTGGGTTAGGTCTTATATCATCCATAAGAACCCACCTGTCTTCGTGACGCACGTAGGATACGTAGTGCGCCCCCGTAGGTCTGTAGTGGACAACTGAGCTCAAGGTGTACTGCGTCTGTTCATCAATAGACCAGAGCATGGGATTGCCCTTTTGGCCCTGAGACGTCTTCTCGGAAGGAAGAGTGACTCCCTTCATCCAGGGAGCCAAGTCCAGCTCTTCCGGCACCACGACGCGGTTTGGCCATGTCTCCTGGACCGGTCCGCCATTTTGACCGAAAACCGTGTTTCTGTTAGCATCCGTTGTGTACATTGTGTACATACGCCTATTCCATTGCAAGACAAGAATAGGCGGCGCTTTGACGAGGCGGCGTTCTTTGCGGCTTAGCGCAGACTTGGTTTTGCATTGCTCGCAATCCTTCATGCTGTTCACGGTTCGCTCGAGCATGTTTTCGTTGTAGTCTTGAGCGAAATACTCTTCGAGCATACCCGAAAGAGTGAATACTGTCTCTGGGTTAGATTCGATAGGTTGCAGTAACACGGTGGAGGCGTGGTCCCAGGTACGGTCGATGTGTCCGCATTTCTTACACATCCGCTCACCAACGATCTGAAGTAGTAGCATATCCGCTAGTTCAGTCCAATTACCGTCCTGGTGAATAGCTTGCAGACACGCGCTCGCGGCTTGGCGAAGCGGTAAGATCGGCTTGATGTTCCAACTGTTGAGCAAGCGCGACAAGACAGGTCCTTCGGGGCCAATTTCGCTTGATGTGACAGAAGACGACGAAATGAGTACGTCCAGCAATTTGTTCAGCACCTCAGCGGCATCATTGGCTGTGTTGCCGTACTCCGAGCTCACCTGCTGGAGACTGTCGAGCAATATTTGCGTGTGGATAGGCTCCAATCTGGCACCACCCTGGTCCAACTCCAAGAAGAGCTTCCTCATCCAATCCACCAGCGGTTTCGCTTTAGGTGAGTTGACAAAAGGGAAGTTGTGTCCTCGGCCCACGAAATCTCGAAGCTGTGGTGTATTGTGCAAGGCCTGAATGACGCCCGATAGGTAGCAAGTGGCGCCCAGATTGCTCATGTTGCGACGCTCGTGTACGACACTACTGAACTGCGTGACAGTGGTCTGTTTCTTTGCCTTCTGCTGGCGTTTCTGCTGGTTTTACTTGCTGAAGTGGTCTTTCTGCTTAGTACTTTGGACGACTGGAGGCTGCATCTGAGGAATTGTTCCATCGGGAGGAAGAGGCGCAAGATCAGCCGGCCAGTACGGCAGTGCTTCCTTCCGCAATGTCTCCGTGAAATGCTTGATGATGCAATCCACATCCGCACCAAAGTTCGATTTGGCACAGTTGGACGACCAAGTCTCGAACAACAAGTTACACTCTACCGGATCGAAGTCCTCGAGCGACAACTTGCTCCCGCTCTTGAATCCACTGACCATACCACGCGAATGATCAGCTTTTCCGATAGAGACTGACAAGGGATGCATCTGATAAAGTGAGATCGGCAGCCTCAAGAATTCTTGACATTCAGGCCACTGCATCTCCGACATCTTCCTCTGGCGCTCAAGGACTTGGTAGCAGAGCACAACGATCAAGATCGGCACCGTCAGGTCTGTTACCCAGCGCTTGTTGCACGCCCATCTGAGAACACGCAACCTGGGGCCGAGGAACCGGTAAAGGATACCCCAGGACCATACCCTCGGCTCAGGTCCTCCTTGGAAGGGATATGGCACGCCTGAAATTCGGTGAAGCTTCTGTCCAGTGATGTGCTCAAGCTCAAGCAGAATCCTTTTGACCTCTTTCAGCTGTGGAAGTCGAGATGGGATGGAATCATCAGTCATCGTGCCGGCGTGTCGCAAATTTCCAAATCCCTTGAAAGCCCAAAGCTTGTCGAGAGGAATATTGCTACAGCCTCGCGCTGATGCAATTCCAGACTGGCATTGTCGCTTGAAATCGTCAAACGAAGAAGGCTTCATGGAATGTGTGAACTGCTGCTTCTGGAAGCGAGGTAATTGGCGTCTAATCAAATAGATGTGATCAAGCCTTTTTATGAGTTCACGGCGTGCTTCGGTATCTTCCAGGCTGGTGTTGTAGATCATGTGGGTGATTTTGAGGACGATGGGAGGGAATGTGCCTTTGAGCAGATTGAGGTAGAAGGCCGTGGAAGCCATGTTGACGGGGATGTGGATTCGAATGGCCTCGTCACCAGCCAGATAGATCGGGAGGATGGGGTCGATGCTAGGAATTAGTGCTCTTGACTTGCTCTTCTCCCGACGAGGATCAAGGTCCTCCGTGGAGTATGCATCTTCCCATAAGATTGCCTTTTCCTCAGATCCCACTCCCGCAGCAGTAATATTCGGAAACTTGGTTCTCATCTGCATGATCTCCCGCCTCCGGATGTCTGTAGGCAAATTCAAATGTTCCCATTCGGCAGCGATCTTCCCATAAGTGAACTGTCTGTAGGGTGTTACCAGGGGGATCATATCGCGTTCGCGAGAGCGTTCCTCAAACGCCTCTGCTGGATCTACTCCGGCCATCCTCGCCGATGGGCGTGTGAAGGCGTACTCGGTTCGCATTGCTCCAATAGCGTTGATGCATAATGGGCAGTAGCGGCGGTTGATGATGAGTGTGAGCTTCACGCACGGCCAGGGGAACCAGCAGCCGTAGCAAGCATGTAGAGTGTGCGCCCTCTCTGTCTCCGCTTCACTACAAGGAAGAAAGAACAGTTCCCGACCCAAATCCAACAGGAGGTCTGTAGTCTCACAGGCTGTTTCCATAACTGTTAGCTTGTGTTCCTCGAAACAATTGTGGATTGCCGGATTGGGAAGCGTGTGGAGGTGCAAAGGGGCAGCCTTGAGAGTCCAGCGGCCAGACTGGCACGCCATCCAGCCCAATGATGAGATGCAAAGTGGATAGAATAGTATATGTGGTTGGAGTTGGTGGCAGAAGAACGGGTGTTGTTGGTGAGAGTGCTCTGAGTGCTTCATCAAGAGGTGACGTTACCTGCTTCCCATGCCTCTGCCACATTGCCTGTCTCTGCGAATCGGATGTGCGCCGCTTGCGCGATGTGGAATTTCCAGTCATACTGGGACGCTTGATTGCCAACGAAAATGTTCGGCAGGTCCGGGCATGCTTCTTTGACCAACCAGGATGGCCCAAAGTTCTGGATGTCACAGTGTACCACCATGTTCTCGCTACGAAAGGGCCCGGTATGCTTGTTCTTGCGCTTCTTTCCGTACTGGTTGACAAGAGCTTGGGCAAGGATCATAGCCTCTCCTTGGTTCATAACGGACTCAGCGCATCGTGTCAAGATCAGCTTAGCGAGTCCCTTCTGGGCATTTGTGGCCTTTTTCTCAACGTCCTTTGAGAAACGAAGCCGGAAAATGGGATCAAATTCCAGCTCTGCACAGTGCTCAGCTACATCACGGCTAATGTAAACCGTGAGTGGATGGGGGAACTCCCGCGGTTCGTTCTGTACAGAGAACATTGTGTTGGATGCCGGTATATCGAGGTTGGCTTGAATGGCGTCCCGCGACGCAGCCCACTTAAGTTTAGGAAGAACTAAGGCTCCGCTCCTGTAGGGATCGGGAAGTGCAACCAGCACGCAGGATGTGTACAGTTGTTGCATCCATCTCGACGGGACTCGGCTGAGCGGCTCGGGGTAGTGCTCCATGATGATCTTCATAGTGTCAATGACGGGTTGAGTAGCCTCGTCTTTCGTTACCCATCTCTGATGCTTTAAGTTAGCAGTGCAATGATAAATGGACAAATATGCGGATATGGAGCGATCGTCCGGATGCATTTGTATAAATAGAATTATGACATTTGCGTCCGGATGAAGGCTCCAGCTCCCCACAAGTGTTCGACTTACCTCGTTCTTGGTGGAGATGTAGGTGATGTCATTCGGGCTCCATTTTTTCTCCCTCAAGGACCTAAGTCTTTGCGCATATCCGCCGGCGCTTGTAATATTGCCTCGAGGCGGCAAGGGCTTGGTTGTGAGGATGAAGAAAGCTCTGTCCTCGAATCGGTGTACTGCAGCATGGAGTTCCCTTTGCGGTGTTTCGGGGAGCATGTCGTGAAGCCAACTACCCCCCAGCTTCGTAGGATGGGATTCCTTGGCAAACTTCAAGCTTGCTTGGACTTGTTCCATTCGAAGCCTATTTGGGCCCTTCCCGCTCTCGTCGAGCTCCGGCTGAGGACTGTCCTCAATGACAATGTTGACAATCTCTTGCTTTCCGGGTGCATTGTGGTTCGCGAAGGCCTTCGCTTTGGACCTCACTTTTGCCATGCGGGCTCCTCTGTCAGACGACGTCTCCGGCGGGTCGTCGGAAGCAGCCATGATGACCGGCTCTTCGGTGGTTGTGTCAGGCGGATGGCTGGCGGGAGAGTATCAAGTCGATGACAGCGTAAGACCGGAGGGGTGGACAGGTGGGTGCGGACGCCGAAAAACCCGGGTGGGACCTCTTGATTAGAGATTCTAGAAGAATGATATTAGAATGACTGATGATGGGTATGCCTTCTTTCATGGGATGGTGGACTTTACCGGCATTTGAGGAAGAAGGTCGGAAACGTGGGGATGGGTGGAAGAGGAAGATGAGCGACAGAGGGAAAATGAGTGGCAGATATATCGCCAGAGGACAGTGGCTGCTTCGCTTAAGTTAACACAATGACGTAGTTTGCTGTTCTCAAGGGCATGCGCTTGCGTCGGCCGCTCATATTTACCATGCGCCGTGGGCCCATGCGCTTCGTACCGCTTCCATTCACTCAATCGCTGCTCTTTGAACCGCTTGCCAGTGCTCCCAGCGTATTCTGCGCTGCGCGGTCGTGCTCATATCTGCCACCCGTCTTCCTCCAACATCCGACCACTCTTCATCGTCGTCGACCTACCAACCACCCCAGCTTAAGGCACATCCCATCGTCTCATAACTGCATGCACCCTTCTCATGGATAAAAATACGGGTGCCGCGGAAGGCTCCGGCACGTCCCATCGACCCGGTGTAACCCGCAACGCGATCCTCGACAGCAACCACTCACAGTCTGTCAAAGGATATTCGGGCGTCCGAGTCCGACCGACCCTCAGCGTACCAGGAGAGATCAAGAAGCACCGGACCATGAAGGAAATAGGCCAAGCACTGAAGAAGAAGGTCTCAGGGCTCAATATTAACCAGCGGAAAGGCAACCAAGCAACTCCCACCACCGAGTCTCCCACGCAGGCACCGGTCCCTTCACTCAGTATTGAGCAACCCGTCGGCGATGCTCACTACCCACCACAACTTCCGCAGTTCCACGTCCAACATACTTCCGATGACCAACCCGTGGAGGAAGACAAGACAGATCAAGAAGATCATCATTCCCAGGAAGGGTTGGCCGAAGAGAGCGATTCCGGTGAAGAGGATGAACCAGAAGGACAAGACAGACCGCAGCTGAGCAACCTTGCACGCTACTTTTGGTCACGACTCGATGTTGTAAGTAGCCTCTCCACTTTTTACAGAGGATGTTGAGATGCAAGCCATGTCACGCTTAATGAATGTCCAGCTGACGGAGAGTAGGCTTACCAGTACTATGTTGACGACCGAGACGATGACTGCCGTGAGCTAATTCTCGAGACATTGCCGCGCGGAATGGTCCCTATTGCTTGCAGATGCGAGTTGCTTCAGCTGCTAGCCTGTGTAATGCCATGGGAGCAGGCGCAGGATTGCTTGAACGAGGCTGACGAGCTCTGCCAAGAGATGAACATTCTTGCACCCTACTCCGAACGGGTTCTGGAGCTGAGAACCAAGGGCTACAACATTAGAGGCGCATTGAGAGAGTACCACGAACTTGCAAATGAGAGCAGGTCAACGTCAGATGATGAGGAGATGGATGATCTGGCCGAGTGACTTCAAGAGGATCTTCTGGTTTAGTCAACGACCAGCACTTATGGGTAATGGCTTGATTGCCCCCGAGGGAACCACCATACCTGAAAGCGGCAATGAGGATGAGCACATGCTGGGTTTTGTGCAGTAAGGCCAAACGAAAGAGACTTGGCCGGTCATGGGAATGGCAATTTTGTGTTCTTTGATGAACAATACTGCCTTACAGACGAGTAGGAGTTGACCAAAAGGATATCAGCATTAGAATTGGGTGGCGAAAAAGGGAAATCAGGAAGAGAGTAGGTGAACGGTATGAGCTTAATGGCTACAGATGCTCAAGGCGGTTTCAAAAACAAAATAGTCAATTAGGTAGATGGCAAATGAAAGTAACAAAAGTGCATTCAAGAAACAACCGCGGTTGCCTAGAGATCCAAACAGTCTCGCCTCTCTCTGTGCTTTCTAGAGCATTATCAACGTTGTGCTGCCAGAACATCTCTGCAGCGAAGCTGAAAACTTCACGAGTACGGCAGGAATACGCAGAGACATGTGCCTTGACCACGGCGAATCTCCTGTGTTTATTTGCTCTTATCAACTACCTAAATCATTGAAAGAAACCCTGTTTGCACCCACTTTGAGACTTTGTAGCCGCCCATTCCGTAACATGCCTCTCCCTTCTTCCGTTCTTTTTTCGCCTTGCAATTTCAACCCTGCTATTTTCTGGTTCAAGTATACGCTTTGAAAATACCACCAGGCTGCTCTCACGCGTCATTGAATCTCATTTAAATCGAGCCTTCATGCAAAGCAGCCTGCATATCCTCATTCTTGTGGCTTTTGGGAATGAGTGTGCTTTTATGGGTAAAAGGTTTCCTCTCTTCAAGACGGCCGCCTGGGTTTCGGCCTGTTCAAACCTTCACTGGTGAAATTAGAAATTCCTCTTACACTCCTTTAGCAAGATTGTCCCTCTCCTTGTCCTGACTCCTCTGGTGTCGGTTCGTCGTCATCGGGGGTTTCATGGTATTCCTTTACCGCTTGTCGGACATTGGCGCCTTGAGCCCTTAGCTCCATGACCAGTTCGCTACCCGGTACTAGCCTCTCCATCTTTTCACATAACTCTTCGGCCTCATCCAGACAGTCCTGTGCCTGTTTCCAAGGCATGACGCAAGCAAGTAGATGGAGTAATTCGCACCTGCACGCGTGAGGGACCCTTGCGCGCATTAGTGTCTCGAGAACGAGCTCACGGCACTCATCATCTCGATCATCTTTGAATAGTTGGGTAGCCTACTCCATTAGTCAGTAATTTGGTTATCAAATACCGTCTTATTGGAAATGGTAAAGCCGTCTCACGGAGTGATAGGGTTTAATGTACATACCACATCCAGCCTTGACCAGAAGTAGCGCGCAAGGTTGCTCATCCTTGGGGCATTTCCATCTCCTCCTTCCTCCTCTTTGTCACTGGGCGGCAGTGACTTGTCCTCTTGGTCTACCTCTGTCTTAGTGTGCTGCGCGTCATCGTCTAGCACACCCCTCTGAGTACGTTGAGAGGCAAGGCGACGCAGCGGAGAGCGGGTGGTGGAAGTTGTCGGTGTCGCTGGCGCAGCCTCTCCGACGGACGTCTCGACGTCTTTCTCCAGACTCGTGTTGTTATCCATTGGCTGAGCACAAGGAGAGGCTTTGACCGGGGGTGATGTCAGGCTTTCAGAGTCTGGTGTCGGTGGTCGAATCAGTTTTGTGTCGTAAGGTGAAGGGAAGTGAGCATTGACAGTTGCTGGTGAGGCGGTTTCGAAGGATAGGCAGTGGACGCAATGACGGTGGATCACGCCGGCGTGCAGCCAGAAAATGAGTAGCAGCAGCCTTGAGCTGATGTATGGGCGGTGATGCAGCGGATGGCGGATTGCAGGTGAACGGCGGCAAAGGATATGTGAGAAAGCACCGGCAAACAGGTCAAATAGCAAAGAGGGCAGTCAAATACGACAAAGACCCCGCGACGCGCAGTGACCACGGGGTGAATCTGGACGCGCGGTCAAGCCAGTGAGTGACCGGAAAGCACGTGCATGAAATCTCTTGACGCATCCCCAGCCATGGCCAGCGCATGTGCACTCCTTCCGTACATGGCAAGTTGCGTCATCGAGTCAATTCGGGAAACGCTTCCATCACCTTCCAGCTTTAAGAATTTTCATGCACCCGACCTCTCTTCAACTCGTCGTCCTCTGTCGACCGCACTTCCTTTGCGATCGCTAGACTTGTCATCTCACCCTCAATTGCCTTCGCTCAACACGGACTTGCTTAAGCAAGTCACCTTCATGGCTCCTACGAAAAGACCGCCGAATACGGCGGCCTCCCTTGAAAGACTCAAAGCTGAAGTGCAGGCCAAGCTGGAAGCCGGCAACCTGAATCGCAAGTTCCAACGGCATGGAGATGCATTCAATCGTTCACTGTTGATGAACATTCTGCTGCTCTTCTCGTATCTCGATCCCATGACTCTAGCAGAGCTGCGAGACAACTGGCTTCAATATCTCGACCAGCAGAGACGGCTCAACGCTACCGTACACCGCATGGAAGGGGCTGCTTTCTTCATCATTACGACTAATCCTTTGCCCACCTGGAACATCAAGAGCTCGGGCGCCTGGTTGGCAAAGCTAGAAAGCTGGGCGAAGGAGGTGTTGGGTCCGGATGGAATGACGTACACGCTCGTGGGATTTGGCACAAGTTGGTCCGACGAAGACGAAGCCACCACGCCGGTTCTTGGTGCAATGAAGGAAGTCCTAGAGCGCATTTCAATTCCGCTGAGCATGTTAACGAACGACTGGATGCACAAACTGCTATCGGCTTGCACACGGATTGTGCTCCCGGAGGCCTACCGTTTTGAAGCACTTGGGCTACGTCCTCTGGAGTGGTCATCAAAGGAGAAGGCCATCATGATGAGTCTTGATGTACCGCTGGACTATGTCGCAAACTTGGGAAGCAATGACCCAGCCCCCGTTCAGGCCCCGTTCAGGTACGACTTCAAAATGGCCATTCCAAGCGACACACCCGACGAATGTGCAGACTTGGAGGTCGACCCGTTTTTTAGCTTCAACTTCTCCGATGAAGTCTACGAGCATGCCACAGATGCCCAGCAAGCCCTCGCCAAATTTATCTATGCACACTGTGCTAGATACGCCATGAGCCAGTTCGAAGCCATCGTCCTCGCACAGGCGCTCATGAATCAACATACGAAGAAGCATTCCAGCTTGACTTTCAACAAGGACGTCCTCAATCTGCCTTCCCCAAACATACTCCGTGAATATCGCACATACATGCCCGATATCTTCGGTGGTGGTGAACACTCTCAAGATATCCGCGAAGCCATCTCCAGATACACGAGCTTGGTGCTGGACGAACACTTGAAGCAACAGCAAAAGGAAAACCGCACAGCTGGTCTTCTCATGGAGGGAAAAGTCAAGGCACGCGAGCAATGCGCAATCTTGCAGCAGCGCATGTCTAAGATGCGGACCAAGCTCTCCAACTCCGTCACGACTGGCATGCGCTCTGGGCTCCTGAAGCTCGTGCGAGGAAAATCGGATAGCCCGGAGCAGCTCATGAAGACCAGGATGGAAAACCTCGAGCGAGAGGTGAAGGCCAGGGTCGACATCCTCGAACGGGAGGTGAAGGACAGGCTGGCACTTTTGGACTATGAACCATCGGAGAAGGTCAAGCAGGAGCTGAAGGACTTTGTCAAGAAACCGTAAACGGTTCACAATGTTGGTACTGCCCTGTGGTTTGATGTATGAGCGGTTGCTACTTCCAAATGAGTGTAGCCGAAGGAAGACGGGGTTCCAACTCGATGGCGAGGATACGATGGGGCAACGTCATTCCTCAGGTTCTGACAGAACCAGCTTGATTCCCTGGCTTTCACCAAAACTGGAGATTGTTTATTTCAACGATTAGTATGTGATGATGATAATGGGCTGGCTTGTTTTTCTTTTTTTTCCTTATGTTATTTCTTTCCAAAAGTGGAGGAGTATAGACAGAGTCAAATCACCAAAGACAGGTTCGGTAAGAGCGGTCCAGTAACATAGCATACAGGAACGGCGAGAAACGGTATACAAGCTACACTCACAAGTAGCATTAGTCTAGGTTTTTGCAAATAAAAAATGATTGCGAAGAGTCGCATCTTTCGTAAACCACAGTGAAGCACTCCCGGACAGTCATCGCCTGGGTATTTCAGCTACAAATGGCATCAAATCTTGCCTTGCTCCTCCCCAAATCTTAAGCATGGCGCGAAGAAAAATGGCGTTCTTTTAACAAGCTTTTTACAAAACGTAAAGATGGTGATGCAAACCAGACCCCTGTTTTTAGCTGCACTTAGAGGTTTGATTGGAGGCGATTGCAGGCTTCTAGTATTGGGGGCTGGTGGCCGAAGTGCAGGGGGAGGGTCTCAGAGTAGCCCGCCGCTGTCGCGCTCAGCGCACCACTGAGGAGGCTGAGCTGCCACGAGCGGGTCCCAGTGTACATGCAAACATATATATTGTGTTCCGCAACATGCAATAACAGACACGCAGCACGACCAGCGCAGGACGTGCAAAACATAAACTCGAAGAAAAAGAACCGAGATCCCGCCACCCTCTTTTTCCACACCATATGCTCAGATCTTCCCGATACCCGCCGTGCCGTCCGTGTAAGCAGCCGTGCTGGCGCCGGCGACGGTCTTGCCGTTGAAGTTGGAGAAAAAGCTGGTGTCGGTGGTGCCGGAGAAAGTGCCGCTGCTACCAAAAGCGTTGAGCACGCAGTTGTGGCCGAGGTAGGTCGAGCACGCCGTGTTGGCGCTCGTGCTGGGCGCGGTGAAGATGCGGCCCGTGACGGGCGACAGCAGCGGCGTGACGACGTTCTGGAAGACGTTGCCCTCGGCCACGGCCATGGCGCCCGACTCGCCCATGTCGAAGGCGTGGCCCGAGATGGCGTACCATTCGTTGTTGACCTGTTTTGCAGTTAGTCAGAATGGGAGGAGGGTTGTATGGTGAGGAGGAGGAAAAGCTTACGGCGTGCAGGAGCGTGTTGCCTCCGACCTTGGGGCCTCGGCCGGACGTGTGGTGGATGTAATTGCCCTTCATGGTGATCAAGTCGCTAGATCCGAGCAGCAAGATGGTCCAGTAGTGATGGCCGTCACATGTTGCGCTCCAAGACGTCGAGCCATCGAACTCGGTGTTGGTTATCGAGACTCGGTTGGATGCCCCGTAGCCAGCAACGAACATTTGGCGGCCAATGAGGGAGATCTGTAGATTCCGGTCAGTATTTACTTAAGAAGGGGAAGGTGAATTGCATGCCTTGCAGTGGTCGACCCAGACAAGATCAGCACCGTCAAGAGTGATTGCGTCTCCACCCCAGATGTACTGAGGGTTGAGTTCGGTGATGTGGATGTTCTGAATGATGATGTTCTTGGCTCCGTTGGCGATGCGCAAGCCCTTGCCACGGATAACACCTGCAGATCCAATGCCAATGAGAGACTTGTTTGAGCCGAGATTGATGGCAGAAACTCCGGCATTGTCGTAAGTCACGGAGACGGACGGAGCGCTTCCGCACCTGCTCAGCGTTAGCTACAGGTATCAGAACTTGGGGGAATTGAAGTTCGGACCATCCATTGGCATTGATGGCGTCCTGACCACCATTGCCGGGGCAAGTGTTCGAAGTGGGCCTGCAACCCGTTGCCGTTGTGGTTCCTTCAGTGCCCTTGAAGTTGAATCTGACTGCCGTTAGCTCGAGTCAGACCATTGAAAGCTGTCTCTGCTGCGTACTCCTTGTTGAGAACGATGACTCTAGCAACATCGTCCTCCAACCATTCCTTCAACTGCGTGGTACTCGAGGGATATGCCGGCGTAGCACTCCCTCCACCTGTGGTGCCCGAAGCAAAACCCTCGGGGCTCCCGACCACGCCAACAGCGCATGCTCTTAGAGCAAATGCCAAGAGAGAAAATGCAATAGAAACTGAAGGACGCATCTTGCACAAAGAGCCGGTGGATGAGACTGGTAATTTTGGGAATGTATCGACATGTATTTATATTAGCACTGGTGAGGTGATAGCAAACATCGCGAACGCTCTCACGGATAGAACGGTCCACTGAAAAACGGAGGTGTTCCCGAAACCCGGCGTATAGTAAATAGCCAGAGTACCATTCGAAGGATGAACCAATCAGCGACTGGACCTGCTTATTGGATAAATGCGGGGGTACCTTTGCTTCCTCCCCACAACACGCCAAGATCCCACCAATCATTCCTGCATCCTGCCAGGAAAACGGGGCTGAAAGCTTATCGAGAACCTGGGGTGCGTTGCCCTACGCCGTCCTTCCGAGGTAGGAAGATTTTCCTTCCAGTCGTCGCCCTCTACTACATCAACGGCCAAGATTCCAAACTTCCCGATTGGGGTCCATCGGCGAGTCAGCCATGAAACGCCAACGCTTTTAGACGCCATCGCCGTGCAATTCCTTGCGTTTGAGCGCGAAAATCGGCAAGGGCGAAGCGAGCAATGCAATGCTACAGCTCTCCAGGCCTCCGTTTCCTCGGCGGATTTCACCATCGACCCACTCGTTGGCTCACCGCTTGCGCTTGGAAAGGCCACCACTGGGAGATTCGCTGCTGTCGTGGTGGCGTCGGTTGCGGAACAGGACCCCGCAAAACCAGACCTATCAGCTGCGAAATCGGTGCTGGAATGGCAATTTGCGTCGGCTTCCTATCCCGCTGATATCACTAACGTCCGACGCTGGTGCTCGAATCTCCGAAGGGTCGGACGGCCACGGTTCCTGACAGTCTCGTGAGGTTGGCTCTTTGAAAATCCCAATTGCGCGAGTGCCGCCATCTGGAAGGAGGAATGAGTGCCGCGCTTGGCGCGACGGCCCTCAACACCAACCACGATGTGCCGTGATATCGTGTCCTAGTATAGGACAGGGAAAGAACAACACCATCCCTGCCCATCCCTGCCACACGCGGCCCTGAAAAAGTACACACTCCGTCCGCCCAATACATAGGGGAACGTTAGGCAGGTGGCAATTGCTTCCAAGCTTATCTCTTTTTTTTTTCTCTCCCCATCAATCTCATCCGCTCTTCCATCTCATCATCTGCTCTTCCACCTCACCCTACTCACCCACTTCACCCACCTCCGCACATCCTCGCGCTCCGCCAACCTCTCGACGCTCGCCCACTCGCGCGCCAGCTCCTCGTTGCCCGCGACCGAGTGCACGAACGAGTGGCACGCGCGGCACAACCACGCGACCTTGTTGAGCTCCCACTCCCCGGCCACCCACCCGCGCTTGGCCGCCTTGGCGTGCACCGACCGCGGGATCAGGTGGTGGTACGTCAGCGGCACCCAGTCGCGCTCGCACAGCTCGCACGCCGCCGCCCGCGTCTGCGCCCACACCGGCGGTGGTGCGGCGACGGTTGCTGCGTACGCTGTTAGCACCGGCCCGAGGAAGGCGGGAAGCGCTGCCGTCGGCCCGTCGTCGTCGTCCGCGGGGAGGAGGTGGTATGAGGTGAGCGAGTCGCTGACTGAGGTGGGTAGCGGGGCGGTGATGGCGTCGAGGAGTTGCGGCGAGAGCGGGTCGGCGTACTTGGTGGCGAGGGAGGCGTCGGCCTGTGTGGCTGCGTACGAGAGTGTGCGGAGGTCGGTTGGGAGGGAGGGGAAGATTTCGAGGGCGAGATACTGGGGTGGAGATGTCAGTTGAGAGCGGGGCGGGGCGGAGGATGCTTATGTACCTCTATGAATTCTCCGAGCTCCTCGGCGTCGTTGCTTTGACGCGTATCGTCCTGCTCGTCTTTTGGATGAACGGGCTTAATTGCATTTTTGCGATTCTTGGCTCCACGGCGCTTGGTAGCCTTGGGTGGTTGGATGGCAAGCTTGCGGATGACGGGCTCGGAGAGGCAGTCGCGAAAGGTGGAGAAGTTGGATTCCTCGTCAGTGGGGATCATGTTGCCGGATCTCGTGCTCAATCTTGCTGAAGAGTGAAGAGATGGAGGCTGTAGATCTAGCCATGATCTTTAGTAGGATTGTGGTGTTTGCTGCCTGGAGTTTCATGGTGGATTGAGGTGGCTCGGAAATGGACACCGGCGGTGACCTGCGTCATAGCCGCGATTACATCCACAACCCCCTCTCGCTGCCGATGGCTAGCGTGGATTTGTTTTTTTTTTTTGCCCATGTCATGGGTAGATGAAGCTATCGTCCGGATGAGAATGTGGAATCGAATAGCTTCAACTACCCCCATAGGTATGTTATTTTTCTAAGGTAGAGCTGATGCATACCTAGTTACGCTGTTCTAGAGCCCTGCTATTCGTGCGCTAGCCATCGGCTGCAGCGCCCCTCTGTGCCTAGGTTATCCGCAAGACCCCTCAGTCCCCGCGCCCTCTCATCCGCAATGATTACTTGAGATAATAAACTGAGGGCACCATACGCTTTTCTAAAACCCGGTCTGCCTTATCATCTCTTCACCATGCCTGGCAAAGTGATTGTCGCCTTTGACGCGTACGGCACGCTTCTATCGACCGAGTCAATTGCCAAGCAGCTTGCAGAGCACTTTGGACAAGACAAGGCTCAGACTATAGCTGCAACATGGAGAAAATACCAGCTGGAGTATACTTGGAGACTCAACAGCATGAGTATGCAAGAGCCTCCAGCAGACGGCACATCCTTCGGCTGACACGCTCTGCCAGACCAGTATGAGCCCTTCTCAGCTGTCACTCAGCGGTCTTTGAAGCACGCCCTCGCGGAGTCGAACGTCTCGCTATCCCAGGGCGACATTGACGGCCTCATGAAAGCCTACGACTCCCTCTCTATTTTCCCAGACATTGCCCCGTGCCTCACGGCCCTCAAGTCCAAAGCCTCAATCACAGCCGTCGTCTTCTCAAACGGGACTCAATCCATGGTCTCCAACAGCGTCAATCATTCGCCCGACCTCGCCCCCCATGCCTCTGTATTCTCAGACATTGTGGTCGTCGAGCCGATCAAAAAGTACAAGCCTGCGCCGGAGGTCTATATGCATCTTGCTGAAAGCGTGGACAAAAAGGCGACTGAAATGGGCGACATGTGGTTGGTGAGCGGCAACCCTTTCGATGTCGTCGGAGCTAGGGCGGTGGGGATGAAGGCGGCATGGGTGGATCGCGCTGGCAAAGGATGGCAGGATGCCTTGGTTACTGGGCCGCAGGGTGAGCCGACAGTTGTTCTCAAGAGCCTGGAAGAGCTTCCGGCTATCCTCGAGAAGTATGCGGAGGCTTAGGCGACAACAGACGTGTACCTGCGATTCCTGTCAAGTACATCACAAGGTACTCCCTTGATGATTCAGCACCCGTGTAAACACCACTGTGCCTGCTGGCCCAAAGTGTGATAGGTGCGCCGGACCATCATTCGATCCCTGAATCAGAGCGCAACTTTCCAGAGGGTTGCAGACGCGTAGATGTATCGCCAAAAATATTTCCTTAGCTCTCACAGATAATCAAAAGAGCCTAGGGGTAAGCTGACGAACGTCGCTCTTCCCTCCACTTTCCCCTCCAGCTACCCACGGAGTAAAGGATTTCGGAGTGAATATGAAGGGTTGTAGTTTTATGTATTGAAGAAGAAACGTCTGGAGGCCGCGCTGCGTGAAGTTTTGAAGGGATTTCGGGCCCTAGCGCTAAGCCTGTACGGGCCGGAGAGACGCTTGACAAAAGAACGAGCGCTGTTTCGCTCGCTGCCCAAAAAGACCCCTCCAGTCATTCGCAAATACCGCCCGCCTGATTTGTTCCGCCTTCCACACACTCACCGCGTCGACGCGCCGCTACCTCCGCTCGCACTTTTGCCCAGGGCCCCTATTTCGACCCACGCCTGCGTCCAGAGAACACTATAAACTCGCTGCGAACCCCGCGCTCTGCTCGAGTCATAACCCACTCCGCCGGTGATCGTCGAACCTCCGCACCAGAAATTCCACACATTCAGCAAACATGTCTTCCAGAGGTCGCGCCGGAAAGTTCATGAAGCCGAAGCGTGGCGGTACGCACCCATACGCACCCGCTATAAATTTTCACGGATTCTGACTGCTTCACCCGCAGGTGGCAAGCACTTCAGCAGAAATCTTGCGCCCATCGGCCCTGATGGCGAAGCAATGGGCATGTGGGGTGTACGTTACCCACAACCTCTCCCTCGCGGTGCAAACTAACAACCACTCCAGGAACCCGCCGAGAAGAAGGACGAGTCTTCGGAGGAGGAAGAGGAGTCCTCTGAGGAGGAATCCTCCGAGGACGAGAAGCCCCAGAAGCAGGAGATGACGCGCGAGGAGCGCCGCGCCGCCGCGAAGGCGCGCAAGGAGGCGGCGATCGCGAAGCAGAAGGCCAGAGCCGCCGAGCCGGGCGACCTGCCGCCGTCAGACTCGGAGTCCGACGACGAAGACGAGGGCGCCCTGCCTGCGAACCCCAACCACACCGCCAAGGCCGCCAAACAAGCTACGACGACTACCGGCGACTCGTCTGAATCGGCCGCGAAGCCCAAAAAGGACACGCCCGTCAGCCAGCTGTCGCGCCGTGAGCGCGAGGCGCTCGAGGCACAGCAGGCGAAAGAGCGCTACCAGAAGCTGCACGCCGAGGGCAAGACGGACCAGGCGCGCGCGGACCTGGAGCGGCTGAAGCTGGTGCGCGAGCGCCGCGAGGCGGAGGCCGCCCGCAAGAAGGCCGAGGCTGAGGAGAGGGCGGAGCACGAAAAGGCAAAGGCTGAGCAGATTGCGCGCCAGGAGCGCCAGCGGGAGCTGCAGAAGAACAAGCTGGCCAACAAGAAGAAGGCGGGCAAGAAATGAGCTGCTGCTACTCCCCCTTGCCGTTGTTGTTGTTAGCAACGAGAGGGGTGGCGACAAACCGGACAACAGCACTCCTCCCTTGGAAATGGATGTTGTTTGGATGACGGTACGACACGATGATCCGGCGTATAGAGGGTTGCATAGCTTGCGGCTTTGCCATGAATTCGGATATTTTAATCGTACTGAAACGGGGAACGATGTTGCTGATAGTCATGCCGGCACATCCTCATGCAAGGCTCACTTTCTCATTCTTGTTCCAACGATGCCGCGTGAGCACATGATCCCAAATTGTGAACAAACCTTACTTCAAAATTACTAATGTCAGGGATGGTGCACAGAATATGACTAATAAAAGCATTCCTCGACAAGCGCTATCGCAAGAATTTGGATTTTCAGCCCGTAAGGCATAGCCGGAGCCAAGGCCCGTGGCTGATGGTGGATTTAAACATGCTCAGATCTGCGCGGAACTTCCCCTCCATACGCCGTAGAAGTTATCATGGTCACCGTTACTACCCTCACCGGTTGTTATGCTAGATAAATTTCTTTTTCATGCAGGTTGGACTTGTCTTACTGCTAGCTAGCAATCCCGGACCGACCGGCTTGACGCCAATTTCCCCTATAAACTCAAAGACCTCATTCGGGGCACTTTTCGGACGGAGCATCATGAACTGATAGGGATGATGGAATGAACAACACCGGGTATGCCTACTAAGCAGGCAGCACTAGAATCTAGAGATACGGCCTATTCTCTCAGAAGGCAGCGGGACGCGCGGCGCCTTTGCCGCGCCTAAATCTTGTGAGCACGCACCTTCCATAATTCACTATGCTGCCACAACCTTACGCACAGGTCAGGAGGATGGTCATGGCTTTGTGGCTAGTCAAGCTATGATTCGAGCCCGAAGTTTATCGAGAAAGGTGATGCTTGTGATGACGGAGTAGAGATAAATCTTGGAAAGAACACCGAAGACAAGCGTTATTGAAAGAAGAGAAAGATGACGGCCCACGAGGTAGCCGACAAGTCCCGGACCTAGAGAGGAATGATGTGTTGTGCATCAATTTTTTTACGAGACTTTGAGTAAGATACGAGTGCGAGGGAATGCCAAGAGAGCTAAATGCTTCGCGGAGTATTCTCCTTGTACGTCATTGAGGTGAACATCAACACATCTTTAGCCGGGCAAATTCGGGCCCGAGAGATGGTTGAGATGTGCCACACTGCCAGGATTTCAGTACGCATGAGCCAATCTCCTGTTGCTTGTGATAAAAAGAAGAAAAAAAAGTGAGGCTTCCTGAATGCCAATTACGATCGCCTAGCAAAGTGGGTGTCAACAAGTAGTCTGCATGCGTAGGTGCCCAACAGACCGTGGACCTTGTAGGCGAGGATTCTTAGGGTAGGGTTAGGGTGGGATGAAGAAGCGTGATTATTAAATACTGAGACACCAATCAGCGTGATCCATTAAAAAAAAATCAGTGGAACATCTGGAGCCCATATTGCTTTTTCACTTGATGGTTCTGTTCTTGTAGGGCACCAATAGCACAACCGAAGTTGCCGCAACCGAAGCTAGTTTCGGGAGATGTGGTGAGACATGGTCGGCAGTTGCCTCCGCCTGAAACCTGCTCCCACAAGGGTTGTTGTCTAGATCTCTGATGTTCATGCCAAGAAAGAGTCGAGACGACGGATATATGTCCGATTCAAGCATTACATCGGGAACACTATCCACAAAATTTCAAAGCACGCCGGTTTTGGAGAATCTGTATGCATGGTGGCTGCCGGTCGGGTCACTGAGTGGGGAAGATGGTTTTTCTTTTCGTGGGTGGAGGGGTTGACCACGCTGATGGCATGGATGCTCAGGGCGGATATGGCGCAAAAGCTTAAAGGGCCCACGAGGCAGGGAAGCAGGGCATGACTAGTTCCCGAGCACTGGCTGTCAAGCCAGTGTTTTGGAAAGGATCCCAAAAACGGAGGATGCGGGCGGAAGGAAGGTTAGTTCACGTCAAGCTTAAGCCTCCTGATAAAACGTGATTGGCTGAGAGGGGGAAAAGTCTGGAAGAAGCTGAGGAGTGTTGAGATGCGGTACGCTGGAAATGTCGAGGAGAAGGCGAATATTGCAGGAGCGCGGGAAAAGACGGATGAGGATAAAGAAAATGACGATGTAGACAGGCGGGGCCCGAGTCCGTGCTGGAGGGTCTCCGCAGGACGTGGGGCGAAGAAGGTTCAACGGCGGCAGCCGCGACCGGGGTTGAGGATGCCGCCGTCGGGAGCTGCACGCTGCTGTGGGTGTCTGAGAAAGATGGTGTTTTGCGTTGCACAACGTGTTTCGCTGGGCGATCAGAGGCGCAACGGGCGGCATGGGTCCCGAGCGCTGTTTCAAAGCGCGGGACGAGGGCTCGCGTAGGTAGGGGCGAGAGCGCGCGCGTGCGCGATTGCGGATGCAGCACCGGCCTGGCTCGTCCGTCCGGACGGCGGGAGGGTGTGGTGCTGGCTCTTGGCCACGCGCGTTATGCCGAGCCACGAGTGCATCCATCGCTTCGCCGAGCGGCGCTGGGATGCCGGGAAGTGGCTGACAGGGGGTGTCTCGGTGGCACGCATCGCGGCCAGGCACAGCCAACCCGGTCTCTGGAGCAGCTCTGGTGAGACTCTAGCGGGCGATCGCCAGGATCCAACGTGGCCGGCCGCTGCGGAGCTCTTGATGCGCTGCAGGATGGGGCGACGTGGACGCAAGGGCAGTCCCTGACAGGCGGCGCTTTGGGGGAGCGCGCAAATCGTCGCGTCCCAGCTGGCCGTGGCTGCAGCAGGGACGCACACGGCGACGCTTTCGACCGTGCTATAGCCGCGGCCGTCTTAATGGCTGCTAGGCGCGCGCAGCCATCCAGGGGCACTTTTGCAAAACCACCGTGCTGCTAGCCCCGCAGCGTGCTACACCACACCATGGACATGGTCTCCGCCATCGCTGCCGGCTGCTGAGCTCACCCTTCCCGCTGGCCAGTGCTGCACCACGCGGATCGCTCTCCAGGGGCATCACGCAGCAGTTGCATCGTCAAACTGCAATTTCCCGCGCGCATTCTCCAGCCCATTGGCCGCTTGCAGCACGGAGTCCTGTGCGCCAGAACCCTTTTGCGCGACGCCCATGAGGCCGCGCTATGGAAGCTCGCGACCCATCCCTCCCGCCACAAGCTTCGAACTATCCCCCAACCCAAGGAGCCATGCGTGACGACTCGCCGCCGCGCACGCCCACCCAGCACAAGGGCAAGGCTCCAATGCGCGCCCTGGAGACTCACCAAGCCGCGAACGAGACGACCTTCTTCGACGATGATACGCCGGTAGACAAAAGACGCAGCGGAGCCACCGAGCTGTCAATCATGTCGCGCGACTCGCACGACCTTCACTTCAGGGACGTGACGCGTGAGTCGGTCGTCGACAACATGCTGCTTTCGCTCGACAGCCTCCACACCGGCCCTGCCCATTTCGGCGGCATGTACAACGGCTTCGACGACGCTGAGGAACCCTTCCAGTCCTCCGTGTCGCGCTTCTCGCCGCCGCCGCACTTCCGTAGCCCGGCCCACACCCATTCGCCCTCGCTCGACTACGACCCTCACGATGATTCCTCCGTCCGCTATGCGCCCCTCCGCGGCCGCCGCAGCAATAGCACCAGCAATTTCCGTTCCGACCTGGACAAAGTAGAAAGCAGGGGTTATGGTTCTGCAAGGATGAGTTCCGACACCGCCCGAAAACCCGTCTACGGCGAGGGCGCTTTTGCGCAGCATGGCAGAGGGAGGGGAAGCAAAGGCAGCTCCTCGTCCAGCATGGACTATGGCTACAGCACTCAGGTTCTTCCTCCTGGCTCGAGGCACACCAATCGGTCCGCCAGCTTCGACAACGGCTACGACCGCCGCCCGTTCGGCAGCGACGAAATGTCGCCTTCGTCGGTGTACAGTTCAGTCCTGAACAGAGGTAGGCCGAATGTCCTCGACTTCTCCGCTTACGATGCTGCGCCGACGCCGACCATCCCGACGAGGCCGCGTAGGTTCGAGGATCCTCCGTCTCCCGCGCCGCACTTCGATTATGCGTCTCAGCAATCGCCGTTCGGGTCCCTGCCGGTCCATGTTCCCGCCGTTCCGGCACCGTCGTCAAGGCGAAACAGTATTCGTTCGTCGTCAAGCAAGGGGCCGTGGAATGGCAAGGCACGGGGCCCAGACGCGAGCATCCGGGCCCAAGCCACCGAGTTCGTCAATGCGGTCAACATTCGAGAACTCCCGCCAATTCCTGCTTTCGCGGATAACACGACACCAGGCAAGCCGCCGTCGACACCACAGGCCAAAGAGCCGCCCAAGGAGCGCCGTGGGTTCTTCAGTCGTGTGTTTGGAGGTGGCAGGAGTCAGCCTCCTCAGGAGCCTCGTGCGACGCCACAGCTGCCACCTATCGACACCCGATCTCCAGAGCAGGCGAAGCGTCCCTCAACGACACCTGCCCAGAACTATACTCCCCAGAACGGAGCCAGACCAGCCGTCCGTCAAAGCTCAATAACACAACCGCAGAAGCAGCCCACCGACCCCCAACAACAACCGAGGACCCTCACCAAGAAGAATTCCTCCTTCTTCCGCAGGCGAAAGAAGTCTGTGACCGAGGATCCCTTGCCACCCCCGGTGCCTGTACAAGTTCAGCGAGTAGGTGATATCGGAACTTCGGTGTTACCCAGTCCGGCAGCGAGCAGCTTACGAAATGCGATGAAGGATTATCTGGTTGATCAGCAGGCTGCAACCCCCCGCGAGGCGTACTACGACACTAGAGAGCTGCAGAGTCCCGTGGGCGACGGCGACGACCACCCCGGTGGGTTCTCACCGGAATACACGCCCCACAAGGATGCGACCATCCGAACCGTCAGACCGGGATCGCGTGGAACAGACGACGGAGTGGCACCTGCGGTCGAGGACCTTCAGGATTTGCACCACCGCACCGTCGACAGTCCCAAGTATAAACTTAAGGTGAGGCGCGGAAAAGGGGGATCCGCTAGGGCGAACGACGATTCTTCCTTCCTCGCCGACAGCAGCGAGCAAGAAGATAAAGCCGGCCATCTCTCAGCTCCCTCAAGAGGCCAAAACATGTACGTGCCTGAGCAGTCCAGACGGCCTGCCACCAGCCCGAACGCGTCGACCCAACACACGTCGTCCGCGAAGGAGAACCTCGGGCCCCGACAAAAAGCGAACGTTGGCGAGAAGAGGACGGATGCGCATCCGAGCTCCTCAGCCGGGCAGAGGTTTGCAGATGGTACTGATGAGGAAGGCTGGGTCATTACGACACCGTCCAGAAGGGAGACTGCCGACAGTGACATCAATGGCAAGAATAACCGAGTCTGGCTCGAACCGACATCTTCGGAAGAGAAACTCGAACAAACCTCCCTCTCCCTGCCCCTGGAAGGCGCCAAGTCTGAACACTCTCCTGCCGATCGCTCCCCCATCACTCCCAGCGACGCTTATCAATCCGCATCGAGCCTCCCTATTGTGCAGGTGGAGGGTGGCGATGTCAGAACTTCGGCAGAGGTCGTACGCACGGCTCCTGCTACGGCTAGTGAAGAACCAACCGACGAGGACCGTGAGAAGGCGCAGCAAATTTACGATGGCGACGAGAATTTCCTTGCGAAAGGCAAGGCGGCAGCATGGCTTGGCGAGAACACCATCGCTAGCGCACGTTGTCGTAAGGCTTACATGGAGATTTACGAATGGACCGGATTCAGCATTCTGCTCGCCATGCGGGATTTGTGTAACAGGCTAGTCCTGAAAGGAGAGACTCAGCAAGTGGACCGTATTTTGGATTCGTTCGCCAACAGATGGTGCGAATGCAATCCAAATCACGGGTTCAAGTCACCAGGTACACATCTCAATTTTTGTAGCTTCTCATCCATGCTAACTGTGGTATAGGCGCGGTTCACACCATCTGCTACTCATTGCTTCTTTTGAATACCGATCTCCATATGGCGGATATCGAGTCGAGGATGACCCGCGGTCAATTCGTGAAGAACACGCTACCGACCATTCGCAGCGTCGTTGATGCCGAGTTGGAAGAAGCCGAGGAGCACACCCACTCCCGAAGCCAGACACCTGTGGAGGATAACTCTACCCCGATATCACCAACCTTTGAAAATAGGAAGCGGCCGTCCGTGGATCTCAACACCAAGAGATCAAAGAACCGCCTTTCAATCAGACCGGCCATGGGGCTTCGCATGGATCCGGAGGGCTATCCTACGAATCCGGACTCTGGGGCCGGCGATGCATGCACTGTCCTGGTCAAAGCTCCGTTTGAGGGCTCGATGAAGGCTTGGGAGTTTCAGGTTGAGATTGTCCTGAAGGAGTTCTACAGCTCGATCAAGAGCTCAAAGCTTCCGTTGCACGGTGTCGACACCACTCCAGCACAGTCATCGAACAACCTTTCCGTTACTGGAGTGCTCAGACGGACACCGTCTGTTCTCAGCAAAGCCCCTTCGGATACTACCAGCTACCGCGGCCGTCACAGCGAGTTCCGCGCAGCAACTGCTCGATGGAACTCAAAGACTCGTTCGAGGCCAAAGTTGTACCCCAACTCTACGATTGGCTCGAGCCGAACCAGTTTGGACGACCAATCCGTGTTCAGCCCGGCTGGCTCGAGCAAGTGGAGTACTTACTCCATGGGCAAGACTGGCACCTCCATGTCTGTGGACTCATTAGGGACGCACTTTTCTCCTCCCGACTACCAACAGTCGATTGGATTTGCAAATGCGCTCAGTCAAGCCATCATTCGGGAAGGCAATGAGGAGAACCACACCATTGCAAGCTACGAAGAGTACGGCCGTACTGCTCCCCTTCTTGAAGATGAGTCTCTCGAGCTTCACGGCCCACCGTGGGCCAAGGAAGGTATCTTGAAGCACAAGCACCACCTCGAGGCCATGGACAAGAAGTCCAAGGACCGCCATTGGAACGAGGTCTTCGCCGTCATTGAAAAGGGCTACATGAAGGTCTTTACTTTCAATATGAATGCCAAGAAGGCCAAGAGGAGACCTTCTGCTCATAGCGTTGTGGGCGGTGGCAACTGGACCGACAACGCGGAAGAACTCCATTCGTTCTTGCTACGACAAACCATGGCTAGTACGCTGCCGCCTCCGGGATACTCCAAGACCAGGCCGCACGTGTTTGCGCTCTCGCTCCCCACCGGTGCGGTGCACCTGTTCCAAGCAGGCACTGCGGACATTGTGAGAGAGTACGTTCAGACCGCAAACTACTGGTCCGCGCGTTTGTCAAAGGAACCTCTCGTCGGTGGTGTCAGCAACATCGAGTACGGCTGGAGTGACAACGTCATCAACATGGCACTCATCAGCAGGCCAGAGAGCTCTCCAACGACGATTGGGAACAATGCGCCTCGACAGAGCATCCAGAGCTCTATTCGCAGCTCTATGGATCATGGCACTATGAAGCCGCGTCTCCCGGGTGACAAGGTGGTCCTTTCTGACTGGACGCCTCCGACTCAGAGCATGATGGCGAGCAACCTTATGGAAGTTGATCAGCACAAGGCCCTGTCAGCGTATGTCAAGAATGTTGAGGAGGAGATGCAAAGACACCAGGAGCTGAGGGCGCCTTTGATGATCGCTGTAAGTTTACCATTCGTCTCTGTTCAAGTCAAACGTACTAACTCGTCCAGTTCTCGCCTCGCCATCCGAATGCCGCCAAGGCTATGGCCAACTTTGAAAAGAAGTCTGCCTACCTTTTGCGTGAGCTTGTCAAGTTCAAGACTTATATCGATGCGCTCGACTATGCCAATGAGATGAGGGACAAGATCTACAAAGAGCGCGAGGAGCGTCTGAAGGCCGAAGAGGCAGCTAAGAAGGAAGAGGGGCAGGGTGATGAGGGAGCGTGCAAAGACGAGGATGACATGTCCGCCTCTGCTCTCGCCCAGTCCTATAGCAGCCTCATGAGTGCTTTTGATTCTCCAGTGCGCTGATTTATAGATGGTTTGTTTTTTAGAAGCCCCTTGAGGTTTGCGACTTGGAACCATCCGAGACGACAGCGGCGCTTGCATTGGCACAGACCATCGAGGCTGGTAAGATCGCAGTACTGACGGCACGGCCTCGAGTGGCCTCACTTGCCTCGACCTACAACTATTTAATTCTTCGAGTTTGCAGTTTTGTTTCTTTCTTTCTCGGATTTGATCTGTTACTTGCAGGGAGGATACGATCGATTCAGCTGGATCCTTATCCGCAATTGGTTACGACCTTACGGCGCGGCATGCACGTTATGTTTTCGTTTTTTTCTATTTCTCTTCGAGCGTGGTGATACCAACTCTCGTGCACATCAACCTGCACGTCACGTTCTTACAATACCCTCCGTCTTTGATCAACTTTCTTCTTTATAGGAGGGGGAGTCGTCCCTTGCCATTTCCTTGTTCCTCTATTTCTGCTGTCAGGCAGTCTTGCTTACTTCACATGATGAACTGTGGAGAAGCTCTGGTCTTGGCATCATTCTTCTCTTCTTGAGTTTCGTGCCGACTGCATTAGTACCTTTTTTCCCCTTGCTTGGCGCTCTGGTTTGAGTTTTCCCTGGTGGATGAGTGTCGACTGGGCGGCTTGCTGCATTATCGTATACACAGTCCTTCGTCTTTTTTTCTCTTGTAGCATTTGGTAGGTCGGTGGTTCAGGAGGTCAGTCTCAAATATCAAAATTCCTTTTTTTTTTACTCTACATCATCGGAAGGGGGGAAATAGAACCGGTGGAAGGGCTGAAAATACCAGTACTACCAGAAATAAGCCCTTATTGTTCTTTTTTGTTCATTTTTCTCACTGGATACCATAAAAACTTTTTCTCTGTTTCCTCATCTCACTGAACAAAACTTTTTCTATACTTTTATCGTCACGGCGGATAGCATAGCGCTTTTCGTAATAAGTATTGCACAGTACAGAATAGCCAGTATGGATACCCCGTTTCCTTGAATGGCGTTCATCGCTATGTAGACAATTCATGTGGCTTTCAGTAGTGGAATTCTAGAATTGCAGCCGCCCTAATTTTCTGTGATGCTTTCGTTCACGCATGTCGCATAGGGCAACAATCACTGCCGATGCTAGTCCCGGCACTTTCGACAAAGTTTCATCCACGACATCAGTTTACCACACAGGCGGAAGAGATGAGAATAGCGTCGGGTCATGCCGGTGGAAGATGTCAAGGTGGCTTTGGATATAGTATGGGGTCGTGTTGGTTAATACGATGGCACTGATGAGGAAGGTCCCGACGCAACATGAAAGTTAGTTTAAAGTTTTTCGAGTTCGGTTCGATGCAGCATGTCTGCTTTAAGCGAGCCTTGATGCCGTACACCACATCGTCGTGTCATGGCTGAAACTGATAGTGTGGCTTGGCTGTTGTGTTAGTTGGTCGCTTACACCGTCTCCGTGCCGTGTGATTGGGGAAGTATTGAGTTGCATACGAGCCATGGGCATTCCCGTAAAGGCGGGAAGAAGGTTCAAGCAAACTGAAATTCTTTCTGCTTGGAAAGACTAGCGCCCTCGATGCGATCTGAATGTAGCATGCAAGATCTTCATCAATACTTAAGCTTATATTTGGTGATAACAGACGTCACTTGCGCTATTATAGCACAGCTGTTATCACGACGCTTGGACCATGTCGATGCGTCGGAGTTGGTAGCTGCTGCGGCGAGGACGAGGGAGATCTCGGAGCACGGAGACGCTATTGCGTGATAGTCTGAGTACCTGCGCTTTGCGGGGAGAGATGATCTTGAGCTTGGGGATTACACTTACGGCATCCTTCGCATTCCCTACGTGTCGTGCGGTTCAGGCGTTCAGCCCAAGCGCTTCCCACGTGAAAAAGGCCGCATATTGGACGCGCGTGACCCCCCCGTGACAGTAAAATGAATTTCCTGACCAACAAGCTCGAGTGCGTACAGCGTACTCGTGCATACACCCAATCGGTCGGCGCGGCGCGCTCGACTTGCTTGGCAGATTACCTCTTCGGGCTAGCGGCTTGTGCTGCATCCGCCATCACCTTCTCCATCTCGGCTGCCCGTGCCGTGCCGCCGCTTAATCGACCCACCTTTTGCTCCAACATTCATCTTGCTCAGCAAAGGCTTTTCCACCCCGAACCTGTCTCCACCTGTCTCGGGAACAACCTCCGGCTTACTGCAAGGCTTTTTTCTGTGTCACTATTGCTTTTTTCTTTTCTCTTTTCTGGTCACTTTGCCCGCGGATGCGCAAATGAGTCGCTTGGGCTGCAAAATGTGCTGGTCCATGCACGACTGATGACATGACGAATGGGCAATGCGGACGGAGTTGTCCGCTCGCCCGCCGGTCGCCTGATACAGTGTCGAATGCCGCTCGGGAAGCCCCGGAATGGCCGGATGGCTTGAGTAATCACTTGCCGAGCGAGCGTCAGTAGTACCTCCGCTTTGATGCATTAGAGTTGGAATATCTAAGTTCACAACCTTGGTATTCTTCTGAAGTGCAGCCTCAGTAGGCAAAGACAGACAGCCCGTCTGGAAGGGAGGAGAATGAACAAGAACTAGAAGATGATTGCTTCTTAAGCCCGGAATCTTTGACAGGGACGGATGCGTAAGGAATCAGTGTTACAGGTTGGACAAAATGTAAACATTAGTACAGTAGTAGTACAGTGATAAAAACAAATAATAATACAGAGAAACAGCCATCAAGTGTCGTCAAGTGTCCAGTAGCCAGCCCAACTGTCCTCCACGAATAGCAGAAACGTTCATCGCGCCCCAGACCACGAAAGAACCATCACGAGTGCCTGTCCACCATCTACTCCCCATCCCCCGTCGGCGACTCCCTCCTCAACACCTCCATCGCAATATGCTCCTCCCTCCACATCTCCACCGTCCCCCTCACCACCTTTTCTTCCCCCTCCTCCCCCTCCTCCCCAACCGCATACTCCCCCACCGTCTTCCTCTCCCTCAACGCATCACCAGTGAATCCATCCAACACCACCCTAACCGCAAGACACTCCACAAGCTCCAAACCCTGCCTCTGTGTGAGCTTCTGCTTCTGCCGGCGGCGACCGCGCCCGCTGCTGCCACCACCACCCTCGCCCGCGCCCATCGTCAGCAAAAGAAACGCCTCGCACGCATGATTCTTCACCACGTCTTCCATGTCCGCCAGCCGCCGCGCTGCCGGCACCGCGCGCAGGACCAGGTCCGGCACCGTCGCGCCGTGCGAGCGCGTCATGCGGTTGAGGTAGCGGAGGTGGAGGGTGACGGTCTGCGGCGCTGGTGGTGCTGGCGGGGTACCCTGCTGCTCCTCTTCCTGGTCCTGCTGCTGCACTGCCACGGGGGAGTCTAGTTCGCGCTGCTGCTGCTGCTGCTGCTGCTGCTGCTGCTGCTGAAGGTCCACCGCCTGCGCGTCCAGCACGTCGTCTGCGGGCGGGCTGGACAGGACGCTGGAGGGGACGCTGGAGAGCGGCGCCGAGCTGGAGGAGGATGGCTCATGGCGCGTGGGAGGGGCACCGGCAAGAGAACGGGCACGCGGGCGCTTGCGGACGATGGGCGAGCTGCCCGACGAGCTGCTGTCGCTGCTGCTGTTGCTGTTGTTGCGGGCCCGTTTGCTGTTCTGTGGGTGCTGCGGCACTGGGGACAGCTGTGGCGCTGGCTGAGGCTGCGCCCGGCTCAGCGCCAGCAGCGCCTCTGCGGCGTCGATCTCGTCCTGTGACCACTCCTGGTGCTGGTGCTGCTCGTCCTTCGGGCTTGCGGCGCGGGACTTGATCGGCGAACCGACAGCCGGCTGCTCCTCCTCCTTCTCCTGCACTGGCGCAGCAGAAGGCGGCTTGAAGTGCACAAAGACCTCGACGGCCTTCTCTGGCGCGTGCGAGAAGTAGAGGCCGAGGTCCCATAGGTGCGGGGAGAGCAGGAAGACAGCTTCGTTGTCGCACTCGGAGTCGTTTTCCGTGTGCACGTCGAAGGACGGGAAGGCTTCCGCCGAGATGCGGAAGATGGAGTGGATGGCCTTGGTCAGGTCCTGTTCATTTCGGGGTCGCTGTTAGGAAACATAAATGGCTTTTTCTTCTGTTCTTAGGAGGGTAGAGAAGTAGGACTTACGGAGTAGGTTGAGATGTTCAGCGTGGGGATGAGGAACGTATTTGTCGTCTCGTCGCCGCCGTAGAGGCTGAGGCGGATCCAGGTGGTGGTCATTTTTGATGACGTGGGGTGGGTGGGTGTCGGGTTGGATGTGGGTGATGGAGTGTCGAGATGTTCCTCCAACGATTATTCGTTGGTGGCTTGAGTGCTTGGAAGGTGTGTGTTGTGAGATGGAATATCTCGGTAGAAATCCAGCAGTGTGCCGTTAGAGTGTACGCCGTAAAGAGGTGGATCTCGGACGTGCTGTTGTGATTTGCAGACGCGTCGACAGTAATGCGTGGCTTAATAAGGAGTAGGTTGACTCGACCTTGAGGAGGAATGCCTGACAGGAGATGTGGTGATGATCTGAAGTGTGGCTTGCGTGGAGCCCAAAGTGGTAGTGGCCGCTTTGCAGAGGAGATCTCACGTCGAGGAGCTTTGGGGCAAGAGTATCTGAGCCAGCAACCTCTGGATGTCTCTGTAGCGGAGGTTGGAAAGTGGATGGCGCGCACTGAAATGCGTGGTGGCGCTGATGTGGGGAAGTGCGCGAAAGTGTTCGCAGAAGGGGAGAGCCACGGCCCAAGGCAGAATATCTGGAGTTGGCTTGCTGAGCTGGGCGTTTCGAGGCACAAGAAACAGCTGCTTTATGGCCACCACACGAGATGAACCGTAGAAACCTTGGAGGTGGTCGGTTGCAAGACTGGTAGAGGTTGTCGGCGCAAGTGTAGTCCAGTGATGACAGCAGATGTAGCAGCTCGCGGTGCTTTCAAGTGGCCACAGAAAGCTGGAGACGCGCAGGGTGGCTGCAGACACAGCTGGCTGCGCAATATCGATGAGAAGATCTCGAGCGCGTCGGGTGCTGTTGGATAGTCTTGATCGGCGCGTGGCAGACTTGCGTCTCAGAGTTGCGGAGACTGTAGTCGACGAGAAGTTTGCTTCTTGATGAGGCGCTACGATCGTTGACGGTGGACGCGGCGCAGCGAGATCTTGGGGTGGCTTGGAAAGAGAGTGTTTGTTGTAAGGCTGTCGGCGTCGCAAATGTAGGTACCTGGAGGACGCGGTGCGCGGTGGTCGGAGCACGTGATGCGTCCATCAGCACAGTAACGCGCCCATAGCAACGCGCACGTCTGCTGCCGCACTCAAGAACCAATCACCGCATAGTCTTCTTGAAAACCAGCATCTTTATTTTTCCTTCCTAGTGAGGAAGACGAATCCTAACCCACATGCTGCCGCATCTTTTCCAACAAGTGTCCCTGAGATCAGTGTCCAATACCAAAGCCGAACTCCAATGCCCCCATATATTCAAACCTTCCAAAACTTCCAGGCCTTGATACTTTCCTGGAAACACCGAACATCAATCTGTTTCTTCCGCAATATTAAGCAATTTGATACTCGTCTCATCCACCGTTGCTGCCATCTTTGGGGCATTTGATCTGAAGATTAGACACTTGCTTCCCGCCTTACCATAGGAGCTGTCGATGCCATAAGCCGTCGCTTAGGCCTATGGTTAGTCTTATAGCTAGTGCCCTTAGCCCGTACTGCTCTTTTGCACCTTTCCTCGATTGCCTTCCTCTTTGACATGAGTTTCTCGCGGATTTCCAGCTGGTTGGTCTCTGGGAAGAGTTCGACCTTGTTGTACATCACCAACACACCTTTTGCATCCATTTGTTCACCGTTCAGGTTGCGTTCCGTCGCGTAGTACTTGACGGCCCCATTACAGCAAAGGTAAGCATAGACAGCTGCTCCGGTTGCCTTGACACGACCAACAACAAGTCTGCCATCTTTCCAATTCGTGATCCTTCTCGCCGCTTCGTCAGTGAGATCATCCATCGAAAAGCGTGTGCCGCCGCTTGGGGATGAAGCCGGGATTGAGACAAGGGCTGGAGCGACTGTTGAAGCCATGGTTGGGGCAGCTGGAGCAGTTGTTGAGGTTGGGACCGAAGCAACGGTCGGAGTCGGAGTGCGGGCGCGCTTCCTGGGACGCAGATGAACGTGGAGAATCTCTGCCTGGCCAGCGTTTTCATTCTGGAAGCAGCCGGTATCATAGGTGTCGGCGTAGATCAGCGTCTCCTCAAGGCAAGGTCCCGGATTCGTGTGTATATGGACATCTTCCGCATATGCTTCTCGGTTCAGGTACTTGAGGACATACGTGGTGAGACTCTGCGATACTTCATGGTCAGCACTGCCATCCAGAGGAGAATTCATGGGTGAAGCATGCCTCGTGGTCTGGCACGACTCGAGCAGGGACTTTGTGGGTGCGGCTGTCGCCGTTCTCCTCTTCGAAGCTAAGCCTCACGAAAGTCATGGTGTAGAGCAGATTCACTGCAGTGGTCTTTGTGGTCAGAGCTGGGTTGTTGTTGTGGGTTCGTAGGATGTAAGATGGAGATGATTTTATACCCAGCAAGAGCAAGTGCGGGCATTCAAGCAGCTGATGCGCACGGAGCTCGGGTCGCGTATCTATTTACCCTGCATAAAACGTGCATGCGATGACAATGTTCAGGACTGGGAAGCATGTGATTTTCATTGATTGTTTTAGAAAGGGAATATGCTACCCATGAAGTTGCCATTCTCATAGAACCCTTCATTGAAGCCATTTTATCTGAGTGTCTTGCACCAATTGAAGCATGGTCAAGGCGAATATGGATAGGCGGATAGGTTAGACCATCATCAGCCGGAAGGTTGCCTCTTTGTCCACGCCACAGGGAACTGTGCTTCTAAGCAGCCGGGTTAGATGCACCACCTTGAGAGCGCGTATCGCTCATGGTTGCAACCACCTCATCCAGTCCCATGCCAGCAAGGTCGAGCGGAACTCCGTTGCGGTATGTATCGATACCCTTACGCATGTCGTCCTTGGCGCGCTTGTGCATCGTGAGACGCTTCTTGAGGCAGTCCTTGACGCACTGGCGGAACTCGTCGGAGATGGTCGCACCGTGACGCATGGCAACGGCAGCAAGGAGAACGATCGTGGTCTTGATGCCGTAGAAGCTCAATTCCTCGTCGGAATCATAGACGCCATCGCGAAGCTTGCGAAACTCAGCCTCGAGCTTGCCGCTGTCGAGCTCTTGGCGCAGCTTCTCAGGGTCATCGGGATAGTACAGTTCTCCGACGCCGAGATGCTGTCCAAGGAGTATGACGACATCCAGATCTGAGTCGTTCTGGAAGAGACCTTCTCCCCAATAACCCATGCTGTAGGATACTGAGTGAGTTGAGTTTCTCACAGAATGAGGTGAGCACTTACATGAAGACGGAGGAGGGTGAAGTTGACGGTCAAGTAGTTGAGAGTGAAGCCGGTGTTACGCAAGTGGAGGACGCGGGATTGGTGATGCGGAGTGGAAGTTGAAGACGCGCGGAGGTTTTATAGGCTTCGATCTGGCTTTGGAAGGCAGCCGCGAGAGACGTTACGTCAGGTGCCGTTTGCTCGAACGCGGTTTCCCGAAAAGGCACGCGCGCTAGTCTGGCTCACCAAAGCAACTCACCGTCACCGCATCCACTCTTCATACACAGTTCCGCTCACCTGCGCGACCCACGATCTATGTTGTAAGCTGCGGCAGTCAATACTGACTTCCTTTATTTGCCAAGGCGAGAGGCACTCTCATATTGCATGTTCTATTGAAGGCTGAGGCCAACGGATCATCTTTGACCCCTCAAGGCGCCAGCTATCCTGAACAGGTTCACTTTGTTTTTACAGCGGACCTGTGTTTGTTGCGAGTAACATGTTGTAGCATTAGCAAAGCACTGATACCCCCGTTTAGGATCTAGCACCCACCCTATTTCAGGAACAAGGGCTATTTTCTACAAAGGGCAACCATGCCGGTACTCACAGAACTGGATAAGGTGACGCATCTGATTTACTCTCTCTGATTCCGCCGAGTTCTCGGTGAAAACCCACAGAATAGAACGAACCTATCACAAGAGTTGACGCTGGGGGTTTGCGCAGCGGAGCTGCAAACCAGAGAGAGGATAAATTTGCTGCTACTGCCTACATAGACGCAATGCCGCAACAAAAGGTCGTGAGCCGATGTTGGCCTCGATCAGGGATTGTCCCAGGCGCTTGCTGACGGAGCAAGTTCCTATGAAGGGATGGCGTGTCTCACTGTCCACCCGGTTCATGGTTAGTAGAAGACGAACTATCTTTCAAGCAAGCCAACAGCGCTAAAAGTCTTCACGCCCGTGAGCTAAATTTAAGATTTGTTAAACAGCCGCAGATCAATTCGATATGAACCACATCAGATTACCTCGGAAGGTGAATAAAAGACGAGAAGGAGGCGGAGAGGGGATTTTCGGAGTTTGAATTGAGAGCAATTATGTACGGAATAAAGATGCGGAGTTCAATTGACGTTTAACGGGATTGGCCATTCCGCGTTCTGCTGGCTGATAACGCAATGCGGGGCATCTGATTAGGCAGGCGAATAAGCAACGCCCAGCATCGGACCACTCCCTTCCTTGCACGGAGCCGCGTCCAGGCAGAAACTTTGTTCTTGAACAGCAGCATCTCCACCACACTAGAGTACCTCATTGTCAACCCAAAAATCTTACTCAGAGGAACGGACGACAAATACTTCTCTCTCGAACGAGGCTGCTTCGCTTGTTGCAATCGGATTGGGGGCCATAATCCCCATCAAAAACATCAACGCAGAGATCAACGCACCTATGAGCCAGGTCTGCGGTTCCGATGGCTCGTTCGGGCCGGGGGTCGGTGCTTGTCGCGGAGGCTTCGACTTCACCCTAACCTTTGAGGAAAGCGTGCTTGGCCTGTTGCCGCAGACGATCCTTCTGCTGTTGGCCCCTGTGCGCCTGTTGACTTTACGGCGTCGTCAGGTCCGCATTGCAAAGAATACCCACCTCGGCTTCTTGAAACTGGTACCGACTCTTGAGGACTCTTTAGAAATCATATCACTGACATTTTTAGGTTGTGAGCACGCTGTACGCCATTTCCAGCACGCTGTTGTTTGCTCTTTGGGCACAGTTGGACACGTACAAGACGAATACCTCCATTGCTTCAGCATGCTTGGAGTTTCTTTCCTCCTGGTGCATCGTGGTCCTTTCGCGGCTAGAGCATTACAGAGCCGTAAGGCCTAGCCATCTGCTCCAATTCTTCCTGCTTTTGCTGTTCATCTGCGATGCCGTCCGACTAAGGACGCTATTTCTCATGCAGTACGAAGCAGCCCTAGTCAGCTCCGCGTCACTACACACTGCCCTGACAGGGATGTTGCTGCTTCTGGAATCATTGAGCAAGACAGATCTCCTTGTCTCTGAACTGGACAAACGGAAATCCCCAGAGGAACTGATTGGCTTGTTTGGGCAGAGATTATTCTGGTACCTGAACGACCTCTTTAGAGCAGGTGAGGACCGCACATATCTCATTCAGGTTCGATAGCTGATTTTTCCCAGGGTACCGCAGGATTCTTCGTCCTCAGGATCTGCACAAAATCGATGACGAGTTGATCTCCCAGGACCTACGTGAGCGCTTTCACAGACATTGGGACAACCCGAAAAACCAGATTGGAGAGAATGCCCTGTTGCGCACCATTTGCTTTGTGCTAAGGAAAGATATTTTCCTGCCTGTGCTTCCCAGGTTTGTAAGCCTACCCGTTGTGAACCAACACCTGCTGATGAAGTGCAAGACTTCTGTACATGGGTACAACGTTAGCCCAGCCGTTTCTTATCTCTGCTATGATCACGTACGTCCAGAAGCCAGTCAACAGCGCTACAAATAATGAAGGGTATGGGTTACTGGGAGCTTTCGCTCTAAACTATACCTTTCTCGCTGTATTTTCTTCGTGGTATGCCCAAAACGTCGCGCGGTTTTCGGTCAAGCTCCGCTTGGTCCTAATCTCTACAATATATCACAAAGCCCTCCAGATCTCTTCACAGGACGTTAGCCTGGGCTCTGCAACCGTACTTATGAACGTCGACGTCGAGAAGGTCCTACAGGGCGTCAAGAACATGCACGACATCTGGGCCGTCACCTTCAGCGCTGTCATTTCCCTGTACATCCTGTACCAGAAGCTCGGAGCAGCATTCGTGGCGCCGCTAGTCGTGGTTTTCCTCTCCACGTTGTTGTCTTCCGGCATTGGTCGCGGCGTAAAGAAGCGTCAGCTGAATTGGAACGCGGCCACCGAGAAGCGCGTCACGGCGATTGCGAACGTCGCCTCATCGGCGAAGGGGATTCGTATGCTCGGCCTGACTGCCGCGGTGCATAAGTTGGTGACAGAGTTAAGAGTTGATGAAGTCTCAGCCCAACGGTAATATGTAAAGCCACCACATGCCTTGAAGATGTACTCACCTGGGAGATAGGTTTGTTTTCAAATTGATGACGTGGGTATGGAGCGCTTGTAAGTTCCCACAGTCTCTAGCCATTGATTCTCTTCTGACAATGGCAGCAAACCTCATCTTCCAGGTCGCTTTGTTCTCGACATATATGACTTTCGCCGTCATCGCGCTGTACAGCGGCCACAGCCTCGATTTCGATACACTGTTTACTTCTCTTTCTGCGCTGAAGCTGGTGACCTCGCCCATGCTGGGCGTACTTGAGAGTATTCCGGCATTCCAAAGCGCTGCCGCCTCTCTATACCGCATCCAGGTCTATCTCACAGGCGGAGAGGGTACCGAAATTTCCGAATGTGCCGAAATCAGGACGTCTATGTCGGGAGATGTCGAACTCAGGGCGCTCGACAACAGAAGTAGGCTATCGAAAGCCTTCGAACTGTCAAATGCTTCCTTCGGCGTTAGTCACACGCAACCTTTCCTCCACAATATCACTCTCGAGATCGACGAAGGCTCTTTCACCATGGTCATCGGGAAGGTCGCCTCCGGCAAGTCCGTGCTTCTGCAATCGCTGATCAGCGAGACGGATCTCTTCAATGGCACGTTTAGGACAAACGGCTCTGGCATCGCCTTCTGCGCCCAGACACCCTGGTTGCGCAACGCGACGCTCCGCGAGAACGTTCTAGGTGAGAGCGATTTCGAGCAGAGCTGGTACGACACCGTAACCTGGGCCTGCGGCCTCAAGAGAGACTTTGCAGAGCTGAAGAGGGGTGATGCCTCGATGGTTGGATCGCGTGGTATTTCGCTTTCTGGAGGCCAGAAGAACAGGATTGCACTCGCGCGTGCGCTGTATTCTCGCAAGCCCGTGCTTGTCATCGACGACATGCTCTCCGGCCTTGACAACACGACGGAGAGTCTCGTGTTTTCTCGCGTCTTCGGCCGGGACGGGCTTTTGCGAAAGACAAAACGCACGGCAGTTCTATCGACGCATTCAGTCCGCTGGGCTCCGCAGACAGACAAGGTCGTCATCATTTCCGAGGGCCGAGTTGTTGCAAATGGCCCCTATGCCGAAATTGCTTCCAAGTCAGCCTTGCTGGAATCGTATTTCCCACACAGTGGGGATTCAGACTCTTCCTCGGACTCTGATCTTGACGGCAACGGTCTTGAAGACACGGCGGAAGAAAGAAAACCAGAAGCCATCACGGCTGTGACGGTTTTCGACCCAGAAGATGGGTACGACAGAAGATCCGGCGACTTGCGCACACTTGGGTACTATCTCAAATCCATAGGCAAGAGAACTGTCGCGACATCTTTCTTTCTGATGATCCTGGCACAAGTCGGCACCGCGCTGCAGTACATCTGGCTCAAGGAGCTAGCAAAGGACAGCGGTTCAGACGACTCTCTGCGCAAGAGCATCGGAATCTTCACCACCCTCACCGCGGTCGCCGTCCTCTTCGTGGCGGCAACCATAACGCACTTCACCATGGTCTTCTGCCCGCGCACCAGCCTGTCGTTGCACGCACAGCAGCTGGCGGCCTTCATGGGTGCCCGGTTCTCGTACCTCGTCACAACAGACGTCGGTTCGATTACGAACCGCTTCTCCCAAGACATTGTGATGGTCGACACGTCTCTCGCGTTCGCCTGGATTGACTCAACCTACAGTGAGCCACAGATATCCCCTTTAAATCCCCCATTTTTCACTTGCTAACGGGCAGCAGACCTCTTCGAGAACATCACCAACTTCGCCATCCTCATCGCCGCCACGCCGCCCATCGCCGCGCTGCTCCCTTTCCTGGCAGGCATCGGCTACGTGATCCAGCGCGTCTACCTGCGGACGTCGCGGCAGATCCGGCTGATGGACCTGGAGGCCAAGGCGCCGCTGTGCACGCACTTCCTTGAGACGCTGGGGGGCATCGCGACGGTGCGAGCCTTCGGATGGCGCGCGGCGTTCAGCGCCCGCAGCGATAGCCTGCTCGACGTCTCGCAGGTGCCTTTCTACCTGCTGCAGGCCATCCAGAACTGGCTGCGGCTCGTACTGCAGCTGATGGTCGCTGGGCTGGTCGTCGTGCTTGTCGGCCTGGCCATCGTGCTGCGTGACAAGATTGATGCTGGATACCTCGGTCTCGCGCTCGTCGGGGCTGTAAGTCCTCTCTCTTCCCCCCCTACTCCACCCCCCAAGGAAAACCCTTCAACTAATGCGGATTGCAAAAACGCCAGATGGATCTCGGCCGCGGTATCCAGATCCTCATCACCACCTGGACGGAGCTGGAGACGGCTCTCAGCGCCGTCGCCCGCATCCGGCTCTTCTCGACGCAGACGCCGCAGGAATCAACACCACGTCCCGCTTCCTCCTCCTCCTCTCCATCATCCCCACCACCACCGCCTTCCTGGCCCCAACACGGCTCCATCACCTTCCGCAACCTATCCGCCAGCTACCAACCACCACCCCCATCCCCATCATCCGCATCCACCCCAGCACCACCCCCTCCACCCCCCACCCTCGTCCTCCACAACATCAACCTCACCATCGCCGCCGGCGAGAAAATCGGCATCTGCGGCCGCACCGGCTCCGGCAAATCCAGCCTCGTCGCCACTCTGTTCGGCCTGCTGCACCTGCACGGTGGCAGCGACGGGCAGGGACAGCTCCTGATCGACGACGTCGACGCCGCCACTGCTGTCCCCGTCGCCGCGCTGCGCGCGCGCATCGTCGCGTTGCCGCAGGAGCCGTTTTTCCTGGCGGGGAGTGCGAGAGGGAGGAGCGTGAGGGGGGAGTTGGCGCCGTGGGTGGTGACGAATGCTTCCAGCGTCGGTGAGGAGGGAGAGGAGGAGGAGCAGGAGCAAGATGTGCGGCCGCGGCCGTCGGACGCGGAGATGAAGCGGGCGCTGCGGCGCGTAAGGCTGTGGGAGAAGCTGGAGGGCTTCGCCGCTGCTCAGGCGGGAGCCTCGTCGGCGTTGGACGTCAAGCTGGATAACGTGGATGCGCTGCTGAGTCAGGGCGAGAAGCAGTTGTTCTGCCTGGCGCGGGCGGTGCTGCAGCCAGGCAGGATTGTGGTGTTGGATGAGGCGACGAGCAGGTGAGTTTTTTTTTTGTTTGTCCACCATCCCTCTCTATACGGAAGTTACTTGGTCGAACGGTCGAACTGACAATCTACTTTCCAACGTTAGCGTCGACGCTGCGACGGACGCGCTGATGCAGGAGATCCTGCGGTCGGCCTTCGCGGATAGAACCGTCGTCGCCATCGCGCACCGGCTGAACACCATCCTAGACTTTGACCGCGTAGTCGTCATGGAGAAGGGCGAGATCGTCGAGGTGGGCCCTCCACGGACCTTGCTAAACACGCAGGGTAGCATGTTCAGAGCGCTGGTGGAGGCGCAGGGACGAGGGAAGAGGAAGGATTGATCAGCTCTATGGATGGTTGCTGGTTCGGGTGCTAAGGCCTGGTTTCAGCTCCTTTCTGGGTTGTAGAATCAGATTTCATAGATTGTTAGAGGTCCTAGAGTTCAACAAATTGTCACATTTCATCATGCCTTCAGAATACTTACTCATCGTCTCAAACTTTTCTCGATTATGATTCTCGTCTCTCTTGTCTTTTTTGTCTTTTATAATGAATCGCCTCGTAGTACCGTCATGACCCTTTCCAACCCTGATTCCCATTTTACCGACCGAAACCAAACCAGCCCTTCTTCTTCGGCTCCTCCGCCTTACCCTGAGCCTGATCCAACTTGACGCCGCCACCCTCGCTCTCCACGACCGCCTTCGCCCTGCCCGGGTAGTCGATGTAGTTGAACGCGACGTCCAAGAACAGCGGCTTGACGGGCACGGACTGCAGCCTCGGCGGCCACTCGACGAGGTTCTTGAGGTCGACGCCCTCGGGCGGGTACTGGTTGAGACGCTCGGCGATGGGGGTGGGGACGACGCCCTTGTTTGCGGCCGCATCATCGCCGCCGCCCGCAGCGTGGCTCTGGAGGTCGACGAGCGCGCGGAACTGCTGGACCGCGCCCTCGAGCCGGCGGTGCAGGGACTCGGCCTGCTCGCGACTGATGTCCAGCTTGGGCAGCGCGGACGAGGATTCGGACGTGCCGGTGGCGACGGCTTTGGCGGCGAGGTCGAGCGCGCGGGCGTACAGGGCGAGGGCGTTCTTGGACTGCGAGAGGAGCGCGTGCGAGTAGCCGAGGTTGAGGCACTTGAGAGCGCGGTAGTAGGCCCGCTTGCCGTCCAGCTCCTCGATGAAGGCGGCGTCGCGCATAGCGCCCCGGAGGTCCTTCACCGAGTCGATGCTCTGGAGGATGGAGTCGTAGAGCACGTTGCGCTCGCGTATCCTCGCGAGCTTGCGGCCGGTGCCTTCTTCCTTTTCGACCCACTCCTTGCCGTCTTTCCTGGGCTTCTTTGGCTTCTTAATGTTCTCGGAGTGCAGCACGGCGCCGTCGTCCAGGCCGATGAGCACCCGGTTCCTTCCCACGCGCCAGCCGATGAGGTCGTAGTTGACGGCCAGATCCGTCACACGGAGGTCCTGCATACGCGAGTCTCCTTCGCTCACGCCTTCCTTCTCCAGCTCCTCAATAGCGTGGCGAGTAGAGTCTGAGGCGTCCTGGCTAGCAATGAGAACCTCATCGTACGCCGCAGCCTTATCACGGAAGGAAGTTTCGGGCGAGGCAGAAGTCAAGAATGCGGAGAGACGGGCCTCGGCGGACGTAACTGCAGCGAGGGCTTGGCCAACCGCGGCATCAACGATGTTGGCCGTCCGCGAGCGCCATGTGATGGTGTTGGGGATTTTCTCGACGGAGTCTTCACCCTTGCCTATATTTCTTGTTAGTTCAACTGCTTTGCTTCTTGATATCCGTTGTACATACCGGCCGCTACTGTCTCATCTTTGAGAGCATCCGGATAGATTGTCTCGACGGCAGATAGCAAGGCGGCGTCCTCCTTGGGAAAATATTGGCGTGCGACTGTAGCGACGGAAACGGTTCGGGGGAGGCGAGACTGGTACGCGGCGTAACGAATACTGGGGTCAACTGTGCTGGCCAGGAATTCCTTGTAGAGATCCTTCTTGGTAGTTTGGAGAAGGGCGTTGTAGATAATGCGGGCTCCCGAATAATTCACAAGACAGGCTTTCCACCTCTGGTCCGGCGACTGAGGGCTACGGAGATGGATCCCCTCGGCCTGCTTCTCAAACTCCTCGGCGCCGCGGAGCGAGTATACGTATGCCTGAGCCTCCAGCTGATCGGTGGGGGTGGCCCCGGTGGATTGGTCGGCCAGTAGCGACGCAAGCTCATTCGCCGTGTGGGCAGCCTTGTGCAGTCGCGAGATGATGTGCTTGCGGGTGGAACCAGTAATACTCTTGTCCGCGTTGTCTTCGGCGTGGACAGACTTCATGTACATGGCATGGGCCCAAGCGCGCTCAGCCGTGAAGAGAAAAAGGTGGACGAAGCTGAGAGCTGGTGTCAGATCCAAACTGCCCTGGTGGAGCGATTGACATACTCATGGCTCTTGGCGATATCGTCGGCAGCAATGGGGGCTTTTGCGCTGTACTTTGCGTTCTTGGGGGTGGCGCGGCCGGTGCGTTTGCGGAGGGTGAGGATGCGGCGCGAACAGGTCTGGCGATAGGTGTTGTAGTCGCCCAACAACAGAGCCTCGTCGCGCTGGGCGACAATGAAGGCGGTGATGTCCATTGGAGCGGTAGGTGAGGCCGTCAAGTGAAGCACAGCTACCAGAAACACCGGCGGGGTCGGCGCGTAGGCGGTGGGCAGGCCGGCGATGACGCGCGCGGGAAAATGGTTTGGCCGGCCAGTTTTCTCGATGGCCAGCGCCAGTCGTTCGATGGTCGACGCGCTGCGCGCAGAAACCTCCGCCACTGCCATTGCCGCCGCAAAGCCGCCTCTTCCTCGCGAGCTGTCGTTCCATCCGCTCGACTCCAGCTGCATCCGTCGCCCGCGCCCTCGAATCCTCCATTTTCCTCCTCCCGGGGCGTTATGCAGCGCTGTACGTCCTCGCCATCTTGACCGCTACCGCCTCCCACTAATCCACGCAGCATCTCGAAGAACTTCCCAGCGTCGGTAGCCTTTCGTCAAAACTGCTCGCCAGGGTATGCTGGAGCGGGCGTCGATATGTCTCGAATCCGGAGGACGACACCTTCTGCGCGGCCCCAAGCCCCATCTCCGAAGCCGTCGCATGCTGCACTCGTCCTTCTGGCATCACGGCGCCGGTGACCTCGACCTTCCCGCTTGGTGGGCTTCGGTGCTGCAGCCTTCCGATTCGCAGCCTCACGATTCCGCCGCGGCCAATGGCAGGAGTGCCACCGGACAAGATGGGCTATTTCTGGACTTTTTATACCCCGCAAAGACACTGGCTTTGATGCACCGCCTGTCTAGCTTCGGATGGGAAAGCTGGCAGGCGCGTCAAGTTCGTGTAGCGACTCCCGGGCGGGCACGACACTTTTCTTCGAAAGCTTCAGGTTCTGGCGACGAGCCCGATGACCCTGCTCCTCCTTCAAATGGGGATCCCTCGATCCGATACGATGCCTTCGGTCCCATTGAAAACTCCGATGCCGGTTATGCGCCAGATCCTGAGAGTGACGATTTTTTCGGCGATATGCCGGCGGATGACTTGGCCAAAACCGACTCTGCCGGCTATCGAGACGACTTGGGCAAACAATCCGACTCTGCCCGCTATCTGGATCACCTGGGCGCAGAATCCGACTCTGGGTTTTACCTGGACAAATTGGAGAAAGACAAGGAATGGGTGCACCAAGTGGATAATCCGGCCGAGACACTTCGCTCCCATCTGGAGGCTGGCGAGAGTGACAGTTCGGTGGTCTGGAACCTATGGAAGAGAGTCGATGAGACGAGTCGGACCCCCGACTTATCCGCTACTGTCCTAGAGTATCTCAGCTCCGTACGACCATTTCCTCAGACCCTTGCTAGCGAAGTCATTGCCATTTTTGATGCCCTGGATGTGAAAGACCGCCGGGCCTCGTCCTACAGGGGTGCGATCAGATCACATCTTTTGAAGCGTAAGCTTGGGAGAGCAGCTCTAATCCACAAGCATGGCATTGAGTCCGGCCATGCCTTGCGTGGCAACATCGGCACCTCGGACCTATTGGCATTTGCAATCGCAAAAAAGGAATGGCAACTAGCAATCGAGGCGTATGCAGAAATCACGTCCGTCGTCAGGCCCATGCAAGAGTTTTGGGGACAGGCCGAGAAAAACATGAGGCTTTCCTTTCTTGTCGAGTCGCTCCTGGTCCACTTTCGGAGAATGCGGCTGATGACTGGGAGAGAGCTGGAGGAACAGGACCAAATCCGAACATTCGCTGCGGAATTTGGCGCTCAAGCGATTACACAGTTTGCACCAGAGGCCCGCAGTCCGGCTAGTGGACGTAACTTGTATCGCCTCATCATGAGGCTGAAGCAGAACCGCTCTCTGGAGTCCCGTCATTTTGAGCGCGCCCTGGAAGGTATACTAGAATCGGCAACGATTAAAAACACTGGAGTACTGTCCCTGGCAGTTCGGAAGCTGTTCCACATGTATGTCGCGACTGCAAGGGCCGATCGCTCCTTTACGGTCAGTGAAAACACACTTTACAAGGTACTTGAGGGCGTCACACGGAGCATGAATATATCCCACGGAACGAAGGCAAGAGGACAAGGACCGCGCCTGGATGTCGGCCACGTCACCGAGGCTGCAACCGAATTCTACAGGCGGCCTTCGAACACCATGTTGGAGCTGCTTATGGAGTCTTACGCGCGTATTGGAGATGTGAAGAGAGTGAAATATCATTTCAGAAAGATTCCAGTGCGCCAGCGTAAAATGTTCCACAAGGAGTACGTCCTCAAGGCATACGCTGCACGTGGGGATACTGCTGGCGCTCTTCAAACATTCAAGGAGATGACGGCGGAAATGGACAAGCCTCCGCTTGTCAGAACTTGGAATGCACTGTTGCGTGCATATGCCAAGAATGACGACCTTGTAGGAGCCAGTCAAGTTTTCGACGATTTGATGAAGTCCCCTGCCAAGCCCGACGCATACAGTTTCACTGCAATTCTGGATATGATGTCCCAGAGGGGTGACGTCGATGGCGTCAAAGACATGTTCGCCTTAGCTGCGGACATTGATCCGACCATCATCCAATCGACTGATGTGGCCGGATACCTGGTCACGGCTTTCGTCAACAATGACGATATGGAGACTGCAGAATTGGTTGCTAAGCAACTAAGGCAGCGCCTGGGATCTGGTCGAATGGGGGGCGATTTCAGGCCCATTTGGAACATCCTTGCGACTGCCCATGCTTTACGGCGCGATGTTGTTTCGACCCGGCGAATCTACCAAGAGATGGAAGCAAGCGGCACCGCCCCCGATGCCAGGACTTACGCTGCGCTGCTACTAGCCTTGTGTCTGACCCGCAACACGGATTCGGCTTACAAGATCCTTCAGCTCGTCATACCCGTCAAACTAACGAAGCCTTTGGCGCTCCACTATGCCATTGTCATGGCCGGCTACATTAACCAAGGTAGCTATGAGAAGGTGCCTTTCGTCGACAATCTTCGTAAAGCGCGAGGCATTCGCCCCACTACAAGTACCAGAATGGCTTATGTCAAGGCTGTGGCTCTGTCAGAACACGCTGGCCGGTATAAGAAGGACGAGAGCGAGGTAATGGAGCGTACGAATAGGGTTGTGAATGAAATGCTGTGGAAAGAGAATCCTTGGGAATCGGCTTCTGAGCCACAGACTGGCCTTGGCATCCGCAACCTAGAACAGGCCGGTGGGGCTTACCTTGACATTGTCATGCTCCTCCAGGGAGACAGGAAGTCTTTCGACACCGTACAGCAACTCTTCGCCGAGTACTTGAAACAACGAGAAACCCTCAGCAAAAAGGGCGAGTCCATCGACGGAGACAAGAAATTCGCGCCTGCCTTGCGAATGCTGGTTGCTCTCATGAACGCGCACTTCAAATCAGAGCTCTACGATGAAGTGGAGAGGTTGTGGAATCTCGCGGTGGAGCAAGCCACCATCTTGACACAGGCACCGCTACCACAGTCAGCCATCACTCCCGAGTACAAATATCCACCTGCCAATGCCCTTCCGCCTGGGCGTCGCCACTTGCTCGCCCGGCCGCTCGTCATTTACCTCCGCACCTTGCACTTCCAGGGTCGGTATGCCGATGCCCAACGGACCGTCTCAGGCCTGTTGGCTCAAGGCTTCGCGCTGGACAACCTGTCGTGGAACCTGTACATCCAACTCCTGGCGCGCTCCGGCCGCATCAGCGCCGCCTTCAGCCTCTGCGAAAAACACCTCATGCCGCAGTGGCGCGGCTGGCGCACCGACGAAGAACAGCTGCGTCGCCGCTACTGGCGCACGCGCGGCTGGGACTACATGAACATTAACCCCAACAAGGCCAAGGCCAATGTCAACATGCCCCAGTACCGCACCATGGTTTTCCTGGCCACCGCCCTGAAGTACGTCAGGCGCTTGGCGGCCATCGGTGGCGGAAACGCGCTGGGCAACAAGGAAGAAGAGCCGCTGAATGAGGGGTTGCTGAGAGAGAACGCGCCACGGACCATGGCTGCGCTGCAGGCGATGCCGATGATTGACGATGATCTGCAGACGAGGTTCTTGAGAGATGAGTGAGAGTCGTGTTGTTGGTTTCTTTTTTATTTCTCTTTTGCGATATTTCAGACGTGTATGTGGTGGTGTAGAAAGATATGTTCACGCATGACGCGAGATGTAAGAATAGTGTACACTCCCCTTTCTTTCCTTCGCGGGAATTGGAGGAAGGACATACAGAGAAAAATAGACGGGATCAGAGCATGGATTGCGTGGGTGTATGGAGCTTGGGCGGCTTATTTTTTTTTGTGCCGTATATCGAAAACTGTTGAAATTTGTTGCAATAGCGATAGAGTCTGCTTCGAGTTGGAGAGAATGAAACAAGGTGATGATACTAAAGACCCAATTTTGCTTGCTTTAGGTTAGTTGGTACTCTTCAACACCCATCTCATCTCAATTCGCAGAACGAAGCTGAACTCACACAGTATATGTAGAAAGACTGCCATACCCACGAGGGGTTGGCCTATTCTTAGGGCAGGCGATCACGCTGCACGATATATATTATCGGAAGCTCAACCGATACTCCTTCGCAGGGCTGCCGAAACTGCAAGGATTGTTTCTCGATAAGGCTGCAGGAACAATACCAGAGCAAGGTATAGGCGATGCCACCAATCAGCAGTCCAACGGAGGCGGCCTCGCACGGGCTAAAGCTTATGCTTATTTGGCAGCAATATGGAACAAACATTCATGCATGCATGCATCTCCATCAGCAGATTCCGACACCACACACACAACAGTTCAGAGACGAGATGCGGAGAGCAGCTTTTCTGGGGCCGCCTCCACATCCGGGGTAACCCGCAAGCCTCCTCGTTTTTTTCGAAAGCCACCAGCGAAGAAATACGAAGCTCTACTGTGTACCAACGAGCCAAGAAAGGTCGGTCTCGCAGCGACGACTCAGGGGAACCCGATCCGGAGCGCAAGCGAGCGCTGAGACGGGCAAGACGCCCCCACACGGCCCGAACGCGCAGCCCCAATGCGTTTACCCGCCGTCGCCCGCCTGCCCGCAAATGGCTCGGTGCGCCGACGGACACGGCCGGGTATTTTGGGTAATGCCACCATCGCTTGCGACCGTCGTGAAACACTCCCACATGACCTCACATTTGCAGGTGCAATTGGTGGAGAAAGTTTGAAACAAGCTCTCTGTGGAATTTTAGGAACAGGAAGGAAAAACGAGGTTCGGATATCTTGGTAGCCGTGAATGCTTGGGCTGGCTGGCTGCCGCCCCGACCATCCCGCCGTGCATTATATCTGGCGCTGATCTCTCTCTTTCTTTCCCTTGGTTCATTCGTTCTTCGTTTCCATTCCTCAATTCCACAGTCACATCATGTTCTTCACCGCAGCGACTGTGTTCTCCCTGCTCCTTGCGCCCTGCGCGGTGCTCGGAGACACCATTGCCTACAAGGGTGCCGACATCTCATCCTTGCTGATGCTCGAGGCCAAGGGTCAGACGTACAAGAACACTGCAGGTGTGACGACTCCTTTGGAGAAGATCCTTGCTGCCTCTGGCGTCAACTCCGTCCGCCAGAGGATCTGGGTCAACCCGTCAGATGGCAACTACAACCTGGACTACAACCTCAAGCTGTCCAAGCGCGTCAAGGCCGCGGGCATGGGCGTCTACCTCGACCTCCACCTTTCCGACACTTGGGCCGATCCCGCGCACCAGGTCAGTTGTCCCCCGCGACATCCCCGCAGCAATCTTCAGTTCTTTCTCATCAACTGACACTTATTCACCAGACCACCCCCGCCGCCTGGGACGACTCCACCATCGGCGCCCTGACCAACACGGTCTACCAGTACACCAAGTCCGTCTCCAACTCGTACGCAAGCGCAGGCATCACGCCGCAGATCATCTCGATCGGCAACGAGATCCGAGCGGGCCTGCTGTGGCCGCTGGGCGGCACCTCGTCCTACTACAACATCGCCGCGCTCCTCCACTCGGCGGCGTGGGGCATCAAGGACAGCAACCTGTCGCCCAAGCCCAAGATCATGATCCACCTCGACAACGGGTGGGACTCTGCCACGCAGCTGTGGTGGTACGGCGAGATCCTGGGCCAAGGCCCGCTGCTGACCAGCGACTTCGACATGATGGGCGTGTCGTACTACCCCTTCTACAACAAGGAGGCCTACCTCGGCTCGCTCAAGTACTCGCTGCAGCAGCTCGCCTCCAAGTACGGCAAGCAGCTCGTCGTCGCCGAGACCAACTGGCCCGCCAGCTGCCCCAACCCGGCCTACGCTTTCCCTACCGACACCGACTACGTCCCCAAGAGCGCCGCCGGCCAGGCCACCTGGATCAAGGACGTTGGTGCTATCGTCAAGGGCGTCAGCGGTGGTGTCGGTCTGTACTACTGGGAGCCCGCCTGGCTCGGCAACGGCGCCCTCGGCTCCAGCTGCCCGGATAACCTGCTCGTCGACAGCTCCGGCAAGGCTAGGGCCGGCATTGCTGCTATTGGTGCGCTCTAAAGCGGTCGTGTCGATCGTTTTGCGGGGTTTTAGTGTGTTGACCGCAATGTCCACCCTCCCTTTCGAGACTGCGAGCGATTTGCTTGGTTAGTCTTCGTTTCCGTTGCTCTGTCTCTCTCCTCCTTGGTACATATTTTCCCTCCGCCTCTTCTGCCTCCTTGTAAATACACTTAGGCAATCTTTTTGTAAATACTTGAACAATCTTGGCGGATGCTCAGAGCAACCTTCCGGACGAAAGGGAGAAGCAAAAAATACAATGGTATAACTTTGAAGGCAGTACTTTCGCCCTTTGCACAAACCATATCTGAGGATGATTCAACAGGTCTGAACAAACACGCGGTGCTCGAATGTGTTGCGCCATATCCAGTCATAAGTCCGACGGCCAGTCCTCGTTCAAAGTCTTGTCAGCGGGGATATCCGTATTTTCGTATGTATTCGCTGGCGTCTGCTGTGTAACCCTTGGAAGATGGCCGGGGTGCGTCCCAATTCAACGGGTCCATTCACCTTTTTCATCCATGTCGCGTGCGGGTATCTCATCTTCACCCCTCTCGCTCCGAGCCGTGCCGCAATATACGGCCCGTACCTTCTTTTTTTCGGTTACCATGCTCGCAAAATGTTGGGAGGAAGTTGTGACTTCAAGATGTTCCTCACTTCTTTCCCCACGGTATCTCCGAAACTACTTCGACATCGGATTTATCTCGATCCCCATCTGATCTTCAAACCAAATCTCCCCTCCGATCTTATACTATTGCGCAACGCCCGGAAAGATCCGCACGTCAAACAAACGATCCTTATTTCCTTTTTCTGCAGCCTCGTCTCGACGACAAGACGTTCACGCCAGCGCAGGCGGGTGGAGCAAAAAAGAAAATAGTGGGCCCCTTTCGACGAGGGGGGACGTGTCATCGCTCCTCGGTTAAGCCGTGGTGAAGATCACCAGGCCCAGATCTTCCCTTTTTTTCTCCCTCATCGAATCACGGCATGTCTGCGGTGGTATCATCATTCCATTTCGTCGATAGCCCCGAACGGACCTGACACCTGTTCTTGCATGAGCTGAGGACCGAGGTGCTCGCCATCCAACGAACGGCAACGAATGGCAACGACTCGGCGGATGCGGTCGTTTCCAGGCAAGAATCCGCATCGTTATTTCCTCCATTGGAAACGGGTCGTGACAGCGCCCTTTTTATGATAAAGAGTCAAAAGGTGGCTAGCTGAACACCCCTCGATCTTTTACTGCTTGCTGTCTTAGATTCGAATCTTGCGGTGAACACGTTGGTCAAAAAGGCGGGGCGAGAGTCGGTTCTTTTCGCCTCGAGATGCTGTTTTTTTCTGCTCCGGCTGCATGCAGTACGAGATCCACCAGCCAGCCCTCTCACGACTAAGAGGAGAGAGTATCCCCGATGTCGCGGACATCGATAACCATGAAGGATGCGGCTCTGCGGACCAGAGTCTAACCTTTATTCAGCCCTGTACGATTTTTCCCATCCCATATAAAAGCGACTAGGGTCGAGGTCGGACATAGAGCCGGAGAAGAACCATCACGGACATTCGCAGTATCGTAGGGGTTGCATCCTCGATAAAAAAAAATCATAGCAAATATGTCGAACATGTTGTTCCCAAGCATATCCATGGTCGCGGCTCTCCCGCCACGGAGCCCCTCACCGAGAATGTCACCGTCGTCTCCATCCTTGAACTCCGGGCATTCGCCAACGCGCGTTCGTTCCATGTCCGCGGGCGAATCGGTACTCTCTCCGACTACATTCGATGGGCTTCCTGAAAGGGATAGTGAGGAATTCCAGTCTTACCTATTCGGTGCGTAAAAAGACTGCCATGTGGCATTCCATTACCCTTGCCTTAACTTCATCAGCTAAGACTGCCGAGTTCCAGGTTCGCCAGCGCGTCAACCACCCAAATACTCCTTCCCCAAAGAAGAAAGGCTCTCCACCCCTAAAACCACCGACCCCACCACAACAATCCACCAGCAACATCAACAGCAACAAAGTCATCAACAACAGCACCACACAGACGCTTACACCTCTTTCGGCGATGGCGCTGGCACCACCGCCACCGTCAACGTCTACGGCAACCTGATCCAGCTCTCCCGCTACCTCGGCGGCGTCCAGAGCCATGATATCGATGGCGGCCTCGTCGGTCGCTCCGGCTTCCTTTCGGTCGATCTGCCGACCACACCGGGGCCGGCGCAGATCGAAGAGCGGGCCCACGAGCTAGCCGACCTAGCTACCAACCCGTCGGCCACGCTATGCGGGCTGTACATGGAGGATGGGTCGGACGTGATGCGGGCGCTAGACGGGCGCAAGCCGCGGATTGACTTCGTGCGGGATCGGTGGCCGAGGTTTACGTTTTTCGAGGATGATGATGATCGTGGTGATGAGGGGAAGGGGTATGATTCTCCCTTCACGCTTTCGGTGCAGTATTACGTCCGCGATGGGACGGTGTACCAGCAGCATGTCTTTGAGAAGAAGCCCGGCAAGAGGGTGGACGAGCATGCGCTGGTCGTACCGAACGTCATGATCGACACGGACGTGCTGATCCGGCAGCTAGACTTCGCTACGGCGGAAGAGAGCCGCAGTGGGGATGGTACTGCGGCTGATGGGCCGGGCCGAGAGAGGGGCTATGGGGCTGCTGAGCTGTACTCGACGTTCCTCGGTCCACATGGGTACAGTCTCGTTCTCCAGCACGACAGTGCTCCGTCGTCGTCACCGAGTTCACCGAGTTCGACCAGCTTCCCGCCTGGGGTAGAGCGGCTTGATGGTGATGGAAATGAGCGACCGTCAGATACCGCCAGCATGGTTTTGGCGCTCTTCATTGACGGTGTTCCGCATCGGATCGAGGAGGTGGAGAACAAGTGGTACAAGATCGCCAACAGGAACGAAGCCGAAGCCGGATTCATCAGGTCGGGTCGGGTGGAGATCACCTTAGCTTACCGGCTGCAGATCGCCTCCAAAGCAGCGCACAATAGTGCAGTGTGGCGGTCGTCTCTGATCCCTGCGTCAGCTCTGAGGACTCTGCATGACCACTTCCGTACAACACCCTTCACACACCTTTCACTCTCGCCATGTCCACACGAGAATTTTGCCCTAAGGAGGAACCTAGAGCATGTCCTCTCTGTGTGTAGCGTTCCAGTGTCCGATGAGCACAAAGTCTGTCCAGCCGTCGCTCTCACTTGTGGGGACTTCTCAGGCCATCGCATCGTCACGGCGGCCAGCTTTTACGCATTTGTGTTCCTGCTTTCCGTTTACGAGCACCTGCAGGCTACACTGAGTCAGTATGACGGAACTCCTGATTCACAAGAGTACGTTGTCGAAGTGATGCAGCGCATACGAGTGACCTGCAAAGGTCATTTGAAGTGGGTGTTCGAGAAAGCTGAGAGAGGGGAAACCGGATGCTTCGAAACGCACTACTGGGCCACGGGGAAGTCCATCTCGGGGTCGACGACTGCATCTGTTTCTTCCAAGCTGGGTGCCAAGTTACTGACGGACACGCCTTTCCAGGTCATCAAGGCCGCCGAATTTACCAAGACGTTCAGAGACAACAGTTTTCGTGACAACGTGCGGGAGTGCGTTGGTCCGTGGATCAAGAGCCTGGAAGCGCTGGATAGGCGAAAGTGCTTCGCGTTTGCTCGGCCTACCAGTGCCTTCACGGGCGAGTACCGCCTAGACGACCACGTCTGGATTTGGAAGGCCTTGAGAAGCATCGAGGACCTAGGCTTTGGTTCGCTGCTGAAACCGCAGACTGTCAGGGCGAGACGAAAGAAGACTACACGGAGAAGTGTGGGGCGACGACCTGACAGAGCAGAGGATAATGAAGAAGGGCCGAGGCCTCCAAGAGACTTCTCTTCTGCGGAAGCCCAGCGCCAAATAATCCGCAGGTTCACGACAGACAACCCCGTTTTCATGAATCAGCGGATGCTGGCTGTATCCCGCTCCGCTGGGGAGAGCCGTTTCCTTTTCTTTTCTCGAGATACGGCCCTGTTCCACGACATGAATTCGGCCTTCTTCGAGGTGGCGGCGGCGGATTCCTCGCGGGGGCAGAATCGAATTGCCGCGTGGGACCGCACAATCGAGGTTCAGAGATACCATGAAGAGAATCAGGATGCCGGGTGGGACAACCCGCTGCGTTACGCGTTAGCCATCATTATGGGAAAGAAGGGGCATGCGATTAATCAGAGATCGGCCGAGGACATGTGCAATGTCGCAACAACGGTACTTCTCCGAAGTTCTTCACCTAGCGGACTGTTCGCTGGACAGCTTGACGAGGTGACCAAGGAGCCCGACATGGTCCAGGAGAAGCGTACCTGGGACTTTTACTGGCACGCTGCATTCGAAATCCCTTATGCGCTTCTCAAGTATGGGAAAAACCAGAAGCAGGAGTTCAGCCTGCTTGAGCCGAGGACCGTCATCACCCCCCATATCGAACCGTTTGTTTTCGATACAAGATCCGAAACGGAGGATGTGATCGGTCTTAACACGGCCGCAATTCATGGTGGCAGGAGGCATGGTCTTGTCATGAAAAAGACTGTACCTTTCAATGACCTCTTCGACCACCGAAGCATTATCGAGCCTGCGGATGAGTGGTTATACAATTACCCTGCGTTTCTGGAGTTCGACTCGCAGCTGGAGCGCTTTCAGCCCTTTGAAATTAACCAAAACTTCAACCTCTACGACCTACTACGATCAATTTCACCGGACAGTGACCTGTGGGACGAGATCCGCGTCGATGATCGGTTCCGATACAACGTGGGACGGTGGCTCTGCGAGCTTGGTAGCGAGACGTGGGAGGTTGTGCGGAACTGTTATGAACGCGATGGGAAATTTTTTGCCGAAGAGGGCACCAGGGGTACCGTCCTGGAAGTGGCAAAGTGCGGCTTCATGCACCACGCCCAGTCGGAACAGCACCGTCAGAATCACCATCACCATGATGTCGGGAGTCCCGGTCGTAATATCCGCATGCACAGCACTTCTCAGTTCAAAGAAGCGCTGAGCAAGATCAGGACGGCACATTCGGCAAAGAAACGGCTCGTTTGGCTGCCGCGTGTGGACGATGGATCCACCATTCTGTGCTGCTTGGCGGCTCCCAGTGGCGAGAAGCCGAAACTGTCATCCTTCTTCGACAGGCATGCCAAGGCCGAGAAGTACCTCTTGGATGATGTTGCGTCGGTGCTAAACATGTGGGAAACCGAGTTCCATCTGTCGTACTACCAGCTTGTAGACAAAGCGCCTGGTCAAGTGGAGGCGGGTGAGAAAATGTCACCTCTGGAAGTTGACGGTTTCCCCGGCAGGGACAAAATGATCGATCGCGCGGCTGCGGGATTCCGCTTCGACGGCGATTTCTTTGACAGGTACTGGACATGCCACTTCTTGGAACGTAGGCCAGCGGACGATTCCTTGGGTGAGAAAGACCTCGGAACGCGGCTACAGGATATCATCTTCGACAAGCGGCTGCCTAAAGCCGACCGAGACAAGCCTCTGTGGAGGCAGCGCAAGGTGCTCGAGCTGCTTCTCTTCGATAAGATCGTAGACGATATGACGCAGAGCGCGAACGAAGTGTTGGAAGCAGCGAAAGCGAAGGTCCAGCAGGATCTCGGAGTACGCACAAGCACCAATGCCGCAGTGCTGAAGGCGCGTTCGGACATGCTGTCAGACGCTCTCACCGATTCCATCTCCTTGTTCAGGATTGACAGCGACGCGTACCTGTCGTTCCGGGAGGAGTGGGCGATGTTGGAGCGCATCCTTCAGGTGCTGGAAGAGGACCTGAGCGAGAACCTTGAGAAGATTCACAGCTGGCAAAGCAGGGAAGAAGATCGAGGGCCAGAGAAGCCGCGGTGGACGCGCAATGACGAGCGCAAGTACCGGTCGGCGGTGACCAAGTTGGAAGTGTCGAACGGGCGGCGAGTGCAGGAGCTGGAGCGGTGCCGAGCGCGCATCCGCTCTTTCGGGCAGTCGCTCACGGATCGCCTGGACCGCGTCAGGGACGACCTGAACTTGCGCGGGGCTGAAGACATCCGCCTCTTTACCTACATCACAGCTTTCTTCCTGCCGCTCGGCTTCGCTGTCTCGATTTTCAGCATGAGTGGCTCGCCGGAGTGGTTGCCCATCGTCGGCACCATCGGTGTAGCCTTTGTCACGCTTTTCATAGTCATCGTCGCTCTAATCAACGCCCGCACGCTTGAGCTCGGCTTCAAGGCCATGCTCAATTTTTTCCGACACAGCATTGCTGCGGCTGAGAGTCCACCGAGGAAGGCGAGCATCGCATCCATGCAGGCTCGAAAGCCTGGAGGTCTGCGAATCGTGGCTCCTCCTGGAAGCCAAGCGCAGCGAGACAGCGCATCGACTGCGGGGGAAGAAAAGGCGGATAAAGATTCGCCCGGAATCTTGTCATTCCTGACGCATCGTCCAAGTATTCGGAGGGCGAAGCCTCTCAGATCGCCACAGCACCTGGTGTGAGTTTTCTCTGTCTGTAGCGAAAGTGGCTATCACAGACAACTCCGTATTTTCCTTCCCTGCAATGGATTTCCCCGGAACAGCTCATTCCTTGGCAACTTCCCGGAATGGCTTCCGCCGCGGGGTTTTCCCCACGTCTGTTTCTCCGCCCGACTTTTTGCCATTGGAGCCGCATAAGCCTAGCTATAATGCGATTGGGCTCGGATCTATCGGTTGAAATCCCCGTTTCTGCGTTCAGAATCGCTGAAGGAAAGATCGTACATAGACCGTAGATGCTAATCTGAAAGCTTAGTTCGCCGGCGTAGTTTCGTCGTGCTTGACCACATTTTTCACAGCAGCTGACGGCTAGTAGCTTCGAATAATGGCATTCCGTTGATTTCTCAGCGGATGGCGTGAAGACTGACAGCCAGAGGACAGTAGTTCCGCTTTGGGAACGGAAAACGGTGAGGTGGCGTTCCTCACCGATGGATTATCCACGGCTTCGTACCTGTGTCTGTTGCCGGCATTTTGCCGTAGGCGTCTCATGATTGGGCACACTGGGATCCCCGGCGCTCAGTACTGCCAGCATGGGTTAGCGACCCCGCAGGTCAGCCCGCAGATGCCCCACAGGGCTGGTCCCCCTTGTGCGATGACACAATGTTTGCCATGAAACTATAAATTGGGCTCGGGCGGGCCTTGTCGACCGACTCCACACTACAGTTTCAATCATGGCCTCCTCAACTCAATCAGATACTATCGAGTTGCAGCAGCTGCCAGCTCCCAATCCAAAGTCGGAGCCCATACGGGACGCCAACGATGCCGCCTCCACCTCTCAGGGTTCCAGCTCTCCGCCAGACACGGCGGTGCCCGTAGTCGAGAAATGGAATAGCAACCGGACAAACACCTACCGCCTGCTTGCAACATTCTGGGGCTTTCTGGTTATGGGCGGCAACGATGCTGCATACGGCGTACGTCTTCAATTCGCTCTCAATCACTTCAATGGGCTAACAGCTAACTTTGAATAGGCCATTATCCCATATGTATGAACGCCTCTTGCACTCTTCAAGAACATTACCCCGCGTTTTTGAGCCTCTCTGTTTTCAATTCAATAGATATATTGTCTAACACCTCTCTCTTCTAGCTCGAAAAGTACTACGGCCTCAACTACACGGTCGTCTCACTCGTCTTCTTCTCCCCACTGGGTGGCTATGCAGCCGCGGCACTACTCAACAACTGGATCCACAACCGCTTCGGCCAGCGCGGCGTAGCCTTCCTGGGGCCCTTCTGCCACCTGACGGCATACGTCGGCATCGCAGCGCACCCGCCGTACCCGGCGCTGATCGTCTTCTTCCTGTTCGCGGGCTTCGCCAACGGCATCGAGGACGCGGCGTGGAACGCGTGGATCGGCAAGCTGGCCAACCCGAACGAGCTGCTGGGCCTGCTGCACGGCATCTACGGCGTCGGCGCCGTGCTGTCGCCGCTCATCGCCACCAGCCTGATCACCAAGGCCGGCTGGGGCTGGTGGGGCTTCTACTACCTGATGATTGGCGCCGCCGCCATCGAGCTGGTTACGTCGTTGGCGGCTTTCTGGGGCGCGACGGCCCACCACTTCAAGGCTTCCTCCAGCAGCGCTCCTTCCGCGGATGGCGAGACCGCCAACGAGAACAACAGCGGCAGCAACAGCGGCAAGCTCCTCAAAGAAGCCCTCCGCTCGCGCGTCAGCTGGGTCGCCGCCATCTTCCTGCTAGGCTACGTAGGCGTCGAAGTCGCGCTGGGCGGCTGGATCGTCGTCTTCATGACGCGGCAGCGCGACGGCGGCGACTTCGAGTCGGGCATGGTAGCTACCGGCTTCTGGATCGGCATCACGGTCGGGCGCGTCGTGCTGGGCTTCGTGACGCCGCGCATCGGCGAGAAGTTGGCCGTCGCCATCTACGTGCCCGCCGCCATCGGCTTCCAGCTGCTCTTCTGGCTCGTCCCGCAGTTCGTCGTGTCCGCCGTCGCCGTCGCCATCGAGGGCTTCTTCCTCGGCCCGCTGTTCCCGGCTGTGGTGGTGGCGACGACGAAGCTGTTGCCGGCCCATCTGCATGTATCGGCTATTGGGTTTGCGGCCGCGTTTGGGGGCAGCGGCGCGGCGATTTTTCCTTTCGCGGTGGGCGTGTTGGCGCAGGCGAAGGGCGTGCAGGTGCTGCAGCCCGTCATCGTCGCGTTGTTGGCCGCCCTGCTGACTATCTGGGCTATGATGCCGCGCATGAAGAAGGCGGGCAGCAAGGCTGGGGATGAGGATGTTGCTGAGCGTGGCGAGAGTTCGGCTCTGCCCAAGTCGGCGTCGCTGTGGAAGAACGTCAGCTCGTACGCCGCCCGCTCGCGGAAGGCGTGCGCCACGCTGTTGAAAGTGAGGTAAACAGATTGTTTTCCGGGGGCTGTGAGTATCAACTTGCCCTGGCTCAGCTGGCGTCTCGTTCCGGTGCTGATGATGACTGTACAGGAATCAGCGGTGTGTGTACTCGCAGGACGTGAAATTAGACCCCCGATTTCGATCGACTGCGAGACGGAAAGCGCCGTTTGCCGTGCTCGTCGGCGTTGATCCGGACACGCAGGAGCCTCCCCCTTATTTGAATGTACGATTGGACTCGAGACGGCCTTGAGGAGCATTGAATCTGGCGGGACTGTTAATCAGGGAGATTGAAAGATGAGATTGCATGGGAAGAGGCGTTTGGCGAATGTTGCATAACAGGATTTGTGAATTACCGTGGTTGGGAAAAGAATCAAAAAGCAACATTTTTTTTGGAACATCTCTGTTTGACACAAGGATCCAGTGTTTACCCCCTCATCAAAGACTGAATGTTGTGAGTCTCTGGCCATTGGCTTAGCAGGCCCCATACTAATCCTTACGATGCACCAGGCAGATATTATACCAACACTGCTTGACATGTCAAAGGTTGATTGAGCCACGATATCAGCCGGTTTGTGGCATGTCTCTTCACCGCCCTTCAATTTCAATCGCTCCGCAACCAGCTCATATGGACTGGACCGAGACTCACGTCAGTACCCCACATTTAACTCAGGAACAGGTTTGACAGACATCCAATCCCCGCGGGCATTCCGGATCCTTCGGCTCGTGCGCCGGCGCCTAAGCGAATAAGCCCTGGCAGGGCAAAGAACATCATTCTGCAGGCATTCCCCGGAGTTTAAAACAACCCCATTAAGCAAAAAATTTCGGAGCAAGCTCAACCGAGCATTTATCATGTTGATAATCCCGGCCACGACAATCCCGATAGCCTATCATGAGCTCTTGGCAGCAAAGGAAGGGCCCCACTCGAAGTCACCTTTTCACTCCTGAACCGTGCGGACCGCATCGCGGGCCGTCGTGCCAGCGGTTGAAACTGGAACGTCGACCAATCTGGCCATCTTGTATAGCCGGGCGAATCTTGACTCGCGTTGACAGACCACATCGTGCGAGACGGCCTTCCCCTATTCCCAGTTGACGGTGATACCACAAACGGTTAAAGCCATCTTAGGCGCTACCATATAAAAGACGTCTAAGACATGTCCAGACGGGAAAGAAAAAAGAAAAACAACGAAAAAGCAAAGGAAAAGAAAGACATCATCATTTTGCAGGCAGCAGCACTCTCACTTCCTCTCTCTTTCCCGCAATCCTCTCCAGATCATCACCAATCATGATCCCACGCACCTGGACTATCCTCCTCGGCGGCGCCAGCACGGCCATGGCGGCCAGCGGCGTGACGACGCGCTACTGGGACTGCTGCAAGCCGTCGTGCGCGTGGAGCGAGAAGGCGTCGGTGACCAGCCCCGTCGGCACCTGCGACATCAACGACAACCCCATCACCGACGTCGACGCCAAGTCGTCGTGCGACGGCGGCGAGGCCTACTACTGCTCCAACCAGAGCCCGTGGGCCATTAACGACTCGCTGTCGTACGGCTTCGCCGCGGCCAAGCTGTCGGGCAAGAGCGAGTCGGACTGGTGCTGTGGTTGTTATAAGTGAGTTTTGTTATTGTTTTTGTCTTTTGTGGTGAAAACCTACTTCGCTGCTCTTCATCTCCGCGTCTCCCCCCTCCTCGTACCTCTCCAACCCTCTCATTTCATTTAAACCCCCGTCTCGAGTCATTCGCCCTCATTCCCACACCCTCACTAACCCACCACCACCGCACAGACTCACCTTCACCTCCACCGCCGTCTCCGGCAAATCCATGATCGTGCAAATCACCAACACGGGCGGCGACCTGGGCGACAACCACTTCGACCTGGCCATGCCGGGCGGCGGCGTCGGCATCTTCGACGGCTGCACCAAGGAGTGGGGCGGCATCGACATGGGCAACCAGTACGGCGGCTTCTCCAGCCGCTCGCAGTGCGACAACCTGCCCGCCAAATTCAAGGACGGCTGCTACTGGCGCTTCGACTGGTTCGAGAACGCCGACAACCCGACTGTTGATTGGGAGGAGGTCGCGTGCCCTAGCGAGTTGACGGCTAAGACGGGGTGTTCGAGGACTTGATTGAGAATGTGATGATGAGGAAATGATGTTGGCTTCACTTTGGTTTGGTTGGGGGGATGGGTTGGGTGGAGGCCGGTGGGTATGGAAGGATGGTTGGTTCAATGAGGCTCGTTCGATCTGGTTGGTCTTTTTCTCACTCGAACCGAACCGGTTTCGGGACGGTTGATCTTTCACTTTCTGTGTGGACACTCCGTGAAGAAATTCATACAAGTCACTCCATGCAAGTCACGTAGATGCCAAAAGAAATGATTTCCGCAAATGAATTCATAAATAACTCAAGTAAAACCACTGTTTCCTGTTCCCCCAGCACAAGGCTGCAGCCCAACCCACCCCGACCTTTAGGTAGTCGTCACCTTGACACTTCAGGCCATGCATCAGATTCCAGTGACACTCAGGGAGACTTGTCATCGGTTAAGATGCAGTTGTCATCGGTTAAGATGCAACAACGTCTCCCTGAGTGACACCAGATGATATCGACCATCAGAATTGGCTGACTTGAAAAAAAGTCAAAAAGAAAAAGCCCCCAGAGGATCTGTTACCCCCAGCACAAAGTGCCGAGTTTCCCACTCCACCCCAACCTTTAACGGTAGTCGGCACCGAAAGCCCCCAGTGCCCCACAAGCCCCCAGAACCCCACCAAGAGCCCCCAGGACCCACCAGTGAGACTGTAAGGCCAGCGCTCCGTCCATAGATGTTTCGCGGGCCATCCTTGCCCGAAGTGCCTCGAACGAGGTATCCCAAGTGAGGACACTAGTCACTCGTTCCAAGCCAAAAGGCAAAGAGAGCGGATGAAGAAGAAAAGTTAGCTTGGGCGAAGAGCGAGGGAGTATTTATAGGCAGGTGGTCCGTGCGCGCTGGGCCGTCACCTGGGGAGGGTGTATGCAGGGTCCGGGGCGTTACCTGGGTGATGTGCCCATTTTGGAGAAGGTGAGTGGAAGCTGGCAGGCGGACGCAGATGTAGATGTTCAAGCAGCTCGGGATTGCAGAAGACGTCGCTGACGCGAACCGCGCAGACGAATCAAGGGAACACAGGTAGGGACTTCGCTTCCTTCTCCGTAACAATCTGATATATACTACGAAGAGCCTGAGAATCTTAAGGGCTCGATCTCCCGTCTTGAATCCGGCCATATATCGAAAGCAGTTTGGTATATATCTCGTAATTCGTGTTCGCATATCGTCAATACTCGTCAAGGGTATCAAAGGCCGTCAACTTCACCTCACCTCCCTGCCATCATACCTCCATTCCGCAGCCACCCAAAAGAGTCCTCCGTCCTCCATCTACGCTTCCTCCCCAGCAACAATCCTACTCGCCCCCGCCTTCCCCGAGTCACCCGCCACCGTCTCCACAATGCCCAGCTCAGCCGCGATATTGAACAACCTCGCCTTCTCCTCATGGGCCGCAGTATCGCCAAACACGACGTCCATATCCTCCAGACTCTTCCCGCGCGTCTCAGGCACGAAGAAGTACGTAAAGGCCAGCGCGAGCAGGCAGAAGGCGGCGAAGAAGATGTACGTGCCCCAGCCGATCGTCTCCAACATGTCCGGCGTGACGAGGCCGATGATGAAATTGCACATCCACGTCGCGCTGGTCGTGATGCTCATGGCCTTGCTGCGGTTGCCGAGCGTGAAGATCTCGCTCGGCAGCACCCAGCCGATGGGCGCGAACGAGTACGAGAAGTTGACGTCGTAGATGTAGACGAAGGCGATGCCGGCCCAGCCCGCGGCCTTGTGCTCGACGAGCGAGGAGCCGTAGCCGCCGATGATGCCGCCGACGATGACGAGCGAGACGAAGGTGCCGGCCGCGCCGCACATGAGCAAGGGCCGGCGGCCGACCTTGTCGATGAGGAAGAGCGCGGGGAGGGTGGACAGGGTGTTGACGATGCCGTAGACGCCCGTGGCGAGCAGCGACGTCGTCTTGCCCGACAGGCCCAGCTGCGCGAAGATGGTGGGCGCGTAGTAGATGATGGCGTTGCAGCCCATGAACTGCTGGAAGAACATGACGCAGCAGCCGACGGCGAGGCGCTTGAAGGACGGCCAGCTGGACACGAGCGACGCGTATTGGGCCAGGTAGAGGGCGACGCCCGTCTTGCCCGGGTACTTGTCGCGCGCGTACGACTCCTCGAACAGCACCTCGGCCTTGATGGCCAGGTACTCGCGGCACAGCAGGTCCGAGTCGATGTGCGCGCGGCGGATGCGCGCGAGGGCCGAGAGGGCGGCGTCCTCGTCCTGGCGCATGAGGTGGTACCGCGGCGATTCCGGGTAGAACAGCATGCCCACGCCCAGGATGAGGGCGGGCAGGATCTGCAGCGCCAGAGGGACGCGCCAGGATGCTTCGCTCTGGCCGGTGCAGCCGCTGGGACCGACGTCGGCGAGCGGGTCGAATTCGGGCTCGGACGATGAGCCGCCGGTGTAGGCAATGTGCGGGTCGCACCGCGCGCCTCCGATGTACTGCGTGCCGTATTCCAGCCAGTAGCTGATCAGGATTCCCAGCGTGATGCTCACTGCCGTGGTCAGCTAATATCGAGGCTTCATCAATGCGGTTGTTGCTTACGTTGTTGCAAGACGACCAGGGTGCCGCGGATGGCTGGTGTTGAGACTTCGGACATGTACATGGGCACGATCATGGTGAGCATTCCAACCGCAAACCCAGCAACGGCGCGACCTGCGAAAATCATGGCAACCGAGTTCGCGCCGGCTTGGAGAGCAGAGCCGAGGGTGAAGATGACGACGGCCACCAGCATCGAGCCTTTCCGTCCAACGCGGTCTGCGATGGGGCCGTTGACCAGCGATCCGAACCAGGCGAGCAGCAGGAGCGTCGACACGAACCAGCCCTTGAAGCTGCTGTCCAGGTAGATGCGCGGGAACTTTGCCGCGAACGACTCCATGGTCAAGACGCCCGAGACGACGCCCTGGTCATAGCCGAAGAGAAACCCTCCCAGAGACGCGAACTTTGCAGGAAATAAGTCAGTTTCCAGAGCATTTTCATGTGTATGATGAAGTGCTTACTGATGCCAATCCGAGGATGTACGGGTTCTCGCGCAGCTGGCGCACAACGCTCTTGTCCGAGGGAGCGTAGAGCTCCCCGTCAGCTTCTTGGTCTGTCATGGTGAATAGTTGCCCGCTGGCATTCGCTGTCACAAAGTGAGAGAAGATGCAAAACCGAGATCTCGCGCGGAAAGTGCAGCAGAACCCGCTTTTTGTACCGGTCACACGAAACCTTGATTTTCGGTGTGGGGAGAGATGTTCACCACCCCATTCCCGTGATCACTTCTCGTTTGCGGGGAATGGGCCGCTCTGGTGTTGTGGGGCGTGGGGCCCCCGAGCGGGATGCTCCAGCCATCCTCAGCCAATCGGTCGACCGCACCACCTGACCCGGTCACGGCACCCGCTGCCCACGAACCCATGATTACGGCCGTTCCTGCGGCTCTTAGCTGCCCGTTTGCTTGTGACCGGGTGCGGTGAAAGCCCTGACATGGGGAATGACACCCGTTCCGAACTTTAAAAGTTGCCGGTGTCGGCGCGCTTTTCAGAGATTGGAAACGCGCCTGAGATGTGGGGCTGCAATAGGCATCCACCGGTGATGTAACCTGACCTTCACGAGTCACAATCACCTACGTAGTGGGCGCTAAAAGAAACAGTCTTCCGCGATCGCATATTAAGAAGCATGCCGGCAGGCCGACAGTCTGAAAAGCCGCGCTTGCTCTATTCTCTTAATTGCCTAATTAGGTTTAGTGTAGCCTGCTCGCTGGGGATAGATATTCACGCATGCGCGCTACAGTCACTCACCGAGCATCCTTCGCCTCCATCACATATATTCGCGAGTAATGGCGCTCGAGTTACGCAGGTTTGGAGGCACTATCTAGATGTAGATGCAGATTTAACATCATTCGCAGACAGATGGGCAGAGCTAAAGAATAGTGTAGACCGTCGATATCGCTCTTTGTTACTTGATGACATAAAACCCGGAGACAGAGTAAACGGCTGCCCGGCTCTAGATCTAAGTGAGGCTCAAAATTTCTAAAAAAGGCCCTGACCGGGGCATCCCCAAGGAAACCACTTGGCTCATGTGATGGGTAGCTGAAGCTATCGTCCGGACGCAGATGCGAGATTTTAAAATAAACGAAAATATCCGGACGCTAGATTCCAGAGAAGAATCGAACAAACCTCCGATAGCATCGAGAGTAGACCTCCTACAAATATAAAAACGCACAACACACATCTCCCACCAACGCCAACCCCCATCACCTCGGCAACTCCCTCCCCCTCTCCCCCTCCACCCCAGCCATCCCGCTCCCCTTCCCCCTCCTCCCACAAACCCACCCCTCCAACCTCTCCGCCCACCTCCCAACCCTCCTCCCGCCCACCGCCCTCTCCAACACCCCCGCCACCCACCACGCGCACCCCCACGCACACACCGCCCCCGCCCCCGCCCCCGCCGCCCACCTCATCCTCTCCGCCCGCGCCACCTCCAAACTAACCATCTGCCTCGAAAACCCCGTCGCGAAGCCCAACGCCGTCCACACGCGCCCGGCAACACCGTACCCGACGACGTGCAAGATCGGTCCGTGCACGAGGTACAGGCTGTAACTCCTCTTCCCGGCCGCGGTCGCGAGGCGCGTGGTGAAGGGGCGGCGGAGCGGGGCCCAGAGGAGGAGCGAGGCGAGAAGGAGAATGGCGCCGAGGCCGTGGAGGAAGCGCTTGGGGTCGGTGATGGTGGGGGGCACGAGGTGTGTGGCGAGAAGGGAGTAGCCGAAGGGGTGCGTGTGGGCGATGCGGAGGTTGGGGGTGGAGAGGAGGTAGAGGGATGGGAGGAAGAGGAGGAGGAGGACGGCGAGGGTGGTGGTGGTTAGCGGAGGGCTGGGTTTGGGGCTGACCAGGGCGGCGTACGGGTCGTCGTCGTCGTGCAGGAAGGAGAGCTCGAAGTCGGCGAGCAGGGTGCCGGAGAGGAAGAGCGCGCACTCCCAGCGGTCGAGGTAGCAGGCGAAGACGACGGCGGCGGCGACGAGGGCTATGCGTAATGCCGCCCGGCGGCAGCGCGAGATGGCGAGCAGGGCGGCGGCGACGGCGAGCGTGGAGCGCATCTCGAACGGCAGCGTCCACAGGTGCGGGTCGTACGGGTTGAACCAGGGCAGCACGAAGCCGTCGTTGACATAACTAAACACCCTCCCGAGGTCGACCGCGGCGCCCGCCCAGCGGCCCAGCTCGGCAACCAACGTCGGCGCGCGCGGCGGGTGCTTGTCCGGGTAGTTGAACAGGCGCGGGTTCATGATGAAGTGCCGCGGGTACTCCCAGAGCCCTAGGCGCAGCGTGAGCATCGAGACGAACGTCGTGACGATGGCCGGGATGTAGAGCCGCATCGCCTTGCGGAAGACGGAGCCGGCGAGTTGGAAATGGAGGCCTTGAACCTCGTTGGCGCGGATCCGGCGGAGCGGCTTCAGCGCCATCACGTAGCCGCCGACGACGAAGAAGATGGGGACCATGGCGTGGCCGGCGTGGATGAGCCTGATGAACGGCAGTTGGAGGAAGTGGTGGTTTTTGGGTCCATCACCGTAGCCGTATTCGACGAAGCCGCAGTAGGCCCAAAGCGTGTGGAAGGTGAAGACAACTAGGGCAGCGATGCCGCGAAGACCGTCAAGGTAGGCGGTGGATTGGACTGTTGCTTTCTCGTACATCTTTGATTATTTTCGGGCAAGTTGCACTGACGATGGCCGATGGTTGGATGCACGTGAAGGCTGGAGATGATGCAGGTCTTGTTGGATGTTGTTGGTTGGCGAAATTACCAGCGATGGGCCATGGATTCCTGTAGCTTCCTTTACCGGAGCATGATGAGGTTTGATTCTTTGTTGCTTTGAGTCGTGTCACGGCCGCTGTTTGAAGAGGTGCAAACGCCAGAGTTCGGGGCGCCGGGAAGAAAGGTGGCCTGCTCGCGCGCGGGTAGCGGGAATTAATAAAAGACGTCGATCTTCGCGGATCAGGCGTTCTGCGGCGTCACGGATATATGGGACAGCCTGAGTGCGATGGATGAAAACAGCAGGAGCTAAAAAGTGGGTATCCCGTATTTCGTCACTCACCCTATAGATGCACGCCGACTTTGGTATAATCCGTGGCTGATGTCGTTCGTATGTAGCTGAAGAATGCAAAATCACGGACTGAAAGTGGCTTCAGCGCACCGCCACATTTCGCTAGTCCCTTGCCGCCAAACCTATTTTACTTATGGTACGCGCTACCAGAAATCGAACTCTACGGTCCAGTCCAGCAGCTGCGGAACAGTCATCAGAGATGTTGAGAATCCACTTTGTTTAGAATAGGGTCCTGCGTTGTGTAATCTTACCCTGCAATTGCAATTGAACACTGGGCTGCAGTATATCAAAAGACATCGACCAGTCTGCACTTGAGGCAGCGGCGCTGGTAAAATATCGCAAAACAGAGTCTATCAATGGAGGTGAGCAACTTTTTTTTTTCTGTATATTCGAGAAAGAATGCAATGATCTTTATGTTTTCTTTTTTAACTTTTTTGGAGCACTTCATCTACTTGCGGTTCAGGGACTTTCTCATTCCCCGGGACACTGACCTGTTTACCTTTTTCTAATAAAAAAAAGAAAGAAAGAGAGAGGGGCCTATTAACTAGGCAGATTGGGTCTAGAACGCAAGGTCGATGTTACGAATGGCGTGGAATGTTCTCTGGTAACCGTCGCATGGTATATTCAGGCGTGATATCAAGTACTCCAAATAACGATCAGCCTTTTGAAGGATAATCGAATGTTTGGTTTTGACGTTGGGATCAAGAGTGTTCAACGCTGGCGCAGTGGACACGGGTCAAGATTTCTGTGCAACCTTTGTACTACACAGGCTTTCACTCCTGTGTCTTTCCGGTTTTGAGATAGATGAAGTGTGAAATTTACAGTTCACAAGCTTCCAACCAAGTTTCGCCTGGTATACAAGGACTTTGCCTTGTTTTAGAATCTTCGATAACCCGTTCCTAGAAAAGTATCTCAAAATATTACGGTTCTTCAGGGACCTACCACGCTTATAGCTGCAAGTACTTGCTTGTGCAACCAGGTAAACCCGCCAAAGGCAAAAATTTACCGGGGGAAATAAGTAGCGCCCTCCACTCCCGAAGATACCTGGCAGTAACAAACGCCATGGTACTCATTCACGGACAATTGCATATCCGCAAGGCACCCTGGAAGAGGCGGTGCACTTGTGCAACCACACTAAACAACCGCCGATCCTTCAGCCTTGCAGATATGCCCCAACTCAGCCCTGCGTGCCGCGTGACGCACCAGTGCTACATAGCGCAGGACGCCTGACAATCCCATTCAGCTTTGTTCAACACACCACAGACAACAAAGGAGATTGTACTGAGCAAGGAGAAAGAAAAAAAGATATATACGATTTCTTCACCGATATATCTGTAATTGGTATTCGAAAGGCCTTCTTTTACTCAGTGTCATGCGGTTTCCACCACCTGTAATGCAGCCGCAACACCTGCGCTGTTTTGATTGACACCCAACCCCAACGAAGCTTCTCTTGAGAGGAGCTAGTCGCAGAAACGCCGCCTGATGAAAGCGATGTACGAAGTCGAAAAGAGGTAATACAATGCAAATGCTTTGTGCCCCCAAAAATAAGAAATCCTAACAACACCAATCCCTCCCTTTCCCTGTATAACCCAAGGGTGCCTTGTATCAATTTAAAACCAAATGGTAATAGGTGCATAGCGAAGCCTTTTCAAACGCCTTCCAATGAAAATGTACATCCCCCAATAAGTCTAGTGGCCGGCTTGGCTGGCGGTCTCGCTCTCAAAGTCGCTGCCGACGTCGGTCCAGCTGCTGGGCGTGCGGGCTCCGATGTCAGAGAAGCTGGCGTCGCTGAAACGGTCCTCCTCGAATGCAGCGTCGTTGTTGTTGAACGGGTTCCCAGGGGCATCGACGCCTTCACTGTGGGCGACGGACAAGGTGCTGTTCTGCAGGGTGGAAAGGACGGCTACATCGTCGGCGTCGCGGCCGATGAGCGAGGCGTCGGTCGAGAAGTTGTCCTCGGTCGGCGTCAAGGTACCCGTGCTCGCGCCCATATCGTCGTCGTAGTCGTCCATGTCGGCGTCATTGCCAGCGTCGGCAGCGGGGCCGGACATGGTGGAGTAGAACGAGGTCGTGGCGGCGTCGGCATCGGCGGGCGGAGCGAGCTGCGCATGGTTGAAGGGAGCGGAGAACGGTTCGGACAGGTCAACTAGTCGGGGCGCGGGCTGGTCGGCCTCAACGGTGGCGGTACTCTCGCGAGATGGGGTAGTGAAGTCGTGGGGCACGGGCGCTTCCTCGTCGTCATTTCCGTCGACCGAGTTCTCCTCCTCCTCGGCGCCGATCAGGTCACGGTCGAACAAGACGGATCCTTCGTCGGCGAATGGATCCGCGTAAGATGAGCCGCTCACGAATCCGCGGGCGCCAGAGCCGCGGTTCCTGAGGCCTTGCCCTGCGCTAGTGTCGACGGCGGTGGCGGCGGTGGCGGCAACAGGCTTCTCGTTGAGCGTAGAGCCCGATACTGACTCGCGGAGCATGCCATCTTCGTTGACCAGGTCGTCGAAGCTCTGGCCGCGCCGCCGCGAGTTTTTCTCGTCATATTCCTCCCCGATGCGAGCGAGCTCGTCCAGGTCGACAGCCACTCCTTCTTCCCGGGCCCGTCGTATGAGCTCATTCCGGTTACGTCGGATGATGTCTTCGCGGCGGCGGCGCTGCTCGTCGGCTTCGCGGGCATTCCGGTTGCGGTGTGCGGGCGGGTTAATCTCGTCGCCGAGATTGTGCAGGGCGATGGCGATTTTGCGGCGTCTGGCGTCGAGCCACTGCTGGACCTGAGGGTTCTGGTAGACGGCGATACCGGCGGCTACTATGAGCGACGCGGCGATGATGGCGCCTGACAAGGCACGGTTAGGAAGCGGCATGGTCAAAGAGGGGTGAGGAGAGAGGAAGAAGGAGATTCCGGAGCGCAGGAGAAGGCGTGGAAGGGGACAGATGGTGGATCAGGCTTGAGCACAGAAGGTGTTGCCTGAGGGTGGCGGCGCCGATCTTACCTTTGGCCAGTGGAGCCGGCATGGTGGGGTGGCGGTGTATATGCAGTACGAGGAAGCTCCCGAGGGGTGATGTTTCAGCGAGAAGAGGCCAGGAGACGGATAAATGAAGAGGAAAACAGGACAGGCCTCTAGTCGGAAGTCGAAGGAGCGAGCTGCCGTCACCGTTCCCGGATGGGAGCCAGCCTGGTTATCGGTTGCGCTCGAGCCGCCGCGCACCGCCACATTGGATGCACGACCACTGCGGGGAACGTCCGGGCCTACTTGCTTGGCGCGCTAGCCCACGCCGCGTGAAATCCGAAACATGCGAACAGCTGCTTCAAACATCCATGTACATTTCGCTATTTGGTGCTACATTTTGGAGAAATTCAGACAAGAAATCATTTACAACTGCTCGTTGACAAAAAGACCGGCCATGCCCATGCCCGTTCCGATGCACATGCTGGTCAGGAGAATCTTCTTCTTTTGCCGCCTGCACTCGCTGAGGCCGGTAACGATCTGCCTCGCTCCGGTGCAGCCCAGCGGGTGACCGAGTGCGATGGCACCGCCTCTGACGTTCAGCTTCTCGTACGGAATCTTCAACGTGTCCTTACAGTAGACGGCCATGGAAGCGAAGGCCTCGTTGAGCTCAACGACGTCGATGTCGTCGATGGTGATGTTCAGCTTGTTGAGCAGCTTGGGGATGGCGATGGACGGGCCGATGCCCATGATGCGGGGAGCAAGGCCTGCGACCGTGGCGGCAACATACTTGCCCAGGATTGGCTGGCCAAGCTGCTCGGCCCGCGAGCGCTTCATCAGCAGAATCGCCGCGGCACCGTCGGTGACCTGGCTGGAGTTGCCAGCGTGGCTGCGATCGCCGTGGGGCAAGAATGCTGGCTTGATCTTCTGGAGCGACTCAAACGTGGTACCGTAGCGAGGGCCCTCGTCTTTGGTGAGCGTAACCCTCTTCTCCTCGCCTGTCTTGGGGTCCTTGACCGTGACGCTAATGGGAGCGATTTCGTCATCGAACCACCCAGCCTTCTGTGCCTCCTCCGCCCTCCTGTATGACTCGGCAGCATAGCGGTCCTGCTCCTCACGTGAGATGTTAAAGTCCTTGCCGACGTTCTCCGACGTCTGGCCCATGGGCTGCATGCAGTCCGAAGCCTCCTGGTTCTTCAGCACCTCGTGCCAGAAGGGGCGCTCTAGGCGGTCACCGCCACTTGTCATCGACTCAACACCCATACCGACGCCAATCTCGATGGAACCCGAGGCAATCTGGCCGGCAATGTCCTGGACGGCCTTCAGTCCAGAGCTGCAGAAGCGGTTGACCGAGGAGCCGGCAGTGGTGTTGGGGAAGCCAGCAGCGAGCATGGCAGCGCGGACGTAGTAGGCAGCCTTGGCGTCACTGACCTGGATTCGGCAAGATTAGCAGGAGGGTATGGGGAAGGGAGGGTCTTGTCGTACATTTCCCACGCAAATGTCCTCGACCAGAGCAGGGTCCAGGTTCGACCTGGCGACAACCTGCTCGAGCATCTTGAGCATGATGCCCTCCAGGGGCGTATCCTTCAGGCCGCCCTTCTTGCCCTTGCACAGCGGGGTGCGGATGGCGAGGGTGATGACCACATCGTCAGGGTTCTTCTGGGTGCTGCAAAGGGCGAATCAGCAGCTGCGGGGAGAGCTGGGAGCTCAGAAAACGCACATGGTCGCAAGGCCGCTCCGGGCGGGGGTGATGTGCGAGACAATGGACTTGAGTCTGTCGGTGGCCATGGTGAACAGTGACGGTGGGCTTTGGGGTTGAGGGCGCGGAGAAAGCGGAGACGAAGGAGCAGCTTTATCGGGGACGGCATGGTGGTTCCTGGGGCAGCAGCTGGGCCGAGGCTCTGGCGATCGACCTCGGGGCTGCCGGCAGTTGGCTCTATTTGCCGGTGCAACCCTCGCCAATCACCCTCCTGCCGCGCCACAGATACGAGCCTGCAGCCACTCTCAGCATTGTTCAAGGGCGTGCCGTCAAGGGCCTGGGGTGAAGACAGAGGCTGAGTTATAACGGTCGGGTGTTACATAGGTGTGCTGTCGGGCCCACTGCGGGCTAAGGATGCGCCACGCCCACCCTCGGCAGCAACCGATCAAGCTCTCTCGCACCTTGACCCCGCAGCTATTGATTACTGTCCCATCCGGGGAACCAGCCAAAAACTAGCTTCAATATACAGATGCACAGTCGTCCGTGCTCCTAACTCTCTTTTCCCGCCTCATCCCTTCGCTCTCTCAACACCAATTGCTTGCATCTCTCTAAGACCTCTGCAAACAGCCGCCATGTCTCGCCCCTCCCACTATCGGCTTGTGGTCCACCTGCAGCTACCATGACTCGACTAAAGTGGGAGAGCGGCCTTCGACCAGCCCCCGACGGTTTGCGTTTGCAAATATGAAGTCGAGGAAAAGGCAGGAACACGGCGACGGAAGGTCCGATGCGCCCGAATTCACTGGATCTTCATTCACTAGCGGCTTTAAGATGTGCAGATGGCTATGCGTCCAATTCGCCGGCGTCGAGGTTCGGCAATGTCGGCTTGTGCGTTCTGGGACGGCTCGCTCTCGGCCTTTCGCTCTGTGGCTGGAGGCGCGAGATCGCGAGTGCTCGGCCGCCGCAACGGTCTTTGCCTGCTCTCGGCCTCAATCTTGCACACTCCTGCCCGGACATAACGTCATTCCCGATCGCCACAAGTCCCGTTTCCCACACCGTATATACCGCAGTCCAAGTCCACCAGCCATGTTGGATCAACTTCTCTTGCACCCTCTCGCACAACATGCCGCAAATCGAGCACGCAGACGTCAGTCGAGAAGACGACAGGCCCACGCCCTCGTCAACCGCTAGCTCCTCCTCGGCCGACATCAGTGCCGCTGGAGACATCCCTATCCCCGGCGTATCTGCTGAGCTGGAGAAGGCAGAGACAATCCATCCCGTCAACAGTCGCCAATCCTCCATTGTCGCCCGCACCCAATCACGTGCCCACTCCGTCCTCTCTAGAGTACGCTCAAGACGACCCGTTGCACCTTTCTCCCACGCTCTCTCCCACGCCAAGACTGGCCCAGATGTCATTGTTGATTTCGATGGCGAGGACGATCCTTACCGTCCGCTCAACTGGGAGAATCGGAAGAAGGTCATTACCACCGTCCTGTATGGCTTCACAACCATGGGTGCCACCTTTGCCAGTAGTGTTTACAGTTCTGGTACAGAGCAAGTCGCCAAAGAATTTCATGTCGGCAGAACAGTTAGCACTCTTGGAACCTCCCTACTCCTGTTCGGCTTCGGCCTCGGTCCGCTGCTATGGGCGCCATTGAGTGAAGTTTATGGCCGCAAACCCGCCGTTCTGATTCCATACTTTATCTCTGCCATCTTCGCTTTTGGAACAGCCGCCGCCAAGGACATTCAAACAGTCATGATTACTCGCTTTTTTGCCGGTCTCTTTGCCAGTGCTCCAGTAACGAACACCGGCGGTGTGCTCGGGGATATCTGGACACCGAAGCAGCGAGGTGTCGCAATCGTCGGCTACGCCATGGCTGTCGTTGGTGGACCAACATTGGGACCGATCGTTGGTGGCGCCGTTGTGCAGACGAGCTATCTAGGTTGGAGATGGACACAATATGTAAGTTGATATGCAATTGCTGACTATGCTCCTTACTAATCATTTGATAGCTTACCGGCATTCTCCAAATGTTCATCCTTGTTCTTGATGTCATATTCCTTGATGAGTCCTACCCGCCGAAGCTACTTGTGTACAAAGCTCGCCGCCTCAGGCACGAGACCGGAAACTGGGCTCTACACGCCAAGCATGAAGAATGGGACGTCAGCCTCCAGGAGCTCGGCCGCAAATATCTCGTTCGACCATTCCAGCTCCTCTTCACCCCCATCTGCTTCCTCGTCGCCCTCTACGCATCCTTCGTCTACGCCATCCTCTACGCGCAGCTCGCCGCCTTCCCCGTCGTCTTCCAAGAGATCCGCGGCTGGAACCAAGTCGTCGGCGCGCTGCCCTTCCTCGCGCTGCTGGTCGGCATCCTGTTCGGCGCCTGCGCCAACGTGCTGAACCAGAAGTACTACTTCCGCAAGCTGCAGCAGAACAAGGGCAAACCGGTCCCGGAGGCGCGCCTGCCGCCCATGATGTTCGGCTCCGTCTTCTTCTCGGGGGGGCTCTTCATCTTCGCTTGGACGGGCGACGCCAAGGGCGTCCATTGGATCGCTCCCGTCATCGGCGCCACCTGCGTCGGTGTCGGCTTCTTCACCATCTTCCAGGCTGCCCTTAACTACCTCATCGACACCTTCCGCCAGTATGCCGCTTCTGCCGTTGCTGCGAACACGTTCTTGCGGAGCGTTTTTGCAGGGGCTTTCCCGCTTTTTATCACCCCGATGTTGCATAAACTCGGCGTTGGCTGGGGTATTAGCATTTTTGGCTTCTTTGCGGTTGCGTTGATACCGATTCCATACTTGTTCTTTGTTTTTGGTAAGAGGATTAGGGCGAGGGGAGAGTTTTCGAGGGCTTCGACGTTATGAGATGGAAATCATCTCAAGGACATAGAGATTCAATCTCGCACATACATGAAATGAAAATAGAACAGATAACTGAAATCCATAAGGGAAATTACGGACAATAGGTGTGCCGCATTGCATCAGATCCGACTCTTCAGAGACTCTATCCCAACCTGATAGTCTGAAATTTCATTCTCGCTCTCACCTCCGCATCGTTGACATAGCACATGCCGATCCTCTCGAAGAAAGTCTCCTTTTGCTCCACAATCAGAAGAATTGCTGAGCCAGCCTCTTCGTTCCGATATAAGGAGGAACCCCCATCCCTATCCGAGTTAGCAATGGAAGTGCAGCCCATGTATATCCCAAGATGAGATGCTTCTAAATCCTGAGTAGCTTTGTCAAGACTACATCCCCACGATTGTTTGAAAAAACACCCTTCCTCCAATACTACCGTTAGGAATATTAGCCTTTCCTCAACATCCAGTGCATACAAGCTTCTCACTTCATGGGTCCCAGGTCTGGACTTGAGCCGTAGTCTGACCACATCGGCGCGAACTATGAGTACGGAGGAGGGCGGTTCAAGGTCATGACCATCGGTGAAGAAGTCCCTGAGCGGTATCAGGCCTCGGTTTGGCGCGTGAACCATGAATTTGGGCCCCTTAAGAGATCTCACCCGGAAGCATCCACTGTAGTGCGTGCACTCACGCCCGAACCAGCCAGTCCATGACCAGCTCGGAAAGCCTTCCCTCCGCGTTGCTGGCCCTTCGAATTTCCACAGCAAGGCCTCTTTGAACATATTGTCCCAGCTTCTTATGGCAAAGAGTTCCTTTTGTATTGGTAAACCCCATACGTGTCCGAAAAGGGTCCTGCCTTTCCTGTCCTGGAAGCGCTGCAGGACGCTGATTATTGCGTTCAGTACGTCGGAGGGAAGAGTGAGATCGCGTTTCAAATACTGGTTTATGCACGTCCAGATATCCAATTCTTGAAAGATCCCAAAGAGGGGGTCCGGGTGCATGCCGTTGGCGGGACAACGAAAAGACTCACAGAAAGCATTTTCTTGGCACTGGAAATAAACTTGCTCCTTGGTAAAGAAGAGCAGTCTTCTCGAGTGCATGCATTCTTGATAAGTCCAACCTCGCGTCCACCATTTGCTCGAGCAAATCAGTTTGGAAGGTTTGGACATTGGCACCATGAGGCGAGACCCTAATCGCACTTGAGGTTGTTCGGAGCGATGTCGGTCACTGACCCCAGGCAGCCCATAATCCGGACCATCGCCAGCAGCCGCTACGATGGTAAATTTGGCATTCGAATATATCTTGTGCATTGAGCGAATCTGCTCCGTCTTATGCCGTCCGTCGTCCTGTCGTATACAGTAGCGATCTACCCAGAGGTAGCGAGTTTCCATGATTCGCGTGACTTGAATAGCATCCTCGATTGTCTTTGGTACAGCACCGAGAGTTCCGCCATGATAACACGTGGTTTGATTTTGACCCCAGACGTAGGAGAGCGCGGCATAGTTACATCCATGAGGAGCTGGTATGACCTTTCTTGTATAGCAATCGATGACGTACTGGTTGGGAACGAAGCCGATGGGAGACCGTACCGCGCAATTGTGTGAGGACAGGCATCTGCTCATCCAGAATTTTATTGAGTCGAAGTCGGCCCTCTTACTGTCGACGAGCCTCGGGGTAATAGCATTCATGGGGATGCACTTGGATTCTGGACATTCTGCAAGCCATACAACCTCTCCTTCAAGGTTCGATCCTGCCTGTATGACTCTGAAATAGGAAAACGTATGGTACGTTCGATTCGGGCCAATTCGAAAATGTCTAGTATAGTACCCCTGGCGAGCTTCCAAGGACAAGGTGTCGCTAGCTGACAGACCTTTCTCCAAGAGAGTTGCCTTCAAGGACGTACATAACTGGCAAGTTGGGTCCATGTAACGAAGGCGGATTTGTGACGGGCAGGCCAGCTTATCATCCAAATTCACTGCTCGACACTGGAAGCAGAGACGGGATTCGGGCAGACGAAGGGCCCTATCACTGGTATTTTCAGTCGACATATTCCACGTGTCATTGCTGTGCGCTCAACCAAGCAGAATGCTAGGCTGAGAGGAAAGAGAGACGTATGGCGGCTGGCAGCCTCGTGCTTAAAGCAGCTCGCCAGGCGGGGTATTCAGGCATCAGCGTAACAGGGGTAAAGCATTGGCTGCTTCTCCAGCAGCTCAGCCTCAGCCTTGCAAATGTGCCGCACCATGATTGGCTGTCATCAAAACCTATCAGAAGAAAGCTACATGCCTGACTACAAAAAGTCCAGCCTGTCAACGAAATGCAATATCACTGAACAGCAAAACATCGTCCCACCACACAAACCCCACCCCACCCCACCCCACCCACTCCACCCACTAAGCCTTCGCCTTAGCATCAAACACCTTCCGCCCCTCAAACCACGTCTCCCCAACCCTCACGTCCGCCACCCTCTCCACCTCCCACCCCTCCAACCCCTCCACCACCACAAAATCCGCACTCAACCCCACCTCCAACCGCCCACACACCCCCTCCGCGTAGCAACTCCACGCCGCGCCCGCCGTCTGCGCCGCCACCACCGTCGCCAGGCCCAACTTCCACTCCTCATTGACCGTCACCTGATACCCCCTCTCCCTCGCACTCCGCCGCGTCGTCGCCGTGTACCAGCCGCCCCACGGCTCGTGCGGGGCGGTCGGGGCGTCGGACCCGAGCGCGAGCGTGGCGCCGTGGTGCAAGAAATCGGCGTACGCGAAAGCGCGGCCGCAGCGGTGGGTGCCCAGCAGCGAGGGCCAGGCGCGCAGGATGGCCGGGTCGGCGTGGCCGGGTTGGATGGACGCCGTGATGCCGAGGGCGCCGAGGCGGGCGGCGTCGCGGGCGGAGGCGAGCTCGAGGTGCTCGATGCGGGGGCGGCGGAGAGGTTGGGAAGGGGTGGAGGCTGTCTCCAAGGCGTCGATGGCAGTCGTGATGGCGGCGTCGCCGATGGCGTGGAGCGCGACTTGCAGGCCGTGCGAGGCTGCGCGCTGGACGACGGGGAGGAGCTGCGTGGGGGACCAGATGGTGGGGCAGTCGACGTTGTTGTTGGAGTAGGGCTCGGTCAGGGCGGCGGTGCAGGCGTCGATGACGCCGTCCTAGAAGCAATTGGTTAGTCACGACGGGAGCAGAATGGGGGGATGGTGAGGCTCGGGTCTATTCATACACAGATGACCTTGATGCCGGCGATGCGGAAGGAAGGCGAAGTGTCGATGTTGAACTGCGCGTGCAGCTCAGCCGCCCTGTCGACCTGGGCGACGTTCTCGGCCTCCGTGTCCTTCGGGCTGATCAGCCAGTGCGCGGCGACGCGGACGGGCGGCGGCGGCAGGCCGCTGGCGGAGCGTCGACGGAGCAGCTCCTGCAGCGCCTCCCACGCCGTCTCGTCCATGGCCATCTCCACCACGCCCGTGTAGCCCGCCGCGCTGTACGCCGCGAACGCCGCCTCCAGACGTTCAACACGGTCCTCGACCGTGGCTACGCGCGCCACGTGCGGCCACACCAGGTTGATGTTGGCCGCCTCGCTCAGAAGGCCCGTTGGCTTGCCCGCTGCGTCCCTAGAAATCGTACCGCCGGGGACCTCAGGCGTCTTCTCGTCGATGCCCATGTCGACGAGCGCGGCGCTGTTGCACCACGTCGAGTGCAGGTCCTTGGCGTTGATGAAGATGGGCCGCGGGTCGAGGTCGTCGAGCCAGGCCGCCGTGGGCGGCTCCGCGCCCGTCATCGAGTGCATCCAGCCGCGGCAGAAGATGTGCGGCGCCGCCGGGTTGGCCGCCGCCCACGCGCGAATGGCCGCGCGGATGTCGTCCAGGCTCTTGCAGTTGTCCAGCGGCACGGCCGTCAGCGCCTGGCCCATCAGCATCAGGTGCATGTGCCCGTCGACGAAGCCAGGCACCACCACCCGCCCGCCGACGTCGCGCGTCTCGGCCCCCGCGGCCACCGCCTCCGTCACCGCAGCGCTCGAGGCCGGCCCGACGAAGCTGATCTTGCCGTCCTGCGTGATCATGCATTCCGCAAAGGTTGGCTTCTCGGGTTGTTTGGGGCCGCCCGAGGCCGTGAAGAAACGGCCGTTTTGGAAGACGGTGGTGGTCGTCATGTGGGGCGGGCCGATAAAGTAAAGTGGTGTTGAATCGCGGGGTACTTCTTGCTGTACTTTGTAAGCTTTGTGGTGTTTTGCTGGAGAGGAAAAAGAAGATATACTGAAATGGTAGTTTACATTTTTGAAAGTAGCAAGGCGTTAGTCCTAGTATTTATAGCATCAGTTGACGGGACGTCGAGTGAAGTGGAGTGCGGTTGCATGTGGGTTGCGATGTCGGATGGACTTTCCAAGGACGGGCTAGCTTTATATGGCATCTCCACTGCCAAGGACCTGTCTTTCTGTATTTACCCGAATGCAGCTACTGTGAAGAATATGAGTTTTGTCGAATTGACTAATCCACGATTGACTAATTCGCGATTTCGACTCCAAAGGCAGAGGGTGTCAATTAATATCACGAGTACTTTCAGACTTCAATTAGCGCAGTCCTCGTGCCAGAACAAAACTCCAAATCCAGTGGGGGGACTTCAGCATGATCAACTGGGAATACCAAGAAGCCCTCTCTGGACCAGGACTAGTGGAACAAAAGCCATTACGTCAAACAAAAATTATGCCAGCATGCTTAGCCTCCAAACAGCGTCCGGAAGACTGAGCAAGCAGCTTCTGTATTGATTATCATCAAAAGCATTATCGTTAGAAGAACAAGGTCGTAATAGGATCGAGAATGAAGGAAAAATAGGTATCAGGTGTGCTTGCGAAACCAGTCGCAAGGAGAGGGAATCGCAGTTCGGCGCCAAGCCAGCCCATTCCCAGGCTTCGTATCCTTCTTGTTGGACACCCCAGTATCCAAGCTTTACAATGAAGGTTTGACTCCTTACGTGTAGATACTTTCGGTGTATGCATTGACTTGCAGACCCTTCTCGGCCATTTCAGCGTCCTTCAGGAAGTCTAGAGGCATCCAGACCAGGTGACCCTTGATCTCATCAAGAGTCTTCTTGATATCACCAGTCCGACGATGAAGATCAAAGATATGACCCTGCTTGTGAGCCATGTCAGGTTTTGCTGGATCCATCGGCGGCAGGAATCTGGCGTAGTCGTCGAAAGTTTTGACTGCTTGCTGTCAGCTACTAACCCAACGGAATTGCAGAAGATAGTACTCACTGTTATCATCAGGGTCGGCATGGAAGAGGTCGCGGAAGATTTCCGTGTTGTGGGATGCCCTTCCAGTCCACATATCCCAGACCGAGTCACTGAGGGGATCGGCCACGAATTCGTAGCTCGGGTCATCATCCTTGATGTCATTGGGGCAGTCTCCCGGAGGCTGCGCGTTAGGGTCGTTAGAGGCGTCAAACTCCTGGGCCTCAAGAAGACCCAGATGCTCGCGCCAGAGCATGCGGCGAAGCGTTGCCGCGTGACGTCCAGCCTGGTAGGGTTTACCATCCATCATAGAGTCAATCTTGTCCGTATCCTCCATGACGATACTGAGTTCCGAGTCGTGGTAGCCAAGCTGAGAGCGGTCGTTGATGTTGGAACTTCCGCAAATGACAATTCTGTCATCAACGATCAAGAGCTTTCCGTGGATGTACAGCTCCTCCTGAACGAAGTTGTTCTTCTCCGAATCCGGATCCTCAGGGTCCCATGGCTCCTCGGAAACCTTCTTTCCATCCTTCATGGCGGCATGTGCGAGCGTGTCAGCGCTGAGAACGTTCTCTTTGCCATCCTTCATCAAGCCAACATTCTCTCTTTCCGCCTCAAAGCGGCGTCTACGTTCCGCAACCTCTTTCTTCGCCTCATCATCGCTGTCCGAGTTGAACCCGCCCTCACTGCTGGAGTCACCCTTGGTTCCGTGAACGCCGCTAGACATGATCTCGTCTGCCTGAGCACGCTGAACATCCTGATATTTCACTCCAGATTGCTCTTCTTGCCTCTTCATCGCAGGAGTAGTGTTGAGGCGGTCGAACGAGCGGAGGTTGAAGACAAATATGTACTGAGTGGGGTCATAGCCTGCTTTCTTGATCTGACCCATGATAGAATTCTCTCCACGGTTGATCGATTTGAACTGGTAGTCCATAATTGCCCGGGTTCCTGTGGCCGCGTCGCTACGAAGATCTCCAGCGAAGCCAGGGATGGCGGGAATGAGGATGATGACTCTGAACTTTCTGCCTTCTTTACCGGCCCTAACGCATGCATCGACTATGGCCTTGCCAATCTGATTGTGGATCGGGGATTGTTGATCTCCGGTGGCGGTAACTGCGATGGTTAGCATGAGCTATGTAGCGAGAATTCAGCTATACTCACTGAAGAATTGATTTTCAATATACACGAAATGCTCGGCGTTTCTGATGACCTCACAGTACGCGTTCTGGATGCTGTGTTCCACCAGAATTCCACTGCTCCAATCGCCACTGCTCCTGACGACCTGCGCGTGCACAGTGCCTTGCGTACCGTCCAGCGGCTTCGTCTTGAGCGGACTGAGCGGATGGTGGATATATTCTCCGACAGGGAACTTGGGACGCTGCACAGCAACCAAGTCTTCGTCCTCGCCCTCTCTGCCCTCAAGGGTAAGCCAGTCAAAGCGCTTGTCGCGCTTGTACTTGTCACGCTTGATGAAGTTCCACCGCAGGATAAAGTGCTCGGCAATGTCATAGACGCAAGGCCCAATGACGCCCATGGCTACGTCGTGCCAAGGCATGCGGCCATAGTCGGCCTTGGAGAGCTCATTCGACTTCCAATCCTCGACAGACTGGAAATCCATGATGCGGTTGTTGTTGAAGTCCTGACCGGGGAAGATTTCGTGCTGGACACCGCCGGGGTGCACGTCCGCCATCTGATGCTGCTTGTTGTCCCAACGACCAAAGCAAAGATCAAGACCGCCAATGAAAGCGAGATTGTAGTCGATGACGATGAATTTCTCGTGATGAGCCCAGTAAAAGGTCATGTCGCCGAGATTCTCGAACATGTTGTGGTCGGGGTGGCGCATGACATGGATGTTGCCATGGCCGGGCGAGCCCTCCGGGCACAGGTTCCGCAAGGCGTGCTTGGTGTGCGCGCTGTTGCAGGTGAGAGCCTGGTTGACTTCCTTGTACACAATGACATAGATCTTGACACCAGCCTCGGCGCGACGCTTCAGCACCTGGTCGAGGCGCCATTCCTGATTGTAGTAGGGCGGGCGGCGAAGGAATAGCTCGGGCGACAGCCACCAGTCCTCAATGTAGATGGTCTCCTTTGCGCGCTCCAGAGCCACGGAAACAGCCCAGAAATAGTCGCGGCCGTCGACATACCACTTGATCAGATTGCCATCGTGCTCCGGCGCAAAACTCTGGAAACGGTGGCTCTCGGCGATCTTCGTGCGCTTCTCGTCGGTGCGTTTCTCGTGCTCCTCGTCATGGCGGTGATTGGGATTGATTAGGTTGCCGACCTTGCCGAGTTTGTGCTTGAGGTGCGTGGCCTCGACTTTCAGGTCGTACAGGTGCGTGTTCTTGAGCTTCTCGCGTAAGCCGGGGAACGGGTGTTTGAGATGCCCCTTGATGCCGGTGGGATTGTGCGACTCCTCGTCGTGCTTCGCAGCATCTTTCTCGGCCGGCGACTTGCCTACATCCAGTGCAGGGGAGGTCATGGTGCAGTCAAGTGAGCGAAAGACACGAGCGGGTGGGGATGCGGAGTCAATTTGCGACGGAGAGCGGAGGGGGCCGCAGGATTTAAGGCAGAAGAGGCTCATGGCTGCGCTCGTGCCGGAAGCCGTCTTCGCGTTGCAAAAGCTGCCGCGATCCCTGCTCGGGTGCCCTGCCTTGGGCACAGCGTTCCTGCTTGATCCGCGACCGGCCCTGCTGGGCGCGTCTTATCGCCTGCCCCTCCATCGCGGGGCTGGCGATCTAACAAAGTCGTATGATGTCATGCTGCATTGGCGTGCCTCTATTTTCAACTGCGACTGCTCTGCCCCGGGGTATCACGCTATTTCTATGTGTCGCACATGCTGACGCCTCCCACGTCGCGACTCGCGCTCAGCTGAAATGGTCTCCGTGGTCGCCTTCTCCAAGTTTTTTCCCAGCCCGCCCACTCCGGAGCTTCCACCGCTGCCGCCGCTCCCTTGCCTCAGCTTCCCGCTCAAGCCTTGCGGCTTTCTTCCGCTCGTACACGGCCCTGACCGTGCGCCTGGTCTGCTCCTCGCCCTCCTCAAAGTTCGCCCGTGCTAATGCCACCACCTTTTCAATGTTGTCTGGTGTATACACAAAGTTCCAGGTCGACATGAAGTCTGACTTGCGCGGATCCACTCCCTCAACTTTCGGGTTTGCCAGGAAAGGGAAGTAGATGACTGCAATGCCAGAGTCTGGTCTCATCAGCTCCCAGTCCTCCTGCACTTGCTTGGCTGTTGATGGTGACGGTTCTTCCTCGGATACTCTCTGCCCCGTCGTGCCAATCCAAACGTTACAGTAGCCGAGATCACCGTGCTCCTTTCCCTTATCTTCTAAAAGCTGCTTCTCCTGCGCTTCAGCAAGCTTCTCAGCGGCCTGTCCCTCTGTCCCAGCCTGCGCTGCCTTCAGCTCTGCGCCAATCTGGTCTCTGGACTCGTCTGCAGGCGGCCAGCCAGCACCGACAGGCCAGCCGACAATCCCGCGCTGCTTAGTATAGCCTTCCGCAACTTTGAGCCAGTTGTCAGTCCTGACATCAGCCGAAGCATCGAAGGCTATGATAATGTCCACATCGCGACCGGGGCGGAGAAGCGGGTAGATGGGCAGGTTGTTGCTCATGCCAGAGTCCATCAATTGCAAGTTCGACGCCGTGAACATGCTCTCCGGGCATGAATGAGGCAGATAGTCGCGTAACCCGAGGGCATAGTTAGGAATAACGGCAGGGTCAATGGGATGCATCTTGACGAGGTCATGATCGCGCTCCATGATCATCTGGTCGATCCCCATGAAACCGGCCAGTCCCTGCATCGCAGGCCGGATTTCCTTGTAGTAATGCGACAGTGTTGCACAGAAAGCGCTGCCCCAGATGCCCAAGAAAAGCGGGATGCGAAGCTCCGGGAGGGCGAGGCCATTTTCTCTCCATTGGCCTTTACCATCTTTGAATTCACGGCCAATAGCCCAGGTGGGAATGCCGGCTGTGAGTTCTTCGGACCACATCTCGTACGGTGTAAACCTATTTTAGTTAGCACGATGTGGGTCCAGGGACAATAGCGTTCACATACTCGAACCACTGGAACCAAGCATCGTTGTTTTTGTTGGCTTCATTAGCATCTTCTTGAGATTGGCCCTCCTCATGCGGTATTTCGTGTCTGACAGCGGTATAGATGGGCAGTGGGTTAGCACCGTTATCAACGAACCGGCGCTGGTTGGACAGTTTCAAGTCACGGTCATCAAGGTCCAGCTCTCCTTTTGGCACCATGAGACGCGCAGCAAGGAGAAGACCGTAGATGTCCACTATGCCAAAATCTGCTCCCGGAACACCACGGAACTTCTCAACGACACCGCTGAGAAGAAATTTGTTTGTGGGAGCACTGTTGATCATTGCCAGTGCCGGAGGAGGGTAGGCAATGTGCACGCCAAGCCGATGCTTCAAATGATTGATCAGTCGTTCATGGCTCTGCCCTGCGATAGAAGAATAGTACAGCGTCTGAAGCCAACAGCTTCCGCTGACGCCAGCAGTATACGTAATACAGTCAAACAACCCCGCTTCTTGAGCGGAAAGGTACGAGGATGAGCCGGCAACCAACGCTCGCAACCCGCCTCCAGAGCCACACATGGCGATGGTCGGCACGTCGTCTGGATGGATGTCTTTCTCATCCAAACCTAGATACTTGGCGAGAGCGCGGCGTACATGCAACTTGCGTTTCCGCAAGAATAGCTTCTCCTCATCGCACAGCTCATTGGAGATACGGACGCGCGCATCCCACAGAATTTCAGGATTGATCTCGGGGTCGTTCGCTTCCTGCCAGATCTCATCTGCTAAGGACCCAGGTGCCATGGAAAGTTCCGTTTGAAGCTTGGTCATAAACTCTGGCAATATCTTGACCCAATCCGGAACCAGGTAATCCGAAAGCGACCCGCCAAAGGATGAGAGGGTTTCCGGAATGGTGGAAATGGACATCATAATTCCATCCCAGGTAGACTCGGGAGTTGCTTCTTTCTCGCCCTTTTCCGTAGCTATGCGAGACTGAGACGGCGGAGCCTGCTGACCCGGCTTGCCCTCATCTTTGCCATACTGGCCCTTTTCCCCAGTATCCCGGGTCTGGCGGCGCGGTGCGATCTCCGCGGGGCCTTTGGGCCATTCGGAGACGTCGGTAGAGCTATCATTGTGCAAATATCGGATGGGAATCCAACCAGGGTGCGTGCGATTCGAGTAACCGTATGTTGCGAGGCCTGCGATTGCTGAGCCGAGTGCGAGCGCGCTGAATGTGCGCTGGAAGAAGGGCCTACGGGTAACATTGGCGATGTGACGTCTCTGTAGCGCGCTGCTCTTCGGACTGAAGCGAATTAGCGCCGCACTTGGTGTCGGATTCCTCTTTCAAACCTACAGGTGGCAGTAGAGTCCCGCGACCGAGCGCTTTGACAATTGAGACATGCGAGCCATGGCAATGGTCAGGATCGCGGGACGGTTCGGGATCGGTTTAGGGCATGTTCAGCGCGATTCTAGAGGCCGAGGGTGTTGTGGGAGGTGACATATGCTTAGCGCAACTGGAGGAATAGGAGAGTTTCTGCGATCCGGGGCGATGGAAGGTAGAAGAAGCGCATTGCGGGATAAACAGGAATTGTTGAACTCGGTCATAGCTACGTCGGCATTGGCGTCCGCGTTGGCTGCCCGCCGGCGCACGCCAGGGCTTCCATGCCCGATCGACTAGTGCCCGCGCTCTTGGCTTCGGGCACCCAGCACTTCCGTCACCAGCTCCAGTCAGCTCAGGCTCAGGCCCCACGATGCACAAAGCGATCACCCCCGTTGACACCGTCCCCGCCTAAACCCTCCCTTGCGCCACGCCGAATGCTCGCTACCTCAGCCCTGCTCGCGCCCTCTCGTTTGCCTCGGACCGCATCTACACCTTCGCCGCCGTTGGGCTGATTCCGCGCCCGCCGCGCCCCCGCAGACACCATGGTGGGCGTCAAGAAAGCCGCGCTCGCCGAGGAGAGCGCCGAGGTCGAGGTGCTTTTTGCGAATATGGAGAAGCTGAAGGGCTTGACGAAGAAGATCCAAGGCTCGCTGAACCGGTTGGAAACCAGCGGCAAGAGTGTCCAGGAGGCCATTGGGCCCATCTACGGAAACACGCAGAAGCTGCAGACCACCAACTCCAGTATGCGTTTCGCGCCTCACCGCCTGCCTATATATTCGCTGACTGTTGCGTAGATGTGGATCGAATCATAGAGGCCATCGACCGCATAAGGCAGCCTCTCGACCAGAGAGGCCGCGAAGAGCAGATCATCAATGCTGGGTGAGTAAACTATACCCGCCTTCACTCTTCTAAATGCTGACCTCCTACAGTCCGAAGAAAGCAGGCCTCCCAGACTTCATAGCGTCCTTGGACCGCACTACACAGGCGCTTAGTGACCTCAAGCATTCGAACCTCCGCTCAAACCAGCAGGCTATTGGGGAGTTGAACTCGCTGCTGAAGAGAGGCACCAAACAATTAGAGGATGTTTTCAAAGAAATCCTCCGGGAGGATGCGCGTCCAGTCGAGCCGTTGCATTACATTACAAAGCGTTGGTGCTATTCTTTCCGTAGGCCCGCTGTCATCTATACTGACCCCTGAGCCAGAACTGCCATTCCCCACATTGCCGCAGGAGAAAACGTCGAACTTGCGAACCATCAACTCGCACATGGCGGCCTCGGTTGCGCAAATGTCCCAGACTGGAGAAACGCCCTCGGCGAAGATCTATGCCGAAGTTCGCGGAGAGTACATAACGAACACTATGCGTAATCTGGCGGCTGCTTGTATGAACACCGCCAGAAAGACTACCGCTGATGCGATTTACCGCCAAGGCACCAATGGAATTGGAACTTATGCCTCTGGTCTGGAGGGTCTCTTCATCGCCGAGTATGAGAACATCTGTCCCATCTTTGCGCGTGAGGATTGGGCTCGCGTTTACTCCCAAACGTGCCAGATGGCTCTCAACGAGTTTGCTAAGACGTTGCGGGAGCTCAACAATCACGTCAAGAGTAATCTGACTACCGATTGCTTTCTGGCATACGAGATTATTGACATCGTCTCTAATCTCTCGCTGCGCCTGGAAAAGCAGACGGGAGAGTTGAAGCGGCCGATTGCTGATTCAGTCAAGCCTATACGCGAAACTGCGAAAACCTCGCTGCGTACGCTGTTGGAAGAGGCACGCAACAAGGTGGCCACGCTGATTGCCATTCCCATTGATGGCGGTGCCTCCAACACGACTAATGAAATGATGGCACGCCTTCAACAGATGACCCACTACCTTGATCCTCTCTCCTCGATTCTCATATCATTGGGAGATGGGGGCTGGTCGACAGCTTCTGCTTCATCGTCGACAACTTCTCTCAGCAAGTCGTTCGACGTTGGAGCAGATGGCCGGCAACTCTTCGCTCACTATGCCATGGAAATGATCGAAACTCAATTGAAGGAGCTCGATGCCAAGGGTCGCATGTTGCACAAGGGCAAGGCATTGCAGGGCGTCTTCATTGCGAACAACGTCGCCATCATCGACAGGATGATCCGTTCCTCTGATCTTTCCATACTGCTGGGCGGCTCGGCGAAGGTGATCGAGACATGGCGGAAACGGGCCACGCAGATGTACTTGGACGCCTGGAAAGAGCCATCCGGCTGTCTTCTTGACGTCCAGTATACAAACCGCGGGGGCCGGCCCCACTCGGGTGGCGCAGGATCCGTCGACTCGGCGGCGGTGGTCAAGAACCTCAGCTCCAAGGACAAGGACAACGTCAAGGAGAAGTGGAAGAGCTTCAACACGTCGTTTGACGAGCTGATCGCCAAGCACAAGAGCTACGCGATGGAGAAGGAGGTCAAGGCGCACCTGGCGCGCGAGGTGCAGACGATGATCGAGCCGCTGTACGGGCGCTTTTGGGACCGGTACCATGAGATCGACAAGGGCAAGGGCAAGTACGTCAAATATGACAAGTCGCAACTGGCAGCGACGCTGTCGAGCCTGGCGTGAGGAGGCGGAGTGGGGTTTCGTTCTGCAGCTGGGTTGTTCTGGGTATACCCTCTTGTGGCTATGGCGTACGGATGTTCACCGAACTGCATTATCGCGGATAATACATGTACATATAATTTCGCAATCCCTGCCGGGCGCTCACATTGGCAATGCTTGTTTCGCGGACGTCGCAAGGCGGGCGGGTAGTGAGGCTCAGGCTACGAAGCCGGAGAATTGATGCGGCCGTGATACGTGGGCGGGCAGCAACGAACGGGCGGTTCGCAAGATGCGCGCGTGATTGGTTCGCGCGAGGCAAGTTGTCGTGGCACGACGACGATGCGATAGGCAATTTCCCCTGCGGACACGCTGACGGGCTGCGCAGGCGGGCAAGGGAGGTGCGACCGCGGGTGCCGGCAGGCAGGCCACGACCGAGACTCCGCTGCGACCGCGCATCCCCAACCTGCACACCCTCAATCGCAGCGTGCGGCTCTCGTCACCTCTGCTGTCGTTGCAAGCTCGACTCTGCGCGCGGACGCTCTGCACAACGCTCGTCCCCCGTTATTTGACCCCAGCGGCGCCAAGACCAATCAAGTTAATCCCTGCCCCAAGGACCCCTTTCCACGATCAGACTTTCAGTACTACACCTGCCCCCAGCCCGCTCAGCCAGCACCCAACAAGCAGCAGCGGTCGGCGATTGTTGACAACACCCTGCCTCCGTCCCGCCGTTCTCTGGCACTGTTTCCTCCCTAGCTTTAGCATAGCTAGACTGACTGGTATGTTGCGCGCCCTGCTCCGTCTGCCACCCGAGGCTGTCTCCGCTCCAGCGCCATCCGCTGGCCTCTGTCCAATCCTCCGCCGCCTTCGCGCGCCGTCGCAGCTTCCTGTACTGATGCTGGGGCCTCCTCAACAGTAGTCTCTCGTTTCTGAAGTCCACCGTCGACGTTTACCTCCACTTCGCCATGGGTGAGCTCTCTCCGACCCCTACCCCGTATCCATCCTCGCTGGGTGGCGCTGTTGACGCGCAGCTTTCGCGACAATGCCCCCGCTCCAGCGCAGCGATGCAGCCACGGTGGATCGCTGTCCTTGTCTGCGCACAATTGGCGCTAACTGCCACCTGGCCGCCGCGTTGATGCCCATCGGATGACATTGGCCAGAACTCGTGGGACACGCAAGCTAACGCGAACCTTTCTACAGCAACCAACGGTGCTCCTATCCCGGCCGCTCCCACGCGCGCCTCGCCCGTCCCTTCGGCTTCTTCTCCCACTCCCAACGGCAAGCCCTCGTCACCCGGCGGCAGCGACGTCAAGTCGAGTAACATGATGGCCGGCAAGGAAGGCAGCTCTCCCCAGACTGTCTCCTCGAAGGACCCCAAGGCCGCCGCTCAGGCTGCTACCGACATGCGCAACATCGTGAGAAGGAAGCTGACGGGCTACGTCGGTTTCGCCAACCTGCCCAACCAGTGGCACCGCAAGAGTGTCCGCAAGGGTTTCAACTTCAACGTCATGGTCGTCGGTGCGTAGGACCCTAACTTTTTGACGTTGACAGACGACAACTGACAGCGGCACGCGCAGGCGAGTCCGGACTCGGAAAGTCGACTCTTGTCAACACGCTCTTTAACACTTCTCTCTACCCGCCCAAGGAGCGCAAGCCCCCGTCGCTCGACATCATTCCCAAGACGGTTGCCATCCAGTCGATCAGCGCCGACATTGAGGAGAACGGCGTCAGGCTCCGCTTGACTGTCGTTGACACTCCCGGTTTCGGTGACTTTGTCAACAACGATGACTCCTGGCGCCCGATCGTCGAGAACATTGAGCAGCGTTTCGACGCTTATCTCGACGCGGAGAACAAGGTCAACCGCATGAACATCGTTGACAACCGCATCCACGCTTGCGTCTATTTCATCCAGCCCACCGGCCACTCGCTCAAGCCCCTGGATGTCGAGGTCATGCGCAGGCTCCACACCAAGGTCAACTTGATTCCCGTTATCGCCAAGTCTGACACTCTGACCGACGATGAGATCAACGCTTTCAAGCAGAGGGTAGGATCCATGTGAGATTTCCACAGCTACGCTTTTCTGACGGTGCACCACAGATTCTCGCCGATATCTCCCACCACGGTATCCAGATCTTCGAGGGTCCCCGCTACGAAATGGATGACGAGGAAACGATCGCCGAGAACCAGGAGATCATGTCCAAGGTTCCTTTCGCCGTGGTTGGCGCCAACACTGACGTCACCACTTCTGATGGCCGGACGGTCCGCGGTCGCCGCTACCCTTGGGGCGTTATCGAGGTGGACAACGAGGAGCACTGCGATTTCGTCAAGCTCCGCCAGATGCTCATCCGCACCCACATGGAGGAGCTCAAGGAGCACACCAACAACACGCTGTACGAGAACTACCGCTCGGACAAGCTTATCTCGATGGGTGTGTCGCAGGACCCGAGCGTCTTCAAGGAGGTCAACCCTGCCGTCAAGCAGGAGGAGGAGCGCACGCTGCACGAGCAGAAGCTCCAGAAGATGGAGCAGGAAATGAAGATGGTGTTCCAGCAGAAGGTCGCCGAGAAGGAGAGCAAGCTGCGGCAGAGCGAGGAGGAGCTGTACGCCCGGCACCGGGAGATGAAGGAGCAGCTCGAGAAGCAGCGGCAAGACCTCGAGGAGAAGAAGGCGCGGATCGAGAGTGGCAGGCCGCTCGAGGAGAAGGGCAAGAGAAAGGGTTTCTCTCTGCGCTAAGCCCAGCAGCGTGCGCGCATAGGGCGATCCCGCTCACCCCTGGCTTCGAGGCGGATTGTCTCACACTCACCAACCACTGGACCAAAAGCCTCTCTTTGTCTCACTATCATATTCTACGAACGCTCATTAAACCCGTTTTCCGTCTTCCGACACTTTGGGGTAACCGTAGGGACCACTTAATTCAACGACTGGCGATGCGAGTTGGGGATTCGAGCGCGTCGGGGGGTTTCATTGGACTGGCTCAATTATTTTCTGTTCTTACGCTTGCGGTCCCCTTTTCCTCTTTGCTCTTTTTTTCCTTTTGCGTCTGCTTGATTGATACCTCCAGCATTGCAATCTCCTTGACGTCGACAGCTATTCACATAAGTAGATCGCATTGTGGAGGGCAGTAGGTGGCAGGGGCTACAGATTGCTTCTTCCCATGTATTCTACTACACCGACATGTCCAGTATTCAATTTAATCTCCTTGTCAGAAGTAGCCCATATTAGTAGCAATGCAGGATTGAAGCTAGAGCGCACGGCGGGACGAGCCGCGAGGGCGAGCAGTGTGCGTCTGAGCCGCGGCCTTTGCGATGGTGGCGCCGTGCTATCTTTGGCCCGCACTGCACGTGACACCCAGCTGGAAGGAGCGAGCTGAGCTCAAGCTAGGGCGCGGCACTTTCGTCACCGGCAGCGCGCTGCCCTGATCTCGGCCTGGGCTCTGCTCGTTCACGTCAGAGATCACCATAAAACCTCACCGCGACCTCCACGCTCCAGGTCCCCGTTGCGATCCCCTCCCAAGACCGCGAGACCCTTGCTGTAAGTCACAATGCTCGCCTGCGCCCTCGTGAGAGCTCCGCCGGCTCTCCGCGGTTGCTGCCTCTGCGCTGCGCCGGCCCAGCCACCTTTTCCGCCAGGTGTTCTCTGTGCGCATGTGCCAGGCGGCGGCCGCGAACCGAAGTTCACTATCGCGCTTTCCCCTCCCACTGCCGCCCGTCACTCTACAAACACACCACGCCACCCGTTCCCACCGCTCCTCCGCACGAACTGACCCGTTACAGACCCGCTTCAGCTATCTCACGCGACTCCCTCTCTCGACGCAGCCATGGCTCCCCCGCCCCCCGCGTCCATGCCTCTCCAGCAGAGGCTTCTGCAGCTGGCGCAGACGCTGCAGTTTGCCTGGTTCGGCGGCCACTTGACGCTGCTGTTCTGCACTCTGCGCTACAGCCTGTCGTGGCTCACGTTCAACTACTACTCGCGCATGGCCCGTTTCTCGTACCGCCTGGCTTTCGTCGCTGCCGCGGTTACGTACGGTATCGTGGTCTACAAGGCATACCGCGCGCGCGTCAGGGCCGGCAAGCAGGGCGGTGCGCTTAGCATGATCGCCGACGAGAATGTTCAGTATTTGAGTGCGTCCAGGCCCCGACCCCGTTGGCAATGGCTATCTTTGATCCTAACCAGTTTTACCCCACAGTCATGGCTCTCCTCTGGCTGTACAACGTGCTCCAGATCCCGCTTGCCCTTCTGCCTTTCGCCGTTTACTCCGTGTTCCACGTGCTCACGTACACCCGCACCAACCTGCTGCCTGTTCTCCAGCCGCAGCCTCCGGCAGCTGAGGGCGCTAAGCCCAACCAGTCCGCCCTGTCCAACACCATCGGCCGCTTTGTCAAGGAGTACTACGACACCAGCATGACTCTGGTCGCTGTCCTCGAGATTGCGCTGTGGTTCCGCGTTCTTGGCTCGGCTCTCCTCTTCCAGCGTGGCTCCTGGGCCCTGCTGATTTTCTACACCGCTTTCTTCCGCGCTCGTGTCTCGCAGAGCACCTTCGTCCAGTCGGCCATCCAGCAGCTCACTGCCCGCGCTGACGCCCTCGTCCAGCAGCAGAGCACCCCTCCGCCTGCCCGCCAGGCTTGGGAGACGGCCAAGGGCTTCGCCAAGCAGGCTTTTGACGCGACCGACCTGAACAAGTACGCCGGTGGTGCTGCCGGCCCCAAGAAGGCCCAGTAAGCGCTTTCCGAAGCATCCCACCTGGCAAGTTCTGCGGTTGCTTGGAAACAGGGGGGTGATACACAGCCTGATCACACATCCTATGCTTATTGCTACAAATACACATGGTGAGAAAGGCGGGTGGTGCAACCAGCGCGCGCTCAACGGAACGAGCGGTAGAGGGGGGTCTTGGGAGCTTGAGGATACACCCTCGGGCCGTTCTTCATACGTGGCGCATGGACAGAAAGTATCAATGATGTAGGATTTATGAGGTAGCCTGGAAAGGTTTAGATCGGCCAGACACCAAACATTTACGCGATGGCGCAAGGTGGTTAGACACCGGCAAACGAACGATAACGCGGCGGAACAAAAGAAACTTCATTATTCATCCATCTAACTCTTTCTGTGCTCCTTTTTTTTCTCGTTGTCTTTTTGTCTCTTGGTATAGCTTCAGCGATCTTTCATGTAACTTTGATGATGAAGCGCGAGGTGCTCCTTTCGATTGTCTTCCCATCTTTTCCTCCTTGGAGTGAGTGTCAGTTGGCTTCCAGCACTACTCTCATCTCGCAAAGGCGTCTTTGTCATCGTGGTGGCATCGTGCTCACTCCGGGAGCGTCCATATTTCGGTGTTCTTGTGATGGCTAGTCAAATTATTATGGCATTATACGTACATTCCCTCCCTCTTCTGTGATGCATGAAGTTTCCTGGCGAGATATCCCTTGAAAGTGGGAGGTTTGTGACTGAACCTTTTCCCCCTTCTTTTGTCCTTCATACTCGAGGAGAAAGTCTAAAGCTGCAGGGTTGGATTGGGCCAGCCGTGACCCAGCAGGCAACAACGTAAGATCTCGAGGTGTTCAACACCCACCACAGTGTCATCTTACCCACAGCACCATCAAGCATCGGCCTGCCTTCCGGCGGCGTTCAAAATTGTTGGTATGCCACTGATCTTCTCCAAAGGCCCAACGATCCAAAACTCCTGCCACACGCGGCTCATAATACGCCAGCCATCGGCCGTCTTGGCCAGCTGGTCGACATACACGCCGTGCGTCTGGAACATGATCGGCTTCCCGTCCACATCCTCGAGGCCGCTGAAGTCAACGGTCTTTAACCATGGTAGCTTGTCCGTCTGCGGCGAAATCGATCCGGACTTTGGTCACGGTGTGGAAGGTCCTGGGGAACAGCTTGTCGGTGAAGACGGGGTGCAGTCATCTTTTGTAGCTCTTGGGAAAGCGGTCCGACGGCAGGATGGATTGATTGGGCTGTGGAGTTTTATAGATGATGTTCTGGCCTCTTGTAATTCTTTGATATAGAGATGTTTTCTCGACGTGATAAATGACTGGCAGATTGCAGCTGGTATAGGTCATAACTGGGGCACGCGCTCACGGATCTGGCAGAATATTCTCCGAGAAAGAGCACAAATACCAGAATACGGATTCTGTAGCATCCGAGAGGGTGAGGTTGCCGTGCGGTTCGGTGGTTTCATGTCCATTGTCACGTGAAGGCGCGCTTACGCGTACCCTCTTCGTCACCAGCCAGGCAGTGTCTGGGTCATGGCTTGATTTGTAGTTAAATTGCACAGCCTTTCGTGAAACTTTTGATTGAGAACTCTACCTGAGAACAACTAAATGCCGACACTTCGTAAAAATAGAGTGCTATTCAAACATACTAGCGCGAAAAAAGAAAGTACCTAAATTTAGGGGCTGGAGAAAGGCAATTAGTAACTTCTAGCTGTTACCTATACGGTCCCTTTCTTTTTCCTTCTATTCATCAAGTTCTAGAGCTTAAGTCTCCGTATAGTCCGTATTGTAGGTATGATCGTCAGTAGTGTGCGATATCGGTGATTATCAGTCATATTGGCTAGCCTACCCTTACAATTTCACATGAATCCCCAGCCCAACGATATTACGAACCATGGCCATGGCCTGAAAGGTCGGTGTAGTGGAGGTGGGCATGGGTCCCAGCCATGAAGTAAGCAATGGCTCAGCAGGTCGCAAGATGCAGCAATTGTCAAACACCCATTTCGCTTAGCTCAGATCATGAGGCTGGTACGAGTGGCTGGAGAGGGTCAAAAAGGTAAGGCGAGCGATGCAATTAAAAAGCGACGAAGATCGCAAGAGATTGTGAGCTGTTTTGCCGCAAGGCGTAAATCGGGATACCCCGGCCCCGGGTGGCTTGTGATTGTTGTGTGTGTGGCTGAGAAGGCCAACGTGCCAACAACGGCTCCTGGTCGACGCTCGGGAAACCCGCTAGCGCCAGCCCAATTGCAATGAAAGCGTATCTTGATCGGATGGCTGGTTTGGGCAAATGGGAGGAGGCTGTACATACATACATGGTCACGTCATCATTCGCTCGGCAACACCCAACCGCCATCGGGTTTCGTTGAAACGGCTTGTGTATACATACTATCCTTTCCTAGGTATCCCAGGCATTCGATCCTAGCGATTCCCTGGTTCGGTTAAGCCCAATGACATCTTTGGTGGTGCGAGAACAAGATAGAATTGCTGTTTGCCGTCCCAGGTACTCCATCTTGGAACGCGTCGTGACGTCCTTTTGCATTCCGGGTCGCTCCCCATCATCCCTTTATTCCGACGTGCTTTGTTGGTTACACCGCGCGGGGAATGGGTGAGCTTGTCACGCTCGTTTGTCCTGCTTCTTTTGGTTCGGTACCGAACCGTAGCTACTTGGTTTTTTAGCTTTCTCCAACTCCATGGATGAGATGACGAGATGACATCACGAGGAACTGCAAAAAAAAAAAAAACAATCAAGAAAGATCGCCTTTCGCTTGGCTCCAGGCACCACTATTAGCAGAAGCGGAGCCGCGGCGGTAACACGGAAACAGTAGGTCGGTCGGCACGTTGGGCTCCCTTTCGGGCTCGGCCGTCGTGGGCGCTGGTGTTGTTCTTGGGGTCACCCTGCTCGCGTCGGACGGTGGGTATCATCTGCGCCATCTCTCCCCACAGAAGGATGGAGAAAGGATTGGCAGCCTCCCGAACAGCACATCTGAGTAAATCCAAATCTCAAAACAGTTTCCCGCGGAAACACCGGCCCCGCAGATGCCTATTCATGATGAGACGTTTCGTTCAATCAGTTTGAGGTAGTAGTGCCGGCCGGCCTTATTGCCAGCCGCCAGCCGCCCCCCGCTTCCTTCGCTTGTGCTTTTTTTTTTTCTTTCGCACAGCCTTAACCGTATTGTTGGCAGGTTTCACCGCGTCTCAGCCTCTCACATCCGCGGGGAAACTACCGCAATTTTTTCATTCTCTTGCGGGATTGGGGCTGGGGCGCGGGAAATGGGCGGGCGGACGTAACATCAGACCACCTGGCCTGCAAGGGGACAATCACCATTCACATTCCCTTGCGTGCGAGACAATCGTATTCTCGTATCTTGGCTTTTTTCTCTAGCGTACTTCACAGTCTCCGATTCAACGCTGGCGCGTGGTTGGTTGGATAGGGATCGTTTCAGAGCGTTCAGCCTTACCGCTTGGCTGAGCCGGGGCAGATCTCGTATTCTCGTCTCCTCCCGTGTTCGTGCGATACGGAAAAAGAGGAAGGCAGGTTTCTCCGATATACAGCGACGTTCATGATAATAATTGACGAGTCGGAGTTCCCGCTTTTTTCACTCCCTAAGCCCTACCGATTGTCGATCTGTCCTCGTGCTTGCGGCGGTGTCGTGCCGGTCGTTACGGTGATAGGCAAGAAGAACGAGGATGGACAGGGTCCAAGTGCGCTGCTCAACGTAGAGAAGGCGGAAAGAAAACGAGGTGGGTTGCTGTGGCAGTGCAAGGCCAATGGCTCTGCTCGGCGTTTCTCAGTCGTCATCGCAACAGTGCGCCGCGAGTCGGCAGTCGGCCGCGGCGACGGGAGAAAACGGCTGAGTGTCTTATACCCGTGGGAATTGTCTGACTTTCATTATGGTTGCGCGAGGTGCGGTTATTGGTCGCCTAGGCTAGCCTGCTTTTGTGCAGGCTGAGGTGTTTTATGCAGGGCAGGCGAGACATACATACGCCGGTCAGATGCGGGTGGGAGCGGGATTGACGGTACTCACCGCGATGATATTAAAGATGCGCCATCTGGAGCCGAGAGGTGGCCTGGCTGGGCCAAAAGGGGTGGGGATGAGGATGGGGATGCGCAGAAAGATGTGGCCGCTGCTTCGGAGCGACAGACGGATTCAGAGCTAGCGAAGCATCCAAGAATAGTGGGATTATGGGAGTGGCCAGTGTCAATATCGATTGCCGCCTATCGATACGTTTTGGAGTAGGTCAGTTCATAGAAAAGGCTGAACTGATATTGTAAGGGGCGCGGCGGGAGCACCAGGGCCGTAGGCCGGCCTGCACCTACGGGTGAGGTCTGCCGTCAGGGACTACTTGGTGACACCCGAAGATGAGACGAGATAGCCTGCTGCTCCTCTTAGGGGATGATAGGCGGGCGGTCGAGCGAGTTGCACAGGCGGCCTGCAGCTTCTAGACTGCTTCGACGGCAGGACGGAGCTCGGGACGAGGGCGGTAGGTACAAGAGATCGCGGATCTTTGCCATCGCCTACGCCAAACGCGTATGTGGTGTGCGCGTCTGTATGAGCTTCTTCCCAATTCTGCTACACAGTAGTTAATTTGTGTACCGGCGCGGCCGGCATGAGGCGCTCTGCGCGCCGGCGGCAGCAGCGGACCTTGGCCGTGCCGGAGCCGAGAGCAGAGCAGCAAGCATCACAACCGGATGAGAATCCTCAGGAGCCAAGCAGGCACAAGCCGCTTCTCCACTGACGCCCGTGCCCCAGCCTATGGAGCAGGCCCGGTCCGGGAGGAGGCTGAGCCCATAGTGAGGGGTTGCCTCAGGCAAGCTTGATGTCAATCTATTTGGCGAGGACATGGGCTAGCCCATGACAAGCAAGCACGGAGCGGTGAAAGCTGCCGCCGGGCGCGGTCGACCTCTGCTGAGCCCACGGGCTGCTGACGGGGCGGGTCGCGGTGGAAATTGGCATCTGACAACTGTGGACTTGTGGACTTGTGGACTTGGTGGTATTGAGAGCTCGTGGTCTTCATGCAGTGCCACCCGGTCGGTGTGCGCGACCGTCACTAGGGCTCGTCGACGATGAAACAGGCCGCCGCTTCGGCGCGAGCGATGGTGAGCTGAGAGAAGAAAGCTGCATCGCACATGGCCAGAAGCACCCACGATGCACGCAGCTCGTGTCGTCGGGCCTGCGGCTGCAAAGATGATCCCCATCCGGCGGGGTCAGCGTCGACATCACCCTACACGGCTGCGGGTGCCGTGCATGATGCACGCCGCAGGAGGAGGAGAGGCTGAAGGCGATTGAGTCAGGCGACGGCGGGCAGCGATCGGGCGGCGGAGCGGGCGGCGTTGCTTGGGGGTTGAGCGAGCGGCTCACGGCGCTCTGGTACGCGCTGGCGCTGGCGCGAATGACGAGAGTGCAGCGCCTTTTTCGCTCGTGTGGCTCGCGTGCCTGGCGGTCCTGCAAGCAGGCGCAAGTGGAGCAGCGTACCCATGTCTGTTTCGCAGGCCGTCCTTGGCCGCTTGGCGCGCCCGAGCTGTCGCGATGAACCTGGCCTCGGATCATGGGTGTCACGTCAGCCCAAGCTCCGCGAACGGCTAGGCAGGAGGTCGCAAGAGCCACAGGAGGGTCCCGTGCAAACGGGGTTCGGCGGTCCTGCTAGGGGTGCGCGAGCTCAGCGCGCTGACCTTCTATATAACTCCCGCGGCCGCCCAGCCGCCGACCACGCCCATGTCGAGCATTGTCCCAGAGCCGGAGAGCGTCGCTGCCGTCGTCCCACGCAATTGCCCCCAAGAAGACCTCAAGCAGCAATAATAATGGAGAGCCCACCTCTGTCCGTCGGCAGCCGCCGCGGCTCTGTTGATTCGGTCGATTTCGATGCCTATCTGGCAAACTACGTGCCGCTGTCCAATCTGCCCACCCCTCCGCCTGCCCAGGCCGGCGCGTCCTGGGCTGAGTCGCCCAGGAGCCTGCCTGGCCGTTTGGCGGACGAGAGCGATCTGCGGGGTGAGTTTGCTGCGGCTGGCCTGGCGCAATTGGAGCACCTACTGACGCGAATCCCAGGGCCCGCGGCACACCTCGCCAAGATGGTTCCCTCAAACGCCTGCAGCCGTCGTCCGTCCGTCAGCACCATCCAGGACTACCTGGAACGCTCCAGTCTGCCCTTCGAGATCCTCGGCCTGACGGCGTGCATCCTCGATGCTCTGAGCATGCGCTTCGCCAAAAAGTGGCGGCACGCCCTAACCCTCAACGAGTCTACTCCCGCCGCCTCACCGCTCCTCGAGGCCGCAAATGCCCCCGTTTCTCCTCCTGCCTCGCCCACTCTCATGTCCGCTGCTCCCGTGCTGAGCTCTCCCATCAAGAGCTGTGCCGACCCCGAGCTGCTGGTGCTGGCTGCTCTGGCCCTCGCGACCTCGTACCTTGACGACCACCAAGTGTCGCTGCAGCACTGGGCGAAGCGCATCTCGTGCGGAGTCTACTCCGCTCGCCAGCTGTCCACCACCCAGCGCTGCATGCTCATTGACCTGGACTATGACCTGCACTCGTTCACTCTCGAGTTCATTCGCGACGCCATCGAGGATATGCACCGAGAGAGCCTCCGCAACCGCCAAAAGGCCGCCGCCGCCGCCGCCGCCGCTACTACCGCCACGGCTACCATCAAGGCTGTTGCTGACGAGCCGTATGCGGCGGTCGGTGAAAAGAACCGGCCAGCGCCGCTCTCGCTCCATGGCTCGGCGACGTGGTTCAAGGGCGTTGCGACACCGGAACCGAGCCCGAGCGTCATGGCTCTCGATCATGCTTGGGATTAAAAAGCATCCCTTGCCTCATTTTCTTATCCCTATTATCTGGAAGCGGGCGTTTATGGACTGGTTACTGCTCAGAGATACCCCTTTGTAGCTGTGCGCTTTCGCGCGCAGCATTTGATCATGTCATTGCAGAATTGGAACAGAGGAGAAAAGCAACTTACAGCTAATGTCTGGACGGCCATCTCAACCCAAGAAGGTCGGTAATGAATGGAACCGCGATTACGGATTGGCTCATGGAGGAGAGCACGACCATATGACAGCAGCCTAATCGAAGTGTCTCTAATTCTATAACTCTAATCCTTTGTACACTTTTCCTGCTGTGTGTGCGCGTGCCTCGTTTCTTGCTCCACTCCCGGCCCGCCGCGGCTTGAATCAGGCGAAAAACAGGATGCTCGTGTTGATAGCATCGCCTATCAGGGATACGAACGCATCCCAGCCCTTATTCCAAGCCCAAGGCAGGGTACGGCACGAGTACGGATTCAAGCAATTGCGATGCTACAGAGCGACCGCAGCGCCGTTGATCTATGATGTCTCTGGGGTGCATGCGCTAATCAAGCATGCGGAGAAGCAAAAAGTAAGTTTCGCAGAGATTGCCAGCAGCCAAAACACGTGCACAGCTTGCAGCTCCACCGATCATCGATCCCATCGGCGCTTAGCAAGTACATAAATGGTAAGGTAGTACGATGCGGCGAGGTCGGCATGTCATGACATCCCACAGGGACGGTCGGCACCGGGGACGACAGGACGAGGAACGATGGAAGATGCAGCGATGCGCGCGAGCCTCATGCACGGGAGGTGGCTTGGGATAGGCGTTAATGGCGTTGGCATCGTCGAGTGCGGCGGCCGGGACGAAGGCACTTCCCCGCTCAGCTAACCCCGGTGCTGGCCCGCGCTCTGGAGCTCACCCCGGTCGCTGCTTCCCATCAGTCCACCGCGCATCAGCCCAGAGCGTGTTGGCAGCTTGGTCGCGTCCCACCGCGCGTTGTACGTCTACACACCTACATAAACCCCGCTGCTGCCGCCACCGCTGCTTCTCTGCTCGTTCTCCCTCCCAATTTCCCCCTTCCAGTGCCAATTGAACTGCCGCCATGTCGACCCGCGAGCGCCGGCCCTCGATGAGTGCCCCACTTTCTGATCTACAGGGCCCCATTGGTCCTGGCTTCAGCAGGCCAAAGCACAAGAGAACCGCCACTGGTTTCGGCCCAGAAGAGATCAAAGCGGTCGAGGCCGCCATTCCTGAGCCGGCAAGGCAGGCGTAAGGTCCCAATTGACCCTCTGGTGCGCGGATAGGGCTGACGATCACGCTGCAGATGGACCAAGAACGTGAGCCCCGCACACCCCACCATCCGGAGCTTGCGGGACGCGGGAGCTGATGAACATCACTGCAGACGCCCAAGGCCTTTGAAACAACCGAAGAATTCGAGGTTTGCTGATCATGCTGCTTACCGCACGCTTCTGCCGCTGACACCCTGCAGAGAGAGACCATCCGCCACATCGAGACGACCCTCGCCCGCTCCCTGTACAACTGCGATGACTTGTAAGGCCTCAACCATGCATGGGACACACGGATAGGAGCTCATGCAGTGCAGTGCCACCTATGCGGGCACATCCCTGGCCTTCCGGGATCGCCTGATCCTCGACTGGAACAAGACGCAGCAGGAGCAGACCTGGGCTGATCAGAAGCGAGTTTACTGTGCGGCATATCTGGAGATCTGGTGGCGTAGATGCTGATGTGCAGGCAGATCTCTCCCTGGAATTTCTCATGGGCAGGGCACTTGACAATGCCATGCTCAACGTCGGCAAGAAGGATGTGGCAAAGCGTGAGTAGATCGCCATTTCCGCACTTCGCCCCAGCTGACCACACACCACCCCAGAGGGCCTTGAGGATCTTGGCTTCCGCATCGAGGACGTGATCGGCCAGGAGCATGACGCTGCTCTTGGAAATGGCGGTCTCGGTCGCCTGGCTGCCTGCTTCCTCGACAGCATGGCCTCCCTGAACTATCCCGCCTGGGGTTATGGTCTGCGCTACCGTTACGGTATCTTCAAGCAGGAGATCGTCGACGGCTACCAGGTCGAGGTTCCCGATTACTGGCTGGACTTCAACCCGTGGGAGTTCTGCAGGCACGATGTTACGGTCGACATCCAGTTCTACGGCCATGTCCGCAAATACACGTAAGGCCACTAATGCACGGGCTTCTCTGATGCCAGCTAACCAGCGGAACAGCGACGAAAGCGGTAAGCAGAAGTCGGTTTGGGAGGGCGGGGAAATTGTGCAGGCTGTGGCCTATGACGTCCCGAGTAGGTACACTGCCAGTGAATGTGCAACCCAACTGCTTACGTGAGGAATAGTTCCCGGATACAGCACATCGACCACCAACAACCTTCGGCTGTGGGGTAGCAAGGCAGCTTCGGGTGAATTCGACTTCCAGAAGTTTAACTCGGGAGAGTATGAAAGCTCGGTTGCCGACCAGCAGCGGGCCGAGACCATCTCGGCCGTCCTGTACCCCAATGACAAGTACGTGTGCTCCAATCTTAGACTCGTATGTTTGCTAATAGCTTTGGAAGCCTGGACCGTGGTAAGGAGCTTCGCTTGAAGCAGCAATACTTCTGGTGTGCTGCATCTCTATACGACATTGTCCGCCGCTTTAAGAAGACCAAGAGGGCTTGGAAGGACTTCCCCTCCCAGGTCGCCATCCAGCTTAATGACACGCACCCGACCATGGCGATTCCTGAGTTGCAGAGAATTCTCGTCGATGTTGAGGGCCTTGACTGGGATGATGCCTGGAACATCGTGAGCAAGACCTTCGGCTACACCAACCACACCGTCCTGCCCGAGGCTCTCGAGAAGTGGTCCGTTCCGCTTTTCCAGCACCTGCTGCCTCGTCACCTGCAGATCATCTACGACATCAACCTGCAGTTCTTGCAGTTCGTTGAGCGCACCTTCCCGAAGGAGCGCGACATGCTCGGACGCGTGTCCATCATTGAGGAGTCGCAGCCCAAGATGGTTCGCATGGCATATCTCGCCGTCATTGGCTCTCACAAGGTCAACGGTGTCGCCGAGCTGCACTCGGATCTGATCAAGACGACCATTTTCAAGGACTTCGTGCAAATCTACGGCCCGGACAAGTTCACCAATGTTACCAACGGCATCACCCCCCGTCGCTGGCTTCACCAGGCTAACCCTCGCCTGTCGGAGCTCATTGCTTCGAAGCTTGGCGGCTACGAGTATCTGAAGGATCTGACGCTCTTGCACAAGATTGAGGCATACGTCGACGATGCCGACTTCCGCAAGGAGTTCCAGGAGATCAAGTACGCAAACAAGGTCCGCCTTGCCAAGTACATCAAGGATACTCAGGGAGTCAGTGTCAACCCTAAGGCGCTTTTTGATGTGCAAGTCAAGCGTATCCACGAGTACAAGCGTCAGCAGCTGAACATTTTCGGTGTCATTCACCGCTACCTTGCCATCAAGAAGATGTCTCCAGAGCAGCGTGAGAAGCTCCAGCCGCGTGTCTCTATTTTCGGAGGCAAGGCTGCTCCCGGTTACTGGATGGCGAAGACCGTCATTCACCTGATCTGCCAAGTTGGAAAGGTCGTGAACTCCGATCCTGATGTTGGAGATCTCCTCAAGGTTATCTTCTTGGAAGACTACAATGTCAGCAAGGCAGAGATCATCTGCCCGGCTTCCGACATCAGCGAGCACATCTCCACCGCTGGTACTGAGGCTAGTGGTACCAGTAACATGAAGTTCGTGCTGAATGGTGGCCTGATCATCGGCACTTGTGACGGTGCAAACGTAAGTTGTCTCACCAACCATGCCAATAATTTATGCTTACTGATCCTCCCCAACAGATCGAGATCACGCGCGAGGTCGGTGAGAATAACATCTTCCTCTTCGGTAACCTGGCAGAAGATGTTGAGGACCTTCGCCATGCGCACGTCTACGGCCAATACAAGCTCGACCCGGAGCTCGCAACAGTGTTTGATGCGATCAAGAGTGGAATGTTCGGTGACGCTGGCTCGTTCTCCGCTCTGATCAACGGCATTGTCGACCACGGTGACTACTACCTGGTCTCGGATGACTTCTCGTCGTACTGCAAGACCCACGACCTCATCGACGAGTCGTACCGCAACCAGGAAGAGTGGCTCACCAAGGCCATCACCAGCGTCGCCCGCATGGGCTTCTTCTCCAGTGACCGCTGCATCGATGAATATGCGGAGTCGATCTGGAACGTTGAGCCTTTGGTTCCTAAGCCTTAGGCTATCCTCCATCAGTTTCAGGACTGGGTTAGGTGTGGGATCGGATTGGCCGAGGTCGGTTGAGTCTAAAAGGCTGGCTTGGTTTTCGGCGCTCTCGGACGTGGCAAGAGTCGAGAGAAATCTTGCAATTCTTGCTAGGGCTTTACGATCATTGATGGTTACGAAATTCTCTTTTCTTTTTGCTCTTGGCGCCATCATTAGCCCTTTTCCTTTTTTTGAGTATTGGAGACGGCTTGGTCAGATAAGGGTCGTAGATCAGACTCGACTTCAAACTGCTAATTATATTGGTTGGTTTTTGGCTACTATGCTTCCGGTATGCTGTGACTATGTCCCTTTCGATCTCGCTGTGTTTTCTGGTGTGAATGTGCTACTTTTACGCCGATATTCCCACCTTGCTTCACTATCCACGAGTCTTTTCTTTAAAGATCCATGGTCTGCCCGTTCTTGCATCGCAATAATCACATTGACGGCGTTGACAGTTCTCCAGGCTGAACGGAAGCTCTTCACTTTTAAAGTCTTGCGAGCACACAGGAATCACGAAAGTCTCAAGAGAGGATTCCCGTATTGATGAAGAGACTGACATCCAGCCTCTCTGTATAAAAGAAAAAAGGACTGCATTTGAGGAATGAAAAAAAAACATTTTCCAAAAAAAAAAAAAAAAACAGCCCCTAAACTGACGAATTCACTTGTCCCCACCCCAAACTCCTGCCATGCCTTAATAGAAAAACCAAACTGATGATTGATGACTGATGATTGATGATGATTGCACCCCCAACGCCTCTTTCCCTGATGCTCTCGTTTCACACACGCGGGTGGTAATCCTTCGATCAATCCAGGATCGATTCGATGGAATAAGTTAAAGCTCTAGAATTGGCCGCCCAAAGGCGGTAAATTTGCGCAAGGAGGATGGATGGACGGATTACGAGGTAGTATTTCGGATAAAAGGCGTGCTTTTGCTCAGATCGTTCCCGGGCAAGCCAAGGTTCTCCCAAAAAAGGACGACGAAAGGGAAGTGATGTTTCCAAGAAACCATAAAAGGTGACTAGGAAAGAATGCCGACGAGTATTTAGTTCGACTGCTGCCGTTGCGGTGGCGGGGGGAACATTTCGCCGCTGTAGATGGCGGCAAAGTCCAACTGGTTGAGCTGGCCGTTGATCTGGTCGATTTCCTTGCTCAGGTCCTCGACGTTCTGCGCCAGCGAGCTGACCTCGTCGAACTTGCGGCGGCGGTTGGCGTCGGCGATCATCTCCTGGACGAAGAACTTCTGCTCCTCGAGCACGATGAGGCGCTCGCGCAGCTCCTTTTCCTCGGCTTCCATGGTGGAGATGGCGCTGCTGCTGCTCGCGACGCTGCTGCTTTCGTGGTCGTTGTACTTGATCGCGGCGAGGGCGCCGTTGGCGCGGCCGTTGGGCTTGGATGCTTGCGGGGCGCCGTTTGGCGACGCGTGTTTGAGGATCTTGGGCAAGGACTTCAGAGGGAGCATGTGCAAGCTGAGGAAGTTGTACGCTTGCTGGTACACGGCTTTCTGCAGTCGGGCTTGCGTCGGGGATTCCGTGGGCAGGTCACGGATCCGGCGCGCGGCGGTGTCATACTGGGCAAAGGCATCCATCAGTCGTTTCCGGACCTTGGTGGCATCTTGGAGCTGGGCGGAAGACGGAGGGTTTTCGGGATCCCTGGCGTTTCTCAATTAGCTGAAGCTCTGCCATCTTAGGCCTGAACAGTGCGTGGCATACTGCAAAGCAGCAAGAAGCTTCTGAAATCTCGGAAGGAGCAGTCGAATGCCACGTTGAAATTGCACCAAGTTCTCGTATGACCGTGCGTCGCGGGGCTTGTCCGCGAGTTCTCGAGCAAAGTCGCTTTTGCTGAAAAGAGTATGCTTGCAATCTCGGCACATGCGCACGTCAACGCTCACTTGGCCAGTGAGTTTCTCTGAGGATCTGTTAGCTGCTAAAAGGGGATCAGTATCAGCCCTGCTCAGACCGCTCCTGATAGACTTACGCGCTGCAACGCTCAACCCCACCTCCGTAGAGCAGCCTGTCTTGGGGTCACCGCAAACAACACGGCCGCACAGACGGCAATGGTGACGCCTGAACGTATAACTCGTGAACTCCTGTTGGCAGAAGGGACACTGCACGATACTTGCATCATCTTCCCATGCAATTATTGACTGTTCCAAAGCGCGTTGGTGTGCCTTGGCATTGGATAGCGGCCAAATCAGGCTTCCAGCGCCGGATTGCTGCTCAGGGGGCGGGGGATCTGCAAGTAGCTGTGTGAGCTTGGTAAGACGCTTTTCCAGACGACCAATGTCCAGATTAGCCTTGTCGACGTGCTTTCTACGGATAGAGGTGAAGGCGGCGGTGTGATTACGCTCCGCGCCGTTGTGGTCGTTGTAGCCTTCCCTGGACTTGTAGCACGTCTCGCACACGCGGCACCAGATGCCGCGCACCGGCTCGTGCTGGGCGGATCGCGAAAGCTTCATTTGGTACATGGTGTGCTCCTCGCAAAAAAGGCGGCCGCACTTCCTACAGTTGACGCTGCCGTTGGCGGCGCCCAGGCGGTTGCCGCATATTGGCTCGCTGCAGGCGTCGGAGTAGGACGGACGCTGCCAGTGGGTGCGCGTCACCAGCTCCTCTGGATCCAGCGGGCGCTGGGCTTCTTGTTGGGTATGGGCAGCGGAGGGTTGGGCGGGGGCGGGCAAAAAGGGTGAGTCGTTGGATTCGAAGACATCGAGGCCTTTGAGCTTCTGGTTCAGGACGGCGAGCGGCTGGAACTTCTTCGCCTTGACCATCTGGGTGCGGAACCAGGTCTGGATTTCGTCCTGCTCGACCTCCTCGATGTCCTGGTGCAGGTCGTCCAGATGGCGATTGAGTTGGAGCAATGTGACCATCTCCTCATTGCAGATGGGGCACACCAGGCGCGAGCTGGCCGAGGCGGCGGCGACATTGTCCGAGTGTTCGAGGTTCACGCGGGCGGTCAGGCTTTCGGGATCGATGGTGGAGGCGGGCGAGACGGACGACTGCGAGGCGAGGGAGACGGAGCTTTCGGATGGCGATAGCAAGCTGGAGTTGCGGTGATGTTGGTGCGGACGGGGGTCGGCGGCGGGCGACAGCGCTTTCGCGCTGCCCAAGGTGCGTCCGCCGCCCAGCGACCTGCCCGGGCGCGAGGTCATGATGGTGCTGAGCAGGGAGTCGCAACGGGCGCGGTCAGCATGCTGGGCGCGAGGCGGTGGTGGTGCAGCTGGGCGTGGGGCCTGACTAGTGGCAGCCCGGCGGAGCACTGAGGCGCCCGCAGCGGCTCTTCTGCACCGCTCTATGCCTGCATTCCACCCTCGCCCGCCCACCGCCCTGGCACGCAAGTCGCGCGCGCCCCTGCAGGTCCCGCCGGCCCGCCCTTTGGTCTGGTTTGCGTGCCGTCGCAATTGCGCGTCAGCGCGCGCTCTGCTCCCGACGCCGCGGCCGGCAACTTCGGCGGGTCTGGGCAGACCCCGGGACTGGAGCCACGGCTGTGGCTTGTGAGCGCCGGTGCTGATCTCATCAATCATGGATGTGTGAGCTGCTTTCTTCGCGCTACAACCCGCTCGCGTGCTCTATCCACTACACGATTGCTCGATCATGGCTGCTCGCTTCCCCGAGGTCCAGGGCGGTGGCTCGCTCATCCTTGCGTGGCAGGTGCGCAACAAGCGCGTCCTTGTCGTGGGCGGCGGCGAGGTAGGCACATGCTCACTTTTTTCCCCCGGTCCTTGCAGTGTTGACATTGACGGAAAGCCCAGGTCGCTGCCGGCCGCATCCTGAACGTCCTGAACGCCGACGCAAAGGTCACGGTAGTCTCGCCCGCCGACGGCCTGAACGACGAAGTAGCATACCGCATCGCCCAGAAGCAGGTCGACTATGTCGATCGCAAATTCGAGCCGTCCGACCTCGATGGCGTCGACATGGTCCTTACAGCCGTCGACGATCCCGAGGCCTCGACCCAGATCTACAAGCTATGCAAGGAGAGGAGGATAGCGGCGAACATTGCCGACGTGCCCCCCGAGTGCGATTTCTACTTTGGGAGCGTGCACCGCGACGGCCCGCTGCAGATAATGGTCAGCACCAACGGCAACGGGCCAAGGCTGGCCAATATTGTGCGGAGGCAGATTGCGGCGACCCTGCCTCCCAATATCGGCGCCGCCATCCAGAAGGTTGGTCTGCTGCGGCGGAAGCTAAGGAAAATCGCGTCGCGCCAAGAAGAAGGTCCAAAGCGCATGCAATGGTGAGCCTCGCGAGTCCTGATGTGACCGGATCAATTTCGCTGACCATGGAAAAGGATGTCTAAGGTTTGCGAAACCTGGAGCTTGGATGACTTAGTGGAGATGGACGAAGGCGATATGGAAAAGCTCTTGGGATTCTACAAGCCTAATACCGTTCCATCATTCCAAGAGATCAGATACGGCCAGCAGTCCAACACGGTGGGCTCTTTTGGCGCGTTTGGCTGGTGGTGAGGAGGTACCGGAGGACAATCGGGCTTGGCTTTTGCTTTACTTTACGACTCGTGGGCGAATGAGGCGAATTCTACGGAAGGGCTATCGGCGGGGCGTTAGGGGGCTGTTTGTGCTGTGTAGGATTGGTCGTATGGTGGGCTTGGAATGCTGAAGTATTGACTGTGTGTGCACAATTGTAGCCGAAGGACAGTCTTGGCCCCTTCCGCTGTGCTGTGCAGTCTACGACATTAAGGCCGGCAAGTACAGCGTAGTGGCTATTATTCACATGAAGATATAGGGGTGTCTTGGATGCACACTCTAGTGTCATTGGCTCCCGAACCCTTGTCTCCTTCGCTTCAAGACCACGGTACACTTGCTTTACAGCAAATTTGAAGTGCATTGGCATCGAGGTGAAAGGTTCCCGGCATACTTTGTTCCTGCCTCTGAGCGTGGGAGGGGCGACGGGCAGCTGCCTCAGGCGCTCTTAACGAAATGGGATTTGCGCTGTGCACCCACCTAGCTCGCGGATCCTCCTTCAAACTTTGACACGGCGCCGCAAACCCTTACCGGGCAACCATGCTCCACGGAGAGGAAGACCCGGATCTGACTGAGATCCGCTCCTCGACCAAGGACAAGGTCGACTTCCACGACCCCCGCGCTGTCAGGTACGTTGTCGCGTCGCGTCGTGGTCAGTGCATCGCCGGGTACCTGGCTGACGACGACCCTGCAGACAGCTGACGGCGTCGCTGCTGAGACGAGACTTCGACCTCACTGTCGACCTTCCGCCCGACAGGCTGTGCCCTCCCGTAAGCTGCCCCGCACTGTGACCCGCGCGAGTGGTGACTGACCTCCACGTTTCATTGTCCAGACATCCCGGTAAGTGCCGCTCTTCCTTCCCCTTCAGTCTGGCTTCACTGCCATCGCCCGTGCTGCTCCTCATCCTCTTGCAACTGCACCCGACCGGCCCGCGGCTATCCCTGCAAGGATTCCGCGCCGCCATCTCCGTCCTGCTGCGTACACATGAGTCTTGTACGCCTTGCAGCGACACTACCTTTGCCATTTCGTGCTGTACTCATCTCGAATCTCCTCGCTCTTCAGAGCAACAGACCTGCTTGGATCTTTTATTGTGTCATAAATGTTTGGAACCGAGCCTCTGACCATGCCCTCAGATATCTCTACGTCCGCTGGATCCAGGACTTGGTCGAGTCAATTAACCCGTCTTATTTTGATGATTTTGATATCACAGCCGACTCGCTACCTCCGAACCCGCACAAGGATCGCCAGGTAATAGGTTTAGATATGTACGTAACTTTGCTTCCAAGAAAAAGTGTCCAATCTTACGTCCTTTCAGCGGCTGTGGAGCATCTTGCATATACACTCTTCTCGCGCTACGGACCCGGCCAAAATGGCGCATGAATGCCACCGACATAGATTTGTTGAACTTCTCGTACGCGCTTCGAAATGTCCAGGCGAACGGCTTCTCGGCACGCTGTCATGTCATGAAGACGAAGCGCGATGGTCCTCTGATTCCGCTGGCGGCACTTGAACTCGACCAGCTCGACTTCACCATCTGCAATCCCCCTTTCTTCTCGTCCGTTGCCGAATGGAAGGCCTCCATCTCCGGAGAAGGTAAGACCAAAGGCCCGAATTCCGTCTGCACCGGCTCCGAGGTGGAGATGGTAACAGAAGGGGGCGACCTGGGCTTCGTGCTACGAATGGTTGAAGAAAGCCGCGTGCTTGGACAAAAGGTCGCGTGGTACACGTCAATGCTTGGGAAACTATCAAGCACCATCAAGCTAGTAGAGAAACTCCGGGAGCTTGGCTGCAGAAACTGGGCCGTATGCTGCCTAGGTGCGCAACATAAAACCAGGAGATGGGCTGTCGGCTGGAGTTGGCGAGACCTACGACCAAGAGCGGTATGTGGATCCGTCAGCTTGCTCGATATCATTGGACCGCTGACCTTGGTACAGGAAATCGCTCGGCGGGATATGAACATCAAACACATCCTTCCGTTGCCGACAGACTACAAGCTCCCCATCTCCGATATACCGATGGAGCGGTTTGCAAAAGCAATCGACGAGACGATGCACAATCTGGCGCTTCAGTGGAAATGGAACGAGGAGCTACGCCTCGGATACGGTAGAGCAACGAAGAACGTCTGGTCACGATCTGCGCGGAGGAAGAGGAAAAGGGAAGAGGGAGGAAAGCAAGCGACTCTGGAGAAAGATGTGGAACTCAAGGATGAAAGTGATAATGAGATTGCGTTGGGGTTCGAAATAAGTGTTCAGACTGACGAGCTCCTCATAAGATGGGTTCAGGGGCAGGACCAGGTGCTATTCGAGAGTTTCTGCGGCATGATGAAGCAGACACTGCAGCCCATGCTCGCCAAGCCCCAGAAAGAAAAGAATGTCAAAGAGGAACAATGAAAGCTGACGCTGCCTTGCCCCCCGGAAGACAGGAATTGAAGAGGATGATTAGATTGTGGTAACTTATTGGTAGAGACAGCAGACTTTGAAACAGGACCAAAGAAATTTGCACAGAGAAGCCCGGAATTCTTCTCTTTCCCTCCCTTCTCTTACTTCTAAACCTCTACTACGAGGCCTTTCATTCCTTGGTCGTCTTCAAGAGCCACTCCACCCCGTCCTGGGTGTCCTGCGGCCACTGCTTGCTCGCCTGCAGCTGCGGGAAGAAACTCCAGAAGCTGTGCGGCAGGCCCGGATACAGCTGCAGCTTAGTCGGCGTGCCGTGCTCGGTGCGCAACTCGCGCTCGAGCACCAAGCCCTCATCGCGCAGCGGATCCAACCCGCACACCTGGAAGTAGACGGGCGGCAACCCCGCACGCGTGCTGCCATCGGTGTACAGGTTGAACAGCGGCGACTCCCGGTCGGGCGCGTAGGCGCCGAAGAAGGCGTCGATGCCCGCGCGGTCCAGCACGGGCGCGTTGGCGTTTTGCTCGAGCGAGCGCAGCGACGGGGCGAAGGCGGCCGGCGGGTCGTACGAGTTGAAGACGGGTGGGACGGACAGGAGTAGCCCTGTCAGAGGCGGTGTGAGCGCCGCGTCCCGCGCCAGAGTGCCGACGACGGCGGAGAGGTTGGCGCCGGCGGATACGCCGCCGACGATGAAGCCGGTTGTTGGGTTGGCGGGGGCGAGGGCGGGGGTGGTGGCGTTGGCGGCGGCCTGGTTGGTAGGAAGAGTGGTTAGTGCTGGGTGCTGGGTGCTGGGTTGGGTGGGTTGTGATTGTGTAGGGTGTCTTGTGTCTCGGTGAGCAGCAGTGGGGGGAGTGAATGCTACAAGGACTTTAACATGGTGTATATCAGGCCCTCCAGTAAGTTATTCTGCCACTACAAACCCCGGTCAAGGGCGAGATTAGTGTAACATAGCGAAACCCCCGAACTAGTGGTGCCGGCCACTTGGATGTTCAGACTGGGTTCCGGCCATTATTGTAGCAACATCCCTCAAGGGTTTCGAGTTCGATTCCCCATTATTTTTTTTTTCCTTTTTGGTTTTACGTATGCGGACACATTCTATATCGCGGATGTGGGGAAGGAGGAGATCAAAGGAAAAGAGCTGGAATGAAGAAGAGAGAAGAGGAGAGGAAAAGAAGAACCATGAACTCACCCACTGAACGACATCCCACGCGTCGTTCACGGCGGCGGGGAAGACGTGCTCGGGCGCCAGTCGGTAGTCGACATTGATAACGACGCAGCGCAGCGGCGGCGCGGCCAGCTTACGTGACAGCAGCTCCTCGTTTTCGATCCCGCCGAGGCAGAAGCCGCCGCCGTGGAAAAGAATGATCAAAGGGTGGCCGGAAGAGTCGGCGGCGAGGGGCTTGTAGATCCGCACAGGGATCTGATAGCCGTCGCGGGCTGGTACCGTGGTGTCGGATACGGAGATCTCGTCCAGGTGCGCGTCGCCCTCCAGTTCGGCGTTCATCTCCTGCTTGGCGGCCGAAAGGTGGGTGCGCATCGTGGAGATGCCATAGGGGAGGACATCAGAGAGCGAAGGTGGTTCGGAAAGGGTTTGGAGTAACTGAAACGGTTCGTGAGTTCCTGAATCATGATTGTGGGGGTATATCAGGGTGTACGTACCTGTTCAAACTCCGGGTCCATCTGGGAGAGGTGGGTCCAATCTGCGACGTCCGCCATTCTTGCTGATGTTCTTTCTTCGACACGCGTTACAGAATGTGATCACAATGGTATCTTTCTTCTTCCGTCTCTTTTCCTGGTGCTAGAGAAGAACTACGCTCAAGTGTTGAATGCCGGATGAGATGTGCTGATATTTGACCGACACTCGGCATAAGCCGAGCCGAGGCAATTTAAGGCAGCGATTCATCTTCAATAGTGGGGTACAAAACCATAACCTTACTTCATCCTCATCCGACTAAAAACTTAAATCAAAATTGTGCCATCAGAATTGAGATTGAACGCTCGAACGCTCATGTCCAAGCTTGTGAGCTCAGCAACCAGGGTCTCAGATCATACAGAGGGGTGCTGCAGCCGATGGCTAGCGCGAAGGATAGCAGGGCTCTAGAACATAGCGTAACTATGCCCCCAGCTTTGCTTCAGAAAAATAACGTATGTGGGCAGTTGAAGCTATCGTCCGGACGAGAATGTCGAATTAAAAATTCTACATACACGTCCGGACGATAGCTTCAACTGCCCATGACATGACCAAAAAATAAATCCACGCTAGCCATCGGCTGCGAGAGGGGACTGTACGATCAGCAAACGACAGCTGTTGTCACGGCCTGCTGTTGGCCCGCAATCGCAGCTGCAGCCGCGCGACGCAACAGATCCAAAATAGAAATCCATATTGACCAGGATGCCTGCCATAACCTCTTCTGATTGTCCGGTCAACATTGAGCCCCAGTAATCGACGGAGCCGAGTGTCTGTCATACGTCGACCCATTCCGCTTCGTAGCCGCCCAGACGATGTACATCTGGATCGTCAGCCGCCAGGAACAAGCGAACGCCTGATCCAGAAAAGGATACGAGCACGGCGCTTCGAGTAGTACGATCGAAGGAGCGCCACATCATTATGTTCCGACCAGCCAGCTTTTGCTTTCTTTTTCTTCCCGCCTTCTCCACTCCACTCCGCCGCATGTCTGCCCTGCCCCTGCGCCGCCAAGACACTCTGCTGAACGCAGTCATGCATGTGCCAGTCGACAAGACAAGCAAGCAAGCCAACCAGCCTCTGAAAATATCAGGACGGCGCAGGCGGAAGAATATATAAACCGCTGGCTTGCTAAAAGTCTTGCCAGAGCTTGTTTCTCTGTCTTTACACCCACCATCGCCATGCCCTCCTACATCTCACTCTTGTTGCTACTTCTGCTCGCCGCGGCGAGCGGCTTGTGCCAGAACTGCGGACCTAAGTACAACAATCAGATCTGCGCTGCCAACACTTGCTGTACGTACACTTCTACTTCAACGCTGTCGCCTCCTCTGACCAATGTTCACTTGACAGGTAGCCAATATGGATGGGTAAGTCTCGCCAATTCTCGGTTCGTTGCTATCACCCTCGTTCCGATCTCAGCTGTCGTTTCTCTTTTCGTTACGAGCTCAGCCCTGAGAGCCATGCGGCTGTCACCGCTGCGGCTGTTGTGCTACCTTCCCACGCTTATTTTTTTTTTCTTTTTTGCCTTTTCACTCTGCTGTGCAACGTAACCTCAGATATGCACCACGAGTATCTTAACTCTCGGCGAAGATTGAGCCGTGAGTTGTTTCGAGAGGAAGAGAAGTTACGCAGCGTTGCATGCGTCCGATACCCTTGAACGTCATCACAGCTGTCAACCAAGGATATCCCGACTGACGCATTCCTTCTCCAGTGCGATACCGGCGCCGACTACTGCGACCCAGCCACCTGTCTGAGCGCCTTCTCGGGCCCAGGCTCCAGCTGCGCTGTGAGTAAACCCTCCCCATTCCTCCCCTTCACAAGCCCTCGACCCCAGATCCAGTTTACTAATCCCCAGCATCTCTCCCGTCCCAAACAGAAAAAGTCCAACAACAACCTCACAACCACCAAGCCCACCACCACAACCAAGACTTCCTCCACCACCCGCACCACCACCGCCACCGCCACCAACACCAACAACACCTTCGCCGCCTCCATCCCCGTCATCGACGTCTGCGGCCACGCGCAAGGCGGCGTCTCGTGCCCAGGCGCCGGGCCCGGCGGCTACTTCTACCGGTGCTGCTCGGCGGCGGGCCACTGCGGCCCCAAGAACGACATCCAGGACGCGGCCATGTACTGCGGCGACGGCTGTCAGGCCGGGTTCGGTAAATGCGGCGTCAATGGCGTCAGCAAGCCCGTGACCACGCCGTCCGGGTCGACCGGGACGGCGGGCGAGGGCGAGACGTGCGGGCCGATCGTGAACAAGAGGTGTGCCGATGGGCTGTGCTGCAGCGGGAGCAACTTTTGCGGCACGGGTGAGGACTTTTGTGGTGCCGCGAATTGGTGCCAGCCGTCGTGGGGGAGCTGCGCGGGGAAGAGGACGGTTTAGAGGGAGGGGGGGATTGAGGGTTACTGTGCTCGGGTAATTCTTTGCGGGTTTTATGCGAGTGCGAAGACTAAGTAGACTCTACGCTAAGTAATGTAATGATGTGAGATGAATGGGCTTACCGAATTCTGCCTCCCGCTACTGAAAGCATATGTGAAGTTGTAACGAAGTACTCTCACGAACAGATGCATGCGAAAAGCGCGACTGACCTTGACTCCTTGAATGTCGTTTCACAAATAATGTACAATGATATATGAACCTCCCACCCAATCATGCAACGATTTTGTTCTACATGACGCCTCATACCAGATCCCAATGCCCTTTCGATGCGTTTACCGTCTCCTCAGGTACCAGTTGAAAGCCAGCTGGTTGGTCTCATAGTGGAAAGGAGTGGGCACCTCAGCCATGCCGGGCCTTGCCACCGGGTGTCTGAGGTACACGGCAGCGCAGATGTTTTGGTTGACCTCGAGGTAACGGGGGATGAAAGCGAAAGCGGACATGAAGCTGCGAGGTCTCCAGGGGGTGAGATACGGCTTGCTCGGGTCGAAGGGGTTCTCGCGCATCTTCTCCAGGGCTTCTTGGAGCAACTCCTCCTGCTCCTCGGTAAAGGCATCGACGGCGGTTGCTTCCTTGACCTGCTGCTTGGGAGATTTGGCCTTGACGAGCTTGTTGGAGATTTCAGCTAGACGAGCTTCCAGGTCATCGGTGACGGAGGTCGAGACACCCCTGGCACGCGAAAGCATCTTGCGAAGGGCCTGACGGAAGCCGCGAAGATCTTGCTTGCGCTTTGCCGACAGCTCTTCGGAGTCCGCCATCATGGCCTCGGTCCGTTCCATCAAGGACTTCAGAGTGTTCTTCACTTCCTCCTCGTTAGTTTCAGGTTCCTTCTCCGCCTCCTTTGCCTCCGTAGCCTCCTCCGACTTGGCCTCAGCATCCGTCTTTTCCGCGTCCGTCTCGGCAGCCGTTTCCTGTCCCTCCTCCTTGGCGGTATCTTGCGACTCAGCCTTTTCGGTCGGCTTCTTGCCCACGGTGATCATCTGGCGCTTCTCGTCTTTGCGGGCGCCGGTGGCCCACATGACACGCTCCGGGTCAACTTGGAACAGGTCGCCGGGGTTCAGCATATAGCCAGGATAGTTCATCTGCCGATGCATCATGTCAGTATGCGAACACTGTAGAGCTGAGATCAAGATTGGCCGCACCTTCTTGCCGTTGACCTTGACCCATCCGTGCACAACGAATTGGCGGGCCTGGCGAGCGCTCGAGGCAAACAGAGCACGCCAAACAGCCGTATCCAGGCGGCGTTCGACGGGATAGTAGGTCATGTGCATGTAAGGAGTCATCTGCGGAGTGCGGCGCGAGGAGAAGTCGGTAGGCTCGTCTTCACCGGAGCCGCGACCGAGAGCTTGTTCGCTGCCGTCGTTTTGGGCGAGATACTTGTGGTCCATGGGCACAACTGCGGGCAAGGTGCGACGGAACATGCGCTGCCATTGCTTTTCGCGGATCTGTTCACCGTGGTAGGCACGGGTCAAGGCCTTGGCGTTCCATTTCTGCTGGAAGAAAGTCTTGCTGCCGGTGGGCGGAATGGTTGCGCGTGCGATGTTGTAGAGGTTTTCCTTGGACCAGTCGGCCCTGATTTTCTGGCAGCAGTGAGCGGGCGGACGTCAATGGGAAAGATGCAGAGAGGAGGCCGTACGGGCTTCTTGAGCCAGTGGAAACGCTTGCGCATGGCTGAGGGCTGGGTTGGGGATGGGCGATGGGAGTGATGGCTCGAGGCAGATTCACGACTTTCGCTGGAGTCGCGCCGCACTGCTGGGCCCGCAGCCAATCGGAGGCCTCACCCGCCGCGGGCGCACCTCGAAATCTTGGCGTGGTCCGAGCTCCCGCCTGCCCACCATCTTTGCGTCTTTGCGCGCGCTCTATCAGGAACTTTCTTCAGCGCCCGCCGCCACCGTCTCTTCGTCTCCAACTCCATTGCCCAGCCTTTGAACCGCCAGTTGCGGGTCGCTGCACCGTCTCCAATTCCCCGACCAACCGTGAGTCATTCTCGCCCAGTCATTGCCTTGTCGCATCCTTCCGAAATTTCACTTCTAACCGCTCTTGCCCCGCTAGGCAACGCGCTTTGCTCGACAGCGCCCTCCTCTATATTAGCCTCACACAACCACCTTCTGCTCGCAAGCCAGAAGTCTATACTATCACGATGTCCGACAACCAAGTTCAGCCCGCCGAGGCCGCTCCCGCCGTCACCGAGCCTACCGCCGAGCAGACTGCTAGCGCGCCTGTCGAGAAGCCCGCTGAGGCTACCACTGAGGCTCCTGCTGAGGCTGCTACTGAAGCCGTCACTGAGACCACCACCGAGGCCAATAATGATGTGAAGGAGGCGGCCGAGTCCAAGAAGGACGAGAGTACGCTCACACACTCAATCGCTGTAGCGCGCGCTAACTCACAACCGCAGCTACTGAGGACGCCAAGGACAACAAGAGGGACCACAGGGGCCCTCGCAAGTACCAGAAGTTCCAGAAGAAGTCGACCTATGCCGGCGAGGAGTCTAGCGATCCTGAACAGATCAGGAAGCAGGCATGTAGACCGCCGATTCGCTATGCACCTCAAATTTCCTAACTGTCAACCAGGTCGAGTTCTACTTCTCTGACTCTAACCTGCCTATGGACAAGTACCTCATGAACCAGGTTGCTGGCTATGAGAACAAGCCCGTTCCCCTCAAGGTCATCCACAACTTCAGCCGCATGCGCCGTTTCCAGCCCTATTCGGCCGTTGTCGAGGCTATCAAGACCAGCGAGGTCCTTGAGCTCACCGAGGGTGAGGAGGTGCGCCGCAAGGTTCCTCTGGACGAGAAGTTCGGCAACTCCTACGACGACAACCACGTCCGTGTCATCGATGACAAGACCCAGCCGCGCAGCATCTACGCCAAGGGCTTCCCCGAGGAGGATGAGATGTCCCAGTTCAACATCGAGAAGTTCTTCTTGAACTATGGCCCCTTCAAGTCCGTCCGCCTCCGGCGCACCTGGCCTGAGAAGAAGTTCAAGGGCAGCGTTTTCGTCGAGTTCGAGGACGAGGAGACCCAGAAGAACTTCCTCGCTCTTGACCCGAAGCCCAAGTTCGAGGGTAAGGAGCTGATCTACATGAGCAAGAAGGAATATGTCGATATGAAGGCCAAGGACATTGCTGAGGGCAAGATCAAGCCCCAGCCCACCCGCCCTCCGCACTACTCGACTGCTGACAGCCACCGCGGCCGTGGCCGTGGCCGTGGCGGCTTCCACCGTGGTGATCGCCGTGATGACAGGAAGGGCTCGGATGGTAACTGGAAGGAGGGCCGCGACAAGTTCCAGAAGGGCCGCGGCCGTGGCGGCCGTGGCGGTCGTGGAGGCCGTGGTGATAGGCGTGGCGGCGACCGCAACCGCGACCGTGATTCGAAGGAGAACAACGAGGAGAGGGCCGTCCCCAAGCAGAAGGTTGATGCTAGGTCAGTAATCTCTCTTTTGCTTGAAAGTCAACTGAATAGAACTAACATCTTGTTCAGGGGCATCCCGATTGTCGAAGCCAGCGAGGAGCCTAGCAAGAAGCGCCCTGCCGAGGATGACGCTGCCGGCAACGACGCGAAGAAGGCCAAGCCCGAGGAGGCCACTGCTTGATACCCTAACACCACGCATGATCCTCCACCTGTAGGCCGCAAAGCTTCAGGCCGAAAGGAGGTTCGGAACGCCAAAACTTGATGCCACGACTGAGGCAATGGCACTCTGCTTCACTGATTATTTCGATTCTGTTTTGCATATGGACTGGGCTCGCATCAAGTCACGTTGCATGCATGATGCGTGTGCCCTTTGGCGGGGGTACCGGCGTCGGGTCTTTGCTGAATACAGCAACAAAAAATGGGTGCTATGTTGTTTTTTCTGCCTCTTTATCTCCTTTCTTCCATATTCTACGACTTCTTTTGGCGTCTTTTCCTGATTTTGTAAGGGATCGGCCGATTATTCATTTTTCTCGCCCCGGAGTGGTGGTGACCTTGGAAGCGGTGCGCTTAGATGGATGGGTGGAGGGCACAGGAGATACCAATCAATCCAAAAAATTGACTTGAGGGAATTTTTTTTTCGGGACTGCGGGACTTTTTTTCTGACGTTGCAATGCTGCTGCCGCTCGGGATGATGATGATTTCTGACACGGCAGCCTTATCGTAGTTGATGGTGTTCACGGAATTTGTCAGCGCGTGCTTACTGGTTTCTGCTGCATGCAACCTTACTCTCACTTCCCTCCTCCCTCTCTCCCTTCCTCCTTTGGTAAGGTGTGGAAGAACGGACCTCCGTTCCCGTCTCACTGCTTCTCAACCCTATTTTCTTACCTTTCTCTGCTTTGCCAAGAGCCAATCAGAATGGAAAGAAATAAGATATACTATAGAGGTAGTAAGAAAGAGGTCCTCCGACAACGGAGGCAAAGAGAACCAAAACAAGAAAAAAAAAAAAAACAGCGCGGCACCCCACCACCATCCGTGTTCCACCTGCTTCTAGCCTGCCTGCCAGCCAGTCTACCTGCCTGCCAGCTACATAGCTCGCTAGCTATCTAGCCCCGCCAGCAAGCCCCATTCCATCCAGTTTGGCGGAAGCGAAGCTACCGAGAAGTTTGGGAAATGATCGTGATGCTGTATTGCGTGCTGGCTGGCTGACGGAGCTGGGCTAGGTGGAAGCGGTGCTACACTGGCGAGCGCTGCGGCAAGCGAAAAATGATACAGTTACGGTGCATAGGTGGTGGATGTCGCGGTAATGTTGTTGGTTGGTCGGTTTAGTTGGTGGGACAAGGTCAAAATGCCGCGGCCGCCGCGCTTTCCGACTCCCCACCAGTAATACCATGCGGGCGGGAAGCGAGCAAAAAAGCGCAGTTTCAGGTCCGGAAGGTGGAAGGAGGGAAGGTAGGCGGAAAGATGAGTGGGGTTTGCTGTGGGGGGTGGGAACGTTGCCTTCGGAGCGTCCGAGAGGAGGAAATGGGGAAGGGGAGGGAGGCGGGGAGTCCGCTCTCGCGCCCCGTTGTATCTCTTTGTCACTTCCTCTCTCTCTCTCTCTCTATCTCTGTCGGGCCGAGATAAGATGTGATATGACGGGAGATGAGTGGGTGGGGTGGGTGGAAAATGGGTGGGTATGACTGCATATGCGAGGTCAGAAGTCTAGAGTTGATATGCATGTCTTGTTTGAAGTAGCTCTCAGCTGGGAGCGCTCCCTCTCTCTCTCTCTTCTACGATACGAGGTTTGAACAAGGTGCGAGCAGGTGGGGAATCTGGGTAGTAAGAAATGCCAAGCGGCGCTAGGGATTCTGCAGAAGTGCACATCACAGACCGCAAGGAGTTAAGGAAAAAACAGGGAAGCAGGGAAGGAAGTGGAGAGAGAGGCTGGCGGAACGGCGCGATGCGGGCAGGGGGCGGGAGCAGATTATGATGCTGATGGGGCGGAAGGAACGAGCCGAAAGGACAAGACTTCAAGCGAGAGTGATGACGAGGGGGGATCTCTTGGACTTGGCACGTCTCACAATGGAGGACCCATGCTCAGAGAGACGAAGTTGGCAGTGGAGAGCGGGAATTACGCGAATGGGAGAGGGTTGCAGCACAGGAAATGGAACTGAATGGAGGGGCTTCATCCGGAGCGGGTTGTCTTACTCCGCCTGGCTGGGACACAAGTTCGCCGCGGAGAACTGCGTACATGTATCTTGTAGATCCGGATAAAGCGTTTTCCTTGGCTACTCTTGTTGCAGAGAATGGTCTTGGCTGCGTGACCGGAAGCGAGGCATATGCTCGTATGCACGTTCTCGGGACCGTTCTCTGTGCTGGGCATGCCTGATGGGTGGGTCAGCATGTCTTGGCCAGCCCCAAGTGGAAGGGACAACATGGTGTTTACGTTTGCTTGACTTTGGAGTGTAGTTGAGCACGGAAGTTGGTAAACCAGCTGCGAGAAGCTGCATATATATATTTTTTTAATTGTAGTTTGTCTAATCAGCACTTCCAAAGAAGATGGAAGTGACAAAGAGTTTGTGAAGTTGGGATATCTGGTGAGAACGTATCTGAAGAGAAGCAAGCAGAATGTGAAAAGTTGCAGGAGAAGAAGGCGACCGTGACAAAAAAGATGGGGGTATAATGAAATGTGTGAGGGTGAATAAAAGACTTTTCCAACGCCATCGCCTAATGCGCAATTTTTTCTGAAGACTCTAAACGTCTCAAACATAAACCACTCCAACGCCTGCGCTAGCTACGAGTGAAATCGAGAGGAGAAACATGTCGCTTGCTTTTGGTTGCTGAAGGATGAGAGGTCAAGTGAAACGAAAGCAGAAACGATTGTCAGAGAAGTCAAGGTACCAGTACCCTGCAGCTTTCTCGTAAGATGTTCAAAGGAACATCGCAATTTGAAGGATGTAACCTGGCAGCCAAAATTTTCTTTTAGCCATCATGAAAAGAACGTGCGGCCCGAGTGAGGCATAATGTTCCTGTCTCTGGCTCTCACTGGAGGGAAGTGAGTAGGCAGGTGTGGAACAAGCAACCGCTAGAAGTCGGCGTTTCGCTAAGGCAACTGTACTACCAATGTAGCTCTGTACGCACATGACGATTTGTGCTTTTGCTCTTCGCTGGTACCAGCCAGCAGAAGGGGTAGATGCTTGGTCACTGGTCCCCGAGTGTACCACATAAACCCGTATTTCAGGGCAGAGAATCCTTCTCCATGGTAATTTAGGTTTGGCCCAAAGAATGGCCAGAAGTGTCGACTCAATCGCCCCAGAGGATCTGACTCAGGCCCACAGAGCTCTCGGCGGTCTCGGATGATCCAGGCTTCTTATTGACGCCACGGTTGCAAAGGAACATGAAGGTGACGACGGTCTTGCAGATGGCAACGAGGAGCAGCGAAAGAGCCGAGTGTGCGAAGCGATTCGCAATGGCACCGAGGAATGAACCGCCAAGGATACTGCCGATGAAGAACAGCTTGCGATTGCGGCCTGGGTTGTGTTTGTGAAGGAGCTTTTTGTCGTGCGAGAGCATGACCAAAGCGCCAGTAACCTGTTCGACAAAGTTAGGAAAGCACAACTTGTGAATATTCATCAGCAGCACGTACCATTGTAGTGTTCACCTCAGCCATGCCGACTGACAGAGCGAGCGAAATTTGACCGCCGGATGCGAAGCCAAGCAGAGCAATGGCTGCGATAGCGAAGGGGTCAGGGCCAGATTGTTCTCCGTCGATGCCATTCTTGTCTACTGAGATCTTTCTAATGACACAGGCGGCGATAACCATGATGGTTTGCAAGGCGTTGACAAAGATTAACCAGCCGCGACGCTTCTTTCCAATGAAGTTGTTGAAGTGACCAAATAGAGCTGCACCGGTGATGAAGGAGGCGAAAGAAGTAGCAATGTGAGTCTCGGTCTGAACCACAGCGTCGGAGTCCAAAGCGGAGAGGGCAATGGTGACGAGGTTCCCGGTTTGCTTGGAACAAAAGACGCCGTAGAAAGCGAAGGTCATGGCGTCCTGGATACCAGTAGCGAAACTCAACATGTAGAGCTCAAGCTCCAGAAGAGTATCGACGGCGATCTGCTGGTTGAGGTAGGCCCTCCAGCGCTTCGAAGGCGGGAGGGTGAGGAGCTCGGCGTCGAGGTCATACGCGGCTTCACCCTGAGCTTCAAGTGAGGCAGGTGTAACGGCTCGGCTCAAGCCTGTGGCGCATGTTAGCATGTTTGCCCAGACAAGTCGGCTCGGGACACTGACCAAAGTCGGGCGTTCTGATTTTCTCCTTCTCGAACTCAATAGTACCAGAGGTCGAAGGCCTGCGAGAGTCGCAGCTAGCAGGAGAGATGTGGTCGGCCATCTTGTGTTCGCATAATTTGGCGACGCTAGAAGGTCGCAAAGAAGGGAAAATCGAACAAAGGTCGAAGGCGGCAGATGGACGCTGGGCCTGGGCTCTTGACGGATCTTGATCCTTTAAGGACGCCAGCTGGACCCTCCACTGACAGGTTGGGTCCAAGTGCAACAGCGATCTCCTGGCGCGGATTCACGGTCGAGCCCAAAAAACAAGCATGGAAGACGCTAGGGTGTGGTCATAGTGCCAAACAACTAAGCTTCCATGCCCGGGAGTGGCGCACGCGGCAGCGGCACTGCGACTTGTTTGCTTGGCGAGATAAGGGCACGCATTGCTGAGCGCCGATCGCAGAGTCATGGTGGACGTGCGGGATATGGTTGGGAAGTAAGGGGAGGAGGGTTGCCGCCGGGCTAGAGGGACCCACGGGAGCACCCAGGCGCATGCTCGTACCGAAACTCCATTTGGCAGCTTGTCGATGGCACAATAGACGCGGTAGGCGGGTAGCATGGTGTTGTGGAGCGGCGGAGGCGGGAGCGGTAGGCTGGCCGGTACTCCCGGTGGGCGGAGTGCGTGGCGGAGGCTCAAATTAGGGCACCCAAAACGTCGTCTTCTCGGCGGAACTAGGCTGCCACATAGGCTGGTCTGTTCTGCGATCGGCTCCCGCTTGTTTCCCGCCATGTTCGAAAGGGGCAGGAGATGCAGCAGGGGGTGGAGAAGCAGCGTGTCGCAAATGAACGAAACACATGTATCGCCTTCTACAGGCGGCTTGGCAGCCACACATCTGATGCCAAGAGGTTCCGCCGGTGTTGCGCGTTCGTGCATCGCCAGTATCCACAGGGCGCTTGGCAGGCGTCGGTGTGCAGAGTCGAGCTCGTACCACGACGTTTCGTCCAGGCGGCGGCCGGGCTCCGCGGACGCGGTGGGCCCGAGCTGCACTGCCTCCGGCGTTGATGGGTATACCTTGGTGGTGGTGTTGGAGGTTGGCGCCGATCGCTTGTCGACACGGCGGCCGGCAGATCCGCACGGGACTCCCCCTCCCCCTGCCCGGGCCGCATCCTAAGCTGCTTCATCATCGCCCTGCCCTTTTCATCATCCGCATTCCCCGTCACGCAAGACCTTCTATTCCTGTGCGGTGTCAGAAATCTTGCAACACGAGCCGAGGGCAGCCTCTGGGCCACCCACTGCACACCTTCCCTACCAGCAGGCGTAAGCTCATTAAAGCGCTGGACCGATCTTCAGTGCCCAACCTCGCTTTACATGGTGCAGGTACCGCCCCCTTTCCGGTGCTGTGGTTAGCATGCTTAGAGCGGCCCTGTGCATGATGCCCTCAAATCTCTGGGCATGGTGATCGCTTCGCCCAACTAAAACCTCGAGTCCTTGGTGTAGCTGCTTTCTTCGACCCACATTGCCAAGTCGGAAGCATGCCGCTGTATCAGAATGCACTTTCTGCGCTGCTGCACGCTTCGCCTCGCATTGCTGCCCAGAGCTGCAAGAGATAGTGCCTTCTTGGCTCGCGAGCATCGAGTCTCGGCCTGCGGAACCTACGCACAGTCGCGTCAGTGCCTCTAGCTAGGCGGGCCGCGTTTCCACCACTTGTGGCAAGAAGCATGCCGGCGGGAAACTCGTCTTCCGCTATTTCCGGTAGCCCCGGGTGTTCGGAAGGATCAGCTTCCCAAAAGTCGAGGCTGGTGCTACTACGCTTGGATGGACGTCATGCTCGTGCACTCGCAGTACGTCAACCCGTACTACCCGCATCCGGCAGCGGTGATGAAATAGGCAACACGTGAATGGAGCGAAACAGATCGAGACATCGGCGTCGTTTACACTAGACCGTCAGGTGATCGGCTGAAAATCGCAATTGTTGCTGACGGCCCGTTTCCTCCTCTTCCCCAAGGGGATGTGCTGGATCGGCCGTTTCCACGTGGATTTCAAACTGCCATAAAACGCAACAAGCTTCGTCGACCCCTCTTCCCCGCTCTTTTCAGCATTGACGGGCTCTCCATTCCAAATTGTGAGGCCGGCGTTGGATGACTTGACCCCACAGTCGAGCTCGGAGCAGAGCTGCTTTGCCGTGTGGGGAAACCAATAAAGGGCACGCCGAGGGTTCAATCAGGGGCCAGTCGTGCGCATACCTCAACTTCTGAACTCAGAAAGCTGACATACCACACGAACGAGGGGCTCGCAATTAGTTCGGAGTAGATGTCGCGTGCAGCGTTGCTGGGCCATCAGGAATCTCGCTGACCATGTCTTGCTTGCACGAGTGTTCTGAGCTGCGGGTTGGTCGGGCGAATCAGGGCAGTGATGCTTGGAGATGGTTCGAAGTTGGATGTGGTGGACAGCGGAAGAGGAAGTGTCAAGGAAAGAAGGTGCGGCGTTCCTCGACGCCGTAGCGGGAGCTAGCCCCAAAGCGGAGCACGGATATCAACAAGCGGAAGGCGCCCTTCGAATCGAGCCAGCATGAGCACGCGATCATTTTCATCATCTCCTCCGGCATCTAACTTCGCGACATCTATTCCTGATATGCCGCGGACGCGATGCTCTCCGGGCGTTGTTGCACAGCGCCGTGCCACCGCCCGAACAAACACCCTACCGCATTATATACCGCACCACTCTCGGGCAAAGAAACTCTCTCCAATTACCTCACCCCTGTGCCAGCCTCACGTTCAGGTATCACAGTGCCTCCATTCCCTCTCGCCATCCTCTCCCCCCTTTTCCCATCCAATCACCGCAGAAGCCGCTCTGCCCCACCCACCACCTCCTTTCTCGCTCTATACAGCTCCTCTTGCGCCCTATGCTCCGCACAGTTCCCTCATCCAATCGTGTCCGGTGACACTGCTCCCTCCAAGCTTTCTACAGTCATACCTATCCCGCCCCTTGGCAAGACAAGATGTGGTCCGTCAGCGAACTAATCCGCAGCCGCTCTCTTACCTGATCACAATATTCCACCTTCCACTACAAATCTTCATACTCTATAGGGGAGGAGCACCATTGCCTATTCTACCACGAGTCGTACGGAGCCGTGCTACAATGAAGTTCAGCTGCTGCGAGGGATAGGGAGTTGAAGCTACCATCCGGACGTGAATGTACAGTTATCAACTCCAGATTTACGCATACCGAAACCCACTTCAAAAGTCACAAAGGCACAAAGACCATCTCCGCACAGTGTCTGTTGTCCTAATGTCTTTCAATTTGAGATTGGAGTGCTACCCATTTGACGAACAGGGCGAGCTAGCTAATTTTTCCCTTTCTTCTTCCCCCGTCTCCCCGAAGCCCAAATCAATCGTCTCGTCATATATCATCCGTTACCAACCCTTTTACCAAGATCAAGACTTTCTTTAGACACTACTACCCTTTTCCAATATATGAAAACCGAACCGAGTCATCGATTATAGAGGGGAAGACCCCAGAAGAGGGGAGATTGAGAGAGAGAGAGAAGTTGGGAAAAAAGAAAAGGAATGAACCGTTAGGGAGGAAGGGAAAATTTCCCTACCCATCTTTCACTCCAACACCAGCCGTACTTCCCATGCTCGCTGGACTATAAGGGAAATGAAAAGAAATGGAAGAAAAAAAAAACCGAAGACCGTATGGTAGGAGACGAAAAGAAAAGTAGTAAAAAGATGAAAGAGGAGAGGCAATCAAGTATAACTCCTCATAGCATCCTCGTACCCAGTGCCGCCCTTGAGGTCGCGCTCGAAGCTCTCAGCCACAGCCAACACGCGCTTGATGTGCTCCATGCTAAGCTTCTCGCCCATATTGACGGCGAGCGCCTGCGCCGTGCGCACCGCGTTCTTGATCTGGCGCCCGTTGAGGTCGTTGCGCGCGAGCGTGTTGTAGTCGTCGTCCGAGAAATCCGCCATCTCGGCCTTTTCCATCTCGCGCACGCGCTTCAGGAAGATCTGCCAGATGCCGCGCTTGGCCTTGTGGCCCAGCTCCTCGTAGCGCAAGCCCATGTGGATGCGGCTCTGGAACGCGTCGTCGAACGTCTCGACGCGGTTCGTCGTCAGGAAGAGGATGCCCTGGAAGTACTCGAGCAAGCGGAGGAAGATGGACACGAGCGCGTTGCGGTGGATGTCGTGCACCTGGCGCCGCTCGAGGAAGACGTCGGCCTCGTCGAGCAGCAGGATCGCGCCCCAGCTGTGGGCGATGTCCATGATCTTCTGCAGCTCTTGTTCCAGGCGCCAGCTGTCGGTGCCCAGCTCGCCGGCGCTGACGGCGTAGAGGGGGCATTTGAGGTAGTCGGCGATGCCCTCGGCAGTGAGCGTCTTTCCCACTCCAGGCGGGCCGTGCAGCACGAAGACCAACCCCTTACCCTTGCCTTGAACAACGTCGTCAATCGTCTGCGCGGCGTGGAACTTGTGGCTCGACACGAGAGCTTTGACGATAGACTTCTGGTTCTCTGGAAGCACGAGGGACTCGAAAGCACCTTCGTTCCACTCAATGTCTCGGACGGCGGAGAGCGAGAACTCCATCCAGCGCTTCTCGGAGAAAGCAAACCCCAGGACTACTGGCGAGGCGATCAGGAGCTCCTCCTCGGTGAACTCCTGTCTCGTCTTATTTTCGTCATTGGCATCCTCACCGTTCTCCGGCAGCTTCTCCAGATTCTCCGTCTTGATCTCGTTGCCGTCATCGTCGACGGGGACTTGGACCAAGTGCGCTTCCTTCTTCTCGTCGTACACGACCTTGAACCTGTACCTCTGCCGCTCCTCTCCGTCCTCGCCGTAATTTTGAGGGCCCTCGTACGGTCTGTTCTCGTCATCAGAATCGTCATCGCTGCACCCGCAGCTGCCAAAGTCGTACAAATCATCTTGGTCCTTGGGCTTGATCACCGAAATGGGGTAGTTGGGGTTGATGCGGCGGAAGATTGCAGGATCGATCATGACACGCCCGTTGATGTTGTGCTTCAGAACCATCTTTTTCCGCTTCTCGAAAGCCAGGCCCTTGTGGAAGCGGTAGTTCATGCCGGTCATGGTGACGAAGCGCTTGCCGCGCTCGATGAGCTGCGTTCTTATGCCATCCGGATCCTTGTGGTAGCGCAGCGGGTAGGTAGACAGACTCGTGATCTTCCGAGGACCCTTGAAGGAATCGACGTTGATCTCAAGCTCTCCCAATCCGAAAGTCTTGCCGTCGTACTCGAGGTAACGTCCCTCGATGGAATACCAGTCTCCACGAATGAACGAAGACTCCTTAGTGGCGTAGTCGACCTTGAAGCAACGGGGATGCTCAACAGCTCCGTATGTCGTGGTGTAAGCGATAGTGTTTGGCTTGAAAAGTGCCCACAGAAGATCGAAAGTGATGTTCCCAGCCTCAAGCATGGGGTAGAGTGTCTTTTTGGTCTCGTCGTAGTCCTCGTCTAGATAACTGATCATGATCTTGCAGTGGGCAATCATCATCTTAATCCTCCGCTTAGTCTTCTTTTTCTTCTGCTTTTTTGCCCTCGCCTTCAACGTCTTCTTGCTGAAACGGCGAAGCTCCTCAAGGTAGAGGAACAGCATGTTCGGATCTATGCAAGGCTGCTCTTCCACGAGCGAGACGCCCTTCACATCCTTCATGACCTCTTGCAGCGCCTCTTTCAGGAGCTTGGACTTGATGTCAACCACGGTGTTCCTATACTTGTTCTCCCAATCGAATCTCCTGCGCACGGTGAAAATGTAGGCGTTGAACTCGTCCGCAGGATCTTCGGCACTCTCGGTGAGCTTGTAGTTGTGGATCTTGCTGTCCCACAGCTCGTCCACGCGCTTGAACTCCAGAGTGCTGGCACGCTTGCTGGACGAAGAAGACTTCCTTCCCTTCTTCTTACCCTTGTTCTTCTTCTTCAGCTTCTCCAACGCCTTGAGGCTACTGGTGAATTTCTGCAAGCTCGAAAGGTCCGGAAGATCAAGAGGATCCGGCGGGGCCAGTGCTCTTCTACGCTGCTGTTGCGCCTGCAGCTCCTGCTTCAGCAGCAACAACTGGTTCTGGTCCTGAGGCGACAAGTCATCCGTCTGCGCCGACCCGTCGTCCGAGCCCTCCTCCGCCGTCACTGAGGCATCCGACTCGTCCGCCGCCTCCCTCGCCGCACGGCGCGCCTTCGCCGCCCTGTGGCGCCGGCGCGAGCGGCGCTTGGTGGTCTCCGACTCGGACTCGGACTCGGAGCTGGCCGAGCTCGAGTCGCTGTCCGAATCCGACTCGCTCGAAGACGAATCCCCGGACGACGACGACGACGATGAAGACGAGGACGATGAGGCGTACTTCTTCGACTTCTTCCCGTGCTTCTTGGCCTTCTTCTTGCTCTTGCTCTTCGCCTTCGCCTTCCGCGCCTTCAAGGCGGCCTTCTTCGCGGCCTTTTTCCTCGACTTGAGCTGGTGCTGCTGCTTCTCGTCCTCGTCGTCGCTGCTCTCACTCGACGACGACGACGCCGCCGCCGTCGACTCCCCCTCGTCGTCTGAGTCCTCATCATCACTGTCCGCCGAGTCAGACTCGTCGTCGTCACTGACGTACTTCTTCTTCTTGCCGTGGTGCTTGCTCCGCTTCTTCGTCTCGTGATGCTTGGTATGGCGGCAGCAAGCGCCGGCCTTCTTCTTCTTCGCCGCCGCCGCCGCCTTTCCCTTCTTTCCCTTAGACGCGGCCGTAGCCGACTTGTTCCCGCCGTCTTTGGTATTCGACTTGGAGTCGGCAACGCCTCCTCCGCCACCGGCATTCAGCTCGGCAGAGGAAGCCGGTGGCTGTGAGGACGAAGACGGCGTGGCTGGCTCGGCCGAGGGCGACTTGATGTCCACGACGACACTCTCGTCGGCGCTCTTGTCTCGCGCGCTGTCCATGGTGGGTGGTGAGAGGCCGACGGGTAGGCGTAGCGTGGAACCGTTGGCGCACTGGTCAAAGAATGATCCGGGCAGCCCCGGGTCTAAGATAACCTTCCCGGGAGGCGGGGCGGGCGCGCGGGTCGGGATTGATGATGATCGCTTGTGAATGTGTGGGGAAAAGCGTCGACGGGTGGAAAAGCGGAAATTCGACCGAGTGGCGGGACGGGAAAACTCGTATTGAAAGGATGGAAGGACCCTGAACGGAGGAAAGGGAAGAGTTGGAAAAGTGAAAGTCTTTTTTTAGAGCAGCGATGGACGCCCTTTCTTATTAAGTTGGGGGGAAAAAAGCCTCCAATAATGGTAGGATGACTGAAGCGGGTTTGCTCAAGTCATCAGACCAGGCGCGCGCAGGGTGGGTTGCGGCAGGGTTGGCGGCAGTGGCTGCTGACAGAGAAAACAACAATGGAGGTTGAATGCAAGAACCCAGGCTGACCAGGTGATCCGATCAAGAGAGAAAACGAAAAGGGCGCCGGCGATAATGCAAGAAAGCTTGCTGGGGGGCCCCGCCGCTGGGAAAGAGGGATTGTGTAACTCGAGAGTGACGGAGCTTGGCTTGCTGCGCTGGCTCCTGTAGTGCTTCGGAAAAGGCTGGGTACTGCATGAGCTTTGCGTGCTCATGCGAAGGCGTGGGTAACGGTGCTGCGAAAAGGGCGCTGCCGTGGTTAAATACATGCCTAAACCGAGAACTGGCTGCGCGTGCGCGAGGCTACAGGGCTGGCTGCTGCCTCGTGCGGACGCCGCACTCGACCGCTGCCTCCCGCGGCGTGCGTATGCATCGAGAGAGTTTCGCGGCCTGGCCAATCGCCGCCTGCTTACCGGCCCTGCGGTATTGCAGCCTTCACCCGCTAGTCCTGTCATCCCGGCCTCTTGACTCGACCTCTTTTCTCAGCCTCACCGACAACGCCGTAATATTGCCACTTGTAAGGCTGCTGGCGCGGCCTCTCCGACCGATATATCACATATTGGCCTGCACTATGATCGTCCACTTGCCTCGACTCTCCGCTCAGCGCTTGTTACAGATGCATATGCAACCACCTCGAGAGCTGCAGTCAGAGATCGCCATTGAAACGAGAGATACATCTCCGAACCGGTCTGGACCCAGTCACGCCGATCAAGCTAGTCTTCAATTTGCCATCCATTCAGAGCAACAAACACTGTCACACTCCAGACCCGCTTTGTTCTCAATGCTTCGCTTGCCGAACCAACCGGGGCCATTACTTCCCTTGCTTAAGCGCTTGCTTGATCGAGCAAGCGAGCGCGCGTAGAGAAAAAGAAATACACTAACGGGGGGCCTGCATTGGCACCATCTACTGTTTCCAATCGTCCCGACCTGCATCTACATGCCGCTGCCGCGCCTCCCCTTGCCGCTCCTCCGCATATCCCTCCGTCTAATTTGACAGGGCTCCCCTTCTACTGCGCCTCACGAGCTTGTCTCCGAGTCTTTCTTGGACTTCATGTGGCCCAGTCCGTGCGGATGTGCCGTCTTCATTTCTTCTTCAGGTACTCCTCCCGGTAACGAGCTTGTCGAAACGTGCTCTTTCCCCTGGACAATTCCCGCCGTCGGTTCTGTAGATGCTCCGGCTGCCTGATCCTTGGCGGCGATCCCGTTGCTCGCGAGCTCAGGGTTCGAGATGGTCGGAATCACCTGCGGCTTCTCGGTCCTGATAGGCGACGACTCTTCCGAGCTGCTGCTGGTAGCTTGCACGATTTGCTCGCCGCCACGCCCATGCGTCTTCAACCCCATGGTCTCGTTGATCGTGTCTTCCGTAGATACCATGCCTGAATTGTTTGCACTGTTCTGAGTCCTCACGCTGCTCGCCTTGGAGAGGCTAGGACTTCCGCCAGGAGGCGTCTCGGTGCGCAAGCCCAGCTCCTTTCCATTACGCTCCGAGGGCTCCCCTCCCTTCCAATCGGCGGGTTTGGACTGTGGAACTTCCTCTCCCACCTTCGGTTCCGTGATAACGACATCGGGGTGGCCCGTTTCCGAATCTGGGATTGCTCTCCAAACAACCGCCACCTTGTCGAATGCTCTAGTGCCTTTGCGGCTGCTGCCCTTGATGCCATCCATCTTACTCCATTCAAGCTCAAAGGTGCCGGAATCATCTGCCTTGCCTTTCTGCTCCGGGCCGTTGCCTTCAAAGAATGTGTTGAACCAGACGTGCGCCACCGAAGTGACCATGGTGTAGCCGTACATGGCCTTATTCCGCCGTTCAAAATCGATATTGATATCACTGGTCGGGAGCACGACTCGCTTGGAGGGCCTGAATATGACATCGCCATATTCCGCCGGGCTGTCGTCTGCGCCGCTCTCCTGCTCCTCTGGACTCAGCGGCAGCTCCTTGTTAGCCTTGCGGTCTACCGGAGTGGACGAGCCCGACGACGACTGGTCCTCCTTGGCCGCCTTCTCCAGCCTTCGCTGAGCGAGGACCTCGTTGACGACGTCGGCGAGGCCGCCGGAATCCTTGACGGTGCCCCGGACGATCTGCCGCTCGGCGCGGCTGAAGGTGTGAAACGTCTTAATCACCTTTCCCTCATCAACGAAGCCCTCGATGCTGACGCGAACACCGTTCCGGATGCCCCAAGCGTGGACCTCGAGGATCTCGATCTGGCGCTCGACGTAGACCTTGCCGCCCTTGGTCCAGCGATCGACGTAGCCCACCCAGCGCAGCTGGCTGGGAATCGACACGCCAGGGCCGAAGCTAGGACGCATGCGGCGCTCGGTGAAGCGCTTCAGCGCGTCCTCGGCCTTCCAGCCCTCCTCGGCGATGAGGTAGGAGCACGAGACGGTGCCGGAGCGGCCCTTGCCGGCCTTGCAGTGCACCACGGCCACGTTGTCCTTGTCGGCGCGCAGCCAGTTGCGCATCGACGCCACGATGCGCGGCACCAGCGCGAACGGCGGCGGGTGGTGGTCCGGCCACGGGTAGTGCCAGATGCGCCCGTACACCTCCTCGTCCGGGTAGCCCGTCCCCTCGGCCCGGAACTCCCAGATCGCCCACTTCTGCCCGTGGTGCTTGTCCAGGAACTTGACCAGCTGGTCCAGCGGGTTGCGGTACGCCCGCTGCGGGTACGTCCCTGACGGCCCCGACGTCGCGATGATCGAGTCTGTCACGTAGCAAAGGTCGAGCCCGGCTTCCGGGTGCCGCGCGCGCGGGCCCGCGACGATTTGGCGGAGGAGAGAGGCCTGTTAGTTTCGCCGTGTTAGATTATGAGTGAACCGATACGGGGGTTGAGGGCTGAAGGCTGAGGCTACGCACCATGACGCGTTCAAGGGCAGGATGGAATTCTTGAAGTTGGAATTCTTAAAGCTGGAACCGCAGGTTTGGTGGAGAGATGATGGTCATGCCGCGCGGCGTAGCTGGTTTGGTGTGAAGATGCGCGCGGGCGGGCTCATGGCTCGGGTGGAGTGTAGAATACTGAGAGTCGCAGGCGTTGTCGACCGGAGCTTGTAGCTTGTTTGATAGGCGATGCGCCGTTCGGTACGTCATAACACCGGCCATCCATGTCATCAACACCACATCAAGCCGTGCCAAGACATTAGTAAATCTGCATTCTGTGCTTGTTGCCTCATCTATTCTGCAGCGTCATGCAATGTTGGGCCAAGTCATCGCAGGGGTCAAGTTCCGTCTTCATTGGTAGCTCCCTGCATCCATGTCTCAAACCCCTCTATCGCGTGAGCTCCGCGTCCTTCTCCGACGCCCGACCCCAATTCCTATTCAGCCAATCCCTCATCACCTTGATGCTGTTTGAATCCACTTTGCACCGGCTCATCTCCTCCAAAATTTCCCACGCCCGTGCATCCTGCGCTCGCGCACACCGACGCCCCATTGCAATAAATGTACCGGCTCGAGGTATCCATCCTCGGTTGCGCATTTCTTCGTAGTACCGGAATGCATCGTCGTAGTTGTCTTGCTCCGTGAGACAAACCAACAAGAGCCGATCGTACGTCAGAGCGTCCGGTTCCACTTTCCTCTCCACCATCTCGGCCGCCAGAAACATGGCCAGGTCCTTGCGGTGACGGCATCCCCGGAGGAGAGTGTTGAAAGTTGATGTCGAAGGTCCATCCTCGCATAACGTATGCAGAGCCTTGTATATGTCGACGGCCGTATCGAAATCGTCGCGGAAAATTGCTGCCTCAATCAACACGTTGATTGCCGCGAGGGGAATCGTATGGCCGTCATCCTTCAATTTCCGTAGCTGGTCGAAAAGTTCGACTGGACGATCAGCCTCGGCGCGCGTCCACTGGAAAAGCTTCCTCGTCGAGTAGTCGTTGGGCGGCGCGCCACTGGTCTGCATGATGCACAACACCGAAAGGGCTGTTTTCATGTCGCCAGCTTGAATGTAGGTGTCCACGAGCATTTCATAGTGTTGTTGTGTAAACACCTCTTTCCGCTCGCTCAGCACACGAAAAACGTCTGTTGCCAGGTCGGCATCTCCAACTCGCGAAACGGCAGCAAGAATGTTGAAACAGATGCTGGATGATGGGTTGATATGTCCGGGGCCAACCTGGCGTTTCCAAACATATTCTATTGCTGCAAGCTAGCAAATTGTCAGTTGAGAAATCCGTATTACTGTGGAAATGCAAGCTCACATTTTGCACACTGCTAGCAGCATCGAGCAAGCTGTACCACACCGGCTTCGAAATATTCTGCTCGCCAGACTCGACCCGCCGCTGCATAATTTTGAGTGCTTCGTCCACCTCTTCAACGTCGCAGAGCGTGTAAATCGCCATGTCGTACAACCAGCTCTTGATCGGAATCCCTTCAGAGACCATGGTATCCATGTAACTCAGCGCCAGCTCCAATTGTGATTCTCGAAGAAGGCCCACGGCTATATCATGGCGGCCGTCGTCGGTAATATTGAACCATCTCTGGCGCATGTACTGGGTGATCGCGTCTCTGAGGAGATAGTCCGGATGGGCAGCGACAACCTGTTCCAGAATTAGTCATGTAGGGAACGATATTTATGAGTAGTGCCCGCACGTACCCTGAGTATGTCGTGGCATGTTCCTGCTGTCGGCTCCAGCCCGTTTTCTCCCATCTCTCTCAGCAGCACGGTAGCTCTCGCCGCCGAGCCCTTTTCCGCAGACACATTGGACAGGATAGCAGCATCGTAAAGGGCCACGTTCGGCTCCTCCCCTCTCTTTTGCAACAGATACGATATTACGTGCTCAACCGCGTCAATGTCTCCGTCTGCCGCCAGTCGACGCAGGCGATGGTAGATCTGCGCCGTTTCGACGCCATCCAGCTCATGAACGGCGGTCGACTTTAGCCTCTCTTCATATCTCCGTTTCTGCTTCAATGCTAAGACTTCTCCACCTTTGGTGGTTGCGCTCCCGGGTGCAACGAATCGGACGGGGGTCCCGGTGGTGCTCGAGTGTCGGGCGCATTGCGCCGGCAAAGAAACCTTTCTCGGGCGAAGAGCGCTAGGGTGTTGGGTCGAAGTCCTCAAAAGGGCACGCCGGGTGCCGGTGGAGAGGCGCGCATATGCGGGGCAGAGCGAGTGCCATAGCCGGTCAGCAATGAAGGGTGGCGTGGTCATTGATCAGGTTGCCTGTGGTGTTGTGGAAGGGCTCGAAGTTTCGAGTTTGCGGAACATAGCGCGGAAGCTCTCCGCCCGCAACACTAGTTGCCGGCGGCAAGCAAGCATTTCGATCGACAGGTACGTTCCAATATGCTCATTGACATGCGGGATAATTTCAAGACTAGGAAATCTGGTGAGCAAAGGGCAGCGGTGTTGCGACAATGCGCGCATTATGGTATTGCAAAACTTCGTGACGACATTGACGGCTTTGGGATATGAGCGCCGAAATGTCTACGATTTTCCCTCCATGCTCAGCTCTTCAATGCTAGCTAAATCCAAGGCCGTGAATATGATTTTGCGCATGTGCGCATCCGCCACATCTCTTTCATGATCATTCAGGTCTCATTGACGCCAGCCCTTCCCACCAATGGGGCCCCTGTGGTATACACGAACGCCCAACCCATGATGTTTCACAAGCCCCTGCGCCCCAGCGTCCTGTTTTTCAAGGCCGGCTCGGAGATATCTTCCTATTGACTGCAATCGTAGAGGGCTCATGCGCCACGTCCACGGCCACGGCCGCCACGACCTCCGCGGCCCATTCCGCGACCCCTATCGCCCCGTCCGCTGTGGTCTCCACGTTGGTGGCCGCCGCCACGGCCGCCGCGGTTGGCCTGGTCGCGCTGCTGCTGCTCCTTCACCAAGTCGATGATCTCGTCGGGCACGCGCAGGTATTTGATCTGTTTCCAGGTTAGCGGCAGTCAGCCGGACAATCGGGTTTCAGGACAGCATACGTTGTTGCCGCGGATGTAGACTTCGGGTAGCCGCCAGAAGCGGTCGCCGTCGGGGCTCGTTTGCACAACCTCCTTCAGAGTCAGGTTCATCCAGTTGTCGCAGTTGACCAGATGGCCGTTTAGCGTCTCGCCGTTCTTGAGCTCGACGAGCATTGGGTGGCCTTGGGCGGCATTGAGGAGGCCTAGAGGCAGCTTGAAGACGTCAAGTCAGCGCCTGCATGTCCGCGTCATTCAATAGCAAGCTCGGCGGTGGCAGCTGCGGGGGTGGGCTCACCATTGCGAAGGGTGCGCTGTCGGGGTGCGGATGGGCGTATCAGAAGAAGTTCGACGTGGACGGCGGCAGCTGTGACAGCCGAGTGTGGGGAACGGTTGCGTAGGTTAGCGCGTGGGCGGGGGTGGAAGATCAGCGTGGTGGTGAATGGCTTCAAGTGCTGTACACAAGGAACCTTAGCAAGCAGCGCGCCCGCGTCACAGCTAGCTTGCGGCTTGGCGGCCGATGATGAGCCTGCGGGCCGACGAGGCTCCGGTCGGGGCCGTGCAGGTGGTGCCAGCCCATCTGCCGGGTCTGCCGGCGAAGAATCTCACCGTTGACAAGGTTCTCACGTGCGTGCGCTGGGGCCAGGGCGCAGGTCAATCAGCTACGGTCCCCTGGCTGGCGGCCCAGTGCTGCTGCTTGCACTCGCAGCGCTCCTGCAGGCACCAAGCTGCTCGTCGCGCGACACTGCAACGAGCGACCATCTCCGCGACGCAACACGCGTGGCTCGCGCGCTGAGCTGGGCGTTCCGGGCGCATCGTCTGGTCGGCAGTGCTCGCAGCGCCAGTGGCCCGAGCGCTAAGGGCCTCTTGCAACAGCGCCTCGCCCCCCGAGGCTGACGCGGCATCTGGCGTTAAAAAGTGACAGCCCTACCCCGTGGAATCCTGCTGCCTGCTGCTCGACCGTCCGCTCCCTCAGCTCCACTTGGCCTGTCGCTGTGCTACTGCTCGTGTGTTGGTTGTCTTTGCGCCTTGGTTCAAATCTTCCCCGTGCCGGCCACCGCTCTCCACTGCGCGGGGATATCCTCCCTTCTGCCATGCGCGCTTCGCTCAAGCACGCTCTCGCCCTGCTGCCGGCCCTCGCCGCAGCCGCAGTGCTCCCGCCAACACACCGCCCACACCAACGCTCGTCTTCGCCCGATGACGTGAAGCCTGTCGTGCTCGAGCTCGGTATGCTTCCCTCTCCGCCTATCTCCACGATGCGCCTGCTTATGATCGCCAGATGCTCAAAACGCTCAGGCAACGTTCAGCGTACCGTGCCAAGGCTGCCTTGGCGCCTCCGATGACGAATCGCTCGTATGCTGCGTGCTCTTAAAACACGCCGTCGCCCTCGCTGACACTAGCCTCAGGTTTTCGACTTCCAAGTCTTTCCCTCGGACCAGCCGTGCGGCGAAGCAAACATCACTCTGAATGGCCACCAACTGATCCAGGAGTGGAATGGAATTCGCGCTGAAGGCAACGGCTCCATCTCGAGTGCTAACAAGGCCACTGCCGAACATGAGCCTGACCACGACATTGCCTTATCTTGGGAAACTGCCTGTCTGTTTGAATCTCTTTCGGAACCCGACGCGAGCGAATACGGAGACGATGTCGCTCAACTCTTGACCGTGAACATCCAGAAGGTCGACGATAAGGCTGTCCGCCATTCTGCTGGTTTCTCCGTCTCCTTTAAGCAAGCCGCTCGCAAGGTTGAGCTCCTGAGGCTTGCCACCAACCCCGTCCCCCTCCCCGACGCTCTTGACGGCCAGGACTGGCGCGACCCGCCCGCCGATCTTAGGCTTGTGTCTGTCGACTTCGAAGACCTCCCCGAGGGCTTCTTCCACCAAAGCGCATCCATTGAGGACGAGATTGAGATCCTCCGTGAGCTCGAGGCCGAGGAGAAGCGGATACAGGAGCGCATCCGTGAACAGAAAGACGTCATCCAACGGCACATGAGAGATCATGCACACTCGCTAAAGGACGAATTGAAGACTTGCGACAACCTTTCTTGCATCTTCGGTGCTTTCCTCCACAAGGCTCACGGCGCTGTACGCGTTATTTACATCCACCTGCGCCCCGGTCCACACCATCACGACGAAGATATGGACCGCCCGCATTTCCCTTACCACCACGGTCATCACGACCAAGCTTTCGCTGAAATCGACGCTGTTCACGGCCCGCCTCACCCTGGACCCCTCGCGATGAAGTATGATCACCATTCCCATGGACCGCCGCCTTTCGGCGGGCCTGGAGGCTATGGCCCGCCCCCTCCTCCACCACCTCCTCCCTTCGGTGGCCCGCACGGACAGGGTCCTCCTCCCCCTCCTCCGCCACCACCGCCGCATGGTTTCGATGGCCCGCCTCCGCCGCCTCCGCCGCCTCCTTTCGATGGTCCAGGTGGCCGCGGACCGCCCCCTCCTCCTCCTCCGCCTCACCACCACCATGGCCCCCGCCCCGTCCATGGCGTTCTGATGGCTTTCGCCTCTTTGACTGGTCTGGCCTGTATTTTCAGCTTCATCCGCCGCAACTGCTGCACCCTGCGCCAGCGCACCGAACGCCGTGCTACTCGCGAGGAGCGTCGCACCGCCAGGCAATACCGTCGCCTTGCTCGCCGCCACGCCTGGAAGAAGTGGTGGAACGGAAGCGAGGATGACTGGGACCGCAGGGCCGATTACGAAGAAAAGAGAGCCCTGATTCTGGACCAGGAGGATAGGCTCGAGGAGGCCATGCAGGAGGAAATCAGAAACCTGAGGACTGCTCATGAGCTTGCTCATGACATTGTCCAGGCTGAGCAGGGAAGAGCTTCTCCGGCTTCCCCTGGCCCATCGACTTGTCCTTGTGTCAATGCTCACGCCCACACTCACGTCCATGCTCACCCTCAGATTCACCAATACCCGGCTCCTCACATGCAGCCGATGCCTCAACCTCATCACATGGCCCACGGAATGTACACTCCGCCCCCGCCGCACAACATGTCCCGTACCAGCAGCCTTCCTTCGTACAAGTCGGACCTTGGAAGCGTGGACACGGATGATGCTCCTCCGGCATACGAAGAGGATGCTGACAGCAGCGACATTGTCGTCGATGGGTTCCGCGAGTACACTCCTTCCGTCACTACCGTCTTCACTCCTGAAAGCAGCATTCCGGACGTCTCTCCGCGCCCGAGCTTCGACACCATGAGGGAGCCCGTGGAGCCCGACACTGCCGAGTCTGCTGGTTTGGACCGTGACAGGAAGAACTAAGCCCTTCTCGCTTCAACCCAGGAGTATCTCCGAGAAACAGAGACACTCGAGGGTTGTTTCGGTTGACGAAGGCGATTCTCTGAAAATTCTTAAAACTTCATTCTACACGTTTCAAGACGGGGGCGCACATTAGCATCACGGCGAAAAAGAGGAGAGACGACTAAGAGAGCCGGATATGGCCCACATCAGAGGCGACTGTGCAGTTCACGAGACCAATTGACGACTTGATTTCATGCACAAAATTTTTTTACTCTTCTTTCAAACACTTCATCCGTAGGCACGCGTATGCTCGGAATAGGTAAGTATGTCTGTATGTTTGGGACATGGATTTAAACGTTATGGCTTTTTTCACGGAGTTTCATGAGTTTGGGTGTGGCGTTACCTGGGAGTGGGTATTGGAAGGCCGCGTAAGCCTCGTTTCAAAGAGCAACAATCCACCAAGAGCTCTTCAGCCACAGACAACGCGCAGATGCATACGCGCGGGTGGCATAGCCATGGTTTTCTCTTCAGTCATCATCTTTCGTAATCTTGCAATAGCAGCAAGTAGCAAATGGCACGTAAAGTAAGATACAGAAACACGACGTCCACATGCCTCGGCATGCGAGCTAGTCAACTAATATCATGATCAACCATTACGTTTTGCACCACACAACTGCATTTGGCTCTCGCAGTGCATTGCCGTACCTCCCGCAGCCTTGGGGCTTCCCCTGATCCAGATTATGTTTCTCCTTTCATTGCCTGCACAATACTAGTGCTGTTTCCCTTACCCTTGACCTTCCCCGAAGCGACCAACGTCATTGTACACATACGGGCCTGTGTGATCCCAACACCTTCCTTAAACCCGCTCGCGATCTCTTCTACAAACGGAAACAAAACCAATAACAGATCCCTTCCAAAACAAACCTAAAACCAAAACGACTCTCTTTTTCCCCACCGCGCTACTAGTAAACTGCTGCGCCTCCTTCCCCGTTTTCCCAGAACCTCGGGACTACTACATCCACCAGCAGGCCACGAAAAAACGGCCGCATCATCATCATCATCAGCAATCCTTCATTCTCGTGACCACGAATCCACTCCCCCCCAACCACCTCCATTCCTTACCCCCCCTGTGTAGTGGAAGGCCTTGCCGGCCGGGAACGCTAACGAAGCAAACGAAGCAAGCTAAGCCTCCTTGCTTGCCGTCATCAAGCATAAGAAGTACGTGGCCAGCGCCATCGGGCTGTTTTGGGTGGGCGTTAGGAATAATGTGGCGTGGGGGAAAGGGTTGCGCGGCCGCCTTCTGGCATAGCGCGCTTATTTGCGACTACTGCGCCGGCTTCTAGAACGCTACCTACAGACAATAGAGCTAGCTTCTTTTGCTCCCTAATCATCCGATGTCGACAGGCATTTATCCCCGACGTCCGAAGCTTGTGTCTGTGTCTCCGGTGGTATGGCTCGTCGCCGCCACTGTCGCCCGCCGCCGTCGCCGCCGCCCGGCCCTAACCGGTATTGACTCGCTGTCATACATAAGTCCGAGGGCGCGCTAAACATAGTACTAGTGTGATAATCGTCGTGCTTGTTTCTCTCGATTATTGGCAAGAGGAAGAGTTGCAGGGGTGGTGGGGGGGGTGGTTGATGAAGCTATCGACGAAAAAAGGCGAAACTAGTCAGACAATGTCGGAGAAGATTTCACGGTTGTTGATCTCGTTGGCTGGGGATGAGCGAGTTTTGACGACGACCATGTAGATCCGTATCGTCAGCCTTTTTTTCGGTTCGACATGCCGTATGTGTCTACGTTGCACACCTCAATTCCTTGCCTCATAGGTGAATGAATGAGAGATAGAGATCGTGTAGTCATTTTTTTCAGATATGTCATCATCATCAACAACAACAACAAAGCAGCGCGCTGTCTTGGGCTCCACTTCCTTCCTCCCATCCATCCATCCAAACGCCCCCATCATCCAATGGCAAAGAGGAGCCAGCCACGAAACCCCCCTCCCCCCATCCTCCACCAGCCACCTGACAATCCAAATCCAGCTCAAGCCCCCAAATCCGTCGTGACAGGCGCGGCGTAATACCCATTCATCTCGAGCTTCAACAGCAGCCTATCGATCGTGTTCTCTTCCTCCACCGCGTCATCATCACGCGCCGCTCCGAGCAGCACACTCCCACCAAACTTCTTCCTCGAAGACGATGATGAAGCCTTGTCGTCCCCACCGTACTTGCCCCGCTTACCCGCCATCCCGCGACAGACGGTCATGAAGACGTTGACCTTGCTGCGAAAAAGCATGTACATCTCGCGCATCTCACGCGCTTCTTCCGGCGACACGGAGCCAGCCGTACTGTTGTTATTCGCAGCAGCAGCATGGTGATGATGATACCCACCACTCACACGCGTCGCAAACGCCAGCACCGTCTCGAAAATCTCCTCGAGCAGGCGCATGACCTGCGCCTGGCGGCGGCGCAGCAGCAGCGCGAACAGGATGCGATCGAGGCAGTCCTCGTGCGCCGCGCGCACGCTCTCCAAGCCCTCTGCCACCAACCGGCCGAAAGGAGATGAAGACTCTTCCCCTTCCCCATCCTCATCACCACCACCAGTACCGCCACGGTACTCATCCTCCGCCATCATCCGCCTCTCCAGCCCATCCAGCCTCGCCTCGAACGCGCGCCACGTCTCGCCAATAGCCTCGTCGAAAAAGTACGCCGCGACGGCGCTGACGAAGTGGCGCGCCTCGTTGCGGAAGCACCTGCTCTCCCAGACGCCCGGAATGACCGCGCCGTCGCCGTCGCGCGGCAACACGAGTTGATGGTTGACGACGAACAGCATGCGCGCGATGCGCAGCAGCAGGCGGAAGGCGCGGTCGTACTTGTCGAGCGCGGCGGCGGTCATGACGAGGTGCAGCGGCGGCGGCGGCGCGTACTGCAGCCGCAAAAAATCGAGCGCCGCCAGCGAGTTCGGGTCCATGCACTGCTCGATCTCGGCGTTGGACAGGACGCGGATCGAGAAGCTGAGGTTGCCGGGCAGGTCGGGCGTCTCGCGGAGGCGCTTGTGGTCCTGGCGTTTCCTGTGGGAGGAAGAAACGTGTTTCTTGTAAAGGCGAGACGAGTGGTAGCTCTCGCTGAGGATGCCCATGAGCGCGAGACGCAGCTCCGAGCTGGCGGGCGGCCAGGTCGAGCGCGAGCCTAGCTTTAGGCCCATGGGGGCGCCTGTCCGCACGGTGCCGCGCCTGCGCTCTGCTGTCTCGAGTTCCGGGCTGAACAAGGCCGAAGTCAAACGGTACATGAACATGCCGTCGCCTAGGAGCTGGTATTGCCGTTGCACGGAAAGATGGAGACGTAAGTCGTGTGATCGGAAGAAGAGCCGAAGTGTTGTTGCGTTGACGAGACGGGCTTGTGCAAGAAACAACGGCGTCAGGGAGAGCGTTGGAGTCAGCGCTATGGGTGGAGCGAATGTGTAGAGACCCTCGTCCGAGTTTTGTGGAGATATAGATGAAAGGACGAGCGAGTGCAACGTTGTTGCTGACCCGCTCTCCTCGCTGGCGGGGATCTGGTCGAAAAGCTCAACCGTATCGTAGATGTTGCGCTCGTAATCTGCCGGTTCGACGTTGGGCCCGACGCCCATACCAGCATCTGAAGACCTCCTGCCGACTTGATCGTCGTCTCCTGAAGTATGCTTGTACTTCCTAATGGCCTCGGCCAAACTTCTCTCATATTGCTTGGCTTTGGTGGCAATGCTTTCCATGTCTTCCCAACCAAACTTCCAATCCAGCGACGGTGCTTGCAAGCCCACTTTGTGAGGTGCACACAGAGGATGGCTGGGATGGTGGACTTCGAGGAAGCGCAAGCTTTTTCCAGTTTCGAAGATAGTATAGCCGTCCTCCTCGGGGACAAACGATGGCATGTTCTCCGGTCTGTAGAAGTGTTCTGGCAGCGGACGGGATTCATTCTGATCTTCGGACGCCTCTTCGATGCCAACGAATGTGTGATTGACGTCTTCGTTGGTGAAACCAGTCCGGAGGCCGCAACGGAGGCCGGTCCATTCAGCGGCAAATTCAAGCCAGGGGTTGCTGACGCTCTTGAGGATGTCCAGGAAGACGGACCTCAACCACGTGTCCTCTTGTTCCATGTCATGGACATGCATGTACAGCATAGTGATCAGGTCCTCGTTCGTGGATAGAGACTTTACCGCCTCAGCAACAGCTTTGACCTTCAATAATATGTGATGAGGCCTGCGAAATAGCTGCTGGAGCTGCAGTAGGGTCGACACGGAACTCCTCTGATTGCCGAGGTGGTTCTCCATGGCAGATACGATGGTTCCGATTGCAGTCGCCAGAGCCACCTTGGATGGAAATGCATTTTCGGCTCCGCAAGTTCGATCGGCAAATTCACGAAGGATCTTGAAAGTAGAGCCGCCGTGAATGAAGTCGTGGATCAGGTTCTGGGCAGAAACCAGGGAGAAGCCAGACATTCTCTGGTCGTGGATGGCCTGAGCGAAGGTATGCTCCATTTGCTCGTACCTGAACAGCACAGAAGAGCGACCAAGACCGAGGTTGAAGAGCGACCCAAGCAGTATATCCGACCTCACGATCCTGCCAGCTGCTTTGGAGGGGTCGGTCTCTTGCATCCTAAGCAGGGCGGCGTCGAAAGCTTCTGGACCTGCCTCAGCGATATAGGAGTGGCTGGGTTCTTGAAAGCCTGGCTTCTCGAACGACTCCCAAGTATGAAACCTCACACTGTCCTTGATAGGCCCCTGAGCGGCCGCATCTCTCCACACATCGTCATCCTGGGCTTCGTCTTGAGGTTGCGCTTGGGCAGGAACGGCGGAGACGGTGGACTCCTGAAGCGGGTCCAGGTCCTCAAGCGGGCCATACTGGAAGCTATCAAGGTCTGGAAGGCGTAGGTCTTGCTCGAGGCTCTTCGTAGGGGCGTAGGGGTTGTCGATTTTTATGTGGTTGACTTTGTCGCGTTAGGTGAGTCGCAAAACGCGTCGGGCTGGGGCGACTCACTGTCGAGCTCTAGCTCTGGGAAGAGAGTCGCATCGCGCTGCAGGTCTGGGAGAGCGAAGCGCGAAGGGCGCCACAGGTCGCGGACGGCGAAGGCATCGTTGTGCTCTTCGATGTCTATGTCCATGATGCCATGGATGCGATGACGCTGCGCCGGGGGACGCGTCCCTTGTCCGAATGCGCGCTGCGCTTGGGCCACTCGTCGGGTCCTCGCAACGCGGTCGACACCCAGTCACGCTGCACCTGCCCTTGCATCTCTCTCGAACTGGCTATGTTGCATCGTCTCCTCTTAGACACATTTCGGAGTGTGCCCTGTCTTTTGGTCTGCCATCTTCGTTTTTTTTTTTTTTGCGCTCGGAAAGATGCGTGAGCTGTCCTGTTCGATATTGATCATTGCTGTTCTTTGCTGAATGCCTTTGCTCTTGTATGCAACTCTGATTATGACCAAAGACCTATCTATATATTGCTTATTATCATGGGTCAGACTTGTTCTTTATCACAGACATGATTGATCCGAATGGAGTCCCCGCGCATGTGCAAGACGCATCCGAGCCATGGCCTTCTTGGGATTGATTTTATGTAATCTCAACAAGCATGATGCAAGCCGATTTGACTGGGGAAGAAGTCTTGCTGTGGTGATCCCACTTTTTATCGGGCTGCCCCGCACTTGGGTGGATACGGAAAGTGGGATGCATCTCGGTCGTCATCCAAATCACACCGAGCTGTCCTCGACATACCCCGCTGTCTGCCTCTGAGCTCTACCCTCACATCACGATTCATCATGGCCTCTACCTTCGACATTGCCAATGCGCGCTCCAAGTTCCCTGCTTTGAACCAGAAGCAGGTCTTCTTCGACAATGCCGGCGGTAGTCAGGCCCTGGGCGATGTCATCAAATCGTGAGAGCGAAAGAGCAAGGGAGAAAGAGAGCCGTAGGACTGACTCCAATTTAGCATCTCCGATTACCTCTCCACCAACAATGTCCAACTTGGTGCTTCATATCCCATCGGTGCTGCTTCGACCAAGCATTTCAGCGACGGCCTTGTAGCTGGCGCCCAGTACATCAACGCCGAGAATGACGAAGTTGGTATGTTGATTTTTCATCTTTCAGCGCTCAATTGCTACTTAATAGCATGATACTGCAAGTGAAGACTGACCTTTATCTAGTAATTGGCGGCTCCACCACGCAGCTCTTCCGCAACCTCTCCATCGCCATCGACTTCTCGCCCGGCGACGAGCTCGTCGTCTCCAACCTCGACCACGAAGCAAACATAGCTTCCTGGGTCGCCATCGCCAAGCAGAAGAACCTCACTCTAAAGTGGTGGACCGTCCCACCGACCACCAACCCCAAGCTCACGCCCGAGTCGCTCAAGCCGCTGCTCTCCCCCAAGACCAAGCTCGTGACCTGCACCCACGCCTCCAACATCCTCGGCACCATCCACGACATCCGCTCCCTCGCGGACACCGTCCACACCATCCCAAGCGCCCTCTTCTGCGTCGACGGCGTCGCCTACGCTCCCGTAAATCAACCCACCCCCTCCCTCCCCACACCAAACCGCCCAACTAACCTCTCCACCCCCAGCACCGCCGCATCGACGTCAAAGCCCTCGGCGTCGACTTCTACAGCTTCTCCTGGTACAAAGTCTACGGCCCCCACATCAGCATGCTCTACGGCTCCCGCGCCGCCCAAACCGCCCTCACGCCCCTCTCCCACTACTTCAACCCAACAACCACCCTAACCGACAAGCTCGGCCTCGCCGCGTCCAACTACGAACTCACCCAAACGCTCCCCGTCCTCCTCACCTACCTCGGCGGTCCCTTCGCCGCCGGCAACGCGGCCGGCGTCTCCTCCGCCATCGCCGCGCACGAGCAGCGCCTGCAGGCCGTGCTGCTCGACTACCTGGCGAGCAAGGGGGATCTGGTGACGATTTACGGCGAACGCGATCCCGACGCCGCCAAGCGCGTGCCGACGGTGAGCTTCGGCGTGAAGGGCAAAAACGCGCGCGAGGTCGTCGAGGCCGTCGAGGCGGTGTCGGACTACGGGTTCCGCTGGGGCCACTTCTACAGCAAGAGGCTGTGCGACGAGGTGCTGCAGCTGGCGCCGGAAGGCGTGGTGCGCGTGAGCATGGTGCACTACAACACCGAGGACGAGATCAGGGGCTTCGTCGAGACGTTTGATCGCGTCATCTTTGGGGGATCGAAGGCGTGAAGGAGGAGAAGAAGGGTGGGGAATGAGAGGGGGTGCGGTAGAGATATTGCCACCTTCCGTCTTCAGTTTCGGTTGTCTAGAAAGTCAGAGAGAGATGTCTCCCCTTTTCGGATTGGTAACAAAGTCATCTTGTTGTTGCGTTTTGAAGGGTAGGTATTTCATCCGCATGCCGAGCTTTGGCCTCCTCGAGCGTTCCAGCTATGCATTCAGGACCCAGACCATATTTGCAAATCTATTCATCACCGTGGCCTCAAATAAGAACATTGAATGCGTTCGGAAAACATTAGAATTTAGTGTCGGGTCTCGTATGCTCCCAGGAAAGAATCATGACTATGAGTACAGCGAGGAAGAAAAATGAGTGGTATGCCAGATGAAAAGCAGAGGAAACAAGGCAAGCTGAAGAGACAATAAGGAAAAAGAGACGTTTAAAAAAAAAATGAAAGGCAAAGGACCAAGCCAAGGGAATCTCAGGAAGATAGGAACAAAGGAAAAGGAAGAAAAAAAAAGTACAGACAGGAAAACCACCACCACCGTGATCCCCCAAACCGATAAGAATGCCTCCCACCCCAACCCAACCCAGACGTCAACCACTCACACACATCATCCATTAAACCATGAACAAACACCCGCAATCCCAATCCAACCCAAACGCCCTCACCCCCACCCCTCAATCAAGAACTCTCCACAATCCTCACCTCCTCCGCCTGCGCCAACCTCTCGCACTCCGTCTGGATAGCAAGCACCCAATGGTCCCTCTCGGCGCGACTCCGCGCCTTAAACACCATCGTATTCCCCGGCACGCCGAGCTGACTGACCAACTTCCACCTACTCCGCCTGCCGCCCTCCTTCTCAAACACCTCCCTCTGCACCTCATCGTCCCCATGACCCCTCCTGAACAGACTCTTCTTGCGGCCGTGCCACAGCGCGAAGCACGTCATGTAGTCTTCGTCCGTGCTGGTCCAGCCGTCCTCGAGGTAGATGCGCGGCAGCGCCGTGTGGCCGGGGCGGTTGTTGTCGAAGGTGCGGTTCTGGTATAGCAGGTCCGCTTCGGTCAGGAGGCCGGAATAGAGGTAGCAGTCGCGCAGGTCCAGTGTCGAAATGTGCTCGTGGTGGATGTGCGCCAGCTGCTTGCCCGTGCTCTTGCGCACAGAGTCTTGGAAGATCAGCAGCGTGCCCGCCGACAGGATGACCGAGCAGCGCGTGAAGGTCGCGTGGCGTCGCGGCTTGCGGAAGAGAACGCCGGAGATCTGTCATGGAGTTAGGAAACGAGACAGGTTCATGATGTGGATTGGTTGAGGGTGGTGTAGCGTACATGAATAGAGCGACAGGCGGAAATTCCGCACATATTGTACAGTTCGGAGCTGGCATGCGCATGTAAGACTTCCCACTTTCGTGCGAACTGTCCCACGATTGCTTCAGCCTCCTCGTCGATTTTGAGAAGTTCCAGGTTGTATTTCCGGATCGTTTTGTAGAGTTGAATGTCGGTTGCTGTGCGATACTTCCAGTACTTGACAAGCTTGCGGAGACGGTGCATCCATTCCTTCTTCGTCATTTTGTCGAAAGCCTGTGCTTGTTAGTAAGTCCAGCATTACTGAGGGTTGGCAAACGCTTACTTGAAGACGAATAATAAGGCCATTCCTCAAGACCAGCTCAAACGTTCTTTCGTCATCGAATTCGTGAGTGATGCCATCGTCCTCCATTGAGTCATCCACATCCAGATCGAAATCAACATCAGAGCCTTCGTCCATGTTCTCGTCGGCCGCAGATGCACCGCGGTGTACTTTGCGGACCTTCTTGATGTTGCAGAGGTTGATGTAACCATCGCATTTCAGCAACAGGTTCGTCTTCCTCTCAGCTTCATCTTCAGCGTCCCGGTCACGGTAACGGATGTTTTCTGAAGAGCCCCCGTCGCCCCCTGCCAGCCATTCTATCTCTCCGTCCTTGACGGGATAAGGATTAACCTGCCCAAGATTAGAAGTCATAGAGAAAGCTGCAAATCTCATGAACTTACAGCATACACCAAAGGTATTGCGTCGGTGATCTCCTTTGGCGTGGGCAGTCGCGAGCTCCCAATGCATGGTAACTTGGGTGGCGGTGGTGGAACGGCTTTTGCTGGTCGGGAGAATACCAAATAGTTGTCGTGCGTCGAAAAATAAAGTCGTTTGAAAAACATACGGCCAAGCCTCTGATCAAGTCCCCTCTGACTTGTCAGTCGGATCAAAAACCCTTCAACTGGCACAGGCTCTTCAATGATATTGTTCTTTTTGGTCCTTGCTTTGGTGGGATAGTGTTCCTTGGGACGTAGCTCCAGTTCGTGGGTTCGCGCCATGGCAATAGAACCGTACATTTTCTTCTCGTTGGGTCCGTGTATCCACTCCAATCGGTCATACCGCTTCCAAGCAAGTCCAATTCGTTCGGATGAGGTCCATTTCTTGACAACCTCGGAATATTCTTGGGTTTGGCTTAGCATCTCAATGGCACGGTTAATGATGTTTTTAGCAACAGCTTGCTCCTGCTGGACCGCCTTCACCATTGCTTCCTCATTCCCTTTGGCGGCTTCCTGTAGCTCCTTGGATGACTCCAGCTCCTGAAACGGGTTTTCCAAGCGGAGGCTCACATCCAGATCGGGCACGTTGACTTGTAGCTCCGAGGCTCGGTTCCATCCTAGGACGTTCCTGAGGAAGGTATACCACTCAGCAGCGCTGGAGCCCGAACGCGGGCGCATGATGTAAATCTTCGTTCCTTTGCGGTACGGCGTCCATATGACAACCGTCTTGTCCAGTGATGAATAGAGATTGACTCTAGTGTACTTAGGGCCGAGTCGAACTTCATGCTTTGCCTTCTTTTTATTTTTTGATCCTTCAACCGCTGCGATTACCTGTATCGGTGGTCAGTCAAGTTTTGAAACGAACCCAAATTCTCTCGCATGCATCGATTTGAATCGAAATCAAGGAAAGCACCTACCCGTGATTTGTACATCTGGAGTACAAAAGGAAAATCCTCATCGGCTTCATGATTGTCGCGGCACACAACCATGTACTCCCGCCATTTTTCACTGGTGCGTGATTCAATCTTGTGGGCTTCATTCTCGTCAAATTCTTCACCAACTTCGGAGATTGTGGTATCCACGCGCACCAGCATCTTGTCCATTTTGACTATCTGGCCATCGCGAAGCTTGGTTTTCTTGAGACGACGGCCTTTCCGGCCCAGGTGAGTCCGAGCAAGTTGTGCTTTTGCCTGGATCTCAGCCTTCATCGAATCTTCGGGTAAATCAAACTTCACCAAGGCACGGCCACTGTCTTGCCTGGTATTACTCGCCTCCTCGGGCTGCGTTAGCACAGGTTCCGGGGCAGCAGTGTGGGCCTTTGGTAACAACGAAGAGGTAGAGCCGTCAACACGTGGAGACGAGGGGATCTGCAGGCTGCTCTCGGCCACGGAAATGGCGCGCGGCTCCTGGATTGAAGGCGGACGAATCTCTTCGCGGGCCGTGACATAAGAGCCTGTATTATCTCTTTTGTAGTCCGGTCTTCTCAGTTTCTCCACGCGGCTTTTTGCGGTGCTGGATCGTGATTGTGCCCTTCTGTGCCGTCCTGCCAGCTCCTCGTCGACTATCTCGGGGTCTGGCTCGCTCGCCCGCGGCACGACAACGATGGCGCCCGTGTCGGCGGCCCCATCTCCGTTGGCATGAGCATGGTCGTCTTCGTCAAGGTCGGCGGGTTGTGGAAAACTCGGGCGGAATGGTCTCGAGGTGCGTGGCCCGTCAATGCCAGAGGTGCGGCGGTCGTGGGTGATACGGAGGTCGGTTGAAAATGTAGCAGCGCGCGAGGAGTAATTGATGTGCAGATGGTGTTTGTACCAATCGTGGCGGTGCGACTTAAGCCAGCCCTCAGGAATCGGGCCTATGAAGCAGCGGCGCGAGGTAAGATAGAGGTGTTCGGGGGTAGCATGTTGCTTCGAGGCGGTCAGTAAGCGTAGAAAGTGGACACGGTAGAAGACGACGGACCAAGCGCTGTGCGGTATAGGAGTTGGGATCAAGCGCACCCGCGTCCATAACTTGGGGCGAGGAGGCGTAAGACAGGCGCGCCGTGAGCGGCGACTGGAGCGGGGGATGGAGAGATGTGGTAGGGCGGGTCGCGGGCGGTGGATGCAAGGAAGAGGGGCACGTCACCCTACAAATCAAAATAGGCAAGCAACATGGCGACAGGAGACATTAGACATTAATCAGGGCGCTCTTGCGAATTTGGAGTCGCGCACGCAGCTGGCCAGCAGTCGCAGACAGCAGGCTGCCGCTACGGACGCGCCGAGTTGTGGCTAATGGTCCAGAGCCAGCCCCATTCCTTGCTGAACCCCTGTGCACATCATGCCCAGAGCCGCCTATGGGCCTGTGCTCCGCCGCCGTCTGTCGCATCGTCCCACTTTTTCCCTCTCGCCCTCCCGCTCTCCAGCATGCTCTTCTGCCGACTCTGACCTACTCTCTACGGCCTAATTACGATCGGCTGGTCGGCTAGTCTGACGTTCGAGATCCAGGTCGCCGGAACCCTCGTAGCACGCCTTTACGAGCCCCTTTGGTGCCGTTTTCAACACTTTTGCGCGCTCTCATAGAATTGCTGCCCTACAGACACTTTTCAGAGCATGGACCAGGAATGATGTCACAGCTGATAGTCGATCATGAGGTACCTTGGTATGACAGCAATGATACACGTGCCGAATGCCGGATTCGACAAAATATCCTGGTGATTTTGCTGCATGATCTTCGGAAATGGCCAACCAGATGCAAGGAATCTTGCCCCACCTGTCGTCGACTCTCTAGCTTGAGGATTTTCCTTGCATCCGCGGAAATTCGGCCTGGAAAGGAATGATGAGATCTAGGGAAGAGTGATAAGCTAACCGATACCTATCAACTACCGTTCTCAGAAAGTCTACTCTACAGGTGAACCCTGCATGGTGCATTAGCTTAGAAATAGTCCACAACAACACCTCGGTTGCATGTAAATCGATGTCTTCTCCAAAGTTTCTAACCATCCAGCTGTTTTAAAGACGAAATCACCAAGTGATTTCCTCTAGAAATTCAAATACTTGTCCAGAGGCTCGTTAACTTTACTTTCAGGAAATCAACTTTCACGCGCGCAAATCACCAAAAGCGCGTATGCCTAGAGAAATCTCACCTTCAACCTCAATCTAGCTTACTATTGCTTATTATCTAGAGACAATACCAAAACTCACCTTCACGCCCTCATATTGTTCGTCTTCCTACTCGACCAAGTGATCCCAGAGAACCATGTACCAGAACATCACATGCCACATCCTCAGCTCCGATCGCACTATTGTCCAGTCATGCCTTCCTTCTGCTTTCCATCGCGAATGCCCGGCCACTCTTCTTGCTCCTCCTCTGACACTCCTACCGTCCCGATACCTCCAAACCTTCCATCCCACAAAGCCCTTCACGATGCCACTCTCAGTATCCTCTACCCCCACAAGCATGGATACCAAAAGCACCACAGCCCGCTCCACCGTCGCCGTCGAGCTGCGCATATGGGACCCCAACACCGCCACAACCACAGCCACGAGTACCACTCCGCGCATCCGTCACCTCAGCGGCGACATCAGCTGGGAGGTACGTGGGAGAGCTCACCAACCCGCAAGCGCAAACAAAAAACAAAAAAACGGAGGACAACCTAACTAACCATTCCCGCACACAGAAACTCCACCAAATCGCCTACACGACCTTCAGCGTCGACCGCGCCTCCCACACCGTCCACTTTCACCGCGACTCCTTCCGGGACGGCGGCGGCGCCTCGCCCACGAGCGGCGGCAAGCGCAAGCCGCGCCTGAAGATGGGCCTCTGGGCCGCCGGCGTCTACCACGGCGTCGCGCTGCGCATCCGCGGCGACCGCAAGTTCGTCATCTACGCGCACTTCGTCAAGAAGGACGAGTATTGCAAGTGATGGGGGAAAGAGAGAGAGAGAGAGATAATGGTGTTTGGGCGAGATTGGGCGAGCGTTTGACATAATCGGCTTTCAATGCTTCTATACGGAGGCGTTATGGAAATTTGGAGGTCCCTTGGGATAGGCTGCATTCAGGAGCATTGGGATGGAAGCATGGGCTGGTTAGAAGCAGCAGGAATTGGCGTTTTGGAAAAAGATGGTTGATTGGGACCATTGGTTTTTGATAGGAAAACAGAAGTCATGACATTCAGTGCTCTGGGATCAGAATCAGCGCAGCGACGATGTCAAGCTGTATTGAGGAAAAGAAATCCACAGCGGAACACACGTAGTAAAAGACATCAAATAAATTATACCCTTAGAAAGGGCATTTCCAAAAGACCTTGGCCCTGGTATAAAAAGCGGCCAGATAAGAACCCACCATCACAAACGCATAAAACGCCGCATCCCGTCTGTAGCCCATGCAGCACCTCTCCATGCAAACTCATCCCCCCAACTCTACTGGTTCTTCTTGTTCACATTGAACGGGCTCTCCCTCGCCGCCGCAAACGCATCGAACGAGAACAGCGTTATGACGTACAGCGCAACGAACCGCACTACCGTGTCCAACAGGCCGCCGCGCCTCTGCGTCAGGTTCCACGCCCAGTCTCCCGTCGTAGCTGAAGACGACGACGATGCACCACCGGCATTGCCGAGCACGTGTCCCTTCGACTGGAAAGCCGTGCTGGCCCGCCCGGGGCCCTTCGCCGCGTCGGCCGCAGCCTTGGTGACGGCAGCGCGCAGGGCGGCCGGGTTGGCGCCGCGGATGGTCTCGGTGACGGAGCCGTTCTTGAAGACGAGGAAAGTAGGCATACTAGAAACAATCGAAACCTCTCAATCAGCTTCCGAATTCCTCATACCGTTCGAAAGAAAGTGGGGAAGAACGGGCCCGGGGGAGGGGGATAAGGCGACGAGAACATAGGGGAGAGAGTACGTACGCAGAAACGCCGTATTTGCCGGCAACGCCCTGCTGGGCGTCGACGTCGACCTTGACGAACGACAGGCGGCCGGGCTTGGCCTCCTGCTGCGCCAGCTGTTCGAAGACGGGCGCGATCGCCTTGCACGGCCCGCACCAGTCGGCGTAGAAGTCGGCCACGACGTACGTGTTGGACGACAGGATGCTGTTCCACTGCGGCATGCCGCTGATGTGCGTGATCTTCGACATGGTGTGTGTGGGGTGGAGTGGGCGAGAGATACAACAGGGCGGATGGCGGCAGTAGCGGCGGGTCGTGGCGATATGCAACAACTGAGACGATTGAGGATTGAGGAGCCGGTCGTAGCGGGTGTGTGTTAGCGGTCAGCGAGAGATGGTTAGTCTGGCAAATTCTCGCGCGGCGAAAGGAATGGATTTGCTTCCAGCTGGCGGACGTTAGGCAGCTGTTGTGGCAGAAACGAGGTGAAGTTGAAGGAAGGCGCAAGCTGGCTGGAGCTCATGCCCGCGCGCCGCACCGCCTCAGCCCTACGCCGAAACCCTTGTGAGGATCGTCATTGTCTCCCCCACCATTCTCTGCCAACACACAGGTTCAAATGTGCTTCGTAAAAGATCCTCTTTGTTGGCTTTTGTAATCTTCTTAGGTTGAGGAAAAAAGGATGGCCCCAGGTCCGGACAGCCCCAATAGCCGTGAAACTCCTAGACAGTCTGTATCCCCCGTAAAAAACAGCTCGCAAACCCTTGACTACTGAACAATGAACTCCGATACTTTTTTGAGTACACCCACGAATCTTCACACCCCTCTTACCGTGCTCTTCGCCTCATGAGAGCTCCATTCCATGCTTGAAGATCACTACTCTCCTCCAGAACCTCCTCTGTCCTTCTCGCAGCAGCCCTCCCACCCTCTCTCCTATCGCTCCTCCTCCTCTCCCGCTGTCGTCCCCTCTCCTGCCATTCATCGTCATCACTCGGCGTATCCAACAATCCCGCAAACGACGGCCGTCCGACCTGCCATTCGCCATGCCTTCCACCATCCCCCCGGAGATCAGCAGCCTTCGAGTCCTGGCCCCTCCGATGGTACGGCCGCCTCGACCTCGACCTCAGACCTCTGTCCAACCTCGACTCTCTAGAGGGAGACCGCGGCGCCACGGACGGCACCCTCGACGCTAGCCTCGAGTTGGGAGGCGCAATGATGCCGCCTCCTCTACTAGCAGCTAACAAGGCGGGTCTGCCGCGCGGCGCGAGGCGAAGCGACTCGACGCCGGTGCAGAGCTGGTCGATAAGGTCGGGCTCGTTTCGGACGCAGGAAGGGCAAGAGCAGGCTCCACTTCTGCTGGGCATTTCCCTCCGCATTTCTCTCTGATAGGGACGGCCGAAGCGTGGTGGGGATGGCGGTGCGGCACGACGAGGTAGCGGCGGTAGCGGCGGTTGTGGACGCGACGAAAATGACTGGGGCGGAAGGTAAGGCGAATCAATGAACGACCCCCTCCTGTCGCAACCCCGGACGCGGTCGCCCCCCTCCCTCGATCTGCCATTTTCGTACGATCTGCCAAAGTAGTCCGCAGGGCCGTCATACTTGACGTATGAGTAGGGATATTCTCTCCGTCGCTTCTCCTGGTCTTTCCGCTCGCTTCGAGGAGCGCTCTGGTAGATGTGGAGGCATGGCCACAACCAGCGCCAGCGACTGCACCTGCAACTGTGACTCAACGAGGGAGAGGGGGCAACGCGGCGGCGGACGGTGATGAGTCGCCGGCTCCGAACAGAGTCCAAAGGGGTCTGCTGACGCGTTTGGGAAGTTTGATGGTAGCCTGGCTGCTCGTAGCAGGGGATCAGGCGCCGGCGCGTGCGCTCCCAACGGCGGTGATGTTTCGGGATAGCGTGATGGTGGTGAGCAGGAAAGTCCCAATGGGGTATAGGTGAGGAGTTTCGGCGGTGAAGAGTTATCGGCATGATGTTAAGGCGAGGGCCTTAAGGAGAGAAACCCGAAGTACGAGGATTCGACTTCGCCTGAGAAAAATAGAAAAACAAATCCAGAAAGATAACCGGAGAGCAGACGGAAGCAAGGAGATATCCAGTGAAAAACCTACCGGATATCACACGTATTTCTACCTACCGCAGCAGCTTGCTGGACGCGCAAAAGGTCTGGTATCCATGGGCGTGTACTCTCGTCCAAGTGTTTGTGACTAGAATGCACATAATAGTTGCCTATTTGTTATCCGGCAAATGCTTGTGTCTTGCCTTCAAACCAAGCTCAGAGGTGGTGATGCGGCATAATGTCAGTTCGCTTGGTGAAGCAAACCTGTAGTCAGCCGAATAGGAAACTTGCAAGGACCAGATCTCAAGCTTGAAGGCCTCCAATCAATCTTCCGGAAATTACCGATGAGGTATATCCGGACCTTCCGCTGTCCTCTTTTTGTATGCCGACGCAAATCTTTGTCGATTTCCCTGGTGCACGAGCGACCCGCCATTTCTTGGTCGTACCCACTCTCAACAACGCATTCTCACCAAAATCGGACCGAAGACGATGATCAGGAGAAAGAAGGGAAACGGAGAAAGGTATGTAGCATTCCGGGGTATAACGAACCGATTAAACAAATATAAACAAGCAAAAGAGCAAGGGTCAGCCGTCATCAGCGCGTAACCCGCTCCACAATCCGGAGCGTACTGATGGCAAAAGTTAGCAGCCATGCCACTAACGCTAGTAATAAAACGGCCGTTAATGATTTCTGCTGGTCGCACACGCTGGATTGGTAGCATGTCCGGACTTCCGGGTCGTCGCGCTCGGTGTTGTCCACACACGCCCAGCTTGAGTCTGTTAAGGATTGAAAAGCCTACGTCATTGTTAACTGCATTGTGCTTGGCATGGATGCGGGACTGTCTCACAATACTGAGGTTCGCAGAATCGAAAACAATAAAAAGTAGGTCAAGAAAGATCAGACGCAGCTTGGACTTGGGATTCCGCAAGCCAAGCGGTTGGGCCGTATACTCGTCATAGGTAATGTAGCAAAGGTAAACAATAGCAATCACATCCACGATAATGGCCATGTAGGTGGACGAGCCAGCGTCACAGTCGCTGCGGTTGGTAAGGTGGAAGATGCGGCCAGAAATTCCAAGTGCTGCAGCCGAGAAGGTGAGGACGACAAGACGAATGACAAGCGGAATGTAGGGGTTCCGCATAAGAATACGCTGCAAGCAATGTCAACAATCTGAAACACGCAGGAAGAGCCGGTCACGCAACGGCAGCGTCACACAAGTCCAAAACTAGGAGGAAGCGAGGAAACATGCGAAACGTGACGGGTGTTTGGGTCGCAGTTCGGCCCGGGGAAAGTCTCACATGGATTTTGCGGAGGCGGCTCTTCCGCTTTGCGTGGCTAAATAGCCAGAATCCAGGCTGCTTTTCCAGATCCGTCTTCGTCGCCTCGTCTGGCTCCCATGGCGAGTCGAGATCGTTGAAGTTGTCGCGGATCCATTCCGGCGAGGCCACCTCGCGTTGGGCGGACGACTGCGGCGGATCGGGATATTTGGAGGCGAGCGCAAATGCGCGCCAGCGCGACGCTGCCTCAACTGGAGAAAGGTTGGGGAGTGGCGGGGCAGCCTCGCGGGCGTGATCGAAGCGGCGGCCGGCGGGAGCGCCGGGACGAGGAGAGGGGTGTGAGTTGTGTGAGGCAGGGCGGGCGGTCTGTGGCGTCTTCGGCAGCAATAGCGGCGTCACCTGGGTATCGAGGCGGAGTTCGTCGGAGGAATCATTGTGGGCAGAGCGCACCCAAGCTGAGCGGGTGAAAGTGAGCACGCGAGTGCGATTGTGGTGAAGATGTACGGGGGCTTACGAGGAACCGTCCGGGGCGTCTCATGGTCGGAGGCCATAGCTTGGGCGACCGGCAGAGTGGTGAGAGCGGGCGCGAGGGCGAGTCGAGCGAGCGTGGTGGTTTGGGGCGGCTTTTGTGGAGGGAAGGCCTCCAGCTGCCGACGGGTGAGAAAAGACCGGCCTTGGGGAGGCTGAGGATCTCCAATAACAGGCGGCTGGTGGCCGGAGCTGGGAGGATGTTGCCTGTGCAGATCGCGTCCGGGAGATTGCCTTGTCGCAGGGACCATGCATGACGTTAGGTTTAGCACCGCCAGGCCGCCGACCACAACGCCTGAGGCTTTCAGCTACCATGGCAAGCGAGAGCGCTCCCGTTGCGCGCATCAACTAAGCCTCCAAAACCTCAAAAAAAAAAGTCTCGTCGCCCAACACTGCGCCCCGCCTCCAAAAGAGTCTCGTCGCCCGACGCCTCCAAAAACGTCTCGTCAACGCCCGACCTCTCCAACGGTCGCGACCCGCCACCATGCGGCTATTCCTCCTTCCAATTTCCACCCGTCGCGCCCTCATCTACTGCGAACGTCGTTCCGCTGCGGCGGGAGAGAAGCCGTCGGTGCTCGACAAGGTCACAAACAAGGCAAACCAGACGTGGGCAGACTGGGAGAAGGTGCCGGCCGAGGTGCCCTGGTACAAGGGTGGCTGGAAAAAAACCGTCACGGTCCAAGGCAATCGCGTACTGCGCCGGATTCCATACCAGGAATGGGGACTCAAGACGATACCTGCGCTGAGCAGTAGGCGTCGCGAGGCAGAGCTCGAGGGCAGCGAGGTGCTCGAGGTCAAGTACCCGGGCCTGTTCCTCAAGCCGGAGCGCGTGTCGCCAATTCTGCAACAGCTGGCGACGGAGCGGCAGTCGCTGCATCGCAAACGCCTGTGGTGGAGTATCATTGGCATGCCGATTTCCGCACCGTTCGCCCTGGTGCCAATGTAAGTGGACCATGCGCCTGGGGATTGACCAAACTGACCCGCCTCCAGAATACCGAACATCCCCTTTTTCTACCTCGTCTTCCGCGCATATTCTCACTGGAAGGCCCTGTCCGGTTCGAAACACCTTGAATTTCTGCTTAAGAATAATCTTATAAAGCCGAAACCGTCTCATGAGCTCGATCAGCTGTATGCTGCTGGCCTCATTCATCCTACCCGACAGCTGTCGCGCGATGCAGCACCGCCTTCTGAAGAGCAGGCCGAGGCGGTCGCCGAGATTGTCAGGCGCCAGACAAACAACGAAACAGAAGATGTCATGGTTTTGCAAAAGTGGAATGGCAAGCTGTTGGCCGAAAGATATCATTTGCCGGAAATGGAGGTCGAGATCGAACGGGCGGTTGAGCAGGTTGAAAGCTCCATAAAGGCAAAAGAAGAGCTCCACGAGGAAAAGCGGGAGATCGAAAAGGCAACGGCATACCCAGAGGAACCGAAGAAATCCGAGAAATAATGCTGGTCGTTCACGGCGTCGGCGCTGGCGCAGGCGAGTAGTAAACGCGATGTACGATTGATGTTGTAAGTGGGAACGTTTCTATGCAAATGTACGACTATCCATAACTCCAAATTCCAACTAAATATCAGGAGAGCGATCATATACAGTCTATATCGTCATTACATCATTACAGGGTGGTTATACATCAAACATGAACGTGAACGTGAACATGAACAAATGAGAGGTCTAGAAAGTGGCGTTACCACTGTCGACCGAGACCGAGTTACCGGCCATCCAGCCGCTCTCTTCGGTGGCCAGCTGGACAACCATCTTGGCGACGTCTTCCGGCAGTTTCGCAATGGCCGCCAGCGCCTCCTCGGTCTCCAGCCCGTTCTCCGGCATCGACATCTTGGTATCTGCGCGCTGTCAGTTCGGGTTGCGTAATACGAGTCGTCGAGGGCAGTGCTTACAGCCAGGGGTGATGGCGTTGACGTGGATGTCGTGGTCGCGGAGCTCTTGGGCGATGGTTTGGGTCATGTCGGTGACAAGGGAGTGCTTCGAGGGGGACTCGCCCGCTGTGGAAATGTAAGTATTCGCAACACTTCTCGATGGTAGGGCTAGCGCTTACTTGAGCCGGTCTGAACGCCAGCGATGTTGATGATCCAGCCGCGGTCCATGCTGGGGAGCTGGTCCTGCTTCTTCATCTGGGCACCAGCATACTTGCAGCCGAGGGAGGTGCCGCGAGCGTTGATGGCAAAATTCCTGTCCCAGGCCTCATTCGAGAGCATGATGCTGCCATCCTGGCCAGTGACACCAGCGTTGTTGATGAAACTGTTTGTCACATGGTTAGCATGGACGATCCGATGACGACGACATCACCCGACAAGGGAATGCCAAGCAAGAGGGGGAAGAATAGTATCGGTGAAAGAGGCCACCTCATAGGGAAGGTGCTTTCGAAAGAGATGGAAGACTCACATATCAATCCTGCCGAAGTGGCTCACCGCCTCTTTGACCAGCCTCTTCACGCTGTCGGCTCTGGTCACGTCCGTCTGGACGAAGATGGCCTTGCCGCCAGCTTTGTTGATTTGCTCGTGGGTGGGGACCTCGGTGTCTTCACTGCCTTGTCTTCTCTCCTCGAGGTCGGCGCAGACGACCTGGGCGCCCTCGGTGTAGAGGGCAAAGGCAACGGCCTGGCCGATACCGGTGGAGGAGCCAGTGACGACGGCGGTCTTGCCAGCAAGACGAGCAAAAGACATGATGGCGGATTTGATGGGGGGGATGTGCGTTTAAGGTTGAGGTGATGCTGATCTTGATCCAGTCGAAGATACGCAGCGAGTCTCGAAGCTCTGCTTCTAAAGATAGGTGATGTGTGGTGGGCAAAGATGAAAGATGTGTGTTGATAGGAGAAGAGGGCGATAAGATGTAGCTGTTCTCACCGCAAGTTGTAGTCTGTTCCTGCAGTTGGAGCTAACCTCGAGAACTGCGAACACCCCATTTATACGGGAGACTGGATTGCTCTAGAGCAAGTCGAAGCGGGTGTTGGCCTTGAGAGCTAAGGCAAGCATGGCATGGGCGTTGCGCGCGGCGCCGCTCCCGCGAACGGCGCGAAACATCGACACGGATGAGCGCTTGGCCCCTTCCCAGCGCCAGTTGGATCCACGAAAGCGCTTGCGTTGCAAAGGCTCGACGCAGGGACGGAGGGCGGGTGGGATGGCAGCATCCGGACCTCACCGGTGGACCTGTCCCCACGGACTCAAGCGTCTAGAACGGCGCTCTCCGCTGACACGACGTGTACGAATGAAGAACGGACCCACTGCCAGCTTGCACCAGTTCCGTGGTGGGATGGCATGAGCAGGTGGGGCAGCCAGCGCTCAGGGCGGGCGGTGCAATCGCCGAGGACGAGGTGTGAGTGGCGGACGGGCGTGTGGCTCGAGACGCTGGCCTAAAGGGGCTTGAGCAACGGTCGGAATGCCAGAACTGATGTAGGATCGCCGCAAATCGGGAGCAAGCGAGTGCGGGGGACAACGCAGGGCCCGGCCAGCGAAACAGAAACACTCCGCACGCTTCCTCGCAGCCAGTCACCGGCCGGCGCGCGCCTCTGGTTTCAGGAACACGCGCTTGCCAGGCGCCCAGTCTCTGTCCTGGAAGCTCTCGAAGCTGCCGTCAGTGGCTGAGGCTGTGCCCCTTAGAGCATGGCGCTTAAGGGCCCACCTCCCGCCACGCGGGAGCGGCAGCGTGCCTTCCGCCAGGGGAACACGGCAGCTAAGCTTGTTTGCATCCTGTCCATTTGCTCATAGCATCTTGAAGCTAAACTTACAGTCATCATGCTAAGTCCGTGACCATCTTCACGCGCCTCACTTCTTGTCGCGCGTCACTGTCGCCGCCGCCACTGCCCGGTTTCCGATCTGCCCCGCCATCTTTTTTTGGTTCGCGCGCGCGACGCCCGCTCCGTCATAGCCAATATCACACGTCAATGCCGTCAACCGTCACGCCCTTGTTCCATTCATACTGCATGACGCGCGCGACTTCGATCGCCGAGTCGTGCGACACCATGGCGCCGACGAGATACAGGCTGGCGTCCAAGCCCGTCGTGATGCCGCCGCTCGTGATGACACGGAGGCCGCCGAGGCGCAGGCTCGAGCGGCGCGCGATGCTCTCGCGGCGGCGGCCCTCCTTCCACGCATTGCTGCCCTTGCGCGCGATGCTCTTGCGCCGGCCGTCCGGGCGCGCCTTGAGAATGAAGGGGTTCTCGTCCTCGTTCTCGCCCAGTTCAAAGCGCGCGTTGTTGACCACGTAGCGCTCCTCCATCACGTTGGTCTGCTGGAGGTCGCCCTGCTGGGCCGCCTTCTGGCAGATGACCTCGAACTTTGTGTAGTAGTCGGGATGAGTTGTCGCCGACAGCCCCTGGAGCACGCCAGCCTGCGCGAGCAGCAGCGAGCCCGTGCACACGGACATGAGAGTGCGCTCTTTGGTCAGGTCCTTCTGCTGCAGCTCGGCGAAAGCCTTGATGAGCTTCATCGGCTCCTCGTTCTTCTCGAGCACGGGGTCGGTGCCGCCGCCCGGGACGATGAGGACGTCGAAGTCGTTGAGGTCCTCGTGCGCATCCTCGAAGTCCATGTGCGCGCGGAAGGATGCACCTTGCTCCGAGACCGTGTGCTCGGTGGCCGAGACAAACCTAATGTTGAAGGCTTTGCCGGCTATAGTAAGGCGACGTCATGTTAGCAGCCGCACGTGAGAAGAGGAGACGGCACGTTCCCGCTGGTTCGCCGTTCCCCGGTTTTCCTCAATTGATGGATGCAATCACTCACCAGGGTCGCCGGGGTTGTGCCTGGCCGTGTGGAGAACCTCGACGGGACCGGCGACGTCCAACGTGTCGAAACCAGGATGGAGGGCGAAGAGCACCTGGATCGGAGGCGTCGGCCCACCGCTGGTCTCGGCAACCGCACTCATCTTGACGGTTCACAGCTGATGCACTCGGTGAAATTGGGAAATTGGGCAGAGGGTGGCGGGTTCTGAGCTCTGTGGGCCTTCCTGCAAACCACGGGTGAGGGGGAAGACTCGAAGGAAGGAACAGGTGTCGGGAGCAGTGCGGGGTTTTTGTGGCATGTCAGCGCAGGATGCCAGCCATCCTGTCTGGGGACAGCCTGAAAGGTCGAAGCAGCTCACCTGAGCTACCCCGCCTTCTCTAGTGCTAGCGCCCGTCTATCCCCCACACGCTAGCCGTTGATCAGCAACACCAAAATGCCCCTACCCATCCTAATTGCTCCTTCTACAATCCCTCTCGCAGCCGATGGCTAGCGTGGATTTGCTTTTTGCTCATGTTATAAGTACCTGAAGCTGGCGTCCGGACGCAAATGTCGAATTAACAAATACATGTACATTCACGTCCGGAGATAGCTTCAACTACTCATGATATGTCCAAAAAAAAAAAAAAAACTAACCAACGCTAGCCATCGGCTGCAATACCCCCTGTACCTTCATTTCCCGGCAGTTGCTCCCTCCTTCTTCCACCACAGTGGGTGCCGAAAGATCTGAGCCATCGTAACTAATTATACATTCCCGTCCGGACGATAGCTTCAACTACCCATGGCATGAGCAAAAATATTCACCCGTTGCATCACACACAAGATCTCCACATGAACACGATGGAATTTGTCTATCAACATGCATGCGGTTGTACATACAACATTACCGCCTACCGCCGCATGGGCCAAAATAGCTACTCACTCCCTGAATCATTCTCTATCGGCTGCCCTGATCTCTCGCGTCGTGTCTCACGTCGGATACTTCCTCTGGAACGAGAGAACAGTTCTATGGCCCGTGGGTTGTCCTCGATTTGAAAGAAGTGAGCATACACCGGTACTGTGGTGTTTCCAGTCACAAAGTCCAGCAGGAACCGCGACTCAAATTGGCGGTGTGTCAACGGGCCAATGCAACTTCTGGTGTAATGAAAGTGGACATCGTAGATTTCGGGATCATATCCGAAGAATCGATAAGCGATCTCCTCGAGCTCCTGTTGATGACCTAATTAGCATGATAGCGGTGGAAGATGAAGAGCCTCTTTACTACCTCCAATGTCATGCCGATGATGCGATCCCTTTGGGCAAAGGCCAGGTCTGTGATAGCGTCCACCAGCACGAGGTGGAAGTGACCATCCTGGGGGGGTGGCAGGTTAAAGATGTCAAAATAGGTATATTGGTTCCCATTTCCGTTCGTATGTTCGTCGTCGGAAGAAGACGGATTGGATGCGGTGGTGGAGTTATGATGAGTATCTCCGTTCATAAGTAGGCCGGGCATGGTTTGGGTCTCGTTGTAAAAGATATCGTCTGGTTCAGTTATAGCTTTGAACGAATGAAACAAATACGTTCGTAGTCGCTGTATCGATACCCGTTGTGATGTGGATGCGTGGTGATGGGTGAAAGCTGAGGAGTGAAGAGGCTTTAAGAAGCACCAGGCGCAAAGTCTTCCTTCTACAATGAACGTAGCCATCGCGACTGCTGCCTCCCAGCTCGGAAAGTGACGACCTGAAGTAAGCCGCGTAGAATAGTCAAGGTCGTCTAGGAAGCTACATCTGGACCTTGTATCCGTGGTAGATTCCGGCTTTAAAAAGATGCAGCTGGGTCATAAACGTCGTCTGTGAGCGCTGCAAGTAGGCGCGAGGCTTGCATAAAGCTTGTTGTTAAGAATTATTGCAGCATTCATGACGACCAGGGACAAGTCAGAAAGGAGAATTGCTGGGCCGTTTAGGGCGTCCGCGGGCAACCAGCCTATTCATCTACTTTGAGAACCGCCCTGCCTTGCAGCTTCCCTTCAACAACAAGGTTGACGTACTTGTCAAGCTCACTTAGCTTACCCTTCGTCAGGATCGGATGTACGAGTCCTCTCGCTGTGAAGTCAAGCATCTCTTCGACTTCCTTCAGCGTGCCAGTCACACTTCCCACGATGTTGAGCTACGAGTTTGATTAGTCATATCCATGACACTGAAGTCAAAAAGGTCAAATTTCAAGAGCCATACCTTTCTCATCGCAACAACAGTAGGCGGCGCGCCAGCCATGACCGTCGAGTCTTTAGGAAAGCCTACAGCCACCATGGTTCCACCAGGGCGCAGCAGATAAGGAGCAACGTCATAGCTCTGCTTGTTGGGGGCGAACACAATGGCGCCATGAGCTTTTCACACTCGTCAGTACGAACGCCAAATTTGGGCAAAACAGGGAGTTTGTCACCTCCGTAGGTCGTAATCTTCGTGACTTCCGCCGTCAAATCCTCGCACTTCAACGCGTCGATGTAGACCTCGGCGCCCAACTTCTTGCAGAGCTCCTCCTTCTCCGGACCCACATCAACGGCTATGCTCCGCATACCCATGACCCTAGCGTACTGCACGCCGAGCTGCAGCCAACACAGTCAGCGAACCACACAGCCGAGACACAGAAAAAAAGGTATCCACCACTCACATGGCCCAATCCACCACCAGCTCCGAGATGCACAATCCACTGCCCTGGCCGGACCCCGCTTCGCTTACAGGCCACATAGGCCGTGACACCTCCACACATGAGGGGGCCAGCTTCCTCATCCGCAACGGCGTCGGGCAGGCGCGTCGCGTAGCGCGCGTCGGTAGCGACGTACTGCTGGAAGGTTCCCGGCGTCGTCAGGCCCGAGTTGAGCTGGGCCGGGCAGTGCAGCTCGTCGGCGCCGTTGGAGCAGAACTCGCAGCGGCGGCACACGCTGGCGCACCACTTGATGCCCGCGCGCTCGCCGACGCGCCACAGGTCCGCGACGTCGGGCGCGACGGCCACGACGGCGCCCGCGCCCTCGTGCCCGCACACGCCGTTGGCCTTCTCCGCCACCAGCACGTCGCTGCCGAACGCCGGCCAGTAGTCGCGCAGGAAGCCGATGTCCGAGTGGCAGAGCCCCGTCCAGCTGATCTTGACGAGGATCTGGCCCGCCTGCAGCTCAGGCACCGCGATCTCCTTGATCGGCGCCGTCAGGCCGCTCTTAATGGCCGCTTTCTGCGTCGCGGGGATCTTGATTTCCGTTTGTGGTTGCTGTTCCTTCCCTTTTTGTTAGTCAGGTACCCCGAAGAGGGTGTGGGCTAGTACTTGTGCCATGATGGGTAGTGTAGAAGAGGTAGGTTCTGCTGAGTGAGAAAGCTGCAGGAAAAGCGGTACATGGACGGGGAACAAGAGAGACCCTATCTTATAAAGCCCACTTGGCTGCCGGACGGAGACATGGAGGAACCTCGGTGCCCCGCATGAGGCTTTCTGACGCGGGGGAACACCTCAGCCTCCTGCCTTCCTAGTTCCAGATATCAGGCATGGGATCTGACGATAGAGTGGGGTGGAGGAACGAATCGGAACATGCTTCGTTGCGGCTGGCCGGATTGCCGCAGGCGACACAAAGCGGCAGAAAAATCTGACACGAGGTAGCCATCAATAGACCCACACCAACCAGGTAAGAGAAGCAGAATGCACTAGCAGAAGATACTCCTGAGGGGAAGAGGAAATCCCTGTAACAGCAATTCTTCGCAATGACGTAAGACTTGAGAGTCGGGAGTAACAACGCCGCCCAATGCTTTGACTTAATAAAAAAGACCCTCCGTCTAATAAAGGGAATGATACAACCTACTGTACAAATATTCTCCGGTCTATAACCCTAAACCCCCGTCCGCATGCCGAACCCAATCATGATAAGTCTTCAAATCTACAATTCCTCTTGAGAAACAAGCGGATGCCGTTCAAACCATCTGAGAAGAGTCTGGTAAAGGACCAACATGGTGCCACTCTGCACGCTCGTCCAGACTGCTCTTGGACCGACTCCACGGAACAGACCCCAAACACCCTCCGTCTTGTAAATCATTCGCAAGCCCTTGATGATTGACGATGTATCGAGCGTGGCTGCCGAATGTTGCTTGAGGGAAGTAGAAGGAGAGGATGTTGAGATAGGTCGCTTTGAGCCTTTAGGCGTTCCATGACCTGGGCCGGGGCCGGGAGGAGTGCTGTGTTTTGAAGGTTTGGAGTTGGACCTTGGCGAACTTGACGAGACATTTGACTTCTGTTTGGCAACCTTTGCATTAAACGCCGCTGCGGCCTCCGGACTCTGCTGCGTTTGGATTCTGGTCTTGACAACATCCAGGGGGCAGGTGATAGTTCCAGCCATGCCACCAGCGGTGGCGCCTGTCAATATTTCCAGCGGGAGGCCGATATCCTTGGACCCAACCCAGCTCTTAGCCAGCTTCTGCTCCTGTTCGTAGAAAGCAAATTGTAGCGCCGAGAAGGGGAGGTCACGCGCCAAGGTAGCCTTGAAGCCATGGAAAAGCGCATGCCATCCTTCCAAGCGCACAATAGTCCTCGCAGCGTGCCATGTACCGCGGTAGTTATAGCCAGATCGAAAATACGGGTTGTTGTAGCGACCTTGGAGCTGAAGCCGGGTCTTGAGGACTTCTGACGGGACGTAGAGGGGTGCAGCGAAAAGATCAGCTAGTAGGCCTAGTTTGAGTTTTAGCGCGAAATGGTTCCAGAGAGTGTGTGGAAGGGGTTCGCGAACCTCCGCTGAAGTATGCAATTGGCGGCGCGATGCCCGCGTCAACCATGAAGCGCTTGCTCCACTCATAAGTGCCAAAGAAAATAACAGTGCCGGAGAAAGAACCCAGAAACGCAGGAATCACTCCGCCATAAAGCCCTCGCAAAAAACCCTCTTGGTGGAATATGGTTCGATACGTATTGCCCATGGAGGTATACTTGGGGGGGATGTGCGGATCACCCTGCTGGCGGGTCTTCACGGTGTCCAGGGAATGCATGAGCATGTCTCCGGTGAGACCGCCCAGGCCACCAGCCAACATCGCCTAAACAGCGCCCGTCAGCCTGTGTATCTGCTATCGTTGCGCGGCGCGCTAGTCCAAGTGCCATCTCACATGGATGTAAGGCGGGCGCTTGGCCTCCAGGTCGACCTCCTCCTCCGCTTCTATCGCAGCGTCCATTGTTCCCGTGATGGGTGAGGGGATTTCGAGTTGCCGGTCATCTTCTACCAATTGCGCCTTTGTCGAGTCGGAGGAAGAGAAAAAGCCGGCCACACGGGCAAGTACCATGAAGGGTCAGCGGTTGAGCGCGCTGCGCCGCGCGTTATGTCGGTGTACTCGCTCGATATCTGAGATGATGGGGTGGCGGGATGGCCCCAGAAAGGTCGTGGGCGCGGGGTGGGAGAAGCGGCGGAGGAGCGGGCGGATTGGAAATGTCGAAGATGCTGAGGGCTGGCCCTGGTGTTCCTGTCGGCGGCCAGTCGGCTGTCGATTTTTAGCTTCGCGCGTCATCGGCCGACCCACCCCCCGGCCTTCTCCCGCCCGTCAACACCAACCGCCTCCTGCTCCGCCACACCTCAGCCGAGAAGCACGCTTCACCCTTATTCGCCCCTGACTCTGTCAAAGAGCCTCTCGGAACAAATGCGATTGACTGGGTAGGGCACGGAACAAAGGAACCTGCAGATCACGGCAACTCCAAACTCCACTTATCCGAGGACGACATTATTGACCCTAGTGTGGATAAAAATAATTGGCACATTCTTCGCTGATGTTGCTGTAGTATTCATTTTGCTCGTAATTTAGCGCGCCCATTGTCTGACAATTTGACTCTTGTCCTCTGTTGTTTGACAGGCAATTCTCTACACTCCTTCGATGTGAATTAGAGGTGAGTGAACGGGAGGGGTATTGCAGCCAAAGGCCAGCGTGAAGAATAGCAACACGCTCTAATCCAGGGTAATTATGCCTCACCCTTTCTTTCCTTTTTATTTTAAAGAAGGTAAAACAACTAATGGGTAGTTGACTATTGTACAGACGTGTGTGGAATCTTTAATTCGACATTCATGTCTGGACGATAGCTTCAACTGCCCATGACATGAGCGAAAAACCAATCAACGCTAGCCTTCGAATGCAATACCCCTCTATATGACTGGTGGCTTAAAGTAGGATTTTTCATTATAATCGCTGACTATACATTCTGTATTAATACTCTTAGGGTTCATTGTACATTCTAATAGCACTTAGCTAGCAGTCGTTTCTTCAGCCAGTCGGTGTAGCGGACCGGATGGCAGCACATTGGCACCACTATTCTTTCATCCAAAATCATTTTTCTCAAGCTACCCCTTTCGTATCAATGAGCTCAGCTGCCTGGGAATGAAATCTTTCTCGTTGATGAGGAAGACGAGAATAGGTAGCATGAGGCCGTGGCATGATTAGCTCCCGACAGCTATGGACGCTAGCTGGGCGATCGCCTCAAGCGAACTACAGTCATTGATCTATGTTTGCGAGATCGCGCCTGGCATTAATGAAAGCCGATGGACTCACAGCTGGAGGTCTGACCAGGAATCCAGCGTTGTTTTGGATTGACTACCGGATGCGGTGCGGGGTTTCGCTTAGTTAGGTGGTGAGTTGTTTACCCAGCGACCTCGAAGCATCCCACCCGCGTACTGCAGCTCCACACTTACAACCAACACCCGCCCACCCTGTCCATCTGCGCACACACTATTTTCTTTACCTCCATCACCGCTGCATCGCATCGCTTAAGCTACGCGACCGCAATCATTTCCTCACACTATCATGTCGTCCTGGCTACAGAAGCAGCGCAAGGCCGAGCTTGTCGCCCTGGCCGATGAGGCCGGCTTTACTGGGTACACAGCTACCACCACCACGCGTCAGGAGCACGAGCGCATCCATTACTAACCGACCCAGATACGAGAACATGCTCAAAGATGACCTCGTCGCCGGCCTCGATGAGCACTTGAAGAATAATTCAACGCGCCTCGTCGGCAAGAGCTCCTTCGCCGAGTACTACGAGCGCAGCTCGTCGCCCGTGAAGAAGACACGCGCAAATCTGGAATCAGACAGCGAGCCTCGTGAGCCCCGCTCAACGCGCCCGCGTAGGCGCGTCACCAAGATCAAGCAGGAGCAGATCGAGTCGCAGTAAGTCCGCGTGAATGGCGCGACGCGTACTCGGACTCGGGGACGCGTCCGATGCAACACAGAGCTAACAATTGCCCGGTGTAGAGATGAGGCAGAGGCTCAGGCCACTCCCGTGCAGACCAAGGCTCTCGCCACGCGTACTCCTCGAGCCGTTCAGCGCGTTGCTGCTCAGGTTCCGCTCCCGCCCTCTCCTGCTGTCGTCACCGACGCCATTGAGCGTCAGACTGCCATTGTCAAGACCAAGGTTGGAAATGCCTGGACAAACTCGGGGGTCACCGACTGGGCCGAGTACATTCGTGAGGTGCTGAGCTCGGTCGTCGGCGTCGAGGCTGCCGTCATCCTGGTTGAGGCGTTTTACCTCCAGAAGAAAGTCATGCCATGGCTGTACTTCTTCGACATTCCCGCTATCAGCGCGCTGGGCACCAATTCGTATTCCGTGCAAATCCCCGAGTTTTTCGCCCTCTTGACCAGCGCTTTCTGGAGCCCGTCTCTGCTTTGGGCCAACACCAGCTTGTTCATTCCGCTTTTCTTCGCCTACTTCTTCAACATTACCGTCAAGGCCAAGGCCAATGGCAATGGCCGCCCCGCATCGAAGCCCGAGTACCAGGTCGATCCCCTGACCTTTAACCTTGCCAAGGCTTTGGTGTCGTACATGGTTTATGCCCAAGGCGTTCGTTTCAGTGGTTTGGTTGCCGACGAGACGGTCTTCACCGTTTCGGAGGCTTTGCCTGGCGGCCATAATGGTGTCTTCATCGGTGCAGGTATTGGCGCTATTGTCAGCATCTACGAGGCTGTGCTCAAGAGATAAGTTTGACTGAAGTGCGTCTTGGTTTGTGAATACTTGGTACTGCGCATCGTTCTTTGGACTTTTGTCTTGGCGGTTTTCGAGGGGCTTTCAAAGGCGGTTGGAACTTGGCGTCTATCATCGCGCTCATTGCGAGCCGCTGGCGGACTGGACTGGGGGCACGTATGGCGGCGTTGGACGGCGTTTGCGGAGTTGGTCCCTTGTCCCATCGGACAGACTTCTCTCGAGAGACCTATGACCATCACTGCGGTCTGGTTTTGGAGTGGGTGTTGTCAAGTCCTTGTTAGACGTGTGCACATTCTTGTGACTCGGATTGGCTTTGCTTGGGACAGCTTGGCCGCGGGACCCTTGCAAAGCCATATCGATACGGGGATGACGTAGACGCAATGCAATCATCATTATCCCATGCGCGCGGACCTCGAAAGCGATTTCAGTCCGTTGGCTTTTCGAACATTCCCATTATTTGCTTGCTATTGAGTACGAAGATCAGCTTGTCGCCATCATCCTCGCAGGTGCATCATTACTGTTAGAAATGGCACCAAATATTTCCTTGACGCCGCTGGCAAGCCTGAGAGTTAGCAAGCACCAAATTCCGGCGCACAGCCTTACTCCGAACACCAGCATCCAGCGAAAACCGCTGCTTGTCTACCATTCGGCATTTGAACCCTCCACCGCGTCAGCCTCAGCCATAGAATCCCATCTCAGCGATGTCGATGTTGTGGTCCCGCAGTGGCGGTATACCATGTACTCTACGACGCATTTTCACAGCACAACTCACGAGGTTCTCTGCATCAGCAACGGCCGCGCGAGGCTCTGCTTTGGCGGCGAGGCCAACGATGGCCGAATCGAGCCTGTCGTTGAGAAGGGCGACGTGATCATCGTCCCAGCTGGCGTTGGCCACCGGCTCCTGGAGGATCAGGCTGGTGGCTTTGAGATGGTCGGGAGCTACCCCAAGGGCTGCAACTGGGATATGTGCTACGGAGAGAAGGGCGAGGAGGAAAAGGTCAAAGGGATCGAGAAGCTAAGCTGGTTCGAGAGGGATCCAATCTATGGCGAAATGGGCCCGGCGGTGGAAGCCTGAGACGGTGGGGAATGTGAGAGGCTGCTGCCTGAGTTTTGGCAGCCTAAGATGGTGCCGGCGGTGATGCGTTCAGCGGCGATGACGGAAGGACGGCGGCGGCTTTTGTGACGGCGCCGTGGCCAAGGTGAAAGGGGACATGCGCCACCAGCGAGGTGAAATGTACCCGAAGGTTTGCCAAGACGGTTTCTTGCACCATGTAGTCTGGATGCGGATTGTGAAATGCTGTACTGCGCGTGACTCGGAGCTCGGTGGCTTGGGCGGAGGGGTTTGCGGCGAGCTGGGGTTGCGGGCGGTAGGGCTGTGTAGGCGGCAACCTTGGCCGTTGAGTCGACACGCCTAGCCCGCTTGCCGCTTTGCACCTTACAACTTCACCTCCACACCCTCCCCCTCTCTTCCACCGTCGACTTCCTCGACGCTCTATACCAGTCCTCCGCCCTGGTCTTCCGGTCGCCCGCCCTGCGCCCGCTGCGACAAGATCTTGCGCGAGCCGCCCCGATCCCGCGTGTCGCTACCGAGCTGCGTCCTGCTACCACTTGCGCTGGACCGCCGGACACGCGCAGCTTAGTGCTTGCATTCGCCGAACCGCACCTTCTAGCGTCGGCGTTGACGTGCTGGAAGCCAACGCTTCGGCAGCAAGGAGAACACCACCTCTCCTCTATCCTCGGCCGCCTTGTTCGCGTCGCCCACCCTCCTACTCCACCGCGTCGATTGCGACTGTCCTGAGCGGCAGTCCGCCCCAAATCATCCACAATGCCATCTCCTATGCCGCCCATGCCCACCAAGGATGACTCCGCGGGCACGTATGTATTGTTGCTGCTCCGATCCTCCGTACACTTGCTGACTTGCCTCGCTACAGGTGGGCATATCTCCAGGCCGGCGTGGACCGCATCATGACGGACCTGCGAGAGGGTATTGATATGAAAACATACATGGGACTGTACACAGCGATTCACAACTTCTGTACCGCTCAGAAGGCCGTTGGTAGCGGAGGCTTCGGGGCCACCGGTGGCGCTGGTGGCGTCAACAACCGGGGAGGAGGTAAGTCGGCTCATCCGCTCACTGTCTTAGACTAGCGATAATGACACACAGGAAGCACACCTGCTCGGTGAAGATCTCTACCATCACCTTATCGAGTACCTCAAGGTCCACCTCTCCGAAGTCTACCAGAAGTCCACCGAGCACGCCGACGAAGCCCTCCTAACATTCTACATTAAAGAATGGAATCGCTACACCACCGCTGGTCAGTACAACAACCACCTGTTCCGGTACTTGAACCGTCACTGGGTCAAGCGAGAGATGGATGAGGGAAAGAAGAACATCTACGACATCTACACGTTGCACCTGGTGCGGTGGAAGGAGGACATGTTCATGGCTACGCAGGAGAACGTTATGAAGTCCGTGCTGCGGCTGGTGGAGAAGCAGAGGAATGGAGAGACGATCGAGCAGAGCCAAATCAAGAGTGTCGTGGACTCCTTTGTGTCCCTCGGCCTGGACGAATCAGACAGCACCAAGACCACCCTGGATGTGTACAAGGAATTCTTCGAGAAGCCGTTCCTTAACGCCACCGCCGAGTACTACAAGCAAGAGTCGAGTCGCTTCCTTGCGGACAACAGTGTTGTTGATTACATGAAGAAGGCCGAGGCACGCCTGGATGAGGAGAAGGAGCGCGTCCCGTTGTACCTGCTGGACGAAATCATGGCTCCCCTCATGAAGACGTGCGAGACGGTTCTGATTGCCGATCACTCACAAGCTCTTCGCGAGGAGTTCCAGCTTCTTCTGGATCAGGACCGCATTGACGATTTGGCACGGATGTACAAGCTGCTCGCTCGGATTCCCCAAGGCCTCGACCCTCTTAGGACCCGTTTCGAGAACCACGTCCGAAAGGCCGGCCTGTCTGCGGTCGAGAAGGTCGCAACGGATGATCTTGAGCCTAAGGTCTATGTAGAGGCTCTGCTGGAAGTCCACACTCAGTACCAGGATCTGGTCAACAAGGCTTTCGCGGGCGAGTCGGAGTTCGTCAGATCGCTGGATAATGCATGCAGGGAGTTTGTCAACCGCAACAAGGTCTGCAAGTCAGGGTCTACCAAGTCGCCTGAGCTTCTAGCCAAGTACACCGACCAGCTGCTGAAGAAGTCCGGTGCCAAGATGTCTGAGGAAGATGACATGGAGAAGCAGTTGACACAGATCATGACCATCTTCAAGTACATCGAGGACAAGGATGTCTTCCAGAAGTTCTACTCGCGCATGCTTGCGAAGCGTCTGGTCAACACCAACTCGGCTTCCGATGATGCTGAAACTTCCATGATCGCCAAGCTGAAGGATGCCTGCGGTTTCGAATACACGAACAAGCTTCAACGTATGTTCCAGGACATGCAGATCTCCAAGGATCTGAACTCCTCCTATAGGGAGTGGATGTCCGGCCTCGACGACGACGTGAAGAAGGGGGCTATCGATGCTACCTACCACATTCTCGGTACCGGTTTCTGGCCGCTCAACCCTCCAACCACCCCATTCGCTCCTCCGCAGGTCATCGTCAAGACTTACGAGCGCTTCGGCTCCTTCTACGGCTCCAAGCACTCCGGCCGCAAGCTCACATGGCTGTGGCAGCTGTGCAAGGGTGAGATGCGCGCTAATTATATTAAGATTCCCGGCAGCAAGGCGTCTCCCATCTTCCAGGTTTCCACTTACCAGATGGCCATCTTGTTGCTTTTCAACGACTCAGAAACTCTAAACTACGAGGATATTGAGCAGGCAACGAAGCTTGATAGAGGAACCATGGATCCCAGCATCGCCGTCTTCCTCAAGGCGAAGGTGTTGACTATTAGCCCTGAGGGGTCTAAGCCTGAGCCTGGGACAAGCTTCACCCTCAACCACGGTTTCAAGACCAAGAAGCTGAAGGTCAACCTGAACATCGGTATCAAGAGTGAGCAGAAGCAGGAGGTCGAGGATACGCACAAGACGATCGAGGAGGACAGGAAGCTCCTCATGCAGGTAAGTTTACTATTCTCCGTTGGTATTGAACACTCATTAACTTTGCTCTTAGTCGGCTATTGTGCGTATCATGAAGTCCAGGAAGAAGATGAAGCACCAGCAACTCGTCGGCGAGACGATCAACCAGATCCGCTCTCGCTTCACGCCCAAGGTCGCAGACATCAAGAAGTGCATTGACATTCTGCTAGAGAAGGAGTACCTGGAGCGTCTTGAGGGAGAGGAGAACGATCTCGGCTACTTGGCTTGAGTCGTCGGCAGGCGCTGTGTGCTTTTTTTCCTGTCAAGTATACTTTCAAATCTCAGCGGACAAGAGAAACCCGAGAGAGCACTAGAGAAGTCGCACCGCGACGCAAGCTCGGCTCGTCTTGTCCCGTCTGGCAGCTACGACCAACGACCTTCTTCTGGCGCTGGCGTTCGTACATTGTGTGCACATTCATGGGCAGGCGTCAGTGGGAGACGGGTGGAAACTCTTTTCATGGATAATGCTGACGGGAAGGGAAAGGGGGGTGGGATGTGGGCGGTCAATGCATTATTCCTTGCATTTGAAGGGGAATGGGGAGAGAGAGAGAAATAGGCCTTCTCGAGCTTTCCTTTCCTGCTGTTTCAACGATGACTACCTCTACTACGAAAATATGCATTTGACCACACCCCCCTTTTTCTTTTGTTGCCTCTTCTTTTTTCTCTCCCTTTTCCTTTTTTTTTCTTGACTCTCTCGAGCCTCGGCTTTGGGAAACGGGATGGGCGGTTGGTGTGGCTTTTCAAACACACACACACAAAGCGATTGTACGCGGGTCTCTCTGGGTAGAATATGATGGGTGGTCGGAACGGCCGATATGATCTGTAGGGGGAGTGAGTGAGTGGAGTGAGTGATTGAGTGAAAGTAGATGGGAAGCTGGGTTGGGACTGGGCTGTGGGCTGGGCTGGGCTGAATGATGGGTGTGGCTGATAATGCTCCTCCACTTCCCCTCGCCCTTTAAAATTCAATTCCTTTTTTATTTTGTCCTGTCTTTGTTTTTGTCTTCTCGGTGCGTGTATGCGGACACGTGATGAGTGTATTTCCGAACTGTCGCGTCATGGCTTTTTTTTTTCCCCTTTCGTTGTAGAGAGGCTGGCTTTTGATATGATACATAGATTTCAGGGAAGTAGTCGGGGCTGGACTGGGTTTTGGTTTCTGGGCTGGAATACACAATTTCTGTTTTTTTTTTTCGCACGGGTTGTTCCAACGTGTTTTCGATTCGATGTTGATCGGGAGTCGCGATGTGGAAAAATTGAAACCGGCGGGATTGCGAAGATAGACAGAGTCTGAGGTGGAGAGGATAGGGATGGGGAGGAGGAGGGGGGTGGAAAACAAAAGCGGAAAGCAAGCAAGGGAGTACCCGACAAAAAAAACGAGGCCAGGACGGAGAAAGCCGGGCGTCCGGGTATTACATAGAAACAAGTGATTCTGCTGGTGGTGGTGCAGGCGTTACGCGTGTGTTTTGTGCTACTGGAGAGAGTACATACCGTGCCCTTCGGTGTATTTTGGCCAGAGAGTGGGGTCATTTTGGCGACGGGAAGGGATGCGGTTGATTGAGGGCCGTGTGTGTGCCTCTTTGTTCTGGGTGTGTTTGATATTCACCGCAGGAGTTGCGTGAGAGCAGCACCGTGTGTCATTTCGAGGCTGTGACCGGTAGGTGCATTGTCGTAGTGTTAGACCAGTTGTTGTGGATTGTCCAAAGGTGTTTGTTTGGCACTGTCGAAATATGTGTCTTGAAAGCGGGATTTAGTTATGTATTTCTTCCTGAAAATGCTAAGCATGAAGGATAGAGGTACAAGAGAGCGTGTGTTTGCGCACATCTGCTCAACGCCCTCTGGTGTGGCATCACTACGTTGTCCATACCACTTTTCTACCAGCAATCACTGAATACTCAGGGGATGCAGTCGGTACGATTAATGTGAGTGCTACTGTTGAAACCCCATTCGGGACGGCAGACCTGAGCCGCATCCATGTCCCGCTTCTCGAGCGGGAGAAACGGGGGATAGAGCATGTTTCCTGCGTTATCTCTTTTCCCGATCGTCCAAACCGTTGGGTTCGGATTTGGTTCCGAGTCTTTACCATTGGACGAGTGAACCAATCGCTCGCTTTACGATGGTCGCCCAATGCCACTATTTTGGGTGGGAGAAGCTGGCAGCCATGGCCTGCGGCGCAGTAGGGGGCCTGAAAGGGCCTGCGTGAGGCTCCCGGAAAGGCAATGTTTTGCCATGACCTGGAACTCTGCATAACTTGCAGGGATTTACGGCTAGCTACAGGAGAGCGGAGGTGGCGGCGAACGACACGGCCAGTTGCCTGAAAGGGGTGAGGCTGAGAGGCAGGCAACGTGTATGTACGATCTAGACCTCGCTGGAGGGCAAAGGCTACTACTGGAAGACGGCCACTGACCACTTGCGTGCGACAGAGTATCTGCACCAACACACGGATGTGAGGGACATCGACAATGGATCGCACATTCTGTCTGCTCCTATATGACGGCTCGCAAACCCCTTGCCGTAGGGTACGTCTTGGCTGGTGGTGTGGGTGTTGTATGGGTACGAGTATGTGATGCAGGCAGGAAAGTTTGTTAGCGTTGGAGGTTCTGGCTGTCTTCGTCAACATACATACATGATCATCCTTGTTGGCCTCGGCGCGTAATCCGCGGGATGAGCACGGTGCGGGAGTTTGTGGGAGCTGAGCTGCGCCATGGAAATCGTGCAAGCTGACAACGGGTGCAGATAGGATGCCTGCGCAGCCATGGACACCGAACATTTGCCTTGCGCTGTGCGGGCGGCCATACGTCTCTGTTTCGCTTTCACATCCGTAGTCACTTCACTACTCTTTTTCAGATAGCCCATGCCGTCCCATAATCCTGCTGATCATGCTAATTGTCACTGCAATGGGGTCGCCTCTCAATCACGGTAGTTGGGCGCTTTGCCCCTGAGTGTATGTGCGCCCAAACACTTTAGTGGATGCAGAAGTTGGAACTCGCCATGCATGACATGGCTACCGCAATGCAGGTAAAGTCGTTCCGGATGTTGAAAGTTGAAGTTAATAGCTGAGTATGAGCAGCAGGGGGAGTGCCAATGGCAATCACTGTGGGTTGGTTGGTGGATGAGCGTTTCTGGCATGCAAGACGCAAGCACCAGGGGAAACCTGAATCCGAGCCGTGACTCACCTCAAGGTACTGTACAACGCACCTAAGTATTTCGCCGGCAGAGGTTTGCGAGAATAGTGGGTCATGCGGAGGTGTATGGTGGTTGCCAAGTACAGTGACGCTGCCAGCAGCAGGTGAGGTTGGTACGGAAAGTTGCGGTGAGTAGAAGTATCGTGAGTCTTCTTGGAATCGGGTGGGCTTTTGGTGGAGAGCGAAAGTTATGGTATGCGGTGGAACTAACACGTAGTGATAGAAAGCCACGGAACTGTCGGATGGTGAGTGCTTCCTCTAATGCAGTCCCTGGTGATCTTGGCAAATATGTAGAACTGAGTAGTGACGATAGGAAAGAAGTTCCGCATAGCGGCAAGAATCCTAGGTTCTAGGGTATCGAGGAAGTGAAGTGAGCGGGTAGACTGGCACTAGGATTGGGGGAGGAAGTCGAGTGAGCGCAGAGGAGCCCCCGACTTCGGAACTGCGGGAGACAAGGGCACATGGCATTGGCACTCTATCAGTCAGAGGCACGGAGACTTAGGGCCTAAGGGCGGTTGCACTAATTGCGAGCATCGATGGCGGGTGTATGATCGAGCTGGAGGCATCGATTTCCAGATCGCCGGGCCGTCGCTTTTCGTGAGGGGGCGCTTCTGGTCCAATGTGGCCTGACAAAAAGTCGATTGGGCCTCTCCACGAGGGAATGAGATGGCAGTGCAGCCATCGTGCATTTGCTATAGTCAACTCAAAGGTCGCCTGCTGCGGCTCCTAAGCGCGAAGCCGATCCGCCACATGATTTGCCGGCCAATCGGCGTCGCTCAGTGCGTAATTAAGCGATTCTGGGTGTTTTACCATTGGGCGGGGCACACGGCCCGGCGGAAGCATACATCAAGATGCTGGGATGCTGCAGGTTGGCAGTTTCCCATGATAAATCCGCTGGTCCGAATTCGCAGAAAGCTGTAGGTCATGAATCCGAAGATTCCAATCGTGAACAACGAAGTCAGATTGATTCTTCAAAGGTAGCTGAATAACGAAGCATTAGAGACTTGCAACAGGCATATCAACTAGTGGATACCTGTGAAATCAAATCGTCTAATTAGAAGCTGCGTCATAAGTAATATGCAGCCATTAAACTTCCCGTGGGGGGTTTCTGTGGGGGGACCTCTTGCATTCAGAGGCTCGGGAAAGCCCTGGTTGCAGAGGAGGCGGTCAGCACGCGCTTTCTGATGTGCCGGTAAATCTCGAACGTTATCTGCACGAATTCAAGACGAAGTGCCTTGTTTCCAAGTTAATTGGCCGCCTCCTCGGGCCGAACTAAGGCTATGTGAATGCGAATCGCGAGTACGTGAGCGCATATTCATGCATGTTTGTTGGTCAGGCAAATACCATACACTCGGTGGCGGCGATGACCTCCCTTGGTCATCTGCAGGCAGCGTATCGAAAGGGGAAGAAGTTGCGAGCTTCTGGTGGCTTTCACTTCAGAGCTATGTCAGCTTATTAGGTGCGGCTTTCAGCTGTTCCAGCATTGAGGAAGTGGCGGTCGCTACCTTGTCTGCCATAGGGAGATGAGCGGGGGGCAACGAAGCACCCCTCGGCGTCCCTTCGAAGGGAAGCCTCGATGTGACGGACGAAGTGCGAACCACACGGTATAAGGCATTCGTGCAGTTTCACGCTATCTCTATCTGGGACAGAAAGCTGCTGGCTTACCTGCAGGTCGTGCATTGAGTGCCGTCAAATTGCCACTGCGGCACAGCAAGTGCGCTAATACCAGCCTCCTTACCGGGGGTCGTCAAGCAAATGCGGCCCGTCAGCTGCCAAAGGATGTGGCGGTCAGATCGCGAAAAAGAGCCCAACAAACAAAATGTGATCGTTCATCGTTTGTTGGGATCTCGGACAGGTGAATGCTGCTGCTTGAGCATTGAACGGGCGGGTGAGTTGTTTGTGATCCCACGTCATACAACTACCAACATATTGCCCCTCGCAGCTTTTTGTTATATTCAAAAAGAAGGAAAGTCCTGAAATTAGCAGGCTACCAGTGTGTTAGACCTTCAACGTTAGCCTTCGTACAGTTAGACATAGCTTCACGGTAGTCCACGAACGTCAGGTAATACAGGCATTTGGCAGGAGTTAACTCGGGTTTACCAGCGTGTGTGGTGTAACACTTACTATCGCCTTCTGTCAGTGGCCTGGTGTCCGGATCCAAGCAATTGAACCACGGAGCAGGCGCTGATTATCAGGGATACCCGGTGAAACTTCCTTGCAAAGACGTGTGTCGATCATGTGCAAGGATCGCGGGCCCTGTTAAACTGCAGAAAACGTCACCTTGTGTACACCATGCAAGTGCAGGCAAAATCCCTGGCGTGTCTTGATGCCCAAGATCTGGAACCTTGGAGAAATATCTCGCGGTGAGGTAAGAAGCATCACAAAGATGCCGCAAAGGTTACGCAGATCGGACGCAAGATATCGTGACCGGGGATGTTTTGCTCGACCCTCGGCAGCGTCCGGATTGACAACGCGCCCCTGCATCTTCCTGGTGCTACATGTCTTATACATGCTTCTCGAAGGGACGTGAGCAAGACGCACATGTCACACGACAGGTACACGCACATTGCTCGATTGATTGACAGACAAAGCCTCAGAAGATGCTAGAGGATGGAGTGAAGGCGCCTTGCTTTCCGCGCTTGAGACGCGATGCAGCTTCGTAGTGCGGCAATAACCGCTTCCGCGCTTCTGTGTCAAAAATTGATAGGCTGTGGCAATGGCGCCAAGGATGCAGCCGCGCTCGTTAGGTGTACCAGTCGGGATCGAATTTCCTTCGCAAGGCAAGCGTGTCATGGACTCCTTGCGCGCTTCGTGGGGGCCTTGGTGGGTGCTCTGCAATCAAGTTCACCGGAAATCTGGTGGAAGTATCCTTTGGTTTAGAGCTAGGGGCGATTCCCAGAACTATCATGGATGCGATGGAATATTTAAAAGCGTGCGGATTCCGTAGAGAGACTCACATCTGAATCTCATAGTCCTTTGACATAGAGGCTTAATCGTTTTCTGTTGTCCAGAAGGAAAACGCACATTTCAGAAGTCCATTATCAGTGAGCACCCAGGTATTGACCTCATTCGCCATGAGTTAGCCAAGCTTTCCCATGGCATATTCAAAACGTACTGATCATGATCCCAGGCAAATCGAGATCTTCAAGTATGACAACGTTGTCAAACCTTCCAGTCGAGCTTCGAGATGCAGTTTGCGAGTTCGTGGAGAAAAAGGATCTCCACAACGTGCGATATGTTTCCCGCGTCTTTGGGGTAACGGCCGCCAGGTATGCTTCCCCTCGAGGCGTCAGCAGAGTTAATCAGTTGATGATATATGCAGATTCTTATTTGACCGTGTTTACCTTTCTCACCATCCGCGCGACATCGACGCTTTCGAGCGGGTTACCAGCCATCCTAAGTTCCGAGATCACGCAAAGGAACTGGTATTCGATATAAGCACATTCAATCCAGATCTCCTCAATTTCGACTGCTTTTGGCATTTGATCTCTCAGCATCCACCAAATTGTTTGCGTGACAATCCAAACCACCACGGCCACATCGTTGACTCTGAAAGAAGCAGACAGTGGTATGAAACCGCTACCAAGGAATGCGGCGGGGACGTTGCTTTGAGTACCAACCGAGGGATGGAAGCCGCAACAGGTTTCTTTAGATGGTTTCAACCACTTGCTCAGCAACACATCCACAACCAGAGAACAAACCGAGCCATCCATGCTCTGCGGAAAGCCCTTATGGCAGGGTGGAAAGTCGACCGCATCATCGTAACTAGCCTGGCTCCTAACGACGATTATCGCCCTGACAAACCATATCTGTTACCAACACGTTCGTGGAACATGAGGGAATGGGAAAAGAAAATCCCTGAAGTAGCAGGTCTCATTCCTCTACAAGAGCTCCTTCCGAGAGTAGGTTGGATGAACTTGGTAGGTGAGTTACCAGCAATTCTGGAACTGGCAAACTCTGGCCGCAGCCTCGACGAAGTAAGTTTGCTCCGATAATCCAAGGTAATGCCTTAGAAAGCTAATACTTTCTAGTGGCAAAACAGAAGGTTGAGCTGGCAAGAGTGGAGAGCCAGGCTTGCAGCTGGGCAGGTAAACGGCGTGACTTGTTTCCATCCTAACCCGTTAGGATTGCCATTTCGGGAACTCTCTTTGATTCTTCGGACCCTCGAAGAAACGAAAAGGCTTAAAGAGATATCCGAATTCTCTGTATTTCCGGGCAACAGACTCCATGAGGGTTGTTGCAATGGCGGAGAAGGAATGTCGTCAGCAGTTTTTCTGACGAATGGTCTTGATATGGCCCGGCTGAAAGGACTTGTTTCAAATCTAAAAGTCCTTCGGCTAGTTCCTGAAGCGTTGGAAGAGGTTGATGGTACATTGTCCAGGTACACAGGACTAAACGACATTCTCAGGTGTGGAAGTAAGTCGTTGCAGGAATTGTACTTGAACTTCATCCATCACCAAATGATGGCGTCTAGCGGCTACCTGCTACGAAACCTTACTTTCAAGCAGCTGCGGAGGTTACATCTCTACGACATCCAGTTCACCGACTTAGAGCTGTTCAGCTTTCTGCTGAGGAACAGACACTGCCTCCGGAAGCTCATCCTCGAGTACTGCTTCATGACGGGCGACACTTCTCTCGTGCTCGACGAAGACGGCAATGCTCGGCGCGCATCCTGGTGGTGGCTTGTCCTTGATGAGCTTCGGAGTACGGGATGCTTTCGAGAAATGGACTTGTACATAGATTTTGTGAGTCAAGAATGCCCGGGGATAGCGGGGGAGACATTGCGAATGGAAGGGAACCCAGAGATCGAAGAGGGCATGGCGAGGTGGAAGGCGTGGACCGCTGGGGGTGATGGATTTCCCTTACAGCAACTTCCCGGCTCGGATGGAGGGCTAATTCCCGCCTCGGGAGGAAGGATCCCAGCCGAATATCGGGAGTGGTTGCGCTCAGCACTGTAAATACGCCGGGAGTAATGCCGACCGAGTGGCCTGGATTGGATGACGGTCCTGCGGTGAAGGCGAGCGAGTGAGCTTTCTCCCGGGTGGAGAGTTAGGGCATGAATATGGGCAATGCTTGTGTAGATCAGTGGTATTAATCGGCAATGAAGAACTATAGATGATCCGAGACTGAGTGGGTGAGTGTGTGGCGTGGGCAGGGCAGCTGGTGCCTGAATGAAACGGCGGGAGCCTTGCTCCTCTCGGATTAGTCGTTGCCGCGACTACCGCCATCTCTTCCGTCGGCTCCTTCTCTCTTGTGACTTCCTTCCTGCAGTCCAGATGACAACGTCATGCCCGCATTGTCCATTTTCATCTGCTCCCGATGCTCCTTCGTCGCTCGAATTTGACCACTTTGATTCCAGACTACCTCAATGAGCACTACCAATCCGCCCCACTTAGTCAAGTCGATCCACTGTTTCGATGCGCCCACAGCTTGAATCGAACATCGCTGGTTGGGCTGCTGCTGATCGGGACTGTGCAGTTCGTGGTCAGACGCCAACACCGTTGTATCCGTTGTATCCGTCGCCGCGCCCAGCCGCCTACCGCCAATTTGCCTAATGACCCAATTCAAAGGCAGACTCGTGCAGCATTCTCTTCCTCAAACCACCTCTTAGACACGTCGAGAGCATTTGGGGAACATCGATTGTGAGCCCATCTATGCCTGGAACCAAGGATGGAGCGTGAGAACCAAAACTTTGCGCGGAAGCGTTTCTGCGAGCGATCAAATTCGAGCAATCATGACGGCTGGTGCCAATAGGCTCTCGGAACAAACCGAGGCCGCACGGCAGTCGAATCAAATCACCCTGCCGTCCACGTCTTCTCGCCTCCTCGACTAGGACCTCTGAGAAAAGCGCAATTGGAAAGGTTGTGACAGGGGCAGAGACAGGCAGGATCCACTGGACAATCACAACCTCGCAGCAATAGCCACAACCCAAAACTTTTTCGCAAGTAGTAGAGCCGCCGCTCTGCTCATTCTTTGGTCGCTAAACTTTTGCGCCGTTCGCTCTTGTCCTGCTTACTTTGGTCCCCTAGGCCATTGCTACCTAGCTTGGACCCTCTAAATCGTTCCGGCACAGGAGGAGGGTTTGCGAGCTTCGCAGCATTCGAAAAAATCGCTGTTAATTTCCTTGAGCCCCTGTCACCTCTCAGCGCGTCCACATTTTCCAGGGGCTTGGAGCAACCTAACTCTGTATTCTCCTATTCCGATTTTGCACACGCCCTCAAGAGCCTGCGATTCTGCAGCGACAAGAATTTGGCAAGTCGCCACGTTGCTTTTCATCAAGAGAACAAGGCTAACGCGATGCTGATATTACAGCTTGCCCGGGTCACCATGGCCGTTGATGAAAGCTCAAGCCTAGCATCCTAGCTCCGCGAACCTTCCGCACCCGTTGTTCTCAAAACCCGGTGACACGATTCAATGGGTCGGAAATACTCGAGAGGGACAATTTGGGCATAGTTGGAGGTAAGTGGTCAGTGGCACATAGTAGGAAAGCCTCAGGGTCGGACAGCTAGGAGACTTGCGCGCTCCTCAATGGCTGGGTCGTGCACGAGAACGGGCTTTCTCGGCGCTGAATGACTGAGCAGCAGGCACTTTATCAGAGAATGCTCTTGGAGGACCATATCTACGATCGGCACGATCCAATGGTGCGCACGGCCTGCTCAAGCATGGTTCGTTCGATTGCGCATACCGGCCTGAGAACCCCAAAGGCACTGTAACTCAGCAATCCGCAACCTTGACGCCCAACCAGTCGTACCTGGGAAATCTCGAAATCTTGTCATGTACTAGAGTCCGCACATCGCCAGCAGTACCCTCTTGCTCCCATCCTCCGAGTTCACGTCGCCAATATATCCAACCATACCTTCGCCCACGTCGGCCCACGCCACAGGCGTCTCGTTCTGGTCGACGGGCTCCGGAGCAAAGACGAAGCTCTCAATGTAGCTATCGCTCCGCGGTACATACAGTCGGTCTTTCTCCTCGACGTCCATGAGGTGCACGGCCTTGACGCTGTACTGCGGCGCCAGGTCGGCCGCCAAAGACAGACGGCGCATGTTCTCAACTCGCAGCATAAACGTCGACCGGTGGTAGCAGAAGGCCTTCCACGGCAGACCGAAGGCCGTGCTGAAGACGTCTTCCATGTGTGGCAGGCTCGAATCGCCGCTGAACTTCTTGCAGAAGACGACGGTGCCGCCGCCGCTGCGGACGTACGTGTTGAGGTACGCGAGGAAAGCGCCGTACTGCTTCATCTCTTCCTCCTTGGTCTTGGGCGGCCTGTAGCTGCCGTACACACCGGCTTCGCGCTGTTCCTTCAGCGCGAAATTGTTGGTGAGGGCGGCATCGGCGATCAGGATGGCGGACGGCTTGACGGCCGCGCCGAGGTGGGCGTAGGCGGTGGCCGGGTTGGTGGCGCAGAGGACGCGCGCGCGGCTCTTGAGGTATTTAGGGAGTTCGAATTTTTCTATGTCTTCGATGGTGTCCTCGGAGAAGTTGAGGAAGAGGATGGTGCGCTTGTGGGCCGCCGTCTCGTCGGAGGCCGGCGTGGATGATGCCATGGTGATGGTGGGTTGAGCTGTTGGGTCCTCGCCTGTGGGTTGTCAGCAAGGTAAGAGAGGGTTTTGAGACGCTGTTGGGGCTGAGGAAACGTACTTGCAGGTTCCTCGGTCATGGGTGGCGGAGGTGGAGGAAGGAAGATGGGTGGTGCGGCTCGGAAGGTCTGGGTATAAAATGGGCTTGGATGGTAGGGAAGCACGCGCGCACGGGCATGGTCTGCATCGAAAGGGTCCACGGCTGCAAGCAGGTGAGCTGCTACAGGAAGGTGCCCGGCGGTTCTGTGTTATCACGGCAAAGTGATGGAATCAATCAGACACAGCCAGAAAAGGCACCTTTGATTGGGAATCGGCGAGCGGGCTAGCAAGCATGCTTTGATTTCCTAAAGCTGCGGGCTTGCTACGGCTTGCTACTATTCCTGGTGCTTATGTAGCATTTGTTCCTTTCCGAGACGGCTCAGCTTGAATCCATGGTAGCAAGTATATCAGTATTCACCGCATTCACCACACGGTCATCTTTTGCACTATTTTGCCAAAAATATATTATCGACCTTGCGTGGGTCGTTGAAGCTATCGTCCGGACGTATTTGTAAAATTTTAAAAGCTTACATTTGTGTCCGGACAATAGCTTCACCTCCCCAAGAATGTCCAATAAATGTAGGATCACCCACACAATAGTAGACGGTTTCACGTGCCAAGGCAACTAGGCAGGCGCCCACCCAAAGCATTCATAATAGCGCTATTGTTCACAATAGGGAGCATTGTTTAGCGGAGGGTACATATACTCTGCCTCTTCTGCTCCGCGGCCGCTCTTCCGCCATTTCCGCCATTTCCTTACTCCTCCTCTGCCCACCATGCCCATACTCTCAGCTGAAGAAATCATCAAGTACGGACGCCGCCTCGCGGAGGACTTGTCCGATCTCGGCGACGCCGCTGGGCACAATGCTTTCCTCGGAGAGCGCGTTGCGCACCCCGTTTCCGAGGTAAATTTGCTCCTATATATACTCTGCACGCAGTTCACTGAGCATCAATCCAGGACCTGTACGAGAAGCTGATGGCAGAGTTGTTGGACTGCCACGACAAGATCAAGGAGCATATCGAGGAATTCAAGACTGCCTATTACGAACGAACCAAAGGCAGCAACAACAACGATGTCGGCGATGAATCTCCTCAATCCTCGGAGCCGACCTCTCCCATCTACACACCACCTTCTTCTCCTGAGTTGCCGGCCTCTCCCATCTACACGCCGCCCTCTCCTCAGCTGCCGGCCTCTCCAATCTACGTGCCGACCTCTCCCAACTACACGCCTCCCGAACAAGACGAGCTCCCCGTTATCTCGCTGGACGAGAAGGAGAAGGAGAAGGAGAAGGATGAGGAGGAGGTCCAGTACTTGGGAAGCCGCAAGCGCCGCCGCCTGGCCTAAAATCCATCAGATAGCCCATCTTCAAAAAGAAATTCCATCATGACTTTTTGCCTCCTCAGCAATCAATCCTTTCCCATGCATGCAACAAGTGAACTACCAACTCTCAATACACCCCCATAATCTTCCTCCCCCCCTCCGGCACCTTCGCCCTCAACACCACCCCGGGATGCACCCTCCCATCCCGCCCACCATTCCACGCCGGCTGGAACATCAGCTGATTCACGTTGACGTACAACCACCCGTCCTCGCCCACGCTCGCCGAGTCGGGCCAGAGTATGCGCGGATCCCGCACGAAGGCGTGCGTCTGCAGGTCGCGCGGGTCGAAGTAGTACACGGCGTTGTGCTCCGGGACCAGCTGGTAGACCAGCCCGTTCGAGTCGCCCTCGAAGCCGTTGGCGTTGCCGCCGCGCTGGCCGAGGTTCGACACCGCGTTCTTGGCCGCGCGCTCGGCCAGCGCGTCGCGCCGCAGGAGGTTGGCCGCCGGGACGGAGTAGAGGTAGTTTCCGGTCAGGGGCGAGTAGTAGATGGTCTGCCCGTCGGGCGAGATCTGGAGCCCGTCGAGCCCCTCGCGGAGGTGCCCGAGCGGTTGGCGGCCGCCGGGGCTGCGCTGGTAGAAGGGCTGACCGTGGTAGCTCGGCACGTCGCTGTCGACGCGCAGGACGGACGGGTCTTGCGTCAGGCGTCGCCAGGACTGCCCCGTGCCGAGGTCGAGGACGATGAAGCCGGGGCGCCCTTCGTCGCTGGAGTCGACGATGTAGGCGACGCCCTTGCCGCCGGAGGAGGAGGTGGTGTTGGGGCGCAGGTCGAAGCGTACGTCGTTCATGTAGCTGTCCGGGTAGTGGACGTCGGCGGGGAAAGTGTAGGTCTCGTAGATGGAGTCGTTGGCGAGGGATATGGCGACCAGCTTCGGGCCGCCCGGTTGGGCGTAGGGCACGGTGACTGCGCCTTGGGAGTTTGTGATGGACGGCCGACCCGTGTCGAGGGCCCAGAGGGTCTCGTCGCGGGTGGCGGTTTTGGGCGTGATGTACAGCGCCTGCACGCTGATGAGGCCGCTGGAATCGGCGCTGCCGAAGGGGATGCCGTTGTAGCTCGTGTTGAGGGCGGAGACGGGGAGGTTCAGCTCGGCGGATGGGTATGGGGCTTCTGCGGTTTTGTTCACTGCTTCTCCGAGAGTGTAGGCGTATTCGCCGCGCGTGTAGCAGACGAATAGCCTGCCCGTGCTTGAGACGGCAAGGCCGATGGGCCATTGGTCATAGTAGTAATGGAACTCCTCTAAAGGCGGTCCATATGTCCCGTTGTCCGTGCGGAGGATGGTACTTGAAGCGTCCTGGTAGGTGACTTGGCCATAGACGAGGGAAAGTATCGAGGCAAGCGCGAAGTATTTCATGGTGTCGTTTGGGTAGACGGAAGAAGGATAACGAGGAGGAATATCCGGAATGAATTGCTTGGGATATAATTGTGCTGCCGCCGTCGAGCGACACCAATTGCTCTTGTATGCGTCCACCCTTACAACCTTACCGATTCGCTGTGTAATGCACTTAGCGGCCTGCAACATGACGACATGACACCGCATTCGGGTCGATCCCCCTCGCCTTCTCCGCATCGTCAGTCTTGGCACGCTCAAGCTTCCTGCTAAGCATCATGTCTTGAGCTTCTTGATGAAGGGGCGAGCGAGTGGCGTGGTTTGCGATTCGAATTCCAGTGAATGCGTGAATGCTTAATGAAGGGACACAAGACCTGATGCCTATCCACGTGGAGTATAGCATCCCTTTTCGTATATCTCGATACGAAAACCCCTCATTATTGCGTCCAGGGTTACCTTCGGAGATAGGTGGCAGCTCCAGCACTCATGGTGATGTACCGAAAAGCCGACAAATCGGCAGAGGGCTTCGGAAACGGTCCTACAAAGAAGATTCCCATGAGCGCTACAAGCCGGAAATAGAGGCGAGGAGGCCCTTCTAGACAAGCCCAGATAGGCTCCATTTAGGAGTTTTGATGCCATGCAAAACCTCAGCGCAGAAGACCGACCAGCTATGATGATCAGTAGCGTCTTATCAGGCGTCTGCGGACCTCAGTGGTCCAAGCTGTCTGTCACCTTCTGCAGACTCATCTTTGGGAGATCTCTGTTCTTATCAGGTTGCTATTATCTTCGCGCTTTGTCTGCAAGCTTAGTAGAGATGGCATGCTTGTTGAGGTATTGTTGAGTGTCGGCTTGCAGTGCAATCTCCGGTGTTATGCGCGGCGGCCAGTGCCACATTACACATTGTATGCGCGCTGATCAGGCCAAGCAGTGATTGTACATGAAGTGATTCAACTGTAGTTGAGATTACAGTTTGAGGGGCTGGAGGATTGCGGCCCTGGGAGAAGGTTGATCGGCAGGCGCCGGCAGTGGCGCGTCTTCCCGCAGGCCAACGTCAGCGCGACGCGACGCGGAACTTCCATCTCTCTCAGTACTCCCTCGAAACCACATCCCATGCTCCGCACTTCGCGCCATGCGTTGAGAGGTATCGTCTACGGGCTCCGGTCCTGGAACAGGCTCATTGGCATCCGCCATGCCACGACTGCAGCCCGCGCTGTGCCCGCCGACGAACCTCCGGTCTCAGACTCGCCTGCGCCGCCGCCGCCGCCGATAACGAGATCCGGGATACAGTTGCGCGATTACCAGGAGGAATGCATTCAGAGCGTCCTCTCTTATCTAGAGAAAGGTCATAAGCGACTCGGAGTCTCGTTGGCGACCGGAAGTGGGAAGACGGTAAGCGCTGGCGCCGGGCTCCAATAGAGCGTCGCTGATGATGCGCAGGTCATTTTCACCCAGCTGATTGACCGGGTCCCGCCTCCGAACGACGATGCGACGCAGACACTCATTCTAGCCCACCGCCGAGAGCTGGTCGAACAAGCCGCTCGCCACTGCATAAATGCCTACCCGGAGAAGACGGTTGATATTGAGATGGGCAATGTCCATGCTTCAGGCGCAGCCGACATCACTGTAGCCTCGGTCCAGAGCATTATGTCTAGTGATCGAATTGAAAAGTTCGACCCGAAAAGGTTCAAGCTCGTTCTGGTCGACGAAGCCCACCACATTGTGGCTAGGCAGTACTTGGAAGCCCTGGAATGGTTCGGGCTGAGGCACAAGACAGAATCTAGCACTGCTCTGGTCGGAGTTTCAGCGACCTTTTCAAGATTCGATGGAAAGAAGCTGGGTGCCGTTATTGACCACGTTGTCTATCACAAGGATTATGTCCAGATGATTGAAGACAAATGGCTGTCCGACGTAATCTTCACTACAGTTGCCTCCAAGGCCGACATTTCCAAAGTCAAGCTCGGGGCTAATGGTGACTTCCACACCGCCTCCCTGTCCGAAGCGATCAACACGAACGAGACGAACGAGATCACGGTCCGTTCATGGCTAGCGAAAGCCAGCGATAGGCATTCTACTCTGGTATTCTGCGTTGACTTGGCACATTTGTCAGATTTGACGGCAACTTTCCGCAGGCACGGCTTTGACGCAAGATTCGTCACCGGCGACACTCCCAATAAAATCCGAGCCGAACGCATTGATGCCTTCAAGCGGCGGGAGTATCCGGTGCTCTTGAATTGCGGAGTCTTCACCGAGGGCACTGATATTCCGAATATCGACTGCGTCATTCTGGCCAGGCCGACGAGATCGCGGAACTTGCTCATCCAGATGATTGGCAGAGGGATGCGTCTGCATTCCGGCAAGGAGAACTGCCACATCATAGACATGGTTGCGACGCTTGAAACGGGAATCATCACCACGCCTACTCTACTGGGGCTGGATCCCGACGTCGTGCTGGACCAAGCTTCTGCGGATGATGCCAAGAAGATTAAGGAGCGCAAGGAGGTAGAAAAGCTTCGCGAGCAAGAGCTTTCCCAGATCCGGCCGGGCACACCATCTGGCCCGACCGAGATAAGAAGTACCGTCACATTCACAGAGTACAGCTCTATCCACGACTTGCTTGACGATACTTCTGAAGATCGCATCGTACGGAAGATTAGCAATTACGCGTGGGTTTGCGTTGGCGAAGACCGCTTCATGCTCACATGCAATCAAAGCGGCTATCTTCTCGTGGAGCGGAATGATGAGGGACTTTTCATCGTCAAGCATACCAAACCCATGCCTCAGTGGCAACGAAGGAATGGTTCGGTTCCATTCTACAAGCCGCTGGTCATCGCTGAGGCGGATACGCTAGAGCACGCGATTCACAGTGCCGACACGTTCGCAGGGGAAACCTTCCCCTTGGTGTTCATCGACAAGTGGGCACCCTGGCGCAAGAAGCCGGCATCAGAGGCGCAGCTCGAGTTCCTCAACAAGCGGCGGGACAAGGACCACCAGTTGACGCAAGAGAACACGACCAAGGGCCGGGCGCAGGACATGATCACGCGCATCAAACACGGTGCCAAAGCACGGTTCGAGAAGATCCGGGTGCAGACTGCGAAGAGGGAGCGCGAGAAGGAGCGGGAGCGGCGGCAGCTGGAGAAGCTGAACCCCACGGTCAAGGTCGGGCCTCTGGCGCAGGATATGTGAGTGAGCAAGGGAAAGCGGAGAGGCTGGAAGGACACAGGAGGTAGCATCCCAGCTCAATAATTTCGAGGAGATCGACCGGGATGGCGACCGGGATAAAAATAATGATGATCGGAAGCGACCAGGATTCGTGCAGCGCTGGCGGCTTGGGGGGCCACGCGTATTTTCTTGTCCTGCATCACCGTCGCCGTGCAACTCCAGTTTTGCGAGACAGCAGCGGCGGCCGTATGTATCATGGCTCAACGGCGCGGGGTGCTGCGGCCGTGTGCTCCCTTCTGCGGCAGGTGGGTGACACGCAGGCGCACCGATCGCGATGGGCAGATGCATTGTCACACGCGCAGCAGGCGTCGCGGGGGAGCGACACCCACGGTTGGCGCGCTGCGGGCATGATGCGCGATGGCGAGCTTGTTCATCCATCCCCTACGGCCGCCCGGCCTAGGGGCGGTGGGCGGTGGGCCGGCGCAAAAATATCACTCTGCGGGTGGCCTCTGCTTGGCCGCGTGCGCGAGCGAGTGGTGGTAGGGGGCTTCGAGATGGCCGGAGATTGTGGCCGGTCTAATTTGGCTGGCCTCTCTCGCAGCGGAGGCGGCCGGGCAGCAGGCTGTTTGCGGGCGGAAAAGGAGCGCTGAAACGGGGCATGCGCGCCTTGAGGGAGCCGCGCGACCCGGGCTAAAGCCGCGCCAGTCGTCGACCTGAGCAGGCAAGTCGTCAGGACGTCCAGCCGTGCTGCGATTGGAGCTTGTCGCGCGCATTTCCCTTCGCACGGGCTCCGCACCGCAAGCACCGCAGCTGGGCCGTCCCTACGCGCTCGCTGCTCAGAAGGCACGAACAGACCTCCTCCACCTCCGGCCGCGACCCAGTCCCACGAGCGACCCTCCGACCGTCTTGTGCCCCGGAGACTGGCCGAGCCAGAGAGCTGCCACTCGTTTTCCCCAGAGTCCTGCGAGTCGTCCCCCAAAAACCCGCACCGCCGATTCCGGTCCCCATCTTCACGCTGAGCGCCCGTCCCTCTTGGCTCCCCGGGCGATCGCTGCGACACCACGACCTGCTTAAATGAGGAGACGGTCGTCTGGCTCTGCGACCGACGAGGACGACGACAGCAGCGCCATTCCGGACGCCCCAGCTCCGCCAGCTCCTGCGTCGCGCTCGCCCGAGCATGGCGATAAGCGCCTCGACGACCTGACCACCTACACACCTCGCACCTCGACCGACGGCGTGGCCAAGGAGCGCCGCCGGAATAATGAGACTGTAGCCCGCGCTTCTCTGACAAAGTCGCGCGTCTGGTCCGAAGCCCAACCCGTCCCCGAGAAGGACCTCCAGCGCAAGATGCTGGACAAGGACATAATACCTGACGACATGGCCGAGGGCTACGCCCGCCGCCGCTCGCGATGGCGGAACCCGTGGTCCATCTCCACCCTGACCTTCGCCGTCACCGTCGCCGCCTTCGTCGTGCTCTTCGGCATCGTCCAGTCGTTTTTCACCCGCCAATTGGACCCCAAGGGCTGTGATATGTCTCGCATGTGGGCCGCCTTTGTCAAGTACGAGGATTTCGACACCGAGCACACTCGCTTCGCCAGCAAATACTCGTTGTACATGTACAGGGAAGGAGGAATCGATGAGGACACCAGGGTAGGCGTGTTTGAGGTGCAATGCCAGGTTGGAGCTGACGAATTGTAGGTCAAGGGAGTGCCCGTACTCTTCATCCCCGGCAATGCGGGCAGCTACAAGCAGGTCCGGTCCCTAGCTGCAGAGGCTGCCTACTACTACCACGACCACATCCAGAACGACCCCGACGCCCTCGCCGACGGAAAACGAGCATTGGACTTCTTCTCGGTCGATTTCAACGAAGATATCACAGCATTCCACGGACAAACGCTTCTGGACCAGGCCGAATACCTGAATGATGCCGTGGCGTACATTCTCTCCTTGTACCATAACCCGTCGCGGTCGATGCGGAGCTCCGACTTTCCGGATCCGAGCTCGGTTATCATTGTTGGGCACTCAATGGGCGGTATCGTGGCACGGACGATGCTCACCATGCCGAATTACCAGGCGAACTCGGTGAACACCATTCTCACATTATCCGCTCCGCACGCCAGGCCTCCGGTTTCGTTCGATTCGGACATCGTCAGCACCTACAAGAACATCAACGATTACTGGCGCCAGGCATACTCGCAACGTTGGGCCAATGACAATCCGCTATGGCACGTTACACTCATTTCGATTGCTGGAGGAGGTTTAGATACTGTGGTGCCTTCGGACTACGCAAGTATTGCTTCACTGGTCCCGGAGACCCACGGATTCACAGTCTTTACGGCGTCGATTCCGCATGTGTGGACAGGAATGGATCACTTGGCGATTACGTGGTGCGACCAGTTCCGGAAGAGCGTCATACGCGCTTTGTATGATGTTGTCGACGTTTCACGTCCCACGCAGACAGTCCCCCGAGCAGAAAGAATGCGGAGCTTTAAGAAGTTTTTCTTGACCGGGCTCGAGGACATTGCCGAAAAAACTCTGCCGCACAAGGATCCCAGAACCCTTTTAACGTTGGAGGATAACTCGAATTCCATCATTTCCCAGGGAGAACGCCTTGTTCTGCGATCATTCGGACAGCAGCGGAAGCCAAAGGCCTATCTTCTCCCCGTCCCTCCCCAGGGTGCTCCAGAGGGAAGGAAATTCACCCTCATGACGGACCAAAAAATTGATGCAACCGGAGAAAATGGCAAGCTGGAGGTTCTTTTCTGCAGCGTGTTCCCTCTGCAGGCAGGGCAGTCGGCTGCGATTTTTTCGATGGATATGGATCTTTCCGGAGACAGTTCTGGATCTACGCGCCTTGCGTGCAAGAACGCAGCGAGCGACGTGATCCAGCTCCCAGCGTCGACCAAGACCTCTCAATTCCCCTTTGACAAAGTGCAGCCGTTCTCATATCTCCAGTACGATTTGGAAGATCTTGCTGATCACCAATTCGTGGCGGTCGTGGATAAAGCGGTCGAGCATACCAATGGCTGGGTTTTGGCAGAGTTCAGTGCGCGGTCTGAAGCTCTCATCAAGACCAAAATGGGACTCCGCAAGCTCTTGACCAACGGGCTCCATGTGAAATTGCCCGCGAAACGGCCAATGGTCATGGACATAAAAGTTCCGGCCCTCCACTCCAGCCTGTTGGCTTACAAGCTGAACATCAACCCCAATGCCAAGGGTTGTGGCCATGGAGGAGAGCTTTTCGCTCCGCTATTGCGGCAGTACATCCAGGAGGTCTATGAATCAAAATTCTACGTCAATGCAAAGGAAGCTGACATCAACCTCCACGGAGTCGCGCCGTACATGCCACCGTCTTTCAAGCGTAACAAGTCTATGAGCGAGCTCAATGGCCTCTCTCTTCAACTTTGGACTGACCCTACTTGCGAGGCATCAGTGAAGGTTGACTTGAATGTCGACTTTTTCGGCAGCCTAGGTAAACTCTGGATGCGGTACCGGACCGTTTTTGCGACGCTGCCTCTGGTGGCAGTAGCCTTGGTCCTGAGGAAGCAGTTCAAGGTCTATGACGAGACAGGTATGGCTGGACAACCAAAAACAAAGAAGCTCTACTGACTGTTCTTCCAGGCATTTTCATGAGTTTTGCTGAAAGCATGAACCAATGTCTTCGCTCATCTATCCCCGTGCTCTTCCTTGCTCTTACATTCTGCGGCTTGTCTCTTGCAAGCGCTAGTCAATCTTCGTCATCATCCCATGGTTCGCATTGGTTCCCGTCCCGCAATGGCAATGCTACTGAAACCCCATCAGACTTCACCAAGAACGATCTTTTGCTCGGCTCGCAGGACACCTTTTTCTGGTTTCTTGTTCCGCTGTTCGGCCTGATGTGCACCGGCGTCTGCGTTGCGATCAACTACGTTACTCTCATCATCCTTCATGTCTTTGGGCTGGTTTACACTTGGGTGAGACCCGCACTACGGTGCGATGAGGGAAGGTACGATTCGGATGATCCGTGCAGAGAGACTTCAGGGCTGATCGCTATTAGACGGTCTCCGACGGCGTTTGCGGTTAGTTCGACGAAGCAGCGTGTAATCACCACCGGCGTCCTCCTTTTGATGGTTTCGACCGCTATCCCGTACCACTTTGCGTACATGGTTCTTTGCGTTGTTCACATTGCAACGACGACGAGATCTCTTAGGATTGCAAGGGAGACGGTATGTTCTTTTTCCCTAAAGGTTCACGTGAACGGAAGCACTGACCTACTACAGCACTCGGAAGCCAACTACAACTTCTTTAATTACTGCCAAACTATCTTAGTGCTAATGATCTGGATCCTGCCAATCAACATCCCCGTCCTAGTCGTCTGGGTTCGCAACCTGGCCGTTCATTGGTTGACACCATTCTCCTCCCACCACAACATCCTCTCCATCATGCCTTTCATCCTTCTGGTTGAGACCCTGAGTACCGGCCGGATGGTGCCCAGGGTGACCAACAGGTATGTGTTCATTGCTGGTCTTGCGGGCTGGCTCACAGCGTTGACGTTCGGCAAACAGGTTCCGCTACTTCACCAACATCCTCCTTTTCAGCCTGGCTGGCTACGCCGCCATCTACGGTGTCACCTACGCCTACCTCCTCCACCACATCGCCAACATTCTCTGCGCATGGTTGGTGGCGATCCACCTATCCTCGACCTCTCTCATCACCGTGTCGCGTAATTTCGGACACCGATTCGATAGTAGTAGCAGCAGTCGGCCGCCGAGAGAGGCACCGATTGGTGGTTTCCTCAAGAAGAGGCCTTAATTCAAACTCTCTATGTTCATTTTCCTCCTCCTCATCCTCATCCTCCGCCTCATCCGCCTCTTCTTGTTCTTCTTGTTTCCGCGAACTTTCGAGCGTGCTTTTGGAATTCAATCAAACTCATGTGGGAATAGAAGTGCTACGAGTTTCCTTTTTTTTCTCTCTTCTATTTGGTTATTTTATCTTCGTCTACGATGACCACACATCCTATCAGCATCGTTCATACAGGGGGGTCTTAATATTTGTTTTTCCCTCTGGGTATGGTCTTTTTCTTCTCTTACCTTTTTCTTCTTGATGTTGGGTTGGAGAAGCCTGGAAAGAAAGGGAGGTGCTTTGTCTTTGTGCCTTTTTTCTTCCTTTTTTTCTTCTTCTTCCCCTCTTCTTTCTGCTTCTGTTGCTTTTGAGTGGATGATAGATGAACTATCATCCCAGTCGGAAGCAGAATTTACCTTTTTTTTTTTTGGTGGGGGTTTTTGTTGGCTTTTGTTTTCTCTTGGGGGGATGGTGGGGGGCTTTTTTTTTTTGGGACAAACTACTGGATAAAGGGAACTTGGTTAAATAGGATCGTTGGAAGGAAAGGCAGCGGCAGCGGCAGGAAGCAGCAGCAGCAGCATCAGCATGAGCGATGAAGAGAGAGCAGCAGCAGCGCGCGCACACGCGCGAAGCAGAGCAGCAGGAAGAAAGACAGAAGTAGAAGAGTATCATCATTTTGACAACAACCAAACGAACGGATGGACCTCTTTCTCTCCCTTCTCCTTCTCCTTTTCAGGTGTTCTGCTGTTTTGGTTGTTGTTGTTGTCGTTGCGCTTTCTTCTTGTTGTGTGCGTTTGACGTCTATCGTTTCGTCTCGTCTCGTCTCGTCTCGTGCTGCTCTTTCTTTTAATCCTGCCTGCCTTCCCCTTCTTTCTTCGTTACGTCGTTGCGTATTCACTTCGTATAATAATTGGAACCATTGCTGTTGTTGTTGTCGTCGTCGTGGTTGGGAAAGGGAAAGGTAAAAAGAGGTTATCACACACATTGGGGAGGTTCGCGTTTGCATTGAGAAGGGCGGAGAAGGGTTTCTTTTTTTTTTGAGGACGGGAATAATAATTTGTGTATATGGGCTTCTTCTTCCCCTCCTCCCCACACTGGATGGATGGATGGATGGATGGATGGATGGATGGACGATAATGAAATGAAAGCGGGGATTGCATTGCGTCTAATGTTTGTTTGTCTCTCGAGGGTTCCTGTATCTAAGCAACGTGGTGGGGTGGTAGGTGGAACGTGATCGGGTGTTGGCGTTTCCTTTTGTTTTCTGTTCTTTTGAGATCTGCTGTCATTTTACTGCTTTTCAGTCAGTCGGTCAGCAATTATCAAAGGAGGCAGACTCCCTGCGGGGACCTCCTGGTGGAGGTATGCTTGGAGGATTTTAATCGAGGAGAGCGTTGTAATGACTTGCTTTGTTAGGGGCTGGGGGCGATCGTTGCTAGGTAGTTGAAATTCCAACTTTGACGTAAAGGCCAGGTCCTTGGTGGTGACTTGGCGCAACGGTTGTCGCGATAGTTGCGGTTCTGAGTGCAATCGCTGCACTTGATGATCAGGTGACGTTTTCATCTTATCCTTCTCTTCCTCTTCCTCTCCCTTCTTCTTATTCCTCCTCCTCTTCCTCAAACAAAGTTCCCACCCCCCATAAACCGTGAACTCTCTGACACACAGATAGGGCAACCGCGCACATCTCAGCCACAGCCACAACCACACAAATGATAGAAAGAAGGTAAGTTAGGGAGAAAAAAAAAGAAAATATTGCATTGAACAGGGGCAAACGAGCCCAGCCCCGGTTTGCCTCTTGCCTTACACTTCCTTACATTTCCTTTCCTTATGCCTTGCCTTTTTCCTTTGCCTTTTTCCTGAGGCCTCGACATACAATTCACCGACCACTCAGTGCCGATCAGTTCCCCACTCAGTCCTTCTTATTCTTCCACCACCCAAACCACCCACTCCCCTCATTCCTCACCCTGCGGCCCGGCGGCCCACCACCTTCCTTGAACCACCACCCACGCGTCCCGCTGACAGTCGGCCTATTCGTCGGCGGGCCCGTCCTCGTCGACGTGCTGACAAGCGTGACGACGGACTCCTGACTCACAACCGTCGGCGCGGCACCACTGCCAGCACCAGCCGTGATGGTCGACGTGCGCGTCGCAGTCCTGGTCAGCGTCTCGACCTCGGCCTCCTCGGTGGCCAGGCTGGTCAGCGTCACAGTGCCGGCAGCGCCGGTGGCGGTGCTGGTGAGGGTGACGACCTGGTTCTGGCCCGAGGCTGCGGTTTCAGTACCAACAACCGTGCTGGTGCTCGTGGTGTCGCCGCCGCTGGCTTCGCTGCCGCCATTGACGACGAGGACGGCGACGCACCACGCGGGAATCTGCAGCTCGAAGCCGCCGTTGCCGTCAGACGACGGCGTAGTCGTGACGGGGACGACGTTCTCGCCGTCCTCGATGGTGTTCTGGGCGTCCTCGGCGCCGGAGAGGGTGATGAGGGTGGCGGAGGTGGCGCCCTCGACGCGGGCCGTGACGGTTTGAGCGGCGTTGCCGTAGTTGGCGATCTTCAGGAACGTCTGCCCCTCATTCGCGGACGCGGCCCAGTACAAGGGCCCGAAGCCCGTGTCGGCGTCGACGGCGCGCGTGGTGCTGCCCCAGTGCTTGGCGAAGAGCTGCTGGACGTAGTAAGACGTCGTGCGGACGACGCCGCCGGGGTTCTGCGTGAAGGGGATCAGGTTGGGCGTCCACTGCGAGGCGTTGTACAGCTGGAGCAAGGGGGCGTAGGCGCCCATCTTGATGACGTCGGCGTTGCGCTCGAAGCCGAGCATGTAGACGGCCTCGGCGACGCTGCCGCCCATGTACGGGTAGTGGTCGCGGTCGGCCGAGTCCTCTTCGGTCTGCGTGGTGTACGTGGTCGAGAACTCGCCGACGAAGATGGGGATGCTGCGGTCGGCCTGGTCGAATTGCGAGAAGTTGCTGACCAGGTCCGGCGCGTCGGCGTAGTTGTGGTAGTCGGCCCACGTGCCCGCGGGCAGGGTGGCGGGCAGGCAGTTCGGGTCGGCGGTGGAGGCGATGATGGTGATGGACGGGTAGGCGGCCGTGATGGCCTGGTGGAAGGCGTTGAAGCGCTCCGGGTACGAGTCGCAGCCGCCGCCGAGGTTGTCTTCGTTGCCGATTTCGACGTGCTGCAGCGTGAAGGGCTCCGGGTAGCCGAGCGAGGCGCGGAGGGCGCCGTACTGCGTCGACTGGTCGCCGAGGATGAACTCGAGCTCGTCCATGACGTCGTTGACGTACGGAGTCAGGGCGTTGCCGGTGATGGGCGTGTTGCCGCCGGAGCCGAGAGCGAAGCCAGCCCAGACACCCAGGACGGGCGTGAGCTTCATGTCGATGCACCACTCGAAGTACTCGACCAGACCTATCAGGGGAGTCAGCCAAGTCCGAGAAGAGTCACGGGGGTTACTTACCAAGCGCGTCCGTGTTCGGGTAAGTCCAGGTACCTGATCAATGTTAGCACATGCGATTGAGAATCAGAAGGGAGATGCGTACCCTGACGGCCCGGACGGTTCTGAAGCGGCCCAAGTGTCTCGTTCCACTTCCAGCGGTTCTCGGGGCTAACACCTTCCCTGATGTACATGTTAGTAGAGACTTCTCAAGTTCCGGACACTCGACTTACAAGTTGTTGCCACCGGGGAAGCGCAAGAAGGTACCACCCATATCGTCCAGAACATTAGCAATGGCAGGCTGCAAGCCATTGGGCCTGTTGTGGAAAGTGGTGGGGTAGAGCGTGACGAGGTCGAAGTGGAGGGTCGAGCCGGCAGTCTTGCCGCCATCGAACGTCAGAGTCCAGAGGTTGTTGCCGTCAGGAGCCTGCTTGACCGGGAAGTTGCACTGATAGTAAGTGTAGGCGCCGCCGTTGCTGGAGACGTCGATCGAGTGGCTGGCATACTCGGTGCCGCTGTCCTTGCCCACGAGCTTAATCGTCACTTGGCCGGAGTAGTCTCCCTTGATGAAGAAGGAGCTGAAGTACACGTCGGCGTTGACGAGGATACCCCAGTAGCCCTCGTTGCTGAAGCCGACCTGGCCAGACGAGCCGTCCGGCACTGCAACGGCAAGTGAGTGCGGAATGGCAGAAGTCAGCGGATTGCCCGAGTCGACCGACAGGGTCGTATCTCCAACAGCACCATAGGCCGTCAGGGTTTGATCGTCGCCCTGGAAGCCGTTGTTGCGGAGGAGCTGGCCAGTAATGCCGCCGTCACCAGAATGGTTGATGTCCTGAGCGAACCGTCAGTGCTTTGTATAGGGAGAGTGCTCGAGCAAGGCTTACCTCAAACATGAACCCATACATGAACGGGGACGTGGCATTGCCACCGCTCGTATGAACATTCAGGTTGATGCCTGCAGCATGTCCAACAAGGGCAGCGCCGGCGGCTAAGCCGGTGATGGAGGAGATGAACCCGTGCATCTTGGCCTCAAGGAAACGAAGAAAGGCAAGCTCTAGAAAGCGAGCCTGTGCTGATGAGTGACACCAAACATGCTGGGTCGACGGCCATCTTTATAGCTGTGTAATGCTGTCGTAAAACATCAATTGATGCAGTGCCGTGATGGAGAGCACAACATGGCTGATGCCAAGCCCGCACGGCACGGGTGTATCACGAGGACGAGACTGCCGGCCCGTGGAAAAGTCGCGCTTACTGCTGCGGGAGAAGTGGCGCAGTCGCGATACTCGTACGAAGGCGTAGGGGTACCGAGGAAAGAGGTATCGTCCACGATGCCGTTTGGGGTGGTGGAGTGAGCGGTGTTGTCTGCGGCTAGGACAAGGTGCATGCTCTGTTGGGGTCCCGCCGCAGCGCATTGGACAGAGACATGTAGTGGTTTGCTTGGCTCGGGTGGTGCTGCTGCCCCGCATTGGTTGACGTTGCGTCATTACCTGCGAACCATTTTAGTCCAACCTGCGAACTACCTACCGGCCCCACGCTGGCAGTGGGCGAGCCTCCGAGGAGCCGCGCGCCTCTACCGTCGCCGCGTACGTCGGCGGCCCCGCTGCCAAGTTGCGCTTATTTTTGGCTCTGCTCTGCTCATCGCGCCCTGCATACTTGGCTCATACTTGGCTCTTGCTCACGTGGCCGACATGGAGCAGTAATACAAGCTTCTTAGTCAATGCTGTGTTTATGTCTCAATGTCCGCCTTTCGGCTCCACCGCAGGACTTCCCGATGCGTCCAACTCCAGTCCAGACTCGCACGGGAATATTTTAAGTGGACCTGTCTAGTGCCACTTCCAGCCGTATCCGTGGATTCACTATCAGCCCTTGACCTTCCTGTGGACTGCTTACCGGCGCTTACACCGCACACTAAGTAGAGAAAATTTTTCCAAAACGCCGGCGGCACTTGAGAATAGGCAGAGATAGCAGTTCGACACACTTCTGTCGGCGCTGTGAAGTGGAAACTTGAAGTGTGTCTACATGTATGTTGCGGGGATCAAACTTCGCGACGTCTAAAAAAGGAAGGTTTGCTTAAAGCAGGGCATAAGGCTATTCCGCATGCAAGCCATCTCCCGTCTTCCAATAACGTTGCGCACTACCCCACAAACAGCGCCGAGAGATGCAGCATTGATCCTGGCATGGCAGTCAGCCAGATCGACCCTCCTGATGAGCATGGCCTGCCGTGTTGGTACGAAAATCGAATGTCACTTCTTCCCAGCGATGATGTACCCCACCCGTCTCACGCTGGTGCCTGGACTCCGCCAAGGTGCGGAAATGCAGCGGAATTTGCTTGGGGGAATGAACCTGGATCGACGAGATCGACTGTTCCTGTTCCTGGAGGAAGCTCCGACCAATCACTTTGCCTCGGTGTTTCAACTGAAGGACTCGAGTTCGTCCGCATCGATGGTACTTGTGCCCCTCGATAGGATGCTTACTACAGTAGTGCGGGGGACCATGTTTCAGCTTTTGGTACCTGTTAGCGCTGAGTACGCGGGATTTTAATAAACACCTGCGCCATTAAACTCTCTGTGGGATGATCTTAATTTATCCTCCAAGACGTCTTGTCAATTGATCATCTGCGGGAGCATACACATATTCCACACCATAGCTTTGCACCCAGTAAATGCACCATTCCTACCCTGGAAATGCGAGCCGCTGACAGTACTCACCCACGAGACACACCAGTCCAACACTTGTAAAGAAACACCGTCTTTGAATTTTCTACCTGATTTCTAATCTACCAATAGCCTAGGGATACATGTGTTCGGAGGCGTCGAATCCCTGGCCAGCAGTAGCAGAGAGCCCCTCTCTCTGAGAATACATTTTTCAAGAATGGCTGTAAAGCAATAGAATCCCCGGGGGTATCGTGTCCCAATGCGCCTTCCGAATGCCAGAAGACCTGAAGTGTCCATGACCTGACTGAAAGACCACTCATCCTTTAGAACACAGAAAACAAAAAAAGAAGAAAATCTCGACAGAAGATGACGAGTCGAAACTTGAAAAAGTTAAGCCCAGCAGCAACCGTGCCAGGCCTCTCCGATGATCCTTTCTTGCCCTCCATCAGTGCGTCGAAGCATAGTTGTGCCTCAACTGACCAGGAAGGCAGGGGCAAGGCGAGAATCCAACCATGTTGTTCAACCTTGAACAGTGGTGGGCTACAAGGAGGCCAAGATGTCAAGCCACTTCTCACAATCGTCAATATCGTCATCGGCACCATCATAACCGGCGACAGGAGCAGCACTGCGGCTGGCCTCGTCCTCTTCGCCCAGCTTGCCGCGGGCATTTGGAGAAGCCGAACGTGCAGCACCCCTACGGCCATTAACGCCGCCGGCAACGCCGTTCTTCCTGACGCGCTTCTTGCTCTGCGGCGTGTCTCCTCCCACAACCGAATCTTTCGCTCCACTTCCTCCATCGTCACTCTGCGTCGGAGTGCTGCTGTACATGAACTTGTTAGGCAAGTTAGAGGTGCTGCTGCTGCCGCCGCCGCCAGCTTTGCGCTTAGCCTTGGTCGTGCGCGTGTCGATCTTCTTCTTGAGCTTCTTCTTAGGAGGCTCCGCTCCATTTGCTCCGTCGTCACTCTGGGTCGGAGTGCTGCTGTACATGAAAGTGTTGCGACGAGGCACGTTAGAGGTGCTACTGTCAGCCTTGCGCTTATTATTAGCCTTGGTCGTGGTGCGCGTGTCGGTATCCTTCTTGAGCTTCTTCTTCGGACGCTGCTCCTCCTCCTCGCCATCGTCGTCGTCGTCCTGAGTAGTCTTGGCCGCCGTCGAGGAGGCCGAACCCGAAGCAGAACGCGCACGAGAACGGGAACGGGAACGGGAACGAGAACGAGAACGGCTGGCGGACCTCTTGGCCGGCGTTGCGGAGTTGTAGTAGGCCTTGATGGTCGCCGCCGAAGTCGTCATGGGCGCGATGGCGGCGCGCTGCTTGCGACGAGGAGGAGGAGTGGAGGGGACGCTGGTCCTGAACTGAGAGCTGTCGTCCTGAGCAGAAGCCCTGGATGCGGAAACAGAGCGACCGCGCTTGGTGGAGATGGAAGGGCGGCGCTTCTTGTGGCCGTTGGCGGCGGTAGCAGTGTCCTGAGTAGTGGCGCTGGCTCTGGAGCGAGCGAAGTTCTCCATGTAGGTGGTGTTCTTGGAACCACCGGCGTGTCTGCGGATAGCTTTGTTGGCGGAGCTTCCGGCGGAACCGTTGGCGGCGGGATAGGTAGTAGCATCGCGCGCCTTCTTGGTAGTCTTAGGAGGAGAAGCACTTGCGGCTCTCGCTTTGGTCTTGGAGGCGCTCTTGATGGTCTTAACGCCACCATTAGCCTTACTCTTCTTGATGACCATGGGCTTCTCGCGCTCCATGAAAAGAGGACTAGAAGAGTAACGGCGACGGCTGGCAGAAGGTGCGGCTTGATAAGCAGAGGCTTGCTGCAGACCGCTCACGGAGCTTGTCTTCGAAGTGCTGTGGCCGAGAGAAGAGTACTCTGGCAGACGGAACTTCGGCTGCTTGAGTCCGTATGGGTTGAAGACGGCGCCGAAGGCCCCATCGTGCTGCTCGGGTAACTCGGTGTTAGCCCTGGGGCTCTTGGGGGCCCAGATGTAGTACTTCAAGACGCGGACCTTCTTCTTGGGCGGAGTGACGGGCTTGGGCGCGGGCTTGCGGCGAGAACGCTCGCGCTTCTTAATGGCAGAGCTGGCAGGAGAGGATCCGGTCGCAGACTTATCGCGAGAGGTAGCTTGGCGGGGCTTCGCGCGAGGCGTCTTCTTGCTCGTAGGCGAGCGCTTCTTGGATGTATCGGTGTCCATGGAGGTAGCAGTGGAGCCAGCGAGGCGAGACGACGTTGATTTGCGAGGAGTGGCGGGAGTGCCAGCGCCGCCCGATCCAGGCGACATGTTTGCGATCGCAGCTGAGTTAGCTTGGAGTGAGATGGTCAGGGTTTGGCCGAAAAGACGGCGCTTGGAGGATGAAGGCGGAGTGTCGGCTGGAAGGGTGCGGTCGGTGGACGAATAGACAGGAAATGATGTAGAACTGTTCGCGCGCACAGTAGCGCCGTCATGAATAGCAGTGAAAGGAACAATAGTAGCAGGCAGCAGGCCGCCGACACGACCGCTATTGTTGCTAGTGGCTGGCTGTGTTTCATGGTGAATGACGTCGAGCCCCAGGTGGGCTGCCTTCACTTACAGTTTGCGCGTCCGCCTCACCCTCACCTGCGCCCATATTGTCCTTACCGTCGATTTGCGAGCTAATCGTGATATTTTCGCCCTGTCCATGTAATCGACACGTTCAAACGCAGCGCATGGCGCCGACGAGATTGTAGTGTAGAACCCATACTTGCTCAATCCAAGAAGGCGCTGCCTGAGAGAAGCTGAAGGAAGGCGAGAACAAGAAGAACGTTCTAGCCCAAAACTAAACTGAGGTAGTCTCGAGTTTGACACAGTCTTCCGTGGCTGTCAGCATTGCTCAGGTGAGGCGAGTAGAGAAAGAAACGTACGTGCTCAACCCGCTTGTTTCCGGTGCATTCGCGCTGCCTCACCCACCGGCGGTATCAAGAACGATTCTCATGCTGCGCCTCGCGCATTCGTGGAGGCCGCTATCGCGAATGCCCTTGAAGGCGTAGCGGACGGCGCTATAACCGGGCAATGATGACTTGGAATGCCACATGACGGCGACGGTGGATAGTCGCGCGCGTCGACCGCAGCGTAGAAAAGAAGCAAACAACCAGGATAAACAGGTCGGGTTCCCTAAATGGAGCGCACAAGAGCTTTCCACACCAATTAGGAAGGCTCGACTTTGATCACCGCCGCTTTCGTGCCGCTGAAAAAACACCTTACGCCCATCTTGGCAACTATCGCGTCTTCGAACGCGAGTATTCTAGTTGACCGATTCTAGGAAGGAACAGCCGAAAGACCAATGCTTTTGAGTCTCTCCTTATGTGGTCTGGATAAGCTTAACCATCTGTCGTCATGCGGAGATCCGCTATGCTTCGCTTCGCGCTGGCGCCGCCTCAAACACCGAGCGCGGACAGGACCCTGTTCCTTGACCTTACGTCACTCAGGGCCTGAAAAAAAATTTTGAGTTCAAAGAGTATAGGCACTTTCGAGAAAGAAATGGGTATTGGATTGTTCTAAACAGCACTTTCCCTATGGAAGCTTCCACCCTCAATCGGGCTCTTCGTCCATCCACTCAGTCAAAGGCTGCCGTCCTTCTACTACTTCCACGCTTCGCTGCTTTTGTTGCGGCGTCATGCCCACTGAGACATGCTTGTACGCATCAAATTACAACGCCTCAAATCATGTGTCTCGTAGACACAATAGCACCTAAGAATATTGTGCCTTTGCAGCTGCAGTGGGATCGGAAAAAACGCTCGGTTTGTGATAGGTGGAGGTAGATGAGGGGTTGTAGTCGCCAAGACAGCCAACCCCGACTTCAACATCATCGGCCAAAGGAGAAGAGGAAAGAGCTAAGTATGATTACACACAAAAAGGGCTGCGCACGGCCGTTGCTGAAGCAAGGGCACTGGGGACCCCAGAGATATTAGCGTCTCGGATACGCGGGTCGCGACGTGGTGCAAAAAAGCTTAGTAGAAAGAAAGAGCTGATCCTTCGATCAAACCTCAATTCATCTCCGCTTGAGCTCATCCGAAAGATACTCGAGAACCTGGGTTGATGATTAGATAAGGCGCTTGTTGGGAAGGCGACTCGCATAAGACTTACGGCAGAGGGAATAACACCCTGGTTCACAAGATGCTTGCTCAGGCCCTTCACCACTTCCATCTGTTGCTCCGGAGTGAGCCCCGTAATGGCCTGCTCGATGACACCGCCGACGCTCGCCTTGTACACGGCGATGAAGCTCGAGTAGTACATGAAGGCGAAGAAACCCATGATGAACTGGCAGTCCATGCGATCCGTCATGCCACCGTGTCCAGGAATCGAATCGCCAAAGTCCTTGATCTTGAACGTGCGCTTCAGGCCCGACGCGAAGAAGCCGCCGAATGGAGCGATAAGGGAAGCGAAGGTCGCGAAAACGAGAATGTGGAACTGCATAGGCGCGACGGTGACCTTGGTAGGGAGATGGGTCCAGTTGGGAGGTATAAAAGGGAGGCGGTAGGTGCGGGGGATAAAAACAGGGTTAACTTCACACTCCAGACCGGTGAAGATGTTTGCTCCGAGGTCCTGTTTCTTTGTTGGCCGAGATTAAAGAGGCGAGAAGATGAGGACTTACATTGACGGGGCAGATAAAGTACTTGTAGCGCATCAGGATGTTCGTCAGGAGCACGCCAAACAGGATGGTGAAAACCCATGCGCCCAGGAAGCCTTCAACCGTCTTCTTGGGCGAGATCTTGATGAGCTGGGTTCGGCCGAAGGTGATACCGCAGATGTAGGCAAAGATGTCGTTCGTGATGACCAGGGAAACTGGCAGGAAGAACCAGATCATGCCCTCGAAGATGTTGTTCATGATGAAGTGCGCTTGAACAACAATGAGATACAACGCCATGTGAGTCCAGGCGAACTGAGTAAACTGGAACTTGTAGTGTCCCTTCTGGAGCGATCCGACAAAGAACACGAAGCCTAGAAGAATGTCAGCGAATTATTCCGGCAGACTGAGCGCTCGTGGTACTTACCAGTGACGTAGAGCATAAAGCTGATAAAGCGGTGGTGGGTAGCAAACGGGAGGAGGATCTTGTCGACGAGGATAATGTGCTTGAAGTAGTAAATGACGCTCTCTCCGTACAGGAAGTACATTGTCGTACCCAAGAAATACCAGTTCAAGCTCTTCGTAAACCTCAAGCTCCGGGCGCGGCTAGGTACGTTGGAAATGGCGATGACCTCCTTGAAGGAAATTATCTGGACCGCAGTTACGATTATGATGATGTAGATGTGTCCGGCGAACATGGCCCAGAAAAAGGCGGCGATCATGACCAGCGTCCAGATAGTACGGGTAATGAAGGTTTCCTTCTTCTTCTCGTAGTCCGACTTGGGCGGTTCCTGTTGCCTGTTAGCCGCCGGTATCTTACAGCGCATGGCGGTACACCCACCTCTGGCTTCGCGACAGCGCCATTCCTCGTAGGGCTGCCGGGCTCGGAGTGCGGCTCGCTGAGCTCAGACATGGACATTCTCCTGCCCTTGCCGCTGCTGCCGCTGCCGCGGTGTTGGAACTTGACGTCCTTCCTCGGCTTTGTCATGGTTGCGACGGGTTCACGGCGGTGCTAACAACCACGGATTTGCCCCAGCTCTTTCGCAAGCTTCTGACGGTATAAATCCGCGTCGAATGGGGGCTGGCAGGCAGAAATGGGAGCTGGCGCGCTCCTCAACGTTTTCGCGCTTGGGCGGAGCACGGAGCAGGGCGGAGCGGTCGCTAGCAAAGGCGAAGGTAGGTGATTTGCAGCGCGCGTCTGGATGACGAGCGACTGGGCGCGGGGCTCTGGCGAGCGATATAGGCTTTGAGGGCGGATGGCGAGGTGAGGGAATGAGGGAGCGCTGCGGAGGCTGCTGATCTACGTCAACGACGCGCCAAGGCTGCAAAGCACCTGGCAGCGAGGCCCACATGTGAACGCCGCCGCCCGACGCCTGAACCCCGGCCGCCTATCATCTCCGCGACGCGCCGCCTCAATTACCTGCGCCGCTACTCGTCCGCACCCGTCAATGGCATGGCCCTCGACGACGACGACTTCGGCTCCGCCGACGACCTCGACGACCTGCCCGAGGAAGCTGTCCGCGAGATAGAAACCCAGGCCTATGCCTCGACCCAGCAACGCCGTCTCTCCAATGCGCCGTCTGCCGCGGATGCGTATGAGCACCAAGCCCCGCCACAGGCAGATCCGCCGCCATCCGAATATGACTTTCCTGACGCCAACGACATACAGCTGGACGGCCAGCCTCTTCTCGCCAAATTGCCCCAAACTAACGTCACCGGCCCGCCCCAGCGCTTCGGAGGAAATACTGTCCGCAACAATGCCATCACGCGACGGACCGCCCAGGACCTGGCCGCCGACCGTCGCGAGCCCCTCTACGAGCATCGTCTAAACAGACATGCAAGGAACAGCAACTACGACCTTGCTGCGCCCTCTGTACAACAGTCACTCGCCGCCGACGACTGTGCCGACGCCAGCATAGAGGAATTGAGAACCAAGATTGACGAGGTATAACAGAATCGCGCATTTGTGGGAATCCATTGCTGACGGTCGCAGCTTCGAAATGAGATCGACAATGCCACTCGCGCGAAGAATGAAGCTCTGGCTCAGGTTCAGAGGAAGGCCGGCGAGGCTTCCATTTTGCGCATGAAGCTACAGAAGGCAGACAAGGAACACATGAACGCGCTCGCTTCCAAGAAAAAGGCCAACACCGAAAGGGCCGCCGCTCTCGAGGCACAGATCGCAGCGCTGAAGCGGGAACTCGACAAGACCAAGAGCGAGTACAAATTCCTAGAGCAGGACTTCAAGACGGAGACCGGCAAGCCAAAGTCTCGGCGGAATCTGAAAGATGGTACTGTCAATGGCAATGCTAGAAAGGCCCAGGAAACTACGCCTAAGAGGACCCGGAGAGCTGAGTTCGGAGATGGTTTCGATGATGGCGGTGTCATGGAGGTGTCCCCCAGCAAATCGCGGGACAAGTCAAGAAATGGAACTCCCAAACAAGGCGCGAAACGGAAACGAAATGCTCTTGAAGCAAGTCCGGCCAAGCCCCTCCCGCTCGCGGAGCCGCAGCCGCCCCAAGTGCCGGAAGATGATGGACTTGTTGCAATGCAGGATGTTGAACCTGAAGATGATCTTCTTGCGAACGTCAGCAAAACTGACAAGAAATTCAAGGTGAGAATTTCTTTCCAACGGCCGAAGCTCTGCTAATTTTGTAGCTCCTCAAAAGGCTTATGAACCATCGGCCGACGGGTTCGCGGGTGAGAACCTTTGAGGCGTTTACCGAATTTGCTTTCCCATCATTACCCGATCGTCTCCTCTCCTCTGTCGTTTATGACGGGATATCTTTGTACCACGACGAATCAAGCGATTTCTCAATTCACTTTTGTAGAATTCTCTTATCGTTATGGGACCGCTGTGCGCAGGAGAGTTATGTAAGCTACACTTCAACACTATTGCCAGATCTAGAGCTGATTTTCTCAGTATCACCCTTTGCATATCATCCTCGACACCCTACAATTCGTTCTCTCTTTCGAGTCGCTTGAGAAGACGGCGTCTTTGGCCGAAGAGATCGTGCCGTTGGTTCAGTCTTCGGCAAGCCTCGTTGTCTGGACATCCCTAGACAATCCTGAACTCAAGCAACACATCGACCTCCACGAGTGTCTTCGCCTCATGATTACCGTTTCTCGAAGCTGCATACATGACACCGAAGCCACGACGCGGTTCTGGTCCCTCGTCTCCCGTGACTTCATCAGAGCCCTCTTGAAATCCCCACTCCTCTCCACCCTCTCCCTCACCGTCCAGCTCCTCGCAACAAGCATCACCCCCACAACCTTCGGCCCCATCCCCGACTTCGACCCGGCGGAGCTGCCCTCCGACCGCATCAAAGACATCACCGTCACCGACCACCTGACGTCCCTCCTCCAGGACACGCCATCCCTCGTCCCCTCGCAACAACCCGCGCGGTGGTCCTTCCGCCTCACGCTCCTGCACACCTTCGCGGCCTGTCTGCACTCACCCGCCGCGGCCGCGGCGCTGGCCACGCACAAGTACTTCCTGGGCCGCCTGCTGCTGCTGCTCAACGACGCCGTCGCGACGCTCTACGCGACGGCGCCGCGCACCCCGCTCGCCGCTACGCTAGCTGCCATCGCCAACGTCGGCACCCGCGTCGCCTTCGTCCTCGCCACCGACCCCGCCACGCGCAAGCTCGTCGACCGTCCGGCTCGTCTCAAGGCTGTGCAGGGCGCTAACCATGCGCATTTGGTTGCGCTGACGCGGCTGGCGTTTAGTGACGTCGATGATGACGGCGAGGAGGAGGAGGATGGTGGTGAGGGCGATGATGTGGGGGGAGTAGGGGGGTTCGGCAGCGCGAGAGTGCTGGAGGCGGGGATCGAGGAGGAGGTCGTGGATATGGCGCATCAGCTGCTCGACGAGTATTTGAGTCCGCAGGAAGGAGAGGAGCTGGTGAGGGTTTTTAGTTCTGGGAGGTCGATTGCGTGAGCTGTGTGTGGGGTGGTGGTGTGTTTGGGTGTAAAGTTTTGGGGCGGGTTGGGTCGAGGTTTCCTTCCCCCCTTTTTTTTTGTCGATTTCTCTTGATACCATTTGAGTTTTTTTTTACTCTACTTTGGGGAGAGGCGAGCATAGCGTGGATGGGTATTGCATATAAGGGAATGATTCTACTTTTTCTTCGTCCTTTATGGGGCGGCGATACGAGCGGAGGGGGATGGATGAAGTCTTGTATAAACCTGCTTTACGAAGACTTAGCAGTCATAGAAAAAAGTATAATATCGGGAATACGAAAATATGTTGGAACGATATGTATTCATCTTCACTCTGGAAATCATATGATCAAGAGGAATTGAGGGCTGGACGACTGGAGTAGGCCTTCGTGAAAAAAATAAATTGGGGGAAGATGTCACGACGGCATGAGTGGAAGAGGGAAAAGGCCAGCACAAATCAAATTACCCCAATCCTATCCTTACAGCAGCGTCTGTGTATCTTGCTCATATCTTGGCTGGCTTGTGTTCTCAATTATATGTGTACTGCGGTGTCCTCGTATCTCCCTGCTCGTGCTTTCACCTTTTGTTTCCCTGGACATTTGCGCGATGCTCTACCTTTCCCATGCCTCCTCAGACTGAACTGCACTCTGTCAAATCATTCCGAAGAGCAGGAAACCCGAAGAAACGAAGGATGGAGCGAAAAAGCAAGATACGAAAGCTCAGAAGCCCTCTCCGCGTTCTTTCCATTATCTGTATAAATAATCAACCAATCAATCCGCAACCTGATCTACTCCGGTACACACTTCCCCCTATCCCAAGCTTTCTTCTTTACAATATCGAGAAAACCGCCAAAAAAGCAAAATGTAAATCCGAAGAGAGGTCAAAGTGTACAAACGAAAGGTATCAAGGGGAAAAAAAGTCACCGAATGCCGCCATACCATCTCTCCTCACACAACACGCAACATTCTCGTTCATCGGGCGATAGGAATAAGTTCAATAGGTAGGAGAAGAGAAAGAATCATCATTTCAGCCGTGAAACCCCCCCAACCTTCACCACGCAACCAGTCAGCCACCTAGCCAGCCCAACCTGCCTGCGCCCATTTTTCTATCTCCGCATGGGTTTAATTCCTTTCGCTAAATCCACCGGTGCTGCTATTTCGAGAAAGGAATAAGAGGTCCGCTCGCTCGCACCTCTGAGGTCGACTTTAAAGAGAGCTCTCTGCCGGGTTTCGTTGTTTTTGTTTCCGCGCGCGCACGCAGTTTACTATAAAACTCCTCCCTAGGCCACTTTATTAAAAAGAGGCGAGAAAAGATTTAAAAGTCAGACAAACCGCCCTCAAAGAGTCTAAAAGTTATTTTTTTTGTTGCATGTGTTGTTTCTTCTTAGGAGCGGAATAAACTCCTTAGCCGCTCACCGATTCCTGGCCTCTCTGTACCTCCGTGCGATGTAGCACCACCACCACTACCTCCACCACCTGCTGCTAAAGCCATGCTGTGTCCCATGTTGCTGAGTGCCCGACTAAAGCTGTGTCTCCGGCGAGGACGTACGACAGTGACGTGCGTATGCGAGGTGTGACCGCTACCGCGCAAGACGCGGTCGTGATCGTCAAAGGAACCTTCCCAGATACGCATGAATGGCTCATTTGTCTGGTGGCTGTAGCGATGGTGACGCATGGTCGGCTGGTCCGAAGCATCTTGGAAGAGCGGCGGGGGGAAAGTTGCGGAGTGGGGGATGCCGAAGAGGGGGAAATCGAAGGGCGAGCGCGTACGGGAGCGAGGAGCGGTGCCGATAGAATAAAAGGACGTCGTGTACAGGCCGCCGGGCATGTTAGGAACGAACTGATCATCGGGAAGGTTTGATGAGCCACCGCTACCGCTGTTATTGTTGTTATTGTTGCTTCCCGGGGGATTACCGGAATTGCCGCTTCCAGGTCCAGACCCAGATCCAGATGAACCTGCGGCTCCGCCGCTGGGGCCTTGTCCTCCTTGCTGACTTCCCTGGTTATCCTTCTTCTCGATACCTTTCCTACAATGCGGGCAGGTATCGTGCTCGCGCAGCCATGCCTCGATACATTGACCATGGAACCAGTGACCGCACGGAAGCTCTGTTACTTCTTCACCGATCGGGACCTCATCCATGCAAATACTACACTCGCCGTGAAGCTCGCTGTCTGGAAAATCCGGCGGAGAGTCAGCAGCGCCAACCATTTTACGATCGACACGCTTCTTCGGTAGAGCTGCGATTGCCTCTTGAGAGGCCGGTCCCGGGGCGTTGCCTGTAGCATTTTGCTCCATCAACTGAGAGATAACGCGATCAAGAGCTTCCTGGCTGTACACTGCATCTCCATGGGCGGCAAGTTGTGGGTTGAGTAGAGAGGCAAATAGAGCTGCAAGCGGATTCGGTGGTATGCCGCCTTCGCCACCGGGTGATCCGGGACCGTGACCACGGTCTCGTGCGGAAGGAGGCGGACCAAACGCACCACCACCTAGAATACCGGCAATTACCCTATGCTAAGTTAGCAGATGCAAGTGAAAGCCTACTAGCCATATAGCAAGCTAAGAAACGTCTCGCGACCACGGGGCATTCAGCCCTAGAGGACGAAAGCTCCAAAAGATGCAAATAGTGCAGGTGACCGGCCGTCCCGTTTGCAAGTACGCAGCACCAGTGTAAGGCTGCTGAAAATAAAGATGTCAAAGAAGTAGCCGGAATCTGAAAACTTACTCATGAAGGCTATCGGTAGGCTCAACATGTGGTCCCGGGTTGTTCGCGTCCCGTGGGAATAGTCTTGCGGTTGACGTGTAGGTGTAGTGTGGACCGCTACCTGACCTAGTCTCTTCTCTCGTTGACGAACCAGGCTGGCCCTCCTCACCGTGCTCATTCGGTCGCTGTGAAGCCCCAGTAATTCCCTGCATCATAGTGGCGAAATTACGGAACAAGGGGTTTACAAAGGCATTGGGCTCGCCAAATTCGCCGTGATTATGAGTCTGCCCCCGGGGTCCTCCAAAAGTCGTTGACCAGGTGCCGGTGATGGAGTAACTGTTGGGACCGTTGCGCTGTAGACGGATTCCTGGCGGGAAACCGTGGATCGGATCGGGCACGCCTTCTTCAGGGTCTGGCGCGTTCCAAGGATTGTGCGTAAAAGGATTAGGCTCGTCCTCGGAGTCGTCCTCGAGGTTCAGATGGTCGTCGCGGGGGTCGTGGTCGGGTTCAATCTACCGCGCACGGTTAGCAGGGGATGTTTTGGGACAGAATGCGGTTGTGGCAATTGGCGTTGCGCATAACAGCGAGTGATTATGCGCCCCGGGAGCTAAAGTACATGGGCAGAGTAACGTGGGGAGAGCTGCCGGCTGATAACTCACAATTTCGGTGAACTCGGAATGACAGTCAGGATCAGGGCATGTCAGACCATGCTCGTCCCGGTACCACTCGTTTTGGCACTCATGGCAGAAGACCATCTCGCGATTTGCCTGCGGGGTGCTCATGGCGACCGGGTCACAGCCGTGACGCGCGTGCTGGTGGCAATGTACTTATGCGCGGGCAAGGCCAACAAAGGACAGCGGTTTGGGCACTTTGCGGGGCCAGAAATGCGACCAAGATGGCCAGGCGCGGTGAGGAGATGGCAGACGGGCGCGACACAGGTGAGAACGCGGATGTGAGGCGGCGCGAGGCTGGTCTGGAGTTTGGGGTATGTAGCTGCGATGTCTCGGATTGGCGGCGGGTGTGCAGCAGGCAGGGTTATGTCATACGCCGGGGTCGGGTGCTCGTTGCGGGGAGGCCAGGTGAGCTGGAAGGCGCGGGCACAAGGTTGCGCGAGGGATGAGAATGCTGTACAGGCGACGGGAGCAGCTGCAAAGGGAGCTGGTTAAGGATGGGGCATCGGACGAGAGCGGAGGGCGGGAAAGCTGGATTGCCAAAGGGTGCGGGCTTGATGGAAACGCAATCGACCAGCTGTGACGCGCTGTTGCCAAGCTTTTCCGACCGACGCACGAGTCGCGCCCACAGTCCAAGGGTCCACGAACTTTCGAACTGTGCTTTGCAGCTGCGGAACCACGTTGCGGCAAACCCACTCTATCCCTGTGTTATAGCACTTGAGACACGTCGGCCTTGGCCTGCCTTGACTCATCTCGCTCCGTGTTGGGGCCTGCTTCTGTTTTCTTCCACTTCCTTCTCCGCAACCTCCGGAGCAATCCACAAGGGACAGGCACGCTGAGTGAGACTTGTTGCCTTGCAAACAAAGCGCTACCTATGCTACAGAAGATCGTGTATCAGCAACCCAACGCCGCCCAAACATCCTCCGTGCCATCCAGCCTGTCTCATGTCCATGTCATTTATTTACTGTTAGATTACCTCCTGCGCGAGCTCCTGATGAGCAAGCTTCCCACTACACCTGCGGCCACCGCGATGCCGCCCACGATGGCAACGCCCATCAGACCCTCCTTCGCGACGCGGTCGTCGATGAGTGTCTTCAAGCTGCCGGCCTGGAGATTGGCAGGCTCAAGGTCGAGCAGCAGCTCGTTGTAACGGCGGGCCTCGGCATAGTTGCCGAGCTTGTAGTTGCCAAGCGCAAGGTAGTAAAGGCATTCGCGACGGCGCTCGGGGCTGTTGCGAAAGATCTCGGAGAGGAGGCGCACGCCTTCTTGTTGCTCGCTGCGTTGCGTGGATTTGATGAGGCCCTGGAGCGCGAAAAGTGAGCAACTGTAAATCCAGAGTCGCACCAAGGAGATGGAGTTGTACCCATGCGTAGTTGAACTTGGTCTGAATGCCTACGTATTCGCCCTCTTTCTCGTACTGGGAGCGGAGAACCTGAAGTTCCTCTGGCTTAAGCGGACTGTCGGACGTCGTCAGAGTGCATGTCGCTTGACTTCGGGATTGCCATCGGGCTTCCGGAGGTGTCTCACCTCTCCGCATCGGCGGCATCTGTTGCGAAGGTCATGTTAGCAGCGGCTGGTTACTTGCGCGCCCAGAGTAGCAGCATGCGCAGCGACGGGACGTACAGGGCAGAGAAGGCGCCATATTGTCACGATCTTAGGGAGAGAAAGCGCGTGTTGCTTTGGTTGCGGGTGTTTCGTGAGTCGTAGGAAGCGCTTGCCGCCGCCCGATCGCGCGCTTGACCTTGAGACCACCCTGCCACTGACGTACGGCGCCACTCGATGTTCACCGCCCGGCCTGTGGCGCAGCGCGCTAGCCCACAAATGTAAAAACCAAAACACCGCAGCTTTGCCTGACAACTCCGCCAAAAACAACCTCCGCTCCCGCACCCACAGGTCCCGTCGCAATCCACACAACCCACCCCGAATAGTGCCAACGCCCCACGGAAATCTCCAACATGCTTCTTGACGAGCACCCCGCAGTTGTATGCCGCTTCCAATCTTGGGTCCGCTTTATCCCAACTAACTGCAGTGTTTCCGTACAGATCATCGGCCAATGCGTTTCGAACTTCAATGTCGCACCCGACAAGGCGGCGATCTCGCGCAGTGCCAGCTCCTACAATGACCTCGAGAACCAGCGCAAAAGTCAGATCAAAGTCGAACAGGACAAGCTGCAGCAGCTGTCCCGGCAGCTGGGCTCCCTCCAGTCCCAGCACAACCTTACAACCAAATCGCACAACCCGGCCGAGCACGCCGCCGAGATCTTGCGCCTGGACACGGAGAAGTTCAAGGTCGCGAAGCAAGTCTCTGACCTGGAGATCGAGGAAGAACGCCTGGCATCGGAGCTCGAGCGTCTGAAGGCCGAGCTAGAAGAGGTCGACGCGCAGGGTATTGAAGGCGGAGATGTCAGAAGGGCACACATGAACGATGAAGACTCTATCTTGTAAGCGCATCCCTCTTCATGGGCGAGAAAGCCTCCTGATACTGACATAGTGTGAATTGTAGGCTTCAGCTCCGGGTTTACCGCATGCTGGGCATCAAGCCCGAGATCGACCCTTCGACTGGCAACTACAACAAAGCTACTATCACCAATCCCAGCAAGGGTGATGTGCACCTGGTCACATTTGATCCGCAGTTCTCGCGGTATTTCTATGCCGACTACATCTGGAATCGCATGTAAGCGTCCGATGATATGAGCCATCCACCGGTGTTGCTTTCTTCCCTTACGTACCATCCGGGGCGCGCTCTTATAACTTCTGGAATTTTGTGACGAAAGCGATACCACGGGAATTTGAGGGAGGATATTGGTGTTTAGGAGTTGGACAAGGAAGTCCGGCGTCTAGCGAGGTTTACTTCTGATTGAATATTTCATGTCTTTTCTTGCCCGGTTTCATCAAGACGTGCTTCCTTCTCAATTTGTCTATCACTGATATTACATTCTGGCCATCGCAATTAAACCGTCCGTATCCACTAACTCCACAATATCCCGACGGTTTACCTGGATTTATTTTCTAAAATCCTCTCCTCGCACCAGTCGCAGTCTTCAGGATGGTCCCGAAAGAATGCCCCTTGGTCTAGTTCAGGCACAATCTCGCTTCTCTTCAAAACATAGTCAACCGCCTGCGCCTCATAATGCCGGTACGTCATCCGGTACCGCTTCTCCGCCATTTCATCGTCCACGCAGCCAGCTTCAATATCTCTAGCCATGAGCATAGCTTCACGCTTATACTCCGCGGAGGAAAAGTCCGGTATATGCATGAGCCAGTTCATCTCCAGCTGTTCCAGCTCCAACAAGCCCCTCATCTGCCGCAGCGCGTCGTCCCAATCGCCCAGCCGCGGCATGAACCTCATGTTCGACAGCGTCAGGCTGCGCAGAGAGCCCGCGACGCGGCCCAGCAAGCCGAGCAAGCCGTCCTGCGTCGTCTGCACGCCGAGCGTCAACTTGCGCAAGCGCGGCCAGCGCACGTCCACCGGCGCCGCCGCCGTGTTCGGCCAGTCCAACAACGTGTTGTTGTCGTCGTCGACGTCAGACTCGTGCTCGCCGCCCACCAGCACCAGCAGCACGTCCTTGGTCCTCCACCCGCGCTCGGCCTCGGGCGTCCACTGCCGCCATCCGAACAGCTTGGGCACCACGTCGCGCTGCACCGCCAGCGCCAGCTCTTCCAGCCCGCGCGCCCGCTCCAGCATCGCCGCCAGCCCCCAGACCATGCGCGCCGTGCCGCCGACGTTGCTGCCCGTCCAGTCGATGCGCAGGTCCAGCCGCGTCAGCCCCGTGAAGACGGCCGTGATGGCGCGGAACCGGGGGCTGTAGATGGCAACTTCTGCCATTCCGTTGGCGTCGGTGGTGGCCTGTATGCCGCCGTTGCCGGACCCCGTGGTCCAGAGGTCGGGCATGACGTGTGAAGTGATGGAATAGTCTTCCCAGAGGCGGCGCAGAGAGCTGGGGCCGAAGATTGCATAGCCGATGATGGGGAGGATGAGGGTACGGAGGGGGAGGGGAGAGAGTCGGTTGGCGGCGGCTTGACTTAGTGCGTGCAGTAGGCAGGAGAGGTCGATCGCTTTCTGGATGTCACGGTCGCCGGGAGGGTCTGGATCGGGCTGGGTGAAGGTAAGGCCGCGCCAGGTGTGAGCGTAGGTTGGCGGGTATTGTTGGTGCGGCATGCCAAAGGTGGCGGTGATGGTGTGGAGGTTGGGGAGGGAGGCGAAGGCATGGGGGAGGTTGGGGTAAGTGTGGGGGATGAGAGGGTTGCTGGATTCAGGGTGAGAAAGGATGCATTCGACGTAGTCGGCCGGCGTGTCGCGCTCTGAAGCGTAAGCGGCGTAGATTTGGTGGAGTTGTGAACGGTCGAAGTCCTGGGTGGGTATGTGTTTAAGGCCCGGAATTGGGCGCCAAGGTTGACCTGACTTGGCCATTAGGAAAGTCTTCAGGGAAATATGGGCGATGCTTACCAGGTTGCAAATCAAGCTTTCTTAGGAAAGAGTCGAGATCGAAGAACCAGAGCAGCTGGTGACTGTTGAACTCCAGATCTTGTACGTATTTGGCAATTTCTGGATGGTTTGCTATACTGATCAACCCATCCAGACTGAGCTGCGAGAGCCTAAAGCGAAACTTGCGGAAATATCGTGGTGTTGTGAGGCGGTCGAATTGCTTGGAACACAGGCGGAGTTGCTGTTGTGTTTCGCGATCAGTGAAGGATATGATTACATCAATCATCTCCTCCGGAAGGCTTGGTAAAGACGCCGGGGGCAGATTGGTCCGCATGATTGTTTATTAGCCAAATGCGGCAAGGTATTTTGTAATCCTATCGCCAACTCGACGCTCCGAGAGACCTGGTGATCTGATGCGAATACTTAGTTCTGGTGGCAGTAAAAGATGCCCACGCCTCACGGCGAAAGGAACGAGGGCGGAACGCGTTTGCAGGACTCCTTGAAGACGCTGAAATTTTTGATGGTCCCCTGATGGCGACGATGGTGTTAACGGTGGAAGGAGCCAGCGTTGTTCAGGCAGCCGCGGTCTAGGCCGCTCTAAGCTCGGCGCTAAAATCTCCGGGTAAGTACATACCGCCCTCCATACATGGGAGAGTCCTTTTTTTCTATCCTTTCACATCTTTAACAAGGACTCTCGCTTCAACATCGTCTGCTATATAGACTCGCGCCATGTATACATTCTAAGATAATGAGTTTAATTTATAACTTCCTTAGTTTTTCTCTACTATATACTATTAAAGTATTAAACTCTTTCGAAAACACTAAAATCTTCACGTTTACTATACTTTACTACTCTACTAGCGTCTGTATTAATTCCGTCACCAATATTCCATCGCCCATCCCCCGCCACCATCCTCCTTCAACTCGGATCGCACATCACGCTGCAGCACTTCTCCCGCTTTGCACCGCTCCTGCCGTAACCAGCGCGCCTCGCAGCCGCCACTGCGTACAGCGTAATCACACTCAACCCGAACGTCTCCAACCAACACGGGCGTTCGATCACTATGTCGGAGCGCAAAGTCCTGTCCAAGTATTACCCACTAGACTTTGATCCTATCAAGATCACTTGACAACGCAAGCCCAAGGGTGCTGCTTACGAAGTGCAGACTGTGCGACTCATGGCCCCCTTTTCGATGAAATGCAATGCATGCGGCGAGTATATCTAGTAAGTCCCCCCTTCTCTTCACTTTCAATCCTCTAATACTGATATCAAGATCTCCCATCTAGCAAGGGCCGTAAATTCAACCCGCGAAAGGAGACGACCGATGAGTCGTACTATGCAATCAAGATATTCCGCTTCTACATTCGCTGCACGCGATGCTCTGCGGAAATCCTGTTCAAAACAGGCCCACGAAACATGGACTATACATGTGAGAAGGGCGCAACCCGCAACTTTGAACCATGGCACGAGGCCAAGCTCGCCGAAGAGACCGATGAGGAACGTCTGGACCGCCTGGAGCGCGAAGAGGCCGAGCGCGATGCCATGGCCGAACTGGAAGTGAAGACATACGACGCAAAGATCGAGTTTGCCGTCGCCGACGCCCTGGACTAGATTAGAATGCGGAATGCACGACTTGACAGAGCGCAGCGACTCGCAGAGCACCGTCCTGCTGGTGGGAATGTGGGCCTGGACGATGAGGTGGCGCGACAGGACCGCGAGGATGAGGAGGCTTCGCGGCAAGCTTTCCGCACCGACATAAATGAGGGCGTGAGAAGGGTCCCTGCTGATGACAACGAAAACGACAACAGCATCCCCGCAGGCGGCGAGAACGCATCGCCTTACTCATTTGCCCGCTCAAAGAAGAAAAAGAAGGATTATGGTTCTGCGCTGGGAATCAGGCGAAAGTAGTGCTTCTTCCTGTTTTAATGACTTTGATAGGTTTTCTGCGAGGCAGGCAAAACGGCTGGGATTGATTTGGAGTTGGTCAGAACAAGGCGCAAAGGACGCCTCTGATAAAAACAACTAACCATCCTTCAATCGCATACAATAAGGAGGGCCGTATTCTCATTATTATCACCACAGACGGCCTGACTGCTAAGGAGGTTATCAGCAAGATGGGATCTGCCAGGATTGTCAGCGCGGTGAGGGCCCGTCTGCGCATTCTACGGAATCGAGTAGAGAAGAAAGGAACATGGTCCTCTCATGCGGATGCCAGATATCTCTCCTGGCAGTGCAAGAAATTCACCTGCAGAGGACAACATCACAATGAAAGGCAATTTGTGGAACAAGGTTTGGGAAGAAATCGCGGCTCTACTCCCCGCAGATCGAAACCGGACTGTATCGGCAGCAAACCAGCGTTTCCAACGCCTTCCCCGCGGGACGCCAACCAGCCGGCTTGGTGAAGTGAAAGAATCCGCCAAAAGGCAGTGGACTGCAGGCTTGCGTCACGCAACTGATGAAGCCCGCTAAACAATAATAAATATAAAAAGAATACTAAGTTGACTTCTTGATTTACAGTCAGTGGCATTGAGTGACACCAATTCGCGAAAGGAAAGCCGGGCAACGCCCGCACATGACACTTAAGGAAGGGGCACGTGCCAAGGCGTTGCCCAGGGTCTATATTACCACCGCATTCGCAACCTTACCTGCACTTCCCACCCAACTTCTTCAAACTCCGTTGGCAACTGCAGGCGCTGGCGACAACCTCCGCTACCATGTCCGAACAAAAGACACCACCTGACGCCGCTGACAAGTCTGAAAAGCGGCCATGTCAGTCTAATGCGAGGAGGGCAGCAGGAGACCTCTTGGAACGCCTTAACAAAAGGATAGCAGAGCGCGAGGCCAGGGAAAAGGCGTGCACGGGCCCAAAATCCTTCATGCAGATGAGGTCGACTGAGCGTATTCTCTTCTACTTGAAGGAACAAGGACAAGAGGTCTTCGGACTGAAGATTTACCGCCTCACCTATGAAGATGATGCAGCCTGGCAGAAGTTCATGGATCTACTCAACTCGGAGACCCGCAACAACCTCACACGAGAAAGCGCACTTCCAGAAGGCAAAGAGCTCTTATCAATGCTTGACTGGGCGGTGGAAGACAACAAAGAAGTGTGGAATGGCGCCAGCTTCGAGCAAGTATTTCGGTATGTTCTACAGAATGAAACGATAAGCTGAGAATCCGCCTGAGGTCTCAAAAGATTACTGACTTTTTTTTTAGGCATTTCCAGTACACTCCCGAGACAGCCGGAGTCATTCAGCGGCGTGCTGCGTGCATCGCCGTCGATGCTGAGGCTTTGCAGTCTATCATAGACGACAAGAAACGCGCTCATGCTCTCGAACTACGCAAGGATGCTCCATTTGTCAAGGTCCTTGACACCAGGATCAGGCTGCCCATGGGAGCCTATCGCAATCGTCAAGAGGAGCTGGACCAGATGGAAAAGATGGGAGACGATGCAATTCCAAAGAAGATACGATACATGAAGGTAGATCCTTCCATGTTGCTGCCAGAATTCTATGATAGGCTGCATTACGGCTTCGACGAAGCCTATCACCAAGGACCACGCCCTCCGTACATTTCTCATTTCTGAGAAGGTCCAGCTGCTCGTCGCATCGGCCTCTTTGGTAATATCTTGGAGTCAAAGAAATCAGTCAAAATGCGGCGATGGTGAAATTAGCACGTCGGAAGTCAGTATTTGCGGGGCTGCAGACTCATAGATAGTTATCACCTTCGACACAGACGGATGAGTAGCATGTGCGGTTTTTCCACGATAGGTTGACTGGTTTCAATGAGGTTTGTCATACGGAACCACGTTCTCTTTATATCTGCAAAGACTAAAAACCGTTGAATCATGGTAGCTGCCTCCCATAATGAACTTTGGGGCTAATTGAATTTATGAGATAGCTTCTATGCTTTTCACTCTTCCATCGATTTGAGACAGACTTCGCCGTAAAATCAGATTGAGGAATCGAAGTGGTATCTACCGCACTTCCCATCGCCAGTACTAAGATCTCATAGCCTGTGCTGCAAAGATTTTGTGCCTATCTGAAACGCTTGGGACAACCAACCGCAAGCACTACCATCAGTCGATGTCCGGCCACTCAACTCGGACAAGTGGCCTGACCGGCGCCTTGACTGTAACAAGAGCGGCATCCTCCAGGTAGTCCGCGATAGTCTCAACAGCCATAAAACGGTCCTCCAAATCCGAATCGTCGGGGTTATCATTTAAAGCCTCCTCAAACTTGTCGAGAATTTTCCGAGTTGTGCGCTCAAGCCAATCTGCGGTTTTTGTAGCCATCTGTTCGAGGAAGGGCCTGTTCAAGTTACAGACAATCAGCGAACTACAAACTTAAAACTCCGAAGAACACATGACACTCACGGAATAAACTCGTCCCAACTCGCAGCCAAACCGGAACACTGAGGGATGTTGTTCTCAATGACCTGGAGCTGATCTCGAACGCCGTCAATTGTGTCGTATAGCCTGGACCTAGTCTGAAGGTTGTTCAGGTAATTGAAGGCCTGAATTGGCCTCACGATCATGCCCATTGCCTTGCCAGCGTCCTCACCAGAAAGGGCGGCATTGTCCGACAGCGTATTGACCGCTTGTTCCTGGAAAATATTGAGTCCCGACCAGATCTGGGCGGTAAGCTATTAGCACCATACAAGAAGTAAACGGGGAGCGAGGTACCCTAGCTTTGATCAGGTTGATCTGAGAATCAGCAATCAGAAGGATACCACGGTTCCGAAATGATCCCATGGCTTCGAACACCCGGTCATTGGGCACTGTAGAAGTCTTGAAGGCCCCGCTCTGCATTTTCGGGATATTGCTGGGCAACGACGACTTTACCCAGAAGTCGGTAAAGCACTTGTCGTCGACTTTTGTAATTAAATTGCCAGAGCTAACCTTTATTACCCATTGAGAAATAGTTTGGAGCTAAAGAGGTTGAGTTAGAATTAATCTCAGTTCGAGGGAGAAACACTTACCTCGAGGATGTGCTCAGTGACGGTAGACTCGGGAGGATCAGTGCCCTGAATTTTGTTTGCAACCACAAAAGTGTTCTCGCAACTTTCCGAATTCTCAGGCTGCATGGCATATTGGTATACCAGGCTTCCCTTCTTAGTTTTCAACAGCTTTCCGATGGAGGGATAGTTCATGCCCGTAAGAATTACGGCCGCTCCGGAACCGAGACGGACCTCGTAGGTACGACGCTTAGCGGCGGTATCATCGGTAGTGTCGACCTCTGCAGGAGGGCAATCATCAAGGTTGTCCTCATCGCAGTCGTCATCATACTCGTCTCCATCGTTGTTGTCGGGGTCCGTCTCGCAAAGACTTCCATCGATTTCACAAAGAGAAATGTCACAAGAGGTACCCACATCTTTCTTCATGAGCTTCGTGATGTTCGTGAGTGCATGCTTGAGGTCCAGATTCTCGGTGGTGATGACAGCACGCGAATCAGCACCAGGTGCCAGCACTGAGCAGAAAAGGAGAAGGAGCCATAGGATGCCGAAAGGCAAGACTCCCGCACGAGACTTGAGCAGCATGGCTGCTGGCTTAGGATGGACGGTGGTGTTGAGCTGTAATGGGAAAGCCTTGGTATCTATCGGAGACCAAATCATTTAGTCAGCGGAGTAAAAGATGGGCCATCCAACTATTTGGTACGATTGAAGTGGCAGAGCAGAGTTTTATGCTCAATAATTTGGTGGGATGGGTCTTACCAACACTGGGTCCCACGAGGTGGTATGGAGTCTGGCAAAAAGAAGAAGAGAAGGGGAGTGCAGATACAGCTGGAAAGATATATATACATCAATGCTGGCCAGTCAGGTGCTGGTGCTGGCAAGGTGACCGCCGCCGTGGCAACGGTGAGCACCTGCATATGCTGGACCCTGTTGGTGCCTAAGGTGGAAGGCGCGCTACCTGTCACCGGACTTCCAAGAGCCTTCTGAAAGCTATGGCGTGAAACCACAAGGCGCCCGGCATGGAGTCCACGGGAACTTTCGTTGGCAGCTGGAGACTGGCTGAACTTGTTTTCGCTCATGTCATGGGTCGTTGAAGCCATCATCCGGACGTACATGTGGAATTAAAAATTATACATTCGCGTCCGTAAGATAGCCTCAAGTACCCACGTACGACCGGGTCTTCGTCAGGTGCTCTGTGAAGGTGCGGATTGAATTTGCTCGAGGATCCGATTTCGTCGTTGGCCTTCCGCCTATCAAAGTATCTTTTCAGGTCTCGGGCGTTCTCCAACGGCCCGTATTCCCTAGCTAGCTGGTACATGCCGTTTTGGCCGCAGTAGATAGAACCATTGTACGTTCCGAATTTCCAATCTCTGTGTTATTGATCGTAAGTCAGGCAATCCTCTAGACCATTCAAACAAACTTCCGGAAATTCGCGAGGTTGCCCGGGGCTGTGAAAAATATCAGTTTTCCTGGGTCAAATCCAATCCTTCAAACGCTGCAGCGCACCTGTACGCTTGTGTGGCCATTAATGAATACTTTAGTCTTGACTTTATGGTTTAATGATGCGGCTAAACAGTACACCTGGCTGAAAGTAAGAGATTGTCTAAATATTCCCTTAGCAAAGCGAAAGTTAAACAGGCAGGAGCTTTATAATGGGTATGTTTCCAATATTTTGAGAGTCATGGGAACATAAACAACTCCATGGCTGACCGTGGCCAAACTATCATTCAGACAGCCAAACAGACAAAATTCACCGTCATCAAAGAAATCTATCAAGCTTGTGGCAGAACTTGGACGACAATGATTGATATCTAAGCAATCTGTCTACATGGAGAAGCCAGGATGCGAAGTGACGATCTCCTGTATTATATGCGATTCTAATGAGCACTTCATTCTACGGCCTCTCATAGCCAGAAGAATAATAAGAGCTCATCCAAAATATGGAGTCCAGCAAGTCGTCATGAATGACCACGTCACTCCTCCTAAAGATGTTGAAGTTCCATACGATGCAACTCATCACATTTCTTCAAGATACGACTCACCGAAGAGATAAGCAAGCCCAACTACCAATTTTGGAGCATGAGAGATGTTAGCGTCTGTCATCTTTTGCAAGCAAACCAACTCTTTTGCGGGACGATGTAGATTGTTAGCTGTGACGGCCAGACCTTGTGATTTCAGAAACGAGAGCGGTTGTAATAACTCTATTTCCAGGGAGACTTCCAACGGTTCCAATTACAACTCCGAGACCTGAATATGGAGCTGCATCGTGACTTGTGGCAGGATGACACATAACTAGAAAAGAGGTTTGCCTGGCGGTATGATGGCGAAGCTGTATTTAGCGTACCATCGCAGTGACTAGCGCGAGGTGACCAGATGCGCCCAACAGGGACGAGCTTTGAATGGGTCTATTCCTTTTCGGCGTACTAGGATGTGTAAGCGCATCCTTTGTGGAATAGACGGTTTAATGCGGTGTGCTTGCAAGCTCTGAGGCCTGTCGGTAGTATCGTAGCGACTTTAACTCAGGAGCCCAACAAGTCGGTATGGCGGCGAACGCGTTAAGCATAAAATGTAACTCCCAGGCAGGCACTCGGACCAGACGAAAGCTGCAAATCCACGGAAAAGTGACGAAGGCGTGACGGAAGTCGAAGGGACATTTCGAATCCACAGGAATGGCAATGGTCAATCTAGACAGAACAAGTAAGGGGGGGATCACTCTGCGGGGACTATTGCAAAGAAATGGTGTTGCGGTGGTCGCGGGCAAGCAGCGGTGATGTCACACACCCGCTCGCCGGGTGCGCAGCCAGCAGCGGCGGCGGCGGGGACAACGGCAGCGGTCCACCGCCCATCTCGCAGGGCGCAGCGATCTCCGGGTCTGCGAGCGCCACCGGCGAGAGCTGCAGCGCCCCTGATCTGGAGGCCGAGCCTTACGGGGCGGTTAGCTGCGCGGACAGCGTTGGGCGCGGGCCGGCTTGGCGCACGTGATAGCAGCGTCAGTAGAATTCGTCGAGGATCAACTTTGCTGGTTGCAGCTAGCTACAGCACGCCTGTCCTCAAGCACGCTCCCAGCCTCAGCAGCTCTCGAAGCAAAAGCGACCCGTCTTTGCCTGCGACTCCAGCGTTCTCCCGCCACCTTGCATCCCGACGTTCCTCGGCCCAGCGCGCTAGCCCGTCTGCTGTCCAGGATCGCCGCCGCCGCACCGCACAATTCTCACAGGGACACGGTCCTTCAACCACCACCACACACCACCACGCGCCCACACCCCGCTATCCACCACACGACCGCTATCCAAATGGCTCCCTCCACATTCGCATCCGCTGCCGCGGGCAGCAATTCCACCGCCAACTCGACGCGTAACGACTCCGGCGGCGAATGGTCAGTACACCCGCCCCTCTGCCCGCCACGCGACTTCTCAGCGCCCGCCTGCCCAAATCCGAGCCGCGCTTTGGATCTGCTGCTACCACCTGATCTGCTGACCGAGACAGGGCTCGCCGCGCAAACGGCGCAACTCAGACCTTCCGCCGCCCTTCGCACGCCACCTCTCTCTCCAACGCTGCCACCATCAACGCGTCAAGCCCCGGCGTCTACGTGCCACCGCACCGAAACGGCGCCGCTGCTGTTGAAACTCGATACCCCAAGGACTCGCTGCTGTCATTGTTTCGCCAGCTACCTCTGGACTCTGACGATGGCCTGGACGCACTGTATGCTGGAGGGTGGGAGCCGCAGTCTTTGAACGGCGCGTCTGGAGGCGCGTGGGGCAGGAGTCACGAGCACGGCAAGGAGAATCCACCCGGGCCTGACGTATGCTGGGATCGAGACGGCTCCATGCAACCTCTGGGCCTGACGGAGATGACCGAGGAGGAGAAAGAGGTAAGCTCTGCGCCGGCGCACTCCCTTGGAGTCGCATGAATCTGTTTGCGCCGTGTCTTCGCTACACACTTGCTCTGACTCGCTTTCCTTGATTGTTTTGACTCAATGGGACATGTCCCCAAATTCATCCCCAGCCAGCTAACGTGTCCACAGGCCTTCACCTCATCCGTCAATTCGCCGCTCAAATTACCCAACCAAAATGCGAACAAGGATAACAACGCGAAGGATGGCCTAGGTCGCAAGACGTCCGTCTCGCACGCCAATGGCCCAGGTAATTACGGATTAGCCTCTCCGACAACCAACCGCCCAGGCACGCGCCGACGCGATACAGGAGAAGCCTATCCTTTCCCTGCAGCAGGCTCCCCAGCCACCAGCAGGTTTCAGCAAGAGTCCAACGCTGCTGTTCCCCCGCCCGCACTTCTGCGCCGACGCACGGACTACAAGGAGCCCGGCGCGGGTCCGGGCACTGGGCAAGAGGAGCGCGACAAAGACAAGGCTCAAGGCGATGCTGGAAACCCTCCTTTCGGCTTGAAGCGTAGCACTACTGGTCCCTTCAGCGCTGGTCTCTCTGGCCCATCTTCTCCGTGGAGCGCTGGCCCGCAGAGTGCTGGTTTCTCACCCATGGGCAGTTTCGGCAACTTTTCACTTGCGGCGAACACGGGGCAAGCCTCCACTCCAACTGACAAGAGACCTGGACTGGCAGCTTTGCGTGGCGAGAGTCGTTTCAAGGGTCTGATGAACAAGGACAGCTCCGAGGACATGCAGAAGACTTTGAGGGAGAAGGCATCCATGAACAGCCTTGGGAAGGTTCCCGAGAATGATCAGGGCAGGCAGACTCCTTCGTGGATGGAATCTCGTGCAAACCGTCCCTTGAGCAATGATACCGATCCATTTCCCGATGATGATAACATGCGCTCGGGCAGTGCTGCTCTCGGTGGTGGCCAGGACACCAGCCCTCCGCGTCGCCAAATGACCGGTTTTGGAACCCCGCAGCGCCAGGACTCCAGGGATGAAAGTGGCTTTTCTGCCTTCGGCATGACGGCGGATAACACTGGATTCAGCAGTTTCCTCCAGAGCCGTGATGCCTTCCATCATCACACTCCTCAGCACCACGGAAATGAACCTATGAGTCCAACCGACACAAACCCGTACCAGAGCCCCCAGCAGGACAAGCACGAATCTGAGGACATTGATACGGACGGTTCTGATATCCACAACACTACGCTCCCAGGCCTAGGTGGATTCATGAACGATCCTGCCGCCGCTTCAGGCATGACGCCTTTTGGTGGCATTGGCAACATGGGCCGCGTGTCTTCCGCTTATGAGGCCGCTGCCAGCGACCGTAGCCAGACGTCGAGTGTCGGGCCTAACAGAGGATTCCCTTCACTTGGAGGCCTTGCAGGGTTGCCGGGACTGGGAGGATCTGCGGCTTGGACGCCAACTCAACCTGCGGTTGGCACTCCAAGCCGGGAGCGTTTCAACCCGCAGTTCGCTGACAATTTTGGATCTGTCGGCGAAATGCACTCCCCCAGCCTCGCGGGACTTGGTCCTAACAACCTCTATGGCGCTGGTTTTGGCGCCGGACTGTCGGGTACTGGTTCGATCGGCCGTGGCAGCAAGCTTGGATCGCTCTTCCCGACTGCCATGCAGGAGCAAATGAGGACCAGCGAGCAGAACCGGTTTGGCGGTGGAGATGATGGCTCTGCTGAGGGCGACCGCCAGCCTGGTTCGTTTGCCAGGAACGCCTTTGGCGGTAACGCTGGGCCTCTCAGAGAGACTGACAGTCCCTTCCGAGGCGGCCGCGGCGTATTTGATGAGATGCTGGCCAACAGTCTTCGCAACAACGATGGAAGCGCCATGGAAGGCTTGGGCCAGTTTACTGCCAGCAGTGCTGCCGCGCAGACGCCTACTCTCGCCACGACTCAACAGCAGGGACCCATCGGTCATGTCCCCCAGGGAATTCCCGGTCAGCCTCCGAACGTCAGCAGCTCTGCTTCCAACCAGCCGCCAGCTGCCCAGCAGCGTACTATGGTCATGCCTGATCGGATGAGATGGGTGTACCGTGATCCGTCGGGCAAGGCGCAGGGTCCTTGGACTGGTCTTGAGATGCACGACTGGTTCAAGGCCGGCTTCTTCTCCCCGGAACTGTTGGTCAAGAAGGAGGAAGACCCAGAGTACGAGCCGCTTGCTCAGCTCATCCGCCGGATTGGCAACTCTCGCGAGCCCTTCCTTGTCCCTCAGATCGGCATTCCTCACGGCCCGCCGTCTACTCAGCCTGGAAACGCGTGGGCTAACACCGGGCTCACTGCCGGTGCCCAACCCCCGTTCCCGAACAGCTTCCCCAGCTTTGGAACTACGTTGACTGCTGAGCAGCAGAATGCTCTGGAGCGTCGTAAGCAGGAAGAACAGTACCTCATGGCGCGACAGAAGGAGCATCTCGCCCAGCAGCAGGTTATTGTCAAGCAAATGCAGATGGGCATGCATCCGCACCAGCTTCACCACCACTCTAGTGCCCACAGCCTGCACAGCCAGCCCAGCTTCGGCAGCATCGCTTCTCCTGGCGGTTACCAGCCGTCGCCTACCCAGGGCCCTCTGCCTGGCATGGCGGGTTTCTTTGACAATTCCTTTCGTCCCGGCCCGGCCTCCGGTCTATCGCCGATAGGTGCCGGGGTGGAGGGCCTAGGAAGTTCGAGGGAGGAGTTGCCAGCCATGTTGGACCGCATGAACTTTGGCCGAGCTGGCCAGATGCCTTTCGGTGCCGCCCCTGGCTCGTTCGGCTCTCCGCAGCAGGATGGTACTCACGCCCAGCAGGTTGCTAACATGTTGAACGACCGGGCTCGCCTCCACCGTGAGCAGAGCGACCATGATTCTCAAATCAAGGACGATGAAGGCCACATGGCGGAGCAATCTGCCGATCGTCTTCAGCAGTTCAAGGATCTCAGGGAGGAGCACGACAGGGAAGCGGCTGCGGCTGCTGCCGAGACTGCTGTGAACACTGTTGAGGAGCAAGAAAACCAGCAGCCCCTTCAGCAAGAGGAGAGGGAGGAGCCGTCCACCCCTGCTCAAACCGCTGCTCAAACCGTCAAGGAGACCGAAACCCCATCGAAGCCTTCCGAGCCGCTCTCCCTGACTGAGCAAGTCAAGGCTGCCTCCGCCAAGCAGACACCGGCTCCCCAGTCTCCATGGGCCAAGGTCGACACTTCCATGCCCATGCCCTTCCCTCCGCCTCAGTCTGGCTCTCCTCTCCCGGCGCCAGCGGCCCAGAGAAAGCAGAACCTCGCCGATGCACTTCACCAGGAGACCCGTTCCCGCTCTCAGACCCCTTCGGTCGACACTCCTAGTGCTTCCATTGCTCCTTGGGCCAAGGAAACTGTTGAGGCACCCAAGGGTCCCTCTCTCAAGGAAATCCAAGAGGCAGAGGCCAAGCAGCGTGAGGAGGCCGAGGCTGCTGCTCAGGCGGCTCGTGCTGAGGCCCAGCGCAGAGAACTGCTCGCTATGGCTGAGCAGGCCCAGCCCCAGCCTAGCCTTCCCTCAAGTGCCACCTGGGCTAGCAGTGCCTCGCCGGTCAATGCACCTGGTACGCCATCTGCCTGGTCCAAGGCAACCGTTGCCAAGACTCCCAACTCTGCCGGTCCCGTTAAGAAGACGCTGCAGCAGATTCAGAAGGAAGAGGAGGCGCGCAAGCAGAAAGCTGCTGCTGCCGCCGCCGCCAGTGCTGCTAGTGCCGCCGCTGCTGCTGCTACCACTGCCAGCTTGTCCCAGGCTGTGAGCGGAGGCAAGCGCTACGCTGACCTCGCGAGCAAGCAGACTCCGGTTGCGGGCAACGCTCCCGGCGGTGCCTGGACCACGGTGGGCGCGAGTGGAAAGATCAAGACGCCTGCTCCGGCTGCTGCTCCTGCTTCCCCCGCCGCTACCCGCACTGCCAGTGCTGGAAGCATTTCGGCTATCAAGCCCAAGCCGGCCGCCGCTCCCCGTACCCCAGCTCAGGCTGCTCCACCGTCCGGCACTCTCGATGCCAAGGAAGAGTTCAAGAAGTGGGCTGCCAACGAGCTCAGGAATGACCTCGTGGGCGATACTGATCGTAAGTTCATGGTTGTCAAAAGAGTGAAAATGTTATGCTAACGCCATCCTAGCCAACGAGTTCGTCAGCAACATGCTCAGCTTCCCCAGTGATCTCGACATTGTTACCGAGGCAGTTCACTCTGTGTCCCGCACCATTGATTCTCGCCACTTCGCTCAGGAGTTCATCCGCCGCCGTAAGCTCGCCGACAAGGGCATCATCGAGAACTCTGGCACCTCCAGCCCTGGTCCGGCTAACGGCTCCGGTGGCTGGAGCGAGGTCGCGAAGAAGGGCTCTTCCACCGCCAGCGCTGCTCAGACCAGTGCGGCGAAGGAGGATCTTGCTTTCAAGGTTGTCGCTGCGAAGAAGAAGGGCGGCAGGAAATAGGTATATTATGACGGAACTGCAAACTGTGAGAAGGGTACGTCAAGGTGACGGACAGAAAAACAAAAAAAAAAAAAGGAGGATATTGGTAGCGTGTGGGGCTGAGGCGAGCTAGTGTCTTCTTGTTGACTTGGGAGAGCTGCTGCCTGTTTTGTATACTTGGAGAGGGGTTGTCGCTCGTTTGGGGAGGTCATCATCGTGATTGTCCTGCGTTTGCGAGCAGCATTGCTTCTTGGCTGTGATTTCTCTTCCTTGCGGCATTCATTCTTGCGTGCTGTTCGGTAGACATGTACTTCTGTAGTCGGTTGTATGAAGTGTACGATGTAGCATCAATGTTTCGGTGGTGGTGATCTCATTTTACAGTAGCGCCGGTAAAGCCGAAGGATGGCGCAGCAGTCATCAAATAATGCGGCTGTGCTGAGCCCCAGCCGCATCATTTGGACAGCATCCCAACCGGGTAATCAGGACGAAGCCCATCATCAGCCGCGGTCATTTCGTCGTTTCAGCTCGCCCGAATGACTGCCGCACGTCAGCAGCTGACCGGGCTGGATCTATCCGCTCCTTCCCACGTTACCTGAGATCTCTTCCTATTAAATCCGGCCGCTGCCTTGCCATCTCTCGATCGTTTCGCTGGCCATTCCTCCCAACCAACCCCTCCCCCGCAGCCACTACTCATCAGGCCCCCCAAAGCTCGGGAGCGCACGCGCATAACATATCACAACAGCTGCAAGTCACGGAACACAACAACCTCACTTAACCTACTGGTGTGCGACATCATGTCAAGTCACGATTACTACGGCGGCGGCGGCGGCGGCGGCGGTCACCAAGACTACGGCTACGGCCAACAGGGCTACAACGCCGCTCCACCGCCGCAAGGCCAATATGGCGGTCACAGTCCCTATCCTCCGCAACAGGTGAGTTTTGCGCCGCGCGCAACCCTTTTCATAAGAGAATTCGCGCAAAGCATGCGAATACAACGGCCTTTTTCAGCCGGGCGTCCCCCACAGCGAATGAGTATGGACACGGGCTGACCAGAAGCCGCCGCTACGGCGCGAACCAACCAGGGCGCCTATCCTCCCCCGCCGCAAGACCAGTACAACCAGTACCAGTCGCCGCCTCCTCCTCAGCAGCAATACGACCCTTACAACAACAACGGCAACCAATACTCGCAGGCGCCCCCACCCCACAGCTCCTACTCGCCCGCCCCCGGCTACAACAACGCCGTCACCGCCGCCCCGTACCCCACCGGCGGCGATGACTACAACCGCGGTAGCAACACGCACTCGCCCTACCCGCCGCCCGCGCCGTACGGCGGTGCGCCTCCACCAGGTGGTAGCGAGTATGGGTACAACAACCAGCACCAGCAGCAGCAGTATCCGCCGCAGCAGGGTTACGGCGGTGAGCACGAGCGCGCGCAGCAGTACGGCCCCGACGGTACTCCGCTGCCGGCGGATGGCGATCGCGGCTTAGGCGCGACGGTGCTGGGTAGCGCGGGCGGCGCGTTCTTGGGCCACAAGATGGGTGGAGGAGCGTTGGGGACGATTGGTGGGATGGTGGCTGGTGCGATTGGGGCGAATATGTTGGAGAATCATCATGAGAAGTGAGTGGTTTTCTCTGCCTCCTTTTTTTTTTCTCTCTCTTGGTTTCACACCCTTTAATGTAGTAGTTGCTAACCAAAACCTGCAGGGACAAGAAGAAGAAGAAGCACAAGAAGCATAAGAAGCACGGCAGCAGCGACCACGGCTCTCACTACGGCGGCTCGTCGGCGGCCATCGGCGGCCTCTACCCGCCCAGCTACAGCAGCCACGGTCACAAGCACAAGCACAAGCACAGGTCCAAGAGCAGGGGCGGGAGCAGCAGCAGCAGCTCGTCGAGCGACTCGGACTAAAGCGTTGTTGTGTTGCGTAGTGAGAATCCACGAGAGGATGATGGGCTTTCAACGGTCTCTATTATTCTCGTTGCTGTTTTTTGCTGAGCTGGTTTTGCGTTTGGGACGTATTGCTTCTTCGAAAGCTTTACTGAGCATTGGCACTACTGACGACGACCACGATATCCTTAATTTTTTTTTTCCTTTTGTTGATGCTTTTGGCTTACTAAATTTCTTTTCCTGGCGGGGTTGCGGAGAGACCCTCATATCCGTGGAGGCTTGGGGAATGGTACCTAGCGCTAGGATCATGAATTAAGATCATTTCGTCTGAAGATGTTTGAGATAGACGCGCGCGTGTGCATATCCGCCTCGTGTGATCGAAGCTTCATGACCAGCGGTACGATGCGGCGCGAAGTGGGGGCGGGGCAGCAAGGCCTTGGCTAAGTTTCTCGAGGCAAAATGCTGCCCTACCGGTATTTCTTCGGGAGGAATTTTCGGTCCAAACACTGGACCCTGCTTGGGTAATGACTTTTTAGAACTCAACAGTCACCCACCGAACCTCCTCAGACCTTTTCAATTTTTTTGCGCCCGCGTTTGAGGAGGGGAAAAGGGCACTGATCGAGTGTGATATTTCGAAAAGCAAATCAACCAGACGAAAAGAAAGAGCCAGGAAAGAAAGAGAGAAGGGAGCACGCAAAAAAAAAAAAAAAAACAGGCAGAAGAGACGATAAGAGAAGAGAGAGAGAGAGGATGTCAGACGACGCCTTCCTCGCCTTCTTTCGGCGCGCCGCTACGGCCGCGACGGCCTCTGCCCCCTCTATCAGCTCTCAGCTCGACCTTCTCGAGGCCGGCAACTTCGAAGCCCTCCTGTCGCAGTCCGACACCGCCCGCGCGCTGCTCGGCCACCAGCCCATCCCGGACGCGCCCACCTCACCAGCCGACTACCCGCTCTGGACCGACTGGGTGCACCGCCGGCTGACGACGCTGCTGCAAAGCACTCCCGAGGCGGACAAGCCGCGCGTCGGCGTCGAGCTGGCCGCCGTCGCGCTCGCCGCGCTGGGCGCCTTCGTGCAGGCCGCCGTCACGGGCCCGCCGCTGCCGTTCCGGTCGGCGGATGTCGTGCTCGCGCCGTCCGGCGTGTTGGTTGCGAGTGATGGCGATGGCGATGGCGATGATGAGAAGGAGAAGGAGAAGAAGCTGAGGGAGACGCGTGCGAGGCTCGTCCAGAGCCTGGGCGCTGATGGCGCGGCTGCCTACGCGCGCACGCCGAACGTCGAGTTGTTGTGCCTCGCTGAGGCGGTGCTGGCGGGCGCGTACGGCGAGCTCGAGGCGGCGGTGGGCGCGAGCGCGGTCGTCACGACGGCGCTGTGTTGGGCGAAGGTTCGGGTGTTGGTGTTGCGGCAGCGGTTGCTTGGGGGTGGGGATGTGGCGCCGAGTTTGCAGGCGGCGATTTATGGGGAGTTGGAGGCGTTGGAGGGGGAGCTGTTGAAGGAGGGGGAGGAGGACGAGGTGGTGAGGGTGAGGGAGGTGAGGGTGCCGTTTTTGTTGGAGAGGGCGTCGATACATACACTGCACGGGTTCGACAAGAAGGCGAGGGAGGACCTGGATAGGGCGGCGAAGGAGAGGGGGTTCGAGTTCGCGTTGACCGGCTTGCTCGGGAAGCGGACGAAGTACCAGGAGAAGGATACCAGTCAGCTTGTCGTCCTGGCGAGGAGTAAGGGAACGGAGACGGAAGACGAGGCGGGCAAGGGGAAGGGCAAGGCTGTCGCGGAGGAGAACGGCGATGCGGAATCGAAGCCTAAGAACCTGGATCTCAACGACGACACGCTGCTGGAGTCAATATCTTTCACGGAGAAGCCCAGCTCGTCAACGGATGTTCAGGACGAGAGCTCGTTACCGCCCAGCTTGGCCGCTCTGGATCCAAGTAACCAGCCAAAGCTCGACCCGCTCGACTCCATTATTCTGCTCTCGCTGGCCTCGTCGATCACGAATACATCCCCTCAGAACGGCTTGACTAGAGAGGAAACGGTTCCCTATGCCACTCGTGTGCTCGAGGGTGGTAGCTCCAACTGGCAAGTCTACACCCAGGCCCTGCTGGTCCGCAGCAGGATCGAGGGCTACAGATCAAGGACTGCTGAGCGTGGCCTGCTGCAGCTTCAAGCCCTCGTGGACCAGGTTATTGCAGACACTGCCGGAGGTGGGTCCACCGCTGATGCTTCAGGGGACGGTTCTGTCTCTACGTTCCTGCCGCGGCCGCAAGAAGAAGACTCCGCACCGGTCTCGGAGCGCTTGCGCTACATCTTCCAGCTGTGCACGCCGGCACGGTGGGAGCTGGAATCCGAGCTGGCGCAAACGTGGGTCAAGATGGGCGGCCTCCGCACTGCGCTGGAAATCTACGAGCGTCTGGGCATGTGGGCTGAGGCTGCGCTGTGCTGGGCTGCTACCGAAAGAGAGGACAAGGCTAAGCGGATCATACGGAGAGAGCTCTTCCACGCAACAGACGGCAACGATGACGCAGCGGGTGATGATGAGAAGTGGGAGGGTGCACCGAGGGACCCGGCACCTGGTGATGCGCCCAGACTGTACTGCATTCTCGGTGACATTGACAAGGACCTCTCGATGTACGAGAAGGCTTGGGAGGTCTCTGGAGAGCGGTACGCCCGCGCTCAACGGTCCCTCGGCCGTCACTACTTCTCCGAGAAGGATTTCGTCAAGTCTGCCAACGCCTACTCCAAGTCTCTCCGCGTGAACCAGCTCAACCAGCAGAGCTGGTTCGCTCTGGGCTGCGCACTCCTCGAGCTCAGCGAGTTTGAGCGCGCCGTACAGGCCTTCACGCGTGTCGTCCAACTCGACGACAACGACGCCGAGGCCTGGAGCAACCTGGCCGCCGCCCTGCTCCACCTCGGGCCCAAGACGGACGACGACGCCGACGCCGCCGCTCCCGCCCCGAAGCTCGACGACGAGGAAGAAGACGACCCGAACCACATCGACACGACCAAGCGCCAGCGCGACCCCCAGCAGCACCGCCGCGACGCCCTCAAAGCCCTCAAGCGCGCCGCGCACCTGCAATTCGACAACTTCCGCATGTGGGACAACCTCCTCACCGTCGCCGCGTCCCTCAACCCTCCGGCCCTCACCGACATCATCACCGCGCAGCGCCGCCTCATCGACCTCCGCGGCGCCACGGACGGCGAGAAATGCGTCGACGCCGCCATCCTCGACGCCCTCGTCCGCGACGTCATCGCGCTCGACGAAAACGCCAACGGCTACGATCCCACCCGGCCCGGCCCAACGCGCATGCTCGTCCGCATGGTCGACGAGGCCGTCGTCCCGCTCATCACGGGCTCCCGCGCCCTCTGGGCCACCGTCGCCCGCCTCGCCCTCTGGCGCGGCAAGCCCGCCGCCGCGCTCGACGCGCACGAGAAGGCTTGGCGCGCGGCGACGGCGAGCAGGCCGGGCTGGGAGACGGGTAGCTTGCCCGAGGCCGCGTGGAACGAGGTCGTCGACGCGACGGTCGAGCTCGTGGCCGCGTATGAGAGTCTCGGGCCGCGCGAGCGCACGGAGGGCCTCGCGGCGGGGAGTGGGCAGGTTGTTATGAAGGATTGGAAGTTTAAGGCGCGCAGTGCGGTCAAGGGCGTGTGTAGTCGCGGTAAGGAGACGTGGGAGGGGAGTGAGGGGTGGGAGAGGTTGAGGGGGGTGTTGGAGGAGTTGAAGGGGGTGTAGGGTAGTTGGAGGGAATGGAGGGGTGGTGGAATTTTGCTGGGTGGGGTTGTGGTTTTTTTTTTCTTGTTGTGTTTTTGGCTTTCGGAGGGGGGGAGGGGAAAGGGTGCATGTATGTACGGCCGTGGGTTGGTGGTGGGGGGAAGGTAGGATAGACACTCTTGTTTAGCAATGTGCATTCATGGCGGTTTCTGGGAATTTCTGTTCTCGATTCATGTGTTTGCTGTTGGTGAAGGTCTTCTTCGTGATGGGATGTTGTGCTGAGGCACACGCTCGGCGTTCATGTAACTCGGAAGTGGTGGTGAGTGAGACTGGTCGTGTGGAGATGGAGGGAAAGAGCAACAAGGCTTAACCTGCCGCTAGGCAATTTCTTTTGTTCTCTTCAATCCGTCATCTTGCTTTTTGAGCTCTTTTTCTCTGCCCAAGACGTCATTCGTATACGGTCGCTACATCCATTCATATATTTGCGGCTAGGAAGAGCAAACAGAGAAATTGAATGTATCTTGTGACTGCTCTGCTAAAAATTGATATCGGTTACTCTTCATCTCATACGCTAGTCTAAACAGTCTTCTCAGGTGGGCAACTGAAGCAGCATGCTGTTCGGACGTTATGGGTTTCCAAAAAAAAAAAATATACAAATAGAATACACACGTTGAATTCAACCACTAGCGTAAACGGGACGCCATATTTCTAGACCAAGTCAAATTTTCTCAAGAAACTATCTTCAATGCCCTCACGTTTGACTGTCATGGTACAAATAGTAAGTGCTGAGAGCCGTGCCACAAAAAGATTGGACACTTTAAACCGGAAATAAGCAGCATTCGAAGCGGAAGATGCAGTCAAATGAATGATATGAAAGAACGTCCTATCAACACACACACACACACACACACACAAAAGGACGAGCTAGCAATCAAGCCGTGCACTCATGAGAGAATCTATACAAGGTACCGAGCAAACAACGAGTAAGTAAAGAAAAGGCTCCCATCGGATATCCCGAGCATTGTATGCATAATCCCTGCGCAGATCTTCGAACAGCAGAGCTGTGTCGAGGTGGTCAGGGCACACTTCCCAAGAAAGGGGTGGTGGACACGGGCCCAAGCTCCCAGCCCGGGAAAGCTCTCGGGATGACTTGGGGGGAGGAGACACATCATTTGGGCGTCGGTCCGGCCCGGCTTCTAGAGGTTGCTTACGAGTGCAGATGCGGGGGGGAAATGGAGGAATGGCCAGATTCATCAAGCTCGTCCGTGCAGTGCTCACGAGACCTGTTCATTTCGTATTTTGTTGCGGCCCTTTTTTTTTTTGCTTGGGCAGCTGTCGGGAAATGATTCGGGGGGCGGAATGGGCGGCGCATGAGGGAAGCTTATGAGGTGTCCACATGGAATGTGTCATAAGAAGGAGCAATCTACCAGCGTGTTGGTGTCGGAGTGTGGGAGCGGGGTACAAGTTGGGTGAAAACGAAACATGCATGGGATAGATGTTCGCACACCATCTGAACATCACAACCACCCCTTCCGCCTGCAACTGCTGGATTCAGACACAACAGTAATCGATAAGAGAAAAAAAAAAAGCACGGTAGATGTTCGTGCGCGAGGAAAAGCCGAGTCCGCGCGCACGGGAAACGTCTAGAATCCACGCACATCCGCGGCGCTAACCGTTCTTGGCAAGTATGGTTGGATAGTGGGGAAACATGGGCCGGCGGTGAGAAAGCGAAGAACCACCCGCACTGCTCCGTTGTCGTTCCCAAATTTCCAACGCGGGGAAGATGAATCGCCCGGCATTTAGAAGCCCGGTGCCGAACAGACGGGAATGCCTCCTTTCCTACTCGGTTGATGGCACCATGCTCATTCTGCTGTGCATGCCTCGTGATTACTGAACTACGTACTCGAGACCGACGATGAACCCTTTCGTCACTCACGAGACATCGGATGTTTCTTTGAGTCAGCGGTGTGTCACAAGGGAACCAAGGAAGGAGGTAAAAGAGAAACAAGGAGCAGAAGGCAACGGAGCAAGTCGTTCCTCACACAAGTCAGGAGAGACAAGAAGAACACGTCAAAAGATGGAGACACACGGGACCTCCGATACGGTCCGACTGTGAACATCCCTATCGATAATTATTCCTATTATTCTGTCATCACCTCTGATGAAGTGTTCTCTGTTGGTGAGTCCGTGTGTAAGTATGTGCGCGCGCTGAGCACGCACACCTCCTATGCTTAAGCGCCCGCCCTGGGCACAAAAGAAAAGAAAAAAAGGTCCCGGCAAACCAATAGTAGACTACACCAATACAGGACGCCAAGTCACCAACATCGGTTACTGTATAACGCCACACCCTGATCACAAAATTTTTTCTTGACGACGACAGACAAACTATTGCGCCATGTTCCGATATCGCCGTTAGTTACGGACGCAACCCTTATGGAATTCACCCAAAAACTCCTAACTTTTGTGCCAATTTGCTGCTGCTGCTGCTGCTGCGCTGCTGCTACTACTGCCTCTGCAGTAATAAACGTGAAGTGGTGCTTTTATCCCTTTCGCCATAGAAAACAATCCCATCAAACATCCAAAACATTGCTTTCCAACTCTTACAAAGTGTCCAAAAATTATTACATTACAGCAACCGAATCGTACGAAGGCGGCATCTCGCCAAAAATATCGCAATAAGGGGGTATCGTGGGGGGAAAAGAAGTCGAAGAGGGCGGAGTCGCAGCATCAAAGTACGAATCTCTTTGCTCGTTGTTACCGTCGGGAGTCAGGATACCGGGCGTAACAGGCACCGACGCCAGCCCCGCGGCGAAGTCGGTCGTGTAGTCCCAGTTGGAGACGGTGATGTCGTAGACGGCGCCGAACTTGCGCTGCGGGAAGGGGTACATGTTGACGAGCTCGCCCGTGTCGGCGTTGTGCTTGAGCTCGGCCGTGATGAGCTCGAGGACCAGCACGTGCGAGACGGAGAGCGCGACGCGGTTGTCGTTGTTGTTGTCCGCGGCGTTGGCGTTGGCATCATCACCACCGCCGCTGTTGCCGCCGTTCGACGGCGCCGAAGACAACGTATCGGGCTCAACGCCACACGACGCCTTCGCCGACGCAGGCAACGCCACGTTAAACGCCACCTCGACATCTCCCGAGCCGGGCGCCGGCGTCGGCAACTTATCCAGGTTGCCCGTCCAGCCGCCCGACGCCAGCTTGCGCACATGCTGGTGGTGCTGAGCATCCTTCTTCTTCTGCGTCTGCTGCGGCGAACTACTCTCGCTATTCGTCGCCCCCGTCTCCGTCTCCGCAAACGGCGGCAGCCGCCCCGCCTCGGCGACGGGCACCAGCTGCGCGCGCTCCTCGATGCGCCAGTCGAGGCGGCGCACGGCGAGCCGCGTCGTCGTGCGGCCGCGGCGGGAGATGCTGTTGCACAATGTCAACTTGGCGGTGAACTCGTCGCCGCCGCTGGGGCGCAGCACGCCCGGGAGAGAGAGGCGCGTGCTCATCTGGCTGTCCGGGAAGCGGCGGCGCAGCGACACCTCGGCGGGGCCCTGGGGCAGGAGGAGGGCGCGGCGCAGTGTGACTGGCGTCTCCGTCTTGAAGAGGGGTTTGCTGGGAGTGGTGCGCGAGAGGGCTGTGGCCGTCAGCGTGTAGATGGTGCTGCCGACGGGCGTCGAGGTCGAGGCCGGGAGGTGGCCCGGGATGCGGACGTTGAAGGGGAGGAGGTTGCGGCGCTGCTTCGAGGCGAATGGGGAGGAAGAGGAGGATTCGGCGGCGCTGTTGTCGTTGTTGGATGGCGGCGAGTAGGCGATGGTCCACTGCATTATTTCTTCGACGCAGGTCCGCTTGTCGCGCGTGGGGCTGCGGTTGCCGAAGGAGCGGCGGCGGGAAGCCAGGCTGAGGGCATCTTGCGGCTTGGTGGATTGCTTCTTGATCTTGGTGGTGCGCAGCAGGGCAAGCTGGATCGAAGTGATGTCTTGGTGCTGCTGCGGCTTGGCGGCGACTTCGATGTGGCCGGCCAGGGGCACGCTGTCGGCCTGGCACGGGTCGCCGACGACGGTCAGAGGCGCCTTGGGGATGCGGAGGTGCATTGCGTTCCTTGTGGCCTCGGGATGTGTGTTCTTGGGAAATCCTTTTAAATCAGATGCCACTATTTGGGCCGGTCTAGACTCGTCCCCGTTGGGGATGTGCACGGAGCTTCGGAGGAGCTTGAGCATTTGCCGGTGAGGGCGGGCTCGGGAAGTGTAGTCGTCGTCGCGGTCGTGGCTGAGTAAGGCTGGGCGCGGTGGTATAGAGAGTTGGGCGAAGTCTGGAGGTTATAGGCAGAATTTGAAGGGTTGGATAGTAGTTGCGTGATGTATAACGAACTAGCCCAGGATGGGAAGCCAAGACGCATATAGCGGGTTCTGGCTAGGGCGCCTCTGAGGCTCGCTTACTTGTAAGGGTCTTCGTCGGGCCTTTTCTGCACGTGGCGACGGCGAGAGCAGGACTGGGAGCGCAGTTTTTCACTTCGGAGTCACCGGGGGAGGCAGATGGTGTCGCGGGTTGCGGAGGGCCCTCTTTTTTCTCGAGGCAATCCCGCGCGTGCGGGATGCTATGCGTAACAGAAACATCGAGAATAGCTCGCCAGGGACTTGATTACCCTTCTCGTCAACCGCCCAGGGCGCTCAAGCCACAGTACGTAATAAAACTTGACCGGTGCTCGCACCTCATGGCCAGCATTCGATTGCCAATGCTTCTAGAATCGCTCCCCTTTTTTGCTCCCATGCTTCTAGCGTGTGTGGTGGCGGCGCGAGAGGCTGAGTCGCACATCTTTCGGCGATCTGCAGCGTAGTCAGTCGGGAATCCGTGCACGCACTACCATGATTCCATCCTCTCCCCATACTCGCGCTACTGGAACGGGAGCGCCCGAGCCCGCCGTCTGCTGGTTATGTAATGCCTTCAGGCCGTAAATAATCGTCACTGATGGAGCCCGAACGCGTGTCCCGAGCACCGATCCCCCGTATCCGCGGCCATCGTCATCCTGACCAGGCTCCAGTCACGGATCCACATTCCGTGCTCGCCGGCAACGGAGGGTCGTGTCGGCATGTGGATCTGTCGTTGTCGGGTTCCAAGATCTGGGTTGAGGTGATGATGAGGAATTACGTCGATCCTGTTCCAGGCGAATCACGGACCCCGCAACCCAGCCAGTCAACTCTTGGCGCAACCGAGCCCGCACTTCTTGGCAGGAATCATCTGAGAGTTTAAAGCAACATACAGCCAACTCCAAGAATTCCGCCATTTTAGCTTTGCCCGAACCCGCGCGCAAAGTCGCTCATCCGACCAGTTGCACCGGTTTGGCACTCGCTTTTTCCACGCGCAATCCGTTTTTTGATTCGTGTTTCCCCCTTTTTGCACGCTACACCCTGCAAGATCAGCACCATCACCCACCAATGACCCTGCAAGAACGGCTGAACGGGTGCGGACGGGTATCGGGATGATGCCTGCGTCTGTCTGGATTCGCCAATGACGTGGCGCGCGGGGTGGGACGCGTGTTTGCTGTCAGTAACGCCGTCATACATTTGACAACACTCTAGGAGAAGTGCATAGAACGAACGAATAGCGAGCCTCTGAGCGCCCGCTAGCGATGGGTACCTCTGCATCAGTTCCACTGTATGTACCGGTACATTGGCGCCTTTGTGCTAAGTTCTGAAACATTAGCACTACACGCGTCTCGAAGACGATGGCTTGACAGCATGCAACTCAATCGATCCTGAAGAGCAGTAATGATGCTAAAACTCGGTGTGCCAATGCTCTTCTTCTTGGCGCTGAAACTGTCTTTCGAAGGCTGACCGAGTGCAGTCAACGACTGTAAAGACACTTGGCTTGCAAATACGCTCCTCCTGACGCGCCAAACTCAGTGCATGTGATTGTAAGGAAATAAAACAAAGGTGGATATCAGTAGAAGAATCATCAGAAAGGCTGGCGGCCAAAACAAGGAAAGTATGCCAAGGATAGAAGATCCTTGAAAAAAAAAAAAGACTGCCTTCCATGCCCTGAGTCCGAATATCAAAATGATAACACCATGAAATCAGCACTTTGATGATGGCAAAGTGACAGTTCTCCGCCAAAACCGAAGGTGGAATGCTGGAAAAGTGAAAGTCCAGCTCTCTGTCGAATATAATCGACAAGAGTATCGACGCAACCCGGCCCCAGGCCTCCGCGAGGGATCATCTTGCATCAATGATGATGCGTCGTCCACCACGAAGACGCCGCAGCAGCAGCAGCAGCAATCCAAGCCAAAGCCGCAATCTCCGAACCCCCATGATCCCTCTCTAACCCTACAAACTCTTCCACTTCCTCGCCACCTGCTCCGGCGTCAACTCCACACTCGCCACAACCTTAAACTTCCTCGCCACATTAACCCACCTCTCCCTATCAACCTCCTCATAGCACCGCACCAACACCTCCTCCTCCGCCCCCGTCAACACCGGCCCTGCCCCCTCCCCCCGGGCGGTATCCCCCCTGCGCGGATGCCTAAAATTCAAATAATCCCGATAATCAAACCCCCCATCACCCTCCTCCTCCGCTATCCTCGGCGCCACCCTCGCAAACCGCCCGTACACGGCCGCGACGGTGAAAGTGGGAGAACGACCGGCGGCGACGCGTGCGCTATTCATCCGCGCGGCGATTTCTTCCCAGTGCAGTCGTTCCACTGTGCGCAGCCGCTTGATCTCGATGTTTTCGGCGTCTTTTTCTGGCGCGAGTTTGCGGACGTAGGGGTGCGCGTGGGGATTGGTGGCCATGGCGCGGAGGCGGGCGCGGTGGGTGGGGTTGTCGTCGGGGTGCGTGGTGGTGTTCGTGGGGGGTTGGGGAGCGGGTGGAGGGGGGAGGGGGAGGCGCGCGCGGCGTGGAGTTGGGGCTGGACGGCGACGATGGTGGTGGTGGTGGTGGTGGGGCGGCGATGGCGGGCCGGGCGTCACGAAGAGGCTGTCTTCGTCGGCGTCGGTGTCGATCGGCTGCTGCTGCTGCGGACGACGACGCTGGAATCCGGCTGGCCAGATGTCGGCGGTGCGTGGGACGCCGCCGGAGTAGTCATCGTCATCGTCGTCTTCAGTCTCGGCGATTTCGTTCCTCCTCGCTGCCGCCGTGCTGCGAGAGAAGACGGGGAACTTCGGCTGGTGGCGAGCGTCTGGAAGGTGGAGACGATCCTTTTCACGTCGCTTCTTCCGCAAAGCCTGAGTGTTGGAGGAGCGCGGTTGCTTGACTCCTCCTTCTCTGTGCTTCGATCCGAGACTAAGACTCTTCTGGGAAGCGCGAGAGCGGGAGGACGAAGGTATCGGTGGTGGTTGAAGCTCGGAGGAGGAGGAGCCGCCGGCATGGTGGTCGGAAAGGTTCAGCTGGGCGAGGTCGAGATGCCGCTCCGACGGTGGAGAGGAGGAACCGAAGCGGGACCGCTTGTCGATGTGAGCGCCGCCGTGGAAGCCTTTCTGGTGGAATGCGCCATCGCTGTCCGTTTGAGGAGGCTGCTTCTGGAACGCCTCGCGAAGAAGCTCATCAACGGTGTCAACTGGATCCAAGTTTCCGCTCTTTCGCTCGTGCTGGTCTGGCAGGCCGTGGAAATTGGTGGTGTGGCTTAAGAACGGGCTCGGATTGTCGTCGGTGGAATCTTCGCTTCCGTGGCGCATCGTGGCGTCTTCGGGGCTGCAGAGGATCGTTAGAGAGGCGTTAATCTGTATGGGGACAAGAAGCAGAAGAAGGCGGAGATATTTGCTTACAAGGTACTTGGCACCTGCGTCACCATTGATGTGCTCTTTTGATGCTGAGATGTGGTGATGGTTGGAGTTTGGCCCATGCTGCCCCCGAACACTGAGTTTGGTGACAGAGAGATGGCAACGTGCAGGCCCAGTGGGACGAGCCTCAAGTAGATTCGTTCGACAGTCCTTGAGCTTTGGTGTTTCCGTGCGGTCTGCAAAGGAGGTGGACAAACAGTGGAAGTGTGGGATGATCTGTCTCGCGCAATGATGGTTGAAGATGCCAGAGTTGTGGTCGTCAATAACCGTGGCCGTCGTTGAAGAAGAATCGAGGACGAGATGCTTGCGAAGGCTCTATTATACCGCTTTGACCATGGTATGCAGCAGATCAGTCACCAGGCTGCAGATGCAAGCGCAGGTGCACTGTTCCTCAACGTGTGACCGTGCACTTCATCATGAGGACGGGCTCAGCAATTCCCGTCTCCCCAATGACGACTCCGTGCCGCATCATTCGTGAATGCTGCAGAGCGGTTGGGTCCCAATCCAATTTGGCCAGACAGTCTCGTGCAGCTGCGTTCCGCGAGACATGTCAATTGGTCAGTGACTCCCACGGACCACTACTCAACAGCCTGAGCCGTATATCCGCTGCGGCTTGGGTTAGCCCGTGATTCCAAGCACTCTAAGACTTGCATTAATCATAGGCTCATGAAGCTGCATCCACAGGACGCAAGGCCTTCAGGACGGATTAGTCACTATCTTCCAGAATTGATGGACAGCATACCTCACAGGACTGGTTCAATGAGCAGCAACCACAATCTGTACCCCTTCAGCGCCCAAGGGCGAGAGGTGAGTGCATTGGACAGGCGGGGACTCCGTCACATGACAAGAGTGGACAGAAGCCGCGGGGCATCGCAACTGATAGTTGTTGACGGACTACCACAGGCAGCATGAGCTTGATGTGATGCGCGCAGAAGAGAGCCCAGGCATCGCGCAAGTATCAACGATAATATCCTCCCGCGGGATAATGTACACGAGCTAACGTGTATATGGTATTGAGGCGTGGCTTGGGACTTTGGTATCTCGAACGTGCGAGACTCGATTTGTTCAGTGAACAGAAGAAACTGAGGATTTATGGGTTCGGAGGCTCCTGGGTGAACATATGAACATTTCAGTACTGCGTTGTTATGTGGACGAAGTTTGTCTTACATGATTCAGATTAGAACTCAAGATACTTGGTCCTCGGGTGCTCGCAGATCGTCCCGAATGTGCCGTCCAAAGAAATGCGCCACCATGGACAGGGGCAATGGTACAATCCTTGGCAAACGTGCTAAACCTTGAGTCTGACTGTGTCCAATGTAAGTAGGGTAGATGCTTGTACTGAATAAGTAGTGTTTGCTAAAGTTTCATCTCGTCAGCACTACTCATGTTGGCCAGAAAGAGGTTAGAGGGTGGAGACGGAAGGATCGGGACGCATTGCAACAGCAAACAAGTCAAGCAAGAAGGGGTTGCGAAGCGACAGATGACAATTTCGTAGATGATGCAAGATACTAAGTACAAAATGCGCTCTTCAAACGCAGACCCTGAGGCCCCAACGCCGATGCAAACAGCCGGTTCCGTGTATCCATGGTTGAAAAATGAAAACACCCAACAGCTCGCGTAGCGGGCAAAACTCACCGCTACGTGGCTGTCGAGACGAAGAAAATCGATCCGAAATTAAAAATTCGTTTCCAATCTGTTTTATACGGTTGTCAAAGGAAGAAGTTGCCTCGACCATTCGGGAGGCTGAGGACTGTTCCGCAGGGCTAGCGAAGCGACGCGTAGGTGGCAGCGGCGGTCATATAGTTGGCCTTGTTCTCGCGCTCCCGCTGAGCCTCTGCAACCTGTGCGTCGGTCATAGGAGGCTTGGCGGAAGAATCCCGGCGGAAGACCTTCTTGAGGAGACTGGTGGTCGACTTTGCGGTGGAGCTACTCATGATGGAGGCGGCATCCGAGGAGGAAGAGGAATTCCTTGGGTTGGACATCTTGGCTGGTTGATGCAGGTTTCTGCTGAGAGGTTTGGAGTCGGTGATGGTGGTTGGTGGTGAAAGTTTGAGGATGTGGAGATCGAGTGTGTTGTGAAGTAGTAAAGGCAAAGAGCCTGATAGACTGATTGAAGTCTGATGTGTTTGCTTTGTTGGACTGAGGGGAAAATCAGGCAGACAAGCCAAACTTATAAACAGGCTGCAAACAGTCATACCTAAGGCAGAAAGCAATTTTTAGGCCACTATTGTCGTCAGCGCGCAGAGCATCACACACATGTCGGAATTAGCCAGCAGTCATTGCGGCGGTGATGTGGACGGCATCGGTGTTCGAAAGCCGTGCGCAAGTCGGAGTTAGATCCCTGGGCGGTTGGTCGCATGCTTTGGTGGCGCCAAACGGAGTCAAGCGCGCGGGATTGCGGAGTGAGAGCCTGGACACCATGCCTCGCAAGTAGGGGCTAGAATGGGTGAACTTGGCGTAGGGCACGCGCGCTACACACAGGTTGAGTCACCGCGGCAGGGCATTGTGGCTTGCGGCATGCTTCAATGAGAGACGCGCCAGTTTAGGCGGCAGCGGTCGGTTGGCTGTGGTCACCGGTAAGTGTTGTGGTGTGGTGAATTGACGCGGCTGGCGCGGGGATGTGGGGAATTCGTGGCCCTTCCTCACCGGCTCTGCACGCTAGGTGCCGGCAGCCACTTCTGGTGGGCTGACTCACCCGCAACCATGACGGTGTCCTAAAATGGAAAGGCGCTGAGCTATTGTCAGCACTCACCTTTGCGCATTCTCCACATGCGATTTCGGCATCGCTAAAGTTGATGTTTTCGATTTGCGCATAATACTGCCCTTCTAGAATTCGACCTGCAAAGTATCGTCAGCAAACAAGCCACAGCCTTGGCACGCCTTGTAGAAGACATACAAGACAACACGCCATTTAAAGGCCAAAGACACCTTCTCCAAGACAAACACGCCTTTCAGAAGAGAAGTTAGCCCTACCCAAAGACAACTTGTCATTCATGGTGGGTTTTGGCCCTGCAATAGGGCGTGGGCGGTGTGAAGACTGTGGAGTCACAGTCAAGCCACACACGCAACGCTTTTGATGCTTTGTCACGCACAAGCCTCCGACCACGGCTATTGCCCAGGTATGTGTCATTTGTAAGCATCTCAACATCTGCTGATGCTTCCCGTTGCAGGCGGCTGAGCAAAAAATGGCTGCGCTGGCATCATGCCAACACGAGTCGAAGAAAATTGGACATTTCAAAGCACAATTTCTTCGACATCTGCAGCCTTACCATTCCTGCCCCGTGCACTCTACCACAAACGAAACGAGAACAACCTCCTCATCATTCAAGCGGGAAATGGAAATACCGCTGGGCTCTTGTATCCATTCTTCCCAACCGACCTGACTCCGAAGATCACATTGTCCTTGCTCAAATCCACCGTCGCCGTACGGACGTTCCCAACATCGTACGCGTGAGTCCACAGAGGAGCCGCCGTCGGCCTGTAGACCAGCTCATACCCCGCCAGCTCCGCACCATCGACCTGCTGCTCCCACGAGAACTGACTTTCGTTTCCCAGCGTCGACGTGTCGACCGTGACGTTCCGCGGCATGCCCGGCGCCTGCGACAGCGACCACAGCGCAGCAAGATTGACCTTGCCCACGCGTGCCGCGAACGCGTAGTCGACGAATTCCGGGAGGTCGCCGAACTGCGTGCCGTCCTCGGCGACGCGGATGTCCTGATGCTGGTGGTCGAAGTTCTCGTTGGGCTCGGTGAAGCGCACGGCCGGATACCCCTGCTGCAGGAACGGCGTCTGGTCTCCGCCGCGGAGGTAGCGGTCCAGGCGGTACACCATGGCGACCTTCATCCCGGTGGCGTCGTTGGCGGAGACCTCGGACACGAAGCGGCCGAGCTGCCGGGCGGGAGAGTCGTTCTCTCCGCCGATCCTGAGGCGCGTGGAAGCTACGTCGTCGCTTTCTGACAGAGGCGGTCCTTGGGCGAACAGGCGGATGGTGAAGGGGTCTTTCTGGCCTTGGTCGCCGGTGGAACTGCCGACGATGTCGTTGTTCAGCATTCCCTCCACATTGACGCTGGCATTTCTCAAAGACTGGGCGAGGAAGTTGGCGCCGTAGAGACCTTGCTCTTCTCCAGCAACTGCGCTGAACAGTATTGTGGCCCTTGGCTGACGTGTCGCTAGGACTCGAGCAAGTTCCATGACAACTGAATCTCTCGTAAGCCCTCAAAGCCGGGATAAAGCGTGTGGGGATAGTATTCGAAACTCACCTGCCACGCCGGATGCGTCATCGTTTGCTCCTGGGGCATCCGATTCGTAGTTCATCACGTCGGTCACTCTCGAGTCGTAGTGTCCAGAAATCACATAAACTCGAGAGGGGTCAGACGAGCCCTCGATCCGCGCGACGACATTGCTGATTCTCACAGGAAAAGGTATGCGGTTCGCCACGGGCTGGATGTAGCCGGGGACCTCGACCGTCATCCTTCCTTCAGACGTCGCGGCGTACTTCCGCATCTCGGAAGCGATCCAATCTCTGGCAGCGCCAATACCACGGACGGTCGAGTTTTGGGTTGACAGGGTGTGCCGCGTGCCGAAGGAAACTAACTTCAGGATGGTGGCCTCAATGTTTGCGGGGTCGACTTCGTCCAGCATTGCCCGCAACTCGTCGTCCGGAGCTTGTGGGGATATCTCTGCGCCGAGTGCTGAGGCTGGCCATGATGCGGCAGCGCACGAAGCATAGTTTGAAACATTTGCGGCAGCGGATGCTAATTGGTCCCGAGGAAGAGGTACATTCTGAGCTAAAGTCGAAGCAAGCAGTAAGAGCGTGGCGGCGGCGGTGAACATCATGGAGATTGGCACCAAACATGAATGCAGGGGGAGCGTTCTTATACCTTAAGTAGGCTGCCTTACCGGTACTATATGTTCCGACAGCGGACAGGCTTTATCTTGACAGCTTCCGCAAGAAGTTGGGCACAAGAGTTACCCCTCACAATGTGTCAATGAATGAGCTCATGGCTTGGCAGGAACGGTATCGAGCTTGTGGCCGGGGTTCGACGGCAAAATCCTGGAGATAGTGTTGTCAAACCGCCGGCCAAGCATCGAAGTTCATTGCCGGATAAGGAAGGTCGGTATCGCGCAAAAGCATGACGGCATTTGGGTTCTCGGTCAGAGAATCAGGGTCTAGTCGGTCTGTCGCGGTAGTGTGCAAAAAGATAGGATGTATAAAAAAACCGCTCCTACGTAGCGTATATCGAAATAGATGATCCTCTCAACAGAGCGTAGTAGCACCGGCAATGCGCGGAATAGCCTGAGGCCAAGACGCGGCAGTGACCGCCGCGGCAAGAGGTAGATAGCAGTCAGAAACGCAGGCTCGTCGAATTCTGACCAATCAAGTCAGCCGATGCGATCAACCTAGAAGATCAAACATTGAGATGAGCGCCGGTGGAGCTCAACATGTGTTTTTCAGAGAATGATGGCGTGGGGTTCTTCGTAGATCGTGCGTGTAGAGTTAGCGCAGCGGAGAGGCAGCGGGCTGGGAGACGGAGCGCCGATCGCCAAGGCGGCGACAGGCGGCAGAACACACGTCGTGAATGCGCCTCAACTCCGCGCCTCTACCTACACGTAGCCGAAAGCTCCATCGGCCAGCCCTTGTACCCTTCTCGCCAGAAGCTCTTCGCAAACATCCTGGTGATTTCGCGCAAACATGGTTCGCAGTCCCGTCTCCACATTGGCTTTCTGGCTTCTCACAACGCCTGCAGAACTCCCTCTTCAACTCCGCACTGCGGCAGTCCACCTCCATACGCAAGGATCTCGATGCCTTCGCCGAGAGCAATACCCTTTCACCCGCCCTGCTTGGTGAGCTCATGATAGCCCGCGCTTTGCCTCGTCCAGGAGCTAATACTGCCACGCAGGGCAAATCAACGCCTCCCTTACTTCCTTCAACCGCACCATAGACGATTACAACCGCCTGGCTAAGCAGGAAATGGTCTCTGCAAAGCAAGAAAAGGCCTACGAACGCATCAAAAATTTCCGCGCCGAATTGACCGATTACCGCGAACAATTCAACCGGCTAAAATCCGAAAATGACGAACGGGTGAGCTCCTTCTTCCGTCCATCCCTCGACATCCACACGCGCGGAGGACACAACTAACAATCTCCACAGCAACAAGTCCAAAGCCGCGCCGAGCTCCTCGGCCGCCGCCCCCACCACGCCGCGACCCCCGAAAACCCCTACGCCTCCGCCTCCACCTCCGCAAACTCGCCCTGGGCCCCTCGACCCGGCACCGGCGGCGGCGGTAGCGGCCCTTCGGCCCTCGGCGCAGCGCCGTCGGACTACACGCGCGAGGCGCACGCGTTCCGCGAGCAGTCGTTCATGTCGCAGACGAACGCGCAGCTGGACGAGTTCCTCGAGCGCGGCCGCGCGGTGCTCGGCGACCTGGGCGACCAGCGCGAGATGCTCAAGGGCACCCAGCGCAAGCTGTACAGCGTCGCCAACACGCTTGGTATTAGTGGTGATACGATTCGTATGGTTGAGCGCCGCGCGAAGCAGGATAAGTGGATTTTTTGGGCGGGGGTGGTTATCTTCTTTACGTTTTGCTGGCTGGTGCTGAAGTTTTTGAGGTGAAGCGAGGGGGGATTGTGTGTGTGCTGCCGCTGGAAGGGGAGGCGGGGGAGAAAGGTGTCAGAGGGGGTTTTGGATGGGGTAGGTGGGTAGGCGTGAGTCGACTTGCGCTTGTTGTTGGACACACTTGCGATTAGCGCGGCGTTTTTCGGGGTCTGGCTTCGGGTGGTGGGGGAAAACCCATTGGTGGTTTGTCTCTTCCGTGTGAGGAGGGTTGTCTTATATCCCTGTGGCGTTTAAGGCGTTCAAGGGCAACGAGCTTTTAAGGTTTGGCTTTCTTGTGTGCTTTGAAGCTGTTTGGGATCTCTCTCTCGGGCTTCCCTCTGTATCAACAGCTATTGCCCGGTCATCAAAACCAATCAAGCATGGACTTGGGCTAAACGAGTGTAGGATCCTTTTAAGTGATTCCTTATATATTTCATTCGTAATCCGATTTGAGGAAAATGCCAAGTGGGATACACCAAAGCTGACCACCACCACATATCCCACGCGGCCTAAGCAGAAAACAAAACAGAGCCCGATTCCTCAGACAGACTTTTGGGAGAGAGAAATGCTGCAGATCCCACTCCATCATCCGCAGAGGAAAAAGAGAGAGAGAGAGCTCAGTAAGTATCATCCCACCACTCCGAAAACCATTCCGTCTCATGCTCATCACCACCACAGCAGCAGTCCTGCACGACATGATCCCGCTCATCATGCCAATCCGCCGCCGCCGCTGCCCGGCCCTTCCGCAGCAGCAGTCTTCCCCGGTCCTGGCGCTGCCGCCCTAGCTTGTTGATCTGCTCGGCCAGCTCGTCCAACTCGTCCTTCACGTCGTGCACGTCCATGCGCAGCTCCCGCTGGTCGTGCTTGATCGAATCCAGAGCGCCTCTCAGGCCCCTCCCTCCTGCTCCTCCTCCGCCTCCGCCAATGCGAACGCCAACGCCGTAGCCACGCGGCGGCGGCGGCGGCGTCCAAGCGATCCGGTCGTCGTCCAGGGGGTCGAGAAGCTGGCGATGATGATGATGATGGTGGCCGCGGTGGTACGTCGTCTCCAGGCCCAACGGCAGCCTGCCGCCGCCAAGGTCGTCACCGAAGCCGTCGTCGTCACCACCAGCCGACCTCCTAACGACGCGCCGCTCACGATGTTCGTGCACGTACATTCCACCACCACCGCCACCCCCGCCGCCGCCGCCGCCAGCCGCTGCCGCATCATCCATCAACAACAGCGCCGCCCTCCTGTGGCGCTCGAAATCCTTCTCCCTCTCCCTCTCCCTCTCTTTCTCCCTAATCCTCCTCCCCCTCCCCCGCCCATCCGCCGCCCCTCCTCCCCTCCACCCCCACCAACCCCCCAATCCCCCCACCGGCGGCGGCCCCACACCCCTCCCCCTCTCCATCGCCGCCATGGCAGCAGCAGCCCTCTCCACCCCCTCCCACACCTCCTCCGCATCGCCCGCCGGCAGCGCCGCGGCCGCGAACGCGTCGTACCGCCCGCTCAGCAGCACGTCCGGCCGCGCGCGCAGCAGCTGGCGGAGGCAGGCGGCGCGGCGGTCGGCGATGAACTCGACGTCATCAACGTCATCATCATCGTCCACGATGGCGTCGGCCGCCACAGGCATGCGCGCGATGGTCAGGCTCCAGGCCCAGAGGAGGACGGCGTGGGGGTGTTCGCTTGTTGGGTCTGCGTAGCCGTCGAAGTCCTCGGAGAAGGAGGTGGTGGAGGAGGACGAGGACGAAGACGAGGGGGAGAAGGGAGGAGGAGGGAAGGACGAAGAGGGCGACCCGCCGCCGCCGACTATGCGCGCCCCATGCCGCGCGAAGAAGGACGCCAGCACCGCGCCGATGCGCCGCGAGCCGAAGGCGCGCGAGATGTCGGCCAGCGCGAGGAAGGCGGCCAGGGTGCGTGGGTGGCGCACGCCGCCGCCTGGATGGCTGCTGCTACCTCCACTGCGCCGGTCCTCGAGCTGGGCCCTAGCTAGGGCGTCAGTCAGGGCGGCTGGGACGGGGTCTGCTGCTACTCCTCCCGCGGGATGGTGGTGGTGATGGTCATGATGGTGATGATGATCGCTCGCGTCGGCCAGGATGTCGACCAGCTCCTGGCAGACGCGCTGCATCTTGCTCGGCCGCAGCAGACCGTGCCGCACAGCGGCACTACCGCCGCCGGCGATCCAGTCGTCCAGGTCCAGCTGGTGGCGGCGGTTGAGGACGGTGGCGGAGGACGAGGGGAGGAGGGCCGCCGGAAGATAAGCGCGGATGAGGCGCGCGGAGATGGCGGCGCGGCGCGTGCCGCAGAGGACGGTCACGTCGCGGTGGGGGTGGTGGAGGGTGAGTTCGGGGCGGTGGGCCATTGTTTTTTTGTTTGTTTATGGGGGGGATTTGTGGGGGGGTTTGTGGGTGGGGGTTGGGGGGGAAAGGTGGGAGTTGTGTGAGAGATGCTGGGCAAGGAGGTATGCTCGATTGTTATCGGCTCCTTTATTTCTACGAAGATTCCAGCTCTTCTGGCGGGCGGCAGGCAGGCAGATTCAAATTCTACCTTGAAAGGCTGTCCCCGATGCTGCTTGCGGATTCCTCTGTGGCACGAGAGAAATGCGACCAGGCGCCGTCGTGTAACGAGCTCTCCAGGCAAGGCGTATGGCCTGAGATATATTGGAGCTGCGAAGCTTTCAAGCGACGGTCATTTTGCTGCCGTGCGGTTGCTGAAGAAAGTGTTTATCACACAAGGCTGGTTGTTGAAGGTGATTCAGGTGAGACAAAAGAAAAGAAGAGACGGAAGCCAAAAACCGTGGCTTTTTGGAAAGGATCCTTGCCGACAGACTATCAGCTGCAGGATCGCGCAAGCACCGGGTACTCGCTGGCGCCATGACCGGCAAGATCGTCCGCTTCGGGGTCACCGGTGGGAGGGCTTTGGGGGCTGCTGACCATCTTGGCAGTCAGACTGTCGCTAACCCGCAGGAAGGCTGAAGTTCTGCCGATTTGAAATAAGCAAAAACATCGTCGTTTAGCTTTAGGCAGAACAATATAGAGAAGAGTCTTTGGAAGAAGGCCGATGAGTGACGTTCTACGTCTCATAAAACCCAGTCTTGTGTAGAGTTTGGTTCCAAATCGGCCAGACATACTAGATTGCAAGAGTGAGCTGGATGGGAGTGATGGCAGTCTTGACAGATGGTGAGTTGGTAACGCAAGGCTGAAGCAACAAAGTGGGTGCGGGGTAGAGTGAGGCGGGTTGACGTGGATTGTGGCGGAAACGTGCAGCGGAAGCAAGACAACTCCAACCCATCCTATGAGGCGAAGGTTTTCGTGCGAGGCTTCCACTAGTCGTACGCAGCTGTCCAGTCTCAAATTGAGAGCAAACCGCATAGATTCCGGCCCCACTTCACATGCGCTTGTCCGGGACAACACCACCGGACCATGGAAGAATGTAGATCACGCCTGCAGTGTCCGTACTTCAAGTGACTCTCACTTTGCGTCAATCGTCTCGCACAGAACTCCCTCCTTTCTACCTTCCATCGGCCAACTCAGCAGACGACTCCGTTTCGTTTGTGGTCAGCCGTGCCATAAAATCAGATACATGCAAGTCTATTTTCTTGGATACTGCTTTATGGAGAGTGGAGAAGCAAGGATACCAGCGCTACAGGTCTCGAAAAGAGGTTCACTTTAGCCTTTCACGATGTGAGTGCCTCCTCGCAGGAGATGAGAAATTCGGCGTTGTTGATGCTTTTCTGACATCTCGATAGGTCCGTGATACTTCTGTTCGTGTATCCGACGTATGATTCAAGCCAGCTCTTCAACTTTCCCTTCCTCGAAGATCGGAGCAAGTCCAGTCGTTCAACGAAGGGAGTTCGGAAAATTTCCTCATCGCTCACCCGAGGCAGAAAACTCAGTGTAACTCTGTCGAGTTTGCTTTGAGAAACCTCAGCATGAACTGTTCGCGTGGCCGTCGCTTTCTTCATGCTTTTGTTACGAACTCGATCCAAGCCAAAAGGCAAAGAGAGTGGGCTGAAGAGAAAGAAAGTAGAAGATAGAAGGAGGGCGGAATTTAAGCATTCCAGGGTGGTGCTGGATCACTTCGATCACCCAGATCACCTACCAGGACAACGACGCTAAACCTGATCTGACCACGTGCGGTTAATCGGGTTGGTGGTCAGGAGAGCGCGCTGCTGCCGAATTCGGTGATATCACTGCGCGAGAAGATATCACGGTCTGTTGGTGAATATCTCTGCTGGTCTCGTGGATCTTCATGGCGATGCTTTCATCCGCGCGTCGGGGCTTCCAGAGGTTCTGCCCGTGATGAAGAAGTGGAGAATGGATTGAAGGTGAGCCACGCACCTGCGCACCTGCTTCTTTCAATCACCATCGACTGGGAAACGCGTGAAGATCTCGCAGCACGTGCGGGAAACTGGACCCTGGATCTCCATTCGCACGTAAATATCTTACTCTCCAATGCCTCCTTCACCTTTCCACTACTCCCACAAACTTCTCCTCCAGCCGACACCAGATCTTCCCAAACCACTTCAAGATCATGTCGGCCCGCAGCTCCCCCCTGAGCGACGTTCCCGCTGACATGGATGCCGACGACAAGGTAAGTTATATCGATCGACTCCCCAGACTCAATCCGATTGCCACTTATTTAACAGACGGGTGTCATCAAGAACGAAGCTTCTCTCGATGCCGAGGTCAAACTTGAAGAAGTCGATGGCCAGAAAACTCCCGAAAGCAATCCTTTCGAAACGCCGGTTCCTGCCACGCCCAAGACTCCCAAGCGTTCTGCCCCCGAGACTGCCGGAGACGAGTCACCGGTGAAGAAGACGAAGGGAAGGGCGTCTCCCAAGGGCAACACGCCTGCCCGTCAGCGCAAGGCTCCGACCAAGACTCCGGTAAGTGTCGCAAAACGTCGGGAAAAGACGAGATCTTCCTTCACTTCACGAGATATTCTTCTGACACGGGGCTCCCAGAACTCCGGACGCGCCATCGCCACCAGCAAGGACGAGCTCTCGGCCGAAGACCGCCTCCTGCTCAGCATGAAGGACCAGGGCAAGTCGTGGAAGGAGATTGGCGAAGCGTGGGCGGCCGTCACGGGCACGGCGCCGGCCAAGTCGACGCTGCCCAACCGCTACGCCCGCCTCCGCGCCAACATCACGACGATGAGCGAGGCGGACCAGCAGAATTTGATCGAGGCCAAGGCGTATGTCGAGCAGAAGCAGGAGCAGGAGAAGTGGGAGCAGATCGCCCAGCGCATGCAGGAGCTCGGCAGCGCGGAGAAGTTCTCGATCACCGTGCTGCAGAAGCAGCTCCAGAAGATGGAGGTTGCTAAGGCGCAGACTCCCGTCAACCCCTTCGAGGATGTCGCTGAGTGAGGGCGTCCTTCGCTTCTCTTCTCACATGCACGTGGTTTTGCTTCTCTTTTCACTTGCACATGGTGCATCCTTCTTCTTTGGAGCCTCGGCGAAAGGCGTGGAAAAGACGATACGGATACGAGACGACCAGCTTCGTTGGAGAATGCGGTCTCTTCAAAAAGGATTTCACGGATATCTGCGGGTAGCTCTGGAACTGGGATGGATTGCTTTCAGAGTTAGATAAGCCCAGGAGCAATGCAATCAGCGTCACTGCGGGTGACAAAGGATCTTGACTTTCCCGAAACTTCCATGACGTTGCACTTGTGTGGGTTCCGGTGTTTGTTCGAATTTCAAAACATGCGTAGAAGCGTAGTCAGATACTCTGGGACTTAGTCAGCTATACGAGGCGTGTCTATAGGCGTTGGCGAGATTCAACAGAAAAGGGAAAGCAATAGACTCGGTTGGGGAGCAGACTATTAGGTGGTCGCATGTACCCGAGGCCGGGGGGCTTCGGGTCAGGGATGGGCGGCCCACAACGCGGCCGCCACGCTTGAGGCACCGCGACTACGCCGCCGTTAGCCACCCACAAAGCGCGCGTTAGTTGGATTCTCGATGATGGTGTTGACGATGGCTTGCCGCATGAAGGACGGACGTGGGGCTTGGCAATACTGGAATTTGCCGCATCGGGCTGGCCGCCGGGGCGCTAAGTCGAGAGTCAAACGTAGGGACAAATATTGGCAATGTTCTGTGTCTATTTTCGGGTACTTCGAGAAGCTCTTATTCTTTTGCGGTGAGCGTTTGGTGTTGGGGGAGTGACGACGCGTCGCCTCTCGTGATGTGCGCAGCGACTTGTCGGTGAGGCTTGCCCCATACGGCGACCCTTCGACTTCATCGGCCTTGCTGGCGGATGGAGCGGGCTTGTCGGGGGGGGATGCATCTCTCTGATTGCACGACTTGTATACGTTTTTCCCCAGACGGAATCTGTTGCAGGTTCGAGATGTGGGAGGACAAAGGCCGGGACCGGGTGCGTGGGAAAAGCTGTCAGCAGCGTGACTTACCAATCAGCATTTCCAACCCCTCGGTCGCGAACCACTCAACGCCCTACACCAACAGCTTTGCGACCCCACGACGAAGCCGCATGAAACTCTATCGTGAGCACCGCGCAAGCTAATGTCAGCGACCTGAGCTCCAGTTCGCCCACCACCGCCGACGCTGTCTTGGCCCACCCGCACAGCCCGCCGAACCGTCGTCATCGCCCCGTCTTCCAGCGCCTGTTCCGCAGAGCTAGCCAACTCGCCGAACGGCTTTCCTTTTGACCGCGACAATCTCGGAGATTAACGGGTGGAAAACGACATGCCGGGCGAAGGCCGTTGAGGACGGAATGCATTGCAGCGAGTCCAGCTGTCAGAGCTGCGAGATGGAGATCGAAATGGACACAATATGTCGTGCGCGCAAGAAAAAGAGCCGATTCGCAGGGCTGACCAAGGGTGATAAGGCGCCCGGCGATTAGTCGCTGAGCGCAGAGATAAGAGCTCGCACACAAGAGCAAGGCCTGATTAGCGCACTCTGCCTTTCTTCACCCACTACTTCCGCGGGCCTCACCATCTCCGTCTGCTTTCTCCCCGGAACTTACACTGCCCTTGGCCGTGGTGTCAAGCGTGTGACGTACGTGATTCTCATGCCACTCGCCGCTGGAGCAGGGGCCTCACCCGTGGCACTATGTTCGTTGCCTCTTCGCAAATTCTCCGGCCCATCAACCTGATGACAAAATCCATTGTCTCTGCGCGCTCCGAGTTTCACGACCTCTCGTTGCTTCTCGGTGTTTTTCCAATTGTCCGTCTCTCGAGTTTTGTGATTGTTCCAACCAGCGAAAAGCGTGCATGATGGCCGTGGAACCTCCGCAAAAAAACCTTGTTAGCGTACATTTACCACCCTCGCCCCCGGAGACCATCTATGGCGAGAGCTCAACACCAGCCCTCGTGGAATTCCCTTTGCCGCCGCCGAGAAAACCTGTTCAAGTTCTCGAGGCGGACAAGAAAACACCGGATGCACACGTCCCGCGCGACCCAAGATTAATACGGCTGACCGGCGTGCATCCGTTCAACGTCGAAGCCCCCCTGTCCGATTTGTACAACGAGGGATTCTTGACCAGCCCGGAGCTTTTCTATGTCAGAAACCATGGGGCGGTGCCCGAGGTCAGAGATGAAGAGATCCCGGACTGGGAGTTCACCGTCGAAGGCCTGGTGGAGAAGCCGCTGCGGATCACGCTGAAGGAGCTCCTCTCCGACTACGACAACGTCACCTACCCCATCACGCTCGTCTGCGCCGGCAACAGGCGCAAGGAGCAGAACGTGGTGCGCAAGACGCAGGGCTTCTCCTGGGGCGCGGCGGGCGTGTCGACGGCGCTGTGGACGGGCGTCGTCATGGGCGACGTCCTGAGAAGAGCACGGCCGCTGCGGAAAGCCAAGTACGTGTGCATGGAGGGCGCCGACAGGCTGCCCAACGGCTACTACGGCACCTCGGTCAAGCTCAACTGGGCCCTCGACCCCAACCGCGGCATGCTGCTGGCCCACAAGATGAACGGCGACCCGCTCTCCCCCGACCACGGCAGGCCGCTCCGCTGCGTCATCCCCGGCCAGATTGGCGGCAGGAGCGTCAAGTGGCTGAAGAAGTTGATCGTCACGGATGCGCCCAGCGACAACTGGTACCACATCTACGACAACCGCGTCCTGCCGACCATGGTGTCGCCGGACGACGCCGCGAACGATCCGAATTGGTGGAAGGACGAGCGTTATGCTATCTACGACCTCAGCACCAACTCGGCCGTCGCCTACCCCGCCCACGACGAGCGGCTGTCCGTCACAGCGAGTGGTGGCTCGGAGAACTACAGCGTCAGGGGCTACGCCTACGCCGGCGGCGGCCGCCGCGTCACCCGCGTCGAGGTCTCGCTCGACCAGGGCAAGACGTGGCGGCTGGCCAACATCAACTACGCCGAAGACCGCTACCGCGAGGCCCTCCCGCAGGACCTGTTCGGCGGCCGCCTCGACGTCGATTGGCGCGAGAGCTGCTTCTGCTGGTGCTTCTGGGACATTGACGTCGCGGTCGACGAGCTCAAGCTGGCGGGTGATGTTGTCGTGCGCGCCATGGACGAGAGCATGAATGTGCAGCCCAGAGACATGTACTGGTCCGTGCTGGGCATGATGAATAACCCGTGGTACCGCATCGTCGTGCATCGTGAGAATGATGATGTGCTGCGCTTCGAGCATCCGACGCAGCCGGCGCTGATGCCGGGGGGTTGGATGGAGCGCGTGAAGAAGGCGGGTGGCGACCTGTCGAATGGGTTCTGGGGCGAGAGGATCGGGGGTGGAGAGGAGACGGAGGCGCCAGTTGTGGAAAAAGTCACCGAAATCAAGATGACGAACGACAAGATCGAGAGGTTGATCTCGATCGACGAGTTCCGCAAGCATGACTCGGAGACGGAGCCGTGGTTCGTGGTCAACGGCGAAGTGTACGACGGCACCGGCTTTCTTCAGGGGCATCCGGGCGGCGCGCAGAGCATCGTGTCGGCGGCTGCGTTGGATGCTACGGATGAGTTCATGGCTATACGTCAGTTTCCCCCCCTCGTCTTCGGGAAGTATGTACATGCAAACGGTTTTCTGACAAAAGCAAACAGACAGCGAGACGGCCAAGGCCATGATGCCACACTACCACATCGGAACCCTAGACGACGCAGCCAAACGCATCCTCAGCGACGGCGAGGCCCCCTCAGAGGCGCCAACCGAACCTCGCCCCGTCTTCCTCGACCCCCGCGCGTGGACCCGGGCGACCCTGCACAGCAAGAAGACGGTGTCCTGGGACACGCGCATCTTCACCTTCCAGCTCGAGCACCCCAACCAACTCCTTGGCCTGCCCACGGGCCAGCACCTCATGCTGCGGCTACGCGATCCGGTCACCCGCGAGGCCATCATCCGCGCCTACACGCCCATCTCGCAGACGTCGCAGCGCGGCACCGTCGACGTCCTCGTCAAGCTGTATCTAGATACGAAAGAGCGCAAAGGCGGCAAGATGACGACGGCCCTCGACGCGCTGCCGCTCGGCCACCCCGTCGACGCCAAGGGCCCCGTCGGCAAATTCGAGTACCTGGGGCGTGGGCGGTGCAGCGTGAATGGCGTCGAGCGCCGCGTCAAGCGCTTCGTCATGGTTTGTGGCGGCAGCGGTGTCACGCCTATCTTCCAGGTGCTGCGGGCCGTCATGCTGGACAAGGACGACCGCACGCGCTGCACGGTGCTGGATGGGAATAGGTTGGTTGAGGATATACTGTGCAAGGCGGACCTCGACGCCTTTGCGGCGATGAGCGGGAGCGAGGAGAAGTGTAGGCTTGTGTATACGTTGACGCAGGCGCCAGAGGAATGGGTAGGGAGGAGGGGCAGGATTGCGGGGCCGTTGTTGGAGGAGTATGCGCCTGCGCCCGCGCCGGTGGGGCAGGGGGAGGAGGGGATGGGGGATAGTTTGGTGTTGTTGTGTGGGCCTGAGGCGTTGGAGAAGAGCGCACATAGGGCGTTGAATGAGATTGGGTGGAGGGATGAGGATTTGTTGTTTTTTTGAGCGGGAAGGGTTTTGGTTTTGGTTCTGGGTTCGTTTCGTGAACGAGGATTTTTGTATGGGGAGCGGGAAGAGCGTTTGGCGTTTGGGGGGGACGGGGGCCATGGGGTTTGGATGGTGGGAAGATATCTTTTCCCTCTATCTCCCTTTGTTTTCTACTTTTCTTTGCCTGTGCAGAAGAGCATTGTAGCTGAGAGCTAGCGTGGATATGTCAGGCGCATGTTTAAGCCCGTATTATGGGCGGTTGAAGCAATTTTCTAGGTTCAAATGTCAAATTGAAATATAGACCTTTATGGACAATAGCTTTCACAGCATATAAGTCGAGTGTTTGTTTTCCACGAAGATTAATAAGTACCATTTCTCCAGTCATATTCAAAGGCCCTGCTGTTCTTCACGCTAGTCTTCCGCTATGATACTAATCAAGTTCCACATTGGAACACAGGATTGCAGTTGGAATTGGAATGGCAACCTTCACATCGTTTCTCCTCCTTGCATTGCAACCCCGAAGAATAGATTGTACTAGCACAACTTCCCTCGTGGCCATTCGCCCTGCTGTTCCAACGTGGACTACTACGTTTGAAGCTACTGGCAAAACACGGGCACCGTAGCGAGCAAAGGCCAACGGCAAGCCGAAACAAAGACCTGACTTTTCCCAAACGGCGAACGCGGCCGCAATTTGTCGAGCTCCTCGGAGGTACTGGTAGGCATCTCACCAGATAACAGGGCGTCCAGGCTGTGTGTGTTGTTGGGTATCTCGCGACGTCAAGGCCACCACCCGTTGTTCGTCGAGAGCATTTCCTCGGAGTTTTTCTCCGAGCATTTTTCGCTTGAACCTGGACCAGGGGGCAGCGCACACGTCGCAAATCTTCCTTCCGCGATAAGAAGGAAGATCGTGGGCATGCAAAGACGAACGCAACAATGGAGCCTTACCGCGCGCGGCTTAGCGTGGTGTTCTTATCTGCGACCAACGGCGGGCCGCAAGAAATAACATCTCCGAGGAACCTCGACGTCAATTCGTCTTTCTCTGCCCTCAACTCTTTTTGCTGACAGCTTTTCCTTATCTCCCTCGCGCCCGCTTCGTTTCCCCACGCGCAACAGAATGCTTGGCGTGTGCCTGGTCGGAGCGGACGGGCAACGAAGGGCATGCCATGTCACGTCACGCCGGACGACCCGCGGGTATGGTTGACGGGGGGGAGGGCAAGGAAAGCTGCACTTTCGCATGCAACGCTTCCTCCGCAGAACTTGCGCGGAGAAAGGGCGCGCTGGTGCGTGCGGGTACCCAGGTTTCGCCCGCCCTCTGTGTGACGCACGCCCCAGTCCGGTACTTTTCGTTGACAAAACGGTATGCGCGGATTGGACACATGAGCAGTAGGTGTGGCGTTGTTGTGCGCTTTTAGCCTTTGCTTGTTACTTTTTATTATCAACCCTTTCGCCGTCGGAGAGTGTTTTGGTCCTGTTGGCTATCTTCCCGCTTTCTGGCTTGCGCCTCTATCTTCGCCTCGCAGGGCTCTGTTCTCCGGCTAGGCGCTCTTTGACACGCTTGCTTAAGCGCATCGCGGCCCTTTATCTCTCCCTCCATACTCTCAGCATTTTTCGCTTCTCTCGTCTCGGGGGGTAGGGTCTTTACTTGGTGTCAATAATCTTGCTCCGCTTTCCTACTCTACATTCACGTAAACACGGCAACGCATATCGCGTAAGGTAGAGCTTTTGTGACAATCCCGGAGCTTACTCGTCAACCCCGCCGCCTCTACTAAGCCGGTCCGGAAAATCGACCCTACGACGTTGATCGCACACCTATCAATTTTTAGTAAGAGCTAGGAGAAACGAACAAGATTTAGAACGCCGGCACAATCCCGATTTTCTGCAAAAGGGTCGCCATCCCCGCCTAAAAATGAGCAACAGCGAGTGGAACGATCCAGAGGCCAACAGGCTGCCGGAGACGGTAGAGGAGCTGAAGCAGGCGAACGGCCTTCCAAATGGCCATGAGCAGAGGAAAAGAGTGGTGGTCGTGGGATTGGGTATGGTTGGTATTGCGTTTGTGTAAGTGTTCATTTCCATATTCCCCGATGTGCATCTGTCACTACGTCGATTTTTTTCTGCATGACTGACAAAAAAAAACAGAGAAAAGCTCTTAAAGTACGATGTAAAACGCCGCGAGTACGACATCGTGGTCATCGGCGAGGAGCCGCACCTGGCGTACAACCGCGTGGGCTTGACGAGCTTTTTCCAGCACAGGCAAGTGGAGAACTTGTACCTAAATCCAAAAGAATGGGTGAGTTTGGACGGCGCCCTTTTCCTCCCCCCTCCCCCTTGTCTCTCACACCAAAACACACACATGCTAATTTACCTCCCAGTACTCGAGCATGCCCGCAGGCGCGCTCACCCACCACATCAACACCAAAGTCACCTCGATCTCACCAGACTCAAAACTCGTCACGACCGCCTCGGGCGACCGCATCACCTACGACATCCTCGTGCTAGCCACGGGCTCGGACGCACTCTTACCACGCCACACGCCGGGCCACGACGCCACGGGCGTCTTCGTGTACCGCACCATCGACGACCTGCAGCAGCTGATCAAGTACGCGAGCACGAAGAAGGGCACGACGGGCGCCGTCGTGGGCGGCGGATTGCTCGGGCTGGAGGCGGCCAAGGCCATGATGGACCTCGAGGATTTCGGCCGGGTTGGTTTGATTGAGCGCAACCGCTGGGTGCTGTCGCGGCAGCTGGACGCTGATGCCGGGGCGATGGTCGTCGAGCAGGTGCGCGGGCTTGGGCTGGACGTGCTGCTGGGTAGGCGGGTGGGGAGGATTCTCGTCGATGGGGAGAATGCGGTTAGGGGGGTTAGGTTTGAGGATGGGGAGGAGATGGAGTGCTCGTGTTTGTGCTTTGCGGTAAGGAGGCGAAAAGAGGAAGGGATGCTTTCAGTTGCTGACACGGAAAACAGATCGGCATCAAGGCCCGCGACGAGCTGGCGCGGCAGGCGGGCATCAAGTGCGCCGACAGGGGCGGCGGCGGCATCGTCGTGGCGGACGACCTGCAGACGTCGGCGCCGGACGTATACGCCATCGGCGAGTGCGCCAGCTGGGAGAAGCAGACGTTCGGCCTCATCGCGCCGGGCGTCGAGATGGCTGACGTGCTCGCCTTCAACCTCACCCAAGCCAAGGCGCACTCGGTGCGCAAGTTCAAGCGGCCCGACTTGAGCACTAAACTCAAGCTGCTCGGCGTCGAGGTCGCGAGCTTTGGCGATTTCTTCGCTGACCGTGATGGGCCGAAGGAGCTGCCGGCGGCCGTTGTTCGTCGTGCGAAGAAGGAGGAGGACCGGGTCAAGACGCTTAACGAGGAGGGTCCGGCACCGCCGCAAGTCAAGGCCCTCACGTACAAGGACCCGTTCCAGCAGGTGTACAAGAAGTACTTGTTCACGCTGGATGGCAAGTATCTCCTGGGAGGAATGATGATCGGCGATACGAAGGACTACGTGAAGCTGGTCCCGATGGTGAAGAACCAGAAGCCTCTCGAAATCCCGCCCAGCGAATTGATCGTTGGGGCCAAGAAGGGCGATGACGAGGGTGGTGATGATCTGTAAGTGACTCCGTGCCAGTGTCTGGTCACGCTCAAGCTAACGAAAGACAAGCGACGACGACACTCAGATCTGCTCCTGCCACAACGTCACCAAAGGCGATGTCGTCAAGAACGTCAAAGACGGCACGTGCAAGAGCATCGGCGACGTCAAGTCGTGCACCAAGGCGGGCACGGGGTGCGGCGGCTGCATGCCGCTCGTCCAGACCATCTTCAACAAGACCATGGCTTCGATGGGCCAGGAGGTCAAGAACCACCTCTGCCCGCACTTCGAATACTCGCGCGCGGATCTGTTCAACATCATCCACGTCAAGAAACTCGAGTCGTTCGAGCAGGTCATGCAGGCGTGCGGCAAAGATCCCCACTCGGTGGGCTGCGAGGCGTGCAAGCCGACCATCGGCTCCATCCTCGCCTCGCTCTTCAACAAGCACATCGTCGACGCGCCGCGCCGCGGGCTGCAGGACACCAACGACAAGTTCCTGGCCAACATCCAGCGCAACGGCACCTTCTCGGTCGTGCCGCGCGTCTCGGGCGGCGAGATCACGGCCGACAAGCTGCTCGTCATCGGCGCCGTCGCGAAGAAGTACAACCTGTACTGCAAGATCACGGGGGGCCAGCGCATCGACCTGTTCGGCGCCAGGAAGCAGGACCTGCTGCCCATATGGGAGGAGCTCATCGCGGGCGGTATGGAGAGCGGCCACGCGTACGCCAAGTCCCTCCGCACCGTCAAGAGCTGCGTCGGCTCGACGTGGTGCCGCTTCGGCATCGGCGACAGCGTCGGCATGGCGGTCCGCCTGGAAGAGCGCTACAAGAGCATCCGCGGGCCCCACAAGATCAAGGGCGGCGTGTCGGGCTGCGTGCGCGAGTGCGCCGAGGCGCAGAGCAAGGATTTCGGCCTCATCGCGACGGAGAAGGGCTTCAACATCTTCGTCGGCGGCAACGGCGGCGCGAAGCCGCGGCACGCGGAGCTGCTGGCCAAGGACGTGCCGCCCGACGACGTCGTGCCGATTCTGGATCGCTACCTCGCGTTTTACATTCGTACCGCGGACAAGCTGCAGCGCACCGCCCGCTGGATCGAGGGGCTGCCCGGCGGCATCGCGTACCTGCGCCAGGTCGTGCTCGAAGACAAGCTCGGCATCGCGGCCGACCTCGAGCGCCAGATGGCCGACCTCGTCGCGTCCTTCTTCTGCGAGTGGACCGAGGTCGTCGCCAACCCGGCCCGCCGCGCCCTGTTCGCCCAGTTCGCCAACACGGACGAGACCGTCGCTCCGGCCGTCGAGCCAGTCGTCGAGCGCGAGCAGGAGCGCCCCGCCTACTGGCCCAAGGACAGCGCGAAGGTCGACTTCCGTGGCCATCAGTGGTCCGGCCCGCTGGCGTGGCAGCCCCTCGTCGAGGCGTCGCGGTTCCGCGATCTGCCGACGGCGGATTCGGTCGCTGTTAAGCGCGGCGATACGCAGCTTGCCATCTTCAAGGCGAAAGGTCGCTTCTACTGCACCCAGCAGATGTGTCCGCATAAGCGCGCTTTCGTCCTCGCGGACGGGCTGGTTGGCGACGACCCGGCGTCGAAGCGGTTGTGGGTCAGCTGTCCGTATCATAAGCGGAATTACGAGCTCGACGGCGAGAAACCGGGGTCGTGTGGGAATGATGCGGAGGTTAGTATCAAGACGTTTGAGGTCGAGGAGAGGGCGGATGGGTGGGTGTATGTTAGGCTGCCGCCGGTGGAGGAGCTGGATGCGCTGCTTGGGACGGAGAGGTGGAAGGTTAGGAAGGGAGAGGCGGGGGAGGATCCGTTTGAGACGCTGGATCGGAGGATTGGGCGGGTGGAGCTGCGGGCGGCGGCGGCGGTGGCGGCGAAGGGGTTGCGGGGGAGGAAGGTTGGTGGTGGTGGTGGGGAGAATGGTGTTGCCAGTCACCATCTTGAGAATGGCGTGAAGGGAGAGGTGGTGAAGGTGAGGCAGGTTGCGGTGGGCGGAGAGGGTGGTTGTGGTGGTGGTGGGGGGTTGGATTGGTGAGGAAGAGGTTATTTCCTTCTGGTGAGGACTTTTTCTTCCCTGCATTGGTAAGTAAACATTGGGAATTGGGATGCGGACTGGAGGCTGTGTGTGGCGTTGACTCACTTTTCTTTTGTATATTTGTACGTTTTGTTGGCATGGGCTTGTTTGCCTTTGTATTTGATAATATGAAGCGCATTGCGAAGGAGTGGGACGGTGTAAAGAATATACCTATATATCCTTACAGAGTTTCTGAATAGACCGAGAGCAGTTCAACACATTAGCTGTTGGATGAGTGTAAAGCCGAGCGAAACAAGACCATCGCGTTTGATTTCAATATTACTTGCCAGAAAAAAGTGCAGAAGTCTTCTCATCCCACGATAACGAAAGTAAGTGGGAAGTGACCTTCAGGCAGGCGGACAGTCCGTGCACTGGTAGTCAACATCGTGCGAACAGGTAGTCAACTGGTTGCTAGCTACATATACACTACTGGTCTATGGTTTTCTTCATCGCGCAGTGAATCTCCAAATTCACTTCAAGATTGCCTATCAATTGGTGAGGTGGCCGAGTTGGTTATGGCGCCAGGTTAAGGTGTTAGCTTAACAAGTTTCCTGGTGGGGCAACCCGCGCGAGTTCGAGTCTCGTCCTCATCATCATCTTTTTTTTTCTTTCTTTCTTTCTTCCATCCATGATGGCATGATCCCCTAATGATTTTTTTAGGCTGGTTGTTTTCAAGCATGGTTTGCGCTTTAGTTTGTCGCTACATAACTACATCTATGCTAATTTTACTGTTTCTCTTATACTATAACAGTTAAACACTACTTTAAGCGGTAGGTATTATGCAGCACGAACTCTACCCCGCACTCATTTTATTCTTTTAGCATTGCGTTACTAGGTTGCTGTCTGTTAAGACTTCTAATTAACCCTTCTTCCTTCTACTACGAAATTTCACCATCAGCACTAATTATTCCATAGCTACGCTTGCAGCAAGCACACCAACCACGTCACCGCCGCTCCGGGCCTTCTTACTGGCTCGAATGGCGGTGGGTACTGCCCCACTCCAACAACACAGACTTGAAGACAGGCGTTCGTCCTTTCCTTGCAACAGTTTTTTACTCATATATGTATACTTCTAAGCGCTTGTCAAGCATATCATCAAGCCAAGCGGAAACGGGGCTGCTTGCAAGCGGGTTCAATTACGAACCCTGGTCCCAAGCCTTCAGCTCTTTCCCAAATAATCATCTTTGCCTAACACTCCGCCTTTCACGGCCATGACCCTTCCACCGCCTTGCCATGGAATTCAATACAGCATCCGGTCGTACACCGTAGGATGGTTTGCGCCGCTCCCCTGTGAGCGCGCTGCTGCCGAAGCCCTCCGCGACGAGGTCCACGGCCCTCCCAAAGACTTCCATCAAGCTCCGGACGACCACCTCGTTTACTCGTGGGGAAAGATAGGCGACCACAACGTCGTCCTTGCCTCGCTAGAGGCGGGAACAGACGGACTAGCAGCCGCTGCGCAGGCCGCGACGCGCATGCTGGCGTCCTTCTCCGGCATCCGCTTCGGCCTCCTGGTCGGGATCGGTGGCGCGATCCCGCGTTTCGATAAGCGCGAGGGGGGCGGCGTTTTCTGCCAGCAACTACTGAGACCTGATGATCCCGACGTCCGGCTCGGCGACGTCGTGGTCAGCCAGCCGGACGGGAACAGCGGGGGCGTCATCCAGTATGACCACTACAAAGCCACCAAGGACGGGCCGCAAGTGAAAGGTTCCCTGAACCGCCCGCCGCCTGCACTCCTGTATGGACTGGCAGCCCTACAGGCCAAGCATGAACAAAGCCCGTCTGACGTGCCGAACATCATAGCCGACCTGGAAAAGACGAACGACTACATGGTCAACGAGCGCGGGTATAAGCATCCCGGCCAGAAAAAAGACCGCCTCTTCTATCCCTCCTGTGCTCATCCGAAAGGAGACCTGGACTGCGAGGACTGCTCTGCGCAACATGAGGTCCAGCGAAAGCCGCGGAAGAGTTCTGATCCCGAGGTCCACTACGGAACGATTGCATCCGGTAATGTCGTGGTCAAGGATGCAGAAGACAGGGAAAACCTAATCAAGCACCATCCTTCCGCCTCGAAGTGCCTTTGCTACGAGATGGAGGCGGCTGGCGTCATGAACAACTTCCCCTGCTTGGTCATCAGAGGCATTTGTGACTATTCGGACTCTCATAAGAATGACGTTTGGCACAACTACGCTGCTCTCGTTGCGGCTGCATTCGCGAAGGAGTTGCTTCGCAATATGGCTCGTGATGCGGTGGAGAAGGCGGTGATAGCTAAGGATTGGATGAAAGATAGAGGTGAGCTCACATCTCTATAAGTCGTTCTGCTTTCGAGTTTATTGCCAGTTCTTTGTGGATATCGTTAAATGATTTGAAGTGAATATTATCGCATACCATACGATGAAGAACGAAATCGAGCGCACTCTCAAAACGACCAATACCTACTCGAAAGGCGCAGAGATCCAGAGTACCCTTCAAAGCGTCAACCTTGATATAAAAGAAGCTGGACAATGGTTCCTCGACAGCAGCGAGTTTCAGCAATGGGGTAACAGTCTCGGCTCGCTCCTTTGGGTGTATGGGATGCCGGGAAGCGGCAAAACGGTCCTCAGCGCAAGCGTGATCAACTACCTGCAAAGCAATCTGGCGGCGAAAAATGCGTCGAAGGTGGTTTTACACTACTATTTCGACATTCAGGAATCGAAGAAGGGTGAGAACATGCGACCATTGGGCTGCATGTTGCGCAGCTTTCTGATTCAGCTGTCGAAAACGCACGACTACATGTTAGAGGACTTGTACAAGCGCCTTAGAGCCTTCCAGGGCGAACTATGTGAGAGCGAGTTGGGGGAACTACTCTTTCAGATGACAAGACTGCACTGTGACATTAAGATTGTGATTGACGCACTAGATGAAATGGAAGACAGGCAGAGAGAGACAGTATGCGGCTGGATCACGAAAACGTTAAAGCTGCATCCTACTCGGTTTAGCTTTCTTGTCACCAGCCGCAGGGAAAGAGACATTGAGGAACAGCTTTACCGAAAGTGCGAGTCTCTCAAATTTGTCGAAATGAGCGCGGGTTTCGACATCGAGAAGTATGTGTTGGCGCGTATCACAGGATACCAGCTCAACAAAGGCCAGAGGTGGTCCGAAGAGTCGTTGCGCAAGATTCAAGATGTTCTGCTCAGACGGGCGAACGGCATGTAAGGGCCCAAGTCTACTACTAAGGCCCGTCAGGCTGGAGGCTAATGGGGAAATAGGTTCCAGTGGGTCGTGTGCCAACTCGATCAGCTCTTGGATCACCCGCAAACCGAGTCATTTGGAGATGATGAGATTGACGAGGTGTTGAGAACACTCCCAAAGGACCTCACCGACACATACGATCGGATACTAGACCGCATACCAAAACCGAGGAAGAACGCCGCTTATAGGCTTTTACAGATTCTGCTATTCTGCAAACGGCCAATCTGTGTCCTAGAAGCGAACGAGTTTTTATCCGTGCAGTGCTCGGGATTCAATGTCTCCAAGAGGATCAAATATCCTTGCGAAGTCACACGGTACTGCTCAAGCCTTATCACTCTGCGCGGACCGCATTCCGAAAATAGAGTTACTAAGTGGACCGAGATTGTCCTCGCACATTCGAGCGTCAGGGATTATCTTTTATTCAACCGCACGCTGTGGAAGGGGCAAGTCGACATTTTTGGACAGCTTGAGGCTAACAAGGCCATTTTCAAGACCTGTCTGCAGTACATTCACTTCCTGTCCATGCCGGACGCTGATCCATACGGCCAGGACTTGGGCAACAGATTTCCGCTAGCTAACTACGCCACGCGCTATCTCTTCGAACATGCGAGTGCAGCTGGTACGGAAGAAGAGACTGTTAATGCAGTCATAGCTTTTTACCGGAGTGGAGATGCATTCCGCACCTGGTTGTGTCACGAATCCACTGAAACGGCACGGGAGTTTTATCTGAAAGGAGTAAACTGGCACGCTTCGATGGAGATTGTCAAGCAATCTGCCCTGTACACTGCTGCACGCTATGGGTTGAAATATTACCTGCAGATTTGCCTTGAGCGCGAATCATACCGTGTCTGTGAGGCAAAGACCTTCAATCCTCCTTTGGGATTCTGGACTACCTTCCTTGGGATTCACCAATCTATCAGTCCTTTGTACGCCGCTGCTGAGGTTGGCCGTGAGGATGTTGTGAGGATGCTTATTGAAGCCGGTTTCGCTGTTGATGAGGTTGGTGGCCCCCAAGGGACGGCGCTCGACGTTGGCTGCGCGAATGGCTGCGTGGGCGTCGTCGAAGCGCTAGTAGAAAAGGCGAAACAGCGCTCCACTAGCACCATGTGGTTCGAGGGAGCATTGCGGCAGGTGGTTCGGACAGGCTCGTCGCAGCTAGTCCAGGCCTTCCTTGACCACGGCTTCCTCACGCACAGCGCACAGCCATCCATCGAGTCTGCAATCTTCGACGCAGCCCTCTGGGGCAACACCTCCGTCGCGCAAGTGCTGTTGCGCCGCTGCCGTGGCCTCCGCAATCTCGCTGATCTATCACTACCGCTTTCGCCGACCAATACGCCATCATTTTTGGGCCGGTTGTCTGCTTGGATGCCGGACATCTTCCCTTGTCAGTCCGGCGGAAGCTCACATGAACATATTGCCACACAATCCCTCAAATCTTCCGGCGAAGCACTGGATGCAGCGTCCTTATATGACCGCCTGTTGAAACCGCCGGCCGGACCTGTCCACCGGGCGCACCTGTTCAGCACGGCGTTGCAGGCCGCCGCATTCGAGGGCCATGAGGAGATTGTCGAAGTTCTTCTGAAAGAGGGTCGGGACCCCAACATGACGGGCGGGTATTTCGGCACTGCGCTCCAGGCCGCTGCTGCAGGAGGCTTCCCCTGGGTCGTGCAGAGGTTAATCGATGCCGGAGCAGATCCGAACATCACGGGCGGCTTCTTCAAGACGGCCCTCAACGCGTCTCTAATGATGGAGTCGTGGACTGTAATGTGCTGGCGTATGAACTGGCGTATGGACGCGCGTGTGGACAGGCTCAATAGAGTCTGGTCCGACTTCGAGACTGTGGTGATATTGCTGGAGGCTGGCGCGCTGCCGCTTCGAGGAGGAGAAGAGATGTTGTGCGCCCTGAAGCTCGAGAGCCAGGAGGTCGCGCTCAACATTATTGAGAACGCGGCATCCGGCGCCGGGCAGGCCGAAGGTGGCTTTCACACCGTAGCTACCCTCTTGTGTGGGAAAGATGTAGCCGACAGAGCGCCGCTTCATGAAGCCATCTCCCGAGGTTTCTCGAGAGTGGTGGAAAGCATGATACGCAACGGCGCTGCGATTGATGTCCTCGACAGCTGCGGCCGGACACCGCTACACAATTCTATGCGGCAGAATGACCAGGATATTGCACTCATGGTCATCCAAACTGTCGCACAGACGCCGGACGCTGTAGGTCTGCTCAAAGCAAGAGATAGCAGCGGCATGACCGCCGTTCACTACGCCGCGCAACTACCAGTGTCGCCTGAAGCCATGAAATACCTTCTCGGTGCGGCAGAGCAAGTGGGAATCCTCATCGAATACTTAGACGCTCGCAGCGGTAGCGGACAAACGGCTCTACACTATGCTATACAGCAGAACTATGACATCGCGTCTGTGATTATCCGAGCCGCCACACGACTGCCAGATCTAGTAAGCCTACTAAAAGCAAAAGACAGCAGCGGTATGACCGCCGTGCATTACGCCGCGCAGAAACCAGTGTCGTCCGGAACAATGAAGCATCTGCTCCGGGTAGCAAAGCAAGCGGGGATCCTTACCGAATGCTTGAACGCTCGAAGCAACGACGGACGAACGGCCCTACATTACGCGCCTCACTTTATTTCCGACAAAACCTCGAGCGTGGCGGAGCTATTGATCGATGCGGCGTCCAGCGCGGGCATCCTCGTGGACTATGTCAATGCCCAAGACGACAAGGGCGAAACCGCTCTGCACCGCGCAGCGCGCTGTCACGACGTCCGCGGCGTTGCGCTCCTACTACGAGCTGGCGCTGACGAGGGGGCTGTGAATCTGGACAAGCAGAGCTTTGTCGACTGCGCCAGAGATGGAGGCCGAATCGGGCGCCTCTTTGATGTATGTCCGGAGGCCACCTTCTGCTCATCAACAGAAGAGGCGCGAGCCATAGCATCTGCAACGCTGCTCCACCAGTTCGTCGAGCTCAATGATGTCGCTGCCGTGAAGGAGATAGCAGGGAAAGCAACATTTCATTGCTCGTTCCTTGATATCCCGGATGCCGACCACAGTATGACACTCCTGCATCACGCTGCCGAGAAAAGCTATACTCCCATGGGGGAACTGTTATTAGATCTCGGGGCCCAGCCGGAAAGGGTCGACAAAGAGAAGATGACGCCGCTGCATCGTGCTGCGAAGAGCGGCTGCCTCGAGATGGTCACTGCTATCCTTCAGAGAATAGGGAATGAAGACAAGGAAAATCGTCCCTTGTTTTCTGTAGCCGACTTCCGCGAGGACGATTTCAACGGCTTTTTAACCGGCAAACCTTCAGATCGCCAGGATACGTCGGGGAGCACGCCGCTTCACTACGCCGTTCAAAACGAGAGCGTCGAAATGGTCAAAAGCCTTGTGCATTGCGGTGCTACGATGCACAGGAGGAACAAAGAGGGAAATACGCCGCTTGATCTCGCCCAGGAAAAGAGAGAGGCTTTCTATGTGGCCAAGATACATATGCCGCGCGATATAGCGGCTGTAAACTTGATAGCGAGATTTTTAGAGGAGGAAGACGAGAAGTATGATGGTGACTATTGAGCGTAGTAGCAGAGATAATATTAAGTGGGTTTCTTTCAGTCTCATCCATTGATGAGAAGAGCAGGTGGCGAAAGGCGTATCAACTGATGCACAATCTGCGGAATTTACTCCGCATTTCCATGAAATCCTTTTCTCGCAGCTAAGTCGTACTGTTTCTTCTTCTGTAGATGATGAATGTCAACCCTACACCGTTCTTACTTACCATGGTTAGCACTCGTGATCATCTTGAGCATCGGAGAGGATGGTTCCATAATGAAATCAGATGAACAATCCTACAGCTTCGCCCCCATCCCATTTTCCAGACCACCAGAAATTCACCACACTGAGCTCTCGTCACCTCGCACGTCCCTGATACGATGGGGGCGGTTGAGAAAAGTCTACAATTATATCTCCGTACAGAATTACACGCGCGAGGCTTAGGGATATGCCGGCAGCAATCTCACCCAATAACACTCAGGACCCAAAAAACGCCTTCTACAAACCAGCAAGGACAGATAGCAACTGAAAAAAAAATGGAAAAAGAGATTAATATACACAACACAAAAACCCCACCCATCTCCCTCCCTCCCTCTCTCCCTCACCTAACTCGACCCCAAAATCCTCCCATACGCATCCTCAACCTCCTTGACGATCTCGAGCAGCGTGACGATGACGATCTGGTGCGTGACGTTGGGCAGGCGGTCGCGCTGCAGGCCGATCCACTCGAGCGGCGGCGTGGCCTCGCCCATGTCGCGCAGCTGCGGCGTCTCGATGACCGGAGGCTCCAGCGCCGTGTACTCGTACCGCGACTGCGGCACGTTGACGACGGCCGTGATCTTCCCGCCACCGCCTCCCGCTCCTCCTGCTGCTGCTTCATCCGTACCGTTCGCTCCCTCAGCCGCGCCTTTAGCTGCACCAGCGGCGGACGACGCACCACCACCACCCCCTTCACCATCCGCCCCCGTCGTAATCTTAACCGCCGACTCCGGCAACGGCTTACCCAGACGATTCGCCAGCGCGCGCGAATGCGTATTCCACATATTCCGAATGAAGCTAATCCGACTATAATTCCACCCCACATCCACCTTCCCCTCAAACGAGCTCTTGAAGATATAATCAATCGCATTACTCCCGGGCGCCTGCCACGTCTGCATCGTCGCGATGACCTTCGGAACCCTCAAAATCGTCCCACCCTTGGCCGCCGACGCGGCGCCCACCACGTCCTCGACGGTCAGCTCGCTGACGGCACGCGCAGGACCCCTAGGCGGCGCGCCGATGGAGGCGAGCGCGACGCTGAGCTGGCCGAGCGTCATGCCGAGGCCGCTGTGGATGCGGTTGTCGTCGTCGGAGTCGTCCAGCGCGGCGGCGAAGCGGGCTTGCACGTCTGACGCGGTGAGGAGCAGGATCTGCTGGTCCGAAAAGGCGCCCGGGAAGGCGCCGACGCTGATGGAGTTGAGCGTGACGACGACGTCTGTGTGGAGGGAGATGGGGGCTTCGCGTTGTTTCTTCTTCTGTTGCTTGTCGTTGTCGTCGTCGCCGCTAGCGTCGGGCTTCTGCGAAGACGACATTTCTTCCAAGCTTGTTCGCCTTTGCTTGTTGATATTGTTGTTGTTAGTCGAGCTGCGCCGCAGGAACTTCTCGATATCCTTGAGCGACTGCTGGTACGCCGTCTGGTTCTCCTGCACCAGCCGCTCGACGGCCTGCATCAGCGCGATGGCCTGCGCCGGGCTGACGGGCGTCATGAACGCCTGCACGCGGTCGCCCTCGAGCGTCGCCACCAGACGGTCTTGGTGTTGCTGCTGCTGCGCGCCGCTGCCACCTGCGTCCGTACCACCACCACTACCGCCGCGGACGTTATACATGAGGAACGAAAACGCCGTAATGTCAGCGACGGCGAAAGGCTGGTAGTCGAACGCGGCCTTGACGCGCAAGCGTTCGAAGCCCATGGACGCCTGTATGAGCGGCGTCGTCTTGCGCGCCGGCGCTTCTCCTCCCTGCTGCTGCTTCGACGACGACGGCCAGCTGATGGACGTGCGGACCTTGAAGTCGAGCAGCTCGACGAAGCCGCTGGTGCGGCCGGTGCTCTCGATGCCGACGCGGTCGATACCGACGCACAGATTCTGCTCCCAGTCCGACGTCTTCTTGGACGACGCCCACAGGTTGACAATCTTGAACGACGGCTTGCCGATGGCCTGGCCCATGTCGAGGTCGACGGCCATCTCCTCGATGGCGATGGTCGCGTTCCACGGGAACGCTGCGGCCGCGGCAACTTGCTGGTACCTCTGGACGAGGTATTCCTGCGGCGACTCGTCCGAAGGCGGCGGGTTGGGGGCGGGGGCGGCTTTCGACGAGGCGGCCTGGCGGACCTCTGGCGGTACCCAGATCTCTCGGAAGAGCAGGAAGTCCTGGAGCTGTCGGGCGTTGATGTGGGTCCTCATGGGGTTGATCTTGAGGATGGCCGAGATGCCGCTCGTGCCGCTTAGATGCTTGCTGTTCAATACGGACAGCACGATGCGATCGACGTCGAAGCTGAACGTGGACTCTCTCGAGTAGACGTGTTGCACCGAGGCCTGCAAATTGTCAAAGGTCGAAGACACAGCGAAGAAGTGACCTTGTTCCGTCGACTTGATGCTGTTGACTGTGAGGTAGATATCTTCGAAGCGGGCAGTAGCCGCGACGCGGGCAATCGGCTGGCAGCTCAGACTGAACTCTTGTTGGCAGATGCGAAGGCCCATGTTGAGTCGCGTCTTTCCGAGAATGGCACTCGGATCCGCTGTGATGAGGCTTTCCTCGTCGAGGAACTTCTGCGATGGCTTGGGCTCGATGGGCTTCTTCGGCTTCTGGTCCTTGTCTTTGTCTTGGACGACTTCCTTGATGCTGTTCGAGATGTCCATGATGAGGGGGACCACGGTGGGATGCAGCAAGTTGCTCGAGGCATTGACCTTGACCTCAGCATTGAGCGACGGATCGAGAGAGTCATCTCTGTACTCGACCTTGAGCGAGATGCCAGGAGCACGGAGTGTCGTGCTCGTGTTGGATCCATCGCTGGCGAACTGTCCGTATCGTCCGTACTGCGGATAGCGACCATTGGTTAGACGAGAATTTGTGCGTGACATTTCACGCTTTCCTTGAAGGGTGACAACCGCGCCCGCAAAGTCTGCGTCAACGATGAGCGAAGAGAGCTTCTTGTTGTTAAACAAGCTTTTGCGTGGCGCCTCGTTCGGCGTGGCAACCGTCTTCCAGGACGCAGTCGCAGCTTGCACCTTTTGACTTGCGAGAGAAATTGACCTCTCCAAGATAGACGCAGGCAGAACGAAGCGTGATTCGAGAAGAAGGTCAAGTGACTTTCCTGCCGCATGAAAAGCGAACCGACGATCCGTCTTTGAAGAAGCATACGAGACGTTGAAAACGACTTCGGGAAGAAGTGCTGAATTGAGCGAACGCTGCGTCTTGGGCTGGCTTGATGGAACCATTTGAAGCTGCATGTCCTCGATGGCAAGTCTGGCTGCCTCCTCGCTTCTCGTTGCGAGGTCGATTCTCTTGAACGACAAGACCAGATCCTCACTTTCGCGACCCGGGTACGCGGGAACAGAGTTCCCCACGATCCAACTGATTTGGACATTGGTGAGCTCGAGTGAGGCAGCCGAGGTGAACAATCCGCTGGATGCAATGCTCGGCGAGCCATCGTCGTCGCCATTGATGGTGTTGGCAAGGTGGGAAGGTCTGCGCTTGGGCTGGCGGAGCTTCCGGAGATACCTCCTCTCTCTTGAAAGGTCGAGAACCTTGATTCTTTCCTGCAGGTGGTTCATGACCTCAACAGCAGCCGAAGCCGTGTCCGCAAACACGTTGATCTCAAGGCCTGTGCTACGGACTCTGTAGTCTCGCCTCGGCATGTCGGAGACGCTATTTTGGAGTGTTCCGCGGAGCTCTAATCCGAACAGAAGATTACCGCAGTGCCGGATATTCTCCCCCTCCGAGAGTTCGAGGGACATGCTGATGTGAGGAAGTGCGGCTGAAAATTCTGGAAGGGGAAGGACAGACCCGTCTTCTGAAATGTTGCTCGCCTTTCCTTGGATGCGGTTGAGTTCGAAGGCCAGTGTGGAGGCGGACGAGTCTGGGAGTTTTGTCGGTGCCCGAGCGATAATACTCATACCGGTCATCACGAAGCTCGCGTCGAATGCTACCGGACGGCTTTCTTCGCTCGATACCGGAGAGACTGCGGCGCTGTCTCCCTTTGGCAAAGCTTCTTTGATGTTCGACTGGAGCACCTCAATATCTTCCTTGATCGTCTTCATGACATTCTCGACCTCAGGCTCTTGAATAGTAGTAAGCAGGCCGTGGACAGCGGAAGCCTCGATGACGAAGTTCTCCATGATGCTGTTAAAAAGGATTTTCGGTCCAGCAGGAGAATCTATCAGCTGCAGATGGCCGTTGTGAAGAGGGAAAGTGAAAGCAGCTATGTTCTGCCATCCGTGCTTGTCGTGACTCTTCAGGTAATGGGTGTGTCGGTCGAGATCAAAGTTGACATTCAAGGTAGGGGCTCCTCCAAGAACAGGTGCCGCCGAAACTCTTCCCATCTGACCAGAGACCACATAGGTCAATGATTGGAGCAGAGCAACATCGATGCGGTAGGCATCCATCAGCAGAGCGACAGTAATATTAGGCAGGCTCGGCTCTTTCTTCGGCTCACTGGCCGCGGGCTCTGCATTACCAGGCTTCTTGAATCGTTCCACTTGCCGTGCGAAGTAGGCAACCTCGTCACAGATGATCGAGTTTGCCACTTCGATGATTCCAAGAATGTCTTCCTGGACTTTCCATGAGACCTCTTCGCATTTGCCAACAACCATCCACCCTTCTGGCATGGGATGTCTCCACTCATCATCATCATGGGATATGAATATGCTGGGCCGGACAACCTCAGACCTCATCAGAAGTCTGCCGCGTGACCGAAGCTCAGATCCAGCAGCATCGGAATGGACGAGGGCGCTGATGCTTGTGCCCTCATCTGCTGCGCTCCTGTTTGAGCCAGCAACCGATATCTTCATTCCATAAGAAGAGGAAACATGACGCAAGTTGATGGTGTCCAAGCTTATGCTGCCCTTTTCGGTTGTAAAGAGAACTTGGAAGTCATGAACCTCTGGTTTGGCAGCCTTGCTGCTACAAGCCTCTGAAATGGAACAGTCTTGTTCCTGCTTGCTCGCCTTCGCATGTGGCGCTTCTGCTTGGAAGAGAGTGAGAACGTTCTCTACCAGTTCACATATTTCCCAGCTGAACTTGACAAGGACATTCCTGGTAGAAATCTCCACGACAGTAGACTTGGTGGGACTTTCTTGGTTCAGCAACATCAACCCTGAAGGTTCCGGGGGTGGTGATAGTGCAGCATTGATGGTCAAAAGCTGAAACAGTATCTCGCTTTGTTCCGGACCAGGATCTATGACAATCCGTATTCCGGCAGTTTTGACCGAAATGTCGAGCGGCACCGGCTTTTCCTCAGTGGCTTCCTCCGTGTCCGCGATGGATCCATACAATGCGCGCATCGCCAAGCTCTTTTTCACGTGGGACAGATCCCATTCACGCCATTGGTCCCATATCTGAATGACCTTCGCCTCGGCATCGTCCGGACAGCACATTAACCCTTCGACACATCTTTGAGTAATCTCCTCTCTCACGCTGGGCTGAAGACTGTCATATATGTATCGGAAGCGGGAAATGATCTTCCAAGAGTCGTGATTTCGGAGGTGATTGTTGGCTGCGCGCAAGGCATAGGATGGCCTGGTGATGAATGCTGGGTCCGGAATGTCTCCACCGGCGGTAGTAAGTGCATACGCCAAGTAGCAAAGCCGTCTCTCGCTCTTCGGGCTGACGGCTGCAAATTTGGCCTCGATCTCGTCCGCAAGAAGTGTTGAGCGGTGGATCAAAGAGGCGAGGTACTGCAGTTTTTTGCTCGAATTTGCGACCTCAAGGCCGCGGAAGGACACGTTGACGGAGACTGATTTACCAGTCACCAACCAAAGGAGCATGTCCGTTAGTATGGCTTGTACAGCGACATCACTCACAGCCGCGTTCGCCTGTTTCTCCCTTACAGAAACCGTCAGTGACTTCAGAACTGTATGAACCGCCAATGTGCTTTTCTTGACGGCCGATTCAGAGGGAAAGTTCTTCTGTCGGAGAGAGACGGACAAATTGTCCAAGATCAAGTCGTACTGGTCCTTGCCTGGTGCACTCGTTCTATCGGCGGTGATATTGTTGATGAACCGAAGCTGGAAACAAGGTAGCCTCAAACTGAGTTCCGTAGAGGTGCCTATGCCATCAATCCGCTTTTGAAAATCCAATATTTTGCCCATTATGTCGACCTGGAACGTATCAAGTATATCCTCTGGGTGCTTGTCCTGGAGAGAGTCTATGAGATTGACCACCGTTGAGACTGCATTCGGCGTCACAAGGGCTCTGACCCCGGGTTCAAAGCTCAAGAGGAAGCTAGTATGAACGAAGTCTTCGTCAAATGTTTTTGTTGACACATCGTTGAAAACCAAGGAATTAGGGGCCGCGGAGTGCCAGCCATGTGCTTCTGTCGGGATCTCGGGCACGTCGGAGACATCTAGCTCCACTCCATCGAGGGGGAAATAAGGGGTCTCCAAAGAGCTCGAGAGTGCTATCGAGGACCTCGGCTGGCCGATCTTTCCGACAATCTCTTCACCTCCCTCTAATGCGTCGGAATAAATACTTGCCGTCGTTCGTCTCTCCAACAATGGGGGGCGTACGGAAAGAGTACTCCTGCTGTCTGATTTGTGGTGGCCAGGCCTTGGAGTATTGGCGTGAATGCTATACTTCAAGGAGCTGGCTGCTACTGAGTGTATACTGGCCGGACGCCGTCGGCTGCGCGCTTTGGGAGCCGTGTCCACGGAAGCACTCGATGCAGAAAGCCCTGAGGAGCTCATAGATTCAGTACCACTCCATCTCCGGAGTAGAGACTTGCCGCGCAAGGGAGGCGGTAAGTATGGGTATGCCATCGCCGGAGGCTCTATCTTGGATGGGGGCACTGTGTATTCAGATGCCTCCATATCCTCGAGCAGGAGCCATGGTATCCTGTTGGTCCGCATGTCGCTTTCCTTGAGATGACTCTGCTGATCGCGACGGTCCTCGCTGAAATGGAGTTTTCTCTTCAGCATGTGCAACTGAATGTCGGTTTGCAAGTACGCCTGTGTGTCAATTGTGCTCTTGCTAATTCGACTGCGCTGGCGAAGAGCTGCTTTGGCATCGACAGAAGCTACGACCAAATTGGGAATGAGGACATCGAGACGCTGAGAAAATGTCGATTTAGCCCAGTCGTTGAAGTCCACACTGATTGCATCAGTGCTCAACAGCAAAGCTTCTTGAGCGATATGCAACCAAATCTTGATCGTGCTCGTCCGGAGCCTGAGAAAGGTCACATCATGGATCAGGAGTGGACTGAGGATTGGCAATGCGTTTTCGTCGTCATCCAGCGAGAACGCAAAGCACTTCCCAAAAGCTCCAAGCTTCCCGAGAAAGTTGTCAGAACACTCGCCGGTTATCTTTCCCACTTCGAAGTCCCAGTTGCAGACGTACGTTGGCTCCAACGGCGGCAGACCAAAAGTTCGGTGACCGTAAATCTTGACCAAGTCAATGAACAGCTGCGTGCGGTTGTTGGTATCAAAGCCGCTATCCTCCTTTGCGTGCGAAATGTTCAATGCAAGACTCAAAGGACTAAAATCAACCATGAGATCCATGTAGTAGCTTGTGAAACGGAGGTCCGCATTGGCGTAGGGAAGTTCAACTTTGACGTGGTCTTCGGCAGAATAGAGATTCGCTGGGAGGAGGATTTCGGCTTTCTCCGCGGACACGGAGAGTATGATGTCCAAATCGTTGGACTTGCTTGACGCCTGGTCTGGCGCCTCTCCGGGAGTGTCTCCAGCTTTGCTCTGTGGGATCTCCTGATACTCTTCCAGAGTCTTGAAATGCATGTCTTCTCCAAAGTAGTTGTCCTTGATCTTCATGAAATGCCGGATTAGGAAGCCATACAGTGCGAGTTCAAGCTTGTTACCACCGATATCGAGTGAAAGCCTGTCAGTGAGTCCCGGTGACGTTTCCGACCAGTACTTGTAGCTGCCATTGAGAGTTAACACGCCCAGGTCTGCGACGTGGTGTTCTTTGACGAATGTTGCAATGGTATTGCCGGGGGGCATGGAGAGATCCAGGCCAATATGGTCACCCAAGGCACGGAAGGAAATCTCATTCTCGATAGGCCGGAATTTGTCTAATGGAATCTCCAGCGTTGCGCCCAAGTGACGGCCTTGTAAAATTATGAACTGGTTGTCTTCGATTTCAGCCGGGTTGTTGATGATATTGGAGTCGTTCGTGTTCAGGAATATCTTGAGATTAGGAAACTCCAAGTTCATGATGTATCTGTACGGAGTGAAAGTGTAGAAATCGGGCGGAGGCCCAGAGCCCCAATCATTCACGAGATCCGTCATAAGAAACATGTGATCTCTGAGCAGAAAAAGCTGGAGGTCATTGATTCTGAAATTGAAAGCCCAGCGTCTCAGTTCGTTCCACTTCAGAGGGTTAGAGAGGTTGCAGTCCATTTCCAAGCGTCCCGATTTCCATAGCAGGTCATGGTTGACGCTAGTGAAGACTTTGGATTCGCGAATGTCGAGATCCAGGGAGTTGCGGTAACCTTGCGGACCTGCAACCATGTCCATGACATACTTGACGGTGGAGTTTGACTCCACCAGAATGTCAAGCCAGCCAAATGGTCGAACTGTCTGCCCGGTAGCACCCGTCTCGCGTTTTTTGTTTCTTGCCGCCCTCTTTCTTCCCTTGCTACGAACATTCTCGGTTTCGGTACTCTTACCAGTTCCACTCACATTCTGAGCTCGTCCTTTCCATTTCCAGTCCTTGGATTTCTCCCGAACGGGAATGCGCAGGACAGTCTCTTCCTCGAAACTGATGAAGATTTTAAAGACCGTGTTGACGCGAGCGGCTCCTGGGTTCAAGGGCTCGGCCGGAACGGTATCGGTACAAGAGGCCGGGAAGAAATAGTTCTGCAGAATGACGCGATGCCGGTCTGCCCAAGGACCATAGTTGATCATTCCGCCGTGAATCTGCAAATCAAGGCCGTAGTCCGGAGGAACGGTGCCGTTAATGTCGAGGGTAGCAACACTTGGGCTCCGATCAGCAATACTCGGTCCCTTGGGCACAGAGCCAGGAACATCCCAATAGAAACTCATGCTGAGGCGTGGAAGGTCCGCAATCAAGGAAAATTTGGCGTATTCGATACCTCCCCATTCGTCGTGCTCGTTGTGGTCGTCATCGTCGAGATATCTCGTCAAACCAAGCCAACGCTCCTGGCCTGGGAAAGCCGGTTGCACAGTTGACGCACGGTTTCTCGTTGTGTTTCGTGAGTTTGCTAGCGAGTCCGTCGAGCCACCGAATAATGACGAAAGATTTTGTAGCGGGTGCCAAAGCCTCCGCCGCCTTACAGTCCTATGCTCTTTTCTTACGGTCTCGGAGCCTGTGCTTTCCAACCCCTCCTTCTTCAGGCGCGCCGCGGTAGCCAGCTGTGGGTTCTTGTAGTCATGATTGGGTTTCATGTGCATGACAGGATGTTCGAAATCGAAGTTGAACAACTGCTTGTATATGTCGAGTGGCCCGGCGTGAGCGGCACTGAGCTCTCCGCTAGCCTTGTCAAACTTCACTGATAGGATCGACGGGGTGCATTCGTTGCCGACAATGACAGCACCTTTGTTGCAGTCGATGCGGACGGGGAAGAGGCGGAGAAATGACGGAACCTCCGGTGCTGAATAGGCATCCTCCGACTCATTGCGGGCAGATGGTTTCTCCTCCTTGCTGCCGTCCCGACGGTGCCTGGAACGGCTGCTGCTTCCACTAGTGTTCCTACGGTGGAGCGCAGAGTGGGCCTTGTCGGAGGTGGCAGTTTCAGCGATGGTTTGCTCAGAGGGCGGCGACTCGGCAGCAGCAGGCTTCTGTGCGCCATTGGCACCCATGGCACGCGCAAAGTTCTCAATGATAGAGTCGTATGCGGGACTTCGATTGTACAGAAACACCTCCATGCCCGAGACCTTAATGGACACACGGCACGGCAATTCCTTCGTCTTCTGCTTCCCACCGTCCTCCTCCTTGCCTACGCTGCGGCTCCTGCTCCGCGACGGACTGCTATAGACGCTCGTGCCATCGGCCAAGCAGGGCTTCTCGGTGGCATGGCCATCGCAGAAGAGCTCGGTGCCCTTGACCTTCCTGTACCAGAAGCGCCATGTTATGTAGCCACCGTGGATGAGGATGGTCTGGTTGTGGCCGTGGTAGCGAATGTCCTTCCAAAAGATACGGCCGCCCAGTAGCGAGATCTGCAGCGACTGGATATCGATGTAGGCGCGGTAATTGTGCCAGGTGTAGGCGCGGATGGCGTACGAGACGAGCGTGGCGAACAGGCGGTTGAAGTAGAACAGGAAAAAGACGGTGAGGATACCGCTAACGAGCAATTCAACGAGGAACTGCCACAGCAGGCCTCGGTGAGCGTCCAGAGGCTGCGCAGTCAGCCCGTCGCTCGCCATTATTGTGCGAGCTACTCCTGAGTCCGGGCGGCGGGCACGGGGCGGCGCTGGTCATGGTGATCGCGCGCGGGGCGGACGGGCATGGGGCGGCAGCTGCGAGCGCGCCTGGGAACACAAGAGATGGCGGCGGTGGTGGTTGTCAGCAGACGCTGGTGGGAGCGGGCGCGGGACAAACGGTCGCGGTCTTGGCGAGCGTGACCCTGCCAGCTCCGCGGCTGCTCTTTGGAGCAATGACGACGCCCGTGCATCCGCGATCAACACAGCTGTTGGAGATGCCTGCGCCCACCTCGCCCACCCACACCGCAACCCCCTCCGCCGAATCCACCTGCCTGTGAGCTCCCGGCTGCCGCCTCCGCCTGCGAGCTGCCCTGGGACCCGCTGCTCTGCGTCCTTGTTCGCCCGCTCCACGCCTGCTGCCTGCATCCAGTACAATTCGGGGGTCCGCAATGGGGGAGGAGTCCACCAGCGGTGGCACGGGCGGGAGATTCGGCGACTGGGTCGTCATAGTGGCCGGCGTGGCTGCCCTAGTGGCCAGTCTCCTCACCGTTCTGTAAGGATACTCGACGCTTTCATGCTGCTGCAGTCTGCTAACCTCCTGCCCGCAGGTCTGTCTGGCTTCAAGCGTAAGTTCCCTTGCACGCGATCAGCTCCCGCAAATGGCGGTCAGCACGCTGAACACGCCTCCAGGAAAAACTACCGGAAACCGCTGCTGCAGAGATATGTAGTTCGGATACTGTTGATGTGCGTTCCCTTGTCCGCCGTGCTGGTTTATCGCTAACGTTTTCCAGGGTACCTATCTTCTCGATAGCATCATGGGCCAGCCTCATATCTTTGACGGCTGCCTTCTGGATAGCCCCGCTCCGCGATGTCTACGAGGTACGTTTCAGCTCAGGCCATACCCACCAACGCTCGCTGACCGAGCCTGCAGGCTTTCACCATCTACACCTTTTTCCAGCTCCTCATCAATTTCATCGGCGGTGAGCGTGCCCTCATCATCTTGATGCATGGCCGCCCTCCGGTCCCCCACTTATGGCCTCTCAACTACGTCCTGCCAAAGGTCGACATCTCGGACCCTCATACCTTCCTTTCCATCAAGCGTGGGATACTGCAGTACACATGGGTGAAGCCTATACTTGCCATTGCCACCATTATCATGAAGGCAACCGGCACGTACCAGGAGGGCTACATTGCCCTCTCGTCAGGCTACTTCTGGAGCAGCCTGATCTACAACGTCAGCATCTCTGTGAGCCTGTATGCTCTGGCCATGTTCTGGGTTTGCATGGCACACGACCTGAAACCCTTCCGCCCGATGCCAAAATTCTTGTGCATCAAGGGCATCATCTTTGCCTCTTACTGGCAGGGCTTTTTCTTGTCTATCCTCGTCTGGCTCGGTGCCATTCCAGACGATGTCCCAGGCTATACGCCTGACAACTTAGCAGCGTCCATTCAGGATGCCCTCATTTGCTTTGAGATGCCCGTGTTTGCCATCGCTCATTGGTACGCTTTTTCGCACCACGACTACGCCGACCGCACAATTTCTGCTGCGAGAATGCCTGTCAAGTACGCTCTGCGGGATGCCTTTGGCCCCATGGATCTCATCCAGGACACCAAGGACACCTTTGCTGGAAAGCACTATGAGTACCGATACTTTGACGCCCGTGATAATGTGCTTGCCCACGAAGAGTCGGCTTCTCGTGTTGCTCGAATGATGGAGGGCATGCGCTATGAGAGAGGCGGTAAAGGCAAGTACTGGATCCCAAAGCCAGGCACCGACAGCAGAACACCATTGCTGGGCAACTTCGTGTCGTCTAGTAGAGCGAGGGCCATGAGCCCTGGTGCTCACAGAGCCCTTGAGCAAGCAAAGAAGTATGGTTCCACCGAAGACGACATGGAAGAGCCAGAGCTCAACCCAGAGGACGAGCGGCTCTTTACAAATGCCAGAGCTTTGGAGTTCGGCGACTGGAACGTAAGTGGCTTTCTTCTTTTCCACCGCCTGCTCATACGCTCGTGCACACTTCGGTGCAACCGTATTGGTGCCTTATCTCGACCTGGCATCCCAGGTGTAAGTCTCTGCAGCCTTCTTTGGTGCTGACATTGCATAGTATCCGGTCATACCGGCACACTACGCGTCGCGTGAAGACAGATTGTACTATACGCCGAAGATGATCACCGCGTCCACTAACCGTAATCTCATTCAACCAACGAAAGAGAACAAACGGTGCCGCAAGAGCCAGATCCAGGACCTTCAGGATAAAGTTGTTAAAGGAAAGCACCGTGGCAGTACTGCGAGCAACGGCACAGGCCAGTCGTCGAGCTCCAAGTCACGCGCAGGCAAACTGCGACGACAGGACACGTCATCATCCGCAGTTTCTGTGGGTTCATCCAAGTCTGGGCGAAGCCAACTCGTAGACCTGGTTGTAGAGGACCACGAAGCGGAAGAAGTGGAGCGCGTGAGAGCCCGCAAAGAAGGCGGTCCCGGATGGAACGAAGCCGAGCCGAAGCACTTTGTGTGAGTATATTCGCTGGGCTTGTCAAGGACGTAGAGCTAACGCGATTCAGGCGCACATACCCGAATGATGGGCAGGAAGAAGAGGTTCGAGAAGGCTTCAATCCTGATGAACCGCAGCCGCACCAGCCGGAGAGAGAGCATAATTTGGATGCACCGTTCACCCTCGACGAGGGCGAGGAATCGGGTGCCAGGAACGATGAGGTGCGTCTCGAGTCGGACGAGGCAATGCAATGGCAGACTCGCAATCTCAACGATGACCGCGAGGCCCTGCCCAGCCCGCACTACGGCAGCTTCCGAGAGGAACGCAGCATCTGGAGCACGAGGGACGATTAGGCACGCAATTTGGAATATGGCTTATGGAATTTGGGTTTTCTGTAACATTCGGCGCAATACTAACGGACGGCGGAGTGACGTGCGTCATTCGGCCACGATGGGGTGGATTCGCCATGGGTTCAGGGCATAGCGTTGGCGTTGGCACAGGAAGACATTGCCGATATCCTTGAAGCATTCCAACTGTGTTCCTCGGAAGCCGCCGTGTCTGACGCTACATCACACTGTTGAAAGCTAAGACAAGGTCGTGAGCCCTTCGTTGATTATTATGCGCGTTAGATGTCGTAGCTGTGAAGCATCTCGTACCTGTTTTTGCTCAAGCGACTTGTGCGTCTGTGATTAGTACAGTTCCGACAGGTGTCCCGACGCAACGGATGGGTCACGCGATCATGGTCCTGATGTCGTAGGCTTTTCAATTCAAACTGGGGAATGCTAGGGAGCACGCCATCAACCTAAAACGAAGTTTGACTGAAAGAGGCGCGTAAGTTGGCCAAGGGCAGAGTTACGAATTTGTGGACGAGATCTTAGCTCCTCCGAGCCGCCGCAGGCAAGAGCATGTCCACAGGGATCAAGGTTCAATGATTGCACCTCGTTCACGAGAGACGAAACGCGCCCTGGGCAAAATTTTGGTGGGCGCAAATGAACGCACCGTGACCGGTCGTTTCTATTTTTACACCATATGTAAAGCTATAGCAGAGAGGAACTGCACGTAATATAGCTGCGCTCGCGCGCAGTCGAGAAAAGGCACGGATGATCTCCGGACGTGCAGCGCATCACATGCGGGCAAGCGGCGCTTCTGCATCACGGGAAAAAGGGCAGGTGTGAGCGCGATGTGGCGCGAGCTCCGACTGACTGCTACGCGCGCTGCTATTTGCGGGTGCGGCAGCAAATTGCGCGGATCCCATGGCTGCCACACTGTCGCTCTCAGCACCTGTGGCACAGCAGTCGCAGTAGGCGGCTGTCCCTATGCCTTAGGCAGGTGGCCAGAGGCTTGGCTTTTCAAGAGAGAGTTGGTGACATGACATGGACGACGTTGGTTTTGGCTCGCGCTTGAGGCTTCCAGCCAGTGGCACCCTAATTGACGTAGCCGCTGCGTTGGGCTGCGCCAGTCGCGACCACTTCATTTGCAGTCGACGGTCAAAGTCTCTTCACATATTCTCCGACCGGGCTCTTAGCAGGGCTCGCGCTGGTGGTGTTGTTGTCGCCAGCGGTGGCCAGTGCTAACATTATTCCAGGGTCTGAAACGATGGTGTTGCGGCAAGCAGAGGCCCGCGAGGCTAATGCAGGTACATTGGATGGCCATGGTAGGCTTCACTCTTCCGCTCGCCGGCGGGACGAGGCCGCAGGGCTGGCGGCCGGCAACGTGTCGATGACCGGTGTTTGTCTTGTGGCAGCGCCAGCGGAGCGCTGTTGCGATCAGCAGAAAGTCGAAACGTGAGGGAAGGGCGGGTTGGGACTCCGGGAGCACATCAAAAGCGGAGCGGGGAGCGCACGAAGAAGGCGCGAAAGCCAGTTGATGCTCTTGTGCCAGGCCCTAAGCAAAGCAAAAGCTTTCCCCAGCGGATGATTGCCACGGAAGAGCGCGCCGGGGACTCTCGCGGGCCAAGGCGCTGGGACGAAGCAGCACGTCGGTCGGACCCGCTGGGGATGATTGGCAGACAGGCGAGGAGGCCGAGTTTCTCTTAGAGCGTGCCGCAGGACAGATGCGGCTTGGCGCAGCGGCGGCCGGCGATGGGCTGCAGCAGGGCGCAGGGCGCCAAACTTGCGGCGCTAGGGGCTCCGGGCCAATCATGCGCGCCGTCGCGCTCAACTCGACACCATCGCAGACGCTCCACGCACGCCCTCGCCCGTCGTGGTCCGCAGTCATTGGAGCGCCCCGGGCTACTTGCATCTCGTTCATCTCGCCCAGCGCCAGCCGCCAGCAGCCCATTGGGCCGTCGCCGATGGACGATGCCTGTTCCTGCGCCCTGGCTCGCTGTTTCGCATCATCGTTTGGTCGAGGCACAAGGTCCCGCAGCTGCCGTTTTGAAAAACCCACGATGCCCCTGCTGCGCCGCGCCTTCCATTCTCTTCCTAACTTTTACCTTCTCGCCCGCTGCATTGCTAGTCGCGCCCGAGAGACCCTACGGCTCTCTCCTTCCCCCGCTCCTTCTCTTTTTTGTCTTCTTTCCTTGCCGGCCTCGCTGTGCGGGCGCTACTACTACTTCTCTAACTATTGTTCTTTTTTTCCTTCTTCTTTGCGACCGGCTGCCGCGTCTTGTTCCCCTCTCATCGCTGCCCGGGCGATGTATTCTTAGTTTCTCATCCAAATATGGGAGCCCATCACTCCGTCGAGGTTGATGGCACTACTACCGGATGGCTGGCCTCATCCCCCTTCGCCGGATGCTGTGCATCTGGCTCGCGAGCAGACGAAGAGGTTGACCCTTTTCAAATTAATCACGGTGAGCTTACTCGCAGTCTGCTGATCTCAATGTGCCAGTGCTGACTCGCCAAAGGAAATGGACGAAGACGGAGCATCACAGACGAGCAGCCGCGCTCTCTGCGCCCGCTGATGCTCGAGTCTGCAAGACCGCTGCCGCGACCGTCGACAGGTCAGGCTATGAGACAGTGGGTGGGCAATCGACAAGTAGAGTCGCGCACTCCAGGCTACCCTTACTTGAGCATGCGTTCCGCCAAGGCAAAGAACAGCAGTCGGCCACTGATCTCCGCTCCGACCGATTTCCGCCACATAGACGGCAGCGGCACGCATGCGCCTATGACCATGCCCGCTCCGGTTTCCCGCCAGGTTCAAGCCGACACCCAGCCTGGACCGACGCTTCGCAGGAAACCAAGCTTCCGTCCGTTGCAGCTCTCCATCTACATGCCCGAGCAGCAACTATCCCCTCTCCCGGATTTCATGAGGAACAGCTGGGACAAGCAACCGTCAGCACTGCCATTCCCTGGTCAAGCGCACGTCCGGAACAGGACAGACTCGATGTGCTCGGAACCCGCCTTCATGGTGCCCAGAAAACCCATCCCATCCTATGTTGATGGCTCCTTCGGCGACTACGATGACGCGAGGACCATCGACATTCCGCTCCGCGCGGTCAAGAGGTCCAGCACCATGCCCATTCCCGACAGGCCCAAGACGATCAACGCCGATCTCTGCTCTTACGAACGCAACACCGACTCACCTCTTCCAATCTCGGGCCCCTCTTCTCCGCGTATGCGGTCAAACACGGAGCCTATTAGCTCATCCCGCAGTCTCCGTAAGCGGCCGTCGTACAGGACACCACGTGATAGTGTCGAGGACGCCATCAGCGAGCTCAACTCGATTGTCGAGGAACAGCGCGCGAAGAAGCTCGCGTCGAACTCTCCGAAGCAGCACCACGTCCCGGCTCTTGCCCCCAACTTCAAGATGCATGTCCGCTCCGAGACTCTGTCGGACATTGGCTCTGCACTTTCGGTCCCCTTCACCACCAAGCCACTTCCTTCCATCCCGCCCTCGCCCGTTGTTGACAACGAGGACTCTCCTGCCATGCCATCGCTCACCAACTCTCAAACCGACCTCCTTATTCGCTTTCCCACCCCGCCCGCCTCGACCAGCGCCAGTCGTATCAACACCCCGAAGTCGCGCCTTGCGACCTTCATGCAGCGCCGCCGGAACAATGCTTCGGTTGACACGCTCCGCACTTACACCTCCTCGAAGCTCACCCACTCTCGCACCGCCACCGACGATACCCTGAACTCTTTCGCCTCTTCTGTCACCGCTACTTCTGCCAGTGACTTTTACCACGCTCCCGCTATTGCCGCTCTTCAGTCCGACACCTCATCGCGTCCTTATGCCTCGCCATCCCTCGCTTCTACAACCGCCACTTGTCCTACCAACTCCACGCTTTCTCTTCCTGATACCATCTCAACGGTCCGCGACGTTCTCTATCAGGACGAGGATGACGATGACGACTCAGACGCCCGCAGCTCTACACCCGATACGACTGTATCCGCTGCCACCTCGCCGGTTCCGGAGCGCGTAAACACTCGCAACCTGAGTGTGCCGAGTTTCGGTATTGCGTTGGAGATGCGTGAGAGGCAGGGCAAGAGTTGGAGCGCTGTCGTGGAGGGTCTCGATGACAAGAAGATTGAGAGTGGCGAAGGGATCCCGAAGCCGCCCCAGTATGTCGATCTCGACTACGAAGAAGCACGACGTGGACGGACCAGGCAGAGCGGAGTTGGCATTGCATTCTAGGCGCCGGTACGGGGACTATATCGTTTGAAGTCTATGGTATCATCGAAGAAGAGGGCTGGTTCTCTTCAGGCTTAATGTGTATCGTCACCGAGCTAGTCCCAGTACTAGTCTCACCGACTCGGCATCGCACGGTTTCTTTTCAGGTTTTCATGGGTTCATGCGAAAGAGAAAATCGTCCTCTAGGAACGGGGGCCTCCCACGGGAGTTTAGTTTTATATCCAGCGTAAGGCGATGGTGCAAACGAAGGCTTATGGTTTTGATGGTTGGACGACTGGTTTTCCGATTTTTCTTTTCTCAAGTACTTTCACACATTTTTTTCGGCCCTCTCGTCAAAATGGCCTGGTTCGGATAAAGGCCCATAGGGCAGGCGGAAACTTTAAAAGGAAAAAATCCAGTCTCTGAAATTCAGGGATTGGAACTTTTTGGAAGTCTGATTGGTGTTGATGATACTCCCAGGATTGATTCCCATGTACAAAGTAGATAGTAGCCTCACATTTTAGCTTTAGCCTTAACCCCCTCCCCCTTATTCACTTCTCCTTACACACACAACGTCTAATAATAACTTTTTTCTTTTCTCTTCTCGGCTTCGTTGTCTAATGATGCTCGTGTCATGCAGTGTGTGGTGATACTTGTTCTTCTGACGTGAGCTGCACCGCACCGCAATGCATACCCGTCGGTCGAACGGAGGTTGTGGTTCTTCGGCTGTTCGCATGTTTTCTTTCCCTCACGCTTTTGACTTGCACGGCTTATGCACCCTTGAGCAAATTTTGTTGTCTGGATAGTTTGTTCTTCTGGTTGTTGGTGGATTCGACGACGACGCGTAGTTGTTGCTGTGGCTTTAGAAGCGAATGCCTTGTCCCTTGAGTGCTATCGCGTTCGCTTGTAGGACTCTTTCTTTGAGCTACGCGCTATGTGAAGAGCGCGACGGTGCGCTTGTTTGACTGGGATGGTTGAAGTGAGTGGGCTGGTGTAGATGTGTGCTTTGTGAATCGGTATCTACAAGTGCGACCGGACAGTGTATGTTTCGGCTGCCACCACCGGCAAGCAGAGGGCGACGTTCGTTGGACGCGCGGCGGGGTCGAATGTTTTGAAGATGACTGTGCTGTTCTCTTGACGTGTGTTCGTCTTTCATGTGAATGGTTTGACGACCCTGTACGCCTCCTACCCCTTGGACTGATTATGAGAGCCTTGTTGTCAGATTCATGGCGCGGCGCAGGGCGACGCAGGATATTACCATATCGGGGAACATGAGTAGGCCGCAGCGGATAGATAGACGTGAGCGGGAAGTACGCAAGTCTTTTAATTAGTATGCATTTGGTAGCTAAGGGGTCTATGGGCTATGGAGATGTCTTATCGTCTCACTCATCATTTTTCAGGGGTCTGGTGTCGAGGACATGGAGGTGATCGGGAACTTTCTGGCAGGGTACAGGATCACGTAGATGTCTGAAAATGGCATGAACGTGTCAAAGTGGTGCGCCGGCTTGGGATGGGAGATTTTGCTTGTCTCTCGATATTAATCAAGGGTGAAGCAAAGGCTAGATACCGGTGTCACTTCCGACGCTCGCTCCTTCTACCACTGCGTTTTGAGACAAAAGTTGCCTTGAAAACTTCGTAGGAAATATATACTGCCCTCATCACATCGCTAGTAGGTGTCTGAATGCTATGGCTACGAAAATCAGGGCTTGGGGAGGCTAAGGTTGAAATAGAGAAAACGCCTACCACAAATGCACTTCCTATCATTACGCGCGCTCGTTGTGAGGCCTTCTTTAACTACCTATCCAGAGATATCCACGAAGTGCGATAATATTCGGCTGTTTGGTGGAGGGATGTGGTCGTTATTTGTGAAGGTCTTGATGAATTTTGAAGCGATTCAAGTATCCAGTGGTTGGCCCAATTGGAAATTTTAGAAGTGATTCAATTTGGCTCATTCTTTCATATTCAGTAGCACTCGCAGTATGCCCCTAGTGACAGAAATCTATTAAGTTCTAAAGAAGATGCGCAAGATGATCCATAGAATGTCTACAAGAAAAGTAGAAGAATTCGATGTAGTGACTAACTGGCAACTAGCAGACAGCAAACGAAGGGAGGCGATATCACGAATCCACCAGATCCTCCGTCAAGTTCAGACATGAGAGGCCCAATGGGATCGTTTGGGGACTGGGGGCGATGGTCAAAGCGAAGTCGGGGAGCCCTGCTAGACAGAAAGAGGGAAATGGTGAACCCCACGAAGGAGACCCGCCAGGCAGCAACAAAGATCAGAGACAGTGGACTACTTTGGCGCACGAAAGACGGGAAGAAGCATTTCAGCTCGGCCTGTCCAGTTGCTCTACCAGTGGTCGAACAGAAGTGGCAAAGGATTATCCTTGCATAGAGCAACTAGTAGAGGAGGAGCTGCTCATGTGTTCGACCGCATGCTGACCGCCAAGCTCACCGTCAAAAAGAGGCGTTTGAACCGGCTTCAACGGATATCGTTCTCCTTCGCATTCGCCCCCAACCGCAAAAAACTCACGATGGATCGAATCCCACAGCTAAGGTGGGGTGGGGCCTTCTTTTGGGCTGCAGTTGGCGTACCTGTGGACAGCAATTCGGTGCTCACCGGTCCTGTGTAGTTCTGGACCTGAAACTACTGCAACTCGCCTCCATTCCATCAACATGCGTGTGATAAGATGTAGGATGCACTTCTGCAGCGCAGATCTTCTTTCCAATGCACAGCCAGGCAGATCAGAAATAAGCACTATGTAACGTGGCGGAGCTTGATTGACACCTCAGCTCTACTACCCCTCGGGGGGCCAAGATTTTCTTGAGTGTGATCGCGGTGGTGGTACGGGCTCCGACATAGGCCCGAGGAGTCGTATCTACGTTGCTTCGGTCTGATGTCAGCAATCGCAAAGTTGGGGTTGGAAACTCTACGGGACCTAATGCGCGCCGCACGAATCCTCCCGCCCCCGCTCGCCACCCCCCCAATTGCTAAAGTATACCGCCTTTTTCACGTGTAGGGCTGCGCAAGCGCGCAAGTTCGCGCTTGAAGGAGAAGGAGCGGTCCAGGCAGTGCGTTCGCGCCGCTGCGCTTTAAGGGCTTACATGGCGCAGCGGCGGGGCAGATTGGGCTGCGTTAAGGCATGTCAGCATTGGTGGACGACAGCAACACACTACTACTACTCCGTGCATTTCTGATGTGGCTGCATCATGTAGGGCTGATAGAAAGAATTAGGTTCTGACATTTGTTGCGAGAGCCTTGGGGCGTTCGTTCCTCTTGGAATCCACCCACGCCAACACTTTCCAATTGCTCCACTGCCAGACGTCAATGCGCCGTGCCAACCTAGACGGCCGGTGTGTAGGACTCGCAGCTAAGATTGGGCTGGCTGAAGCGGCGAGAGGGAAAAAAAAATTTTTTCTTTGAAAAGTCAGCACAGTTGAGTGTCATTTCGCATCCATGGGAAAAAAGCAACCGCAGCAATCTGTGAGGCCTTTTTTTTTCTGCAAAACCACCTACTGCTACTACCTGGAGATAATTTTAGCTCCCGACCTGTCCTCGTTTGTCGCGGAAAATTAAGTCAATCCCGTAGCGAGGTGCTTTGACTTAGGATCGGATCACCCTCCCCCCGCAAATTGGAAATTTTAGCACATTTTCTTGGCGAGAACGATATTAAAAGCGGAACGATCCGGGCCCTATAGGTTGGCGTGTAGCTAAGCCTGCAGGCCAATGATTCGTATTTTCTTGTTATTTGCAAAGAGCGCGTGGCTTGATGTTTCTTTGGGACGGCTAGCAACATGATGGCTTGATGCCCCCACCTGATCATTCACGGGAAGGGGTTCGGATTTTTGGGTCCCTACTCTAGTGCGGAAGGTGACAATGGCAGCAGGGAATTGGGGGCGTTCCAGACTGTGTGGGGGTGAAATGCGTAGCTACGTCAACTGACCGCTTCATGAACACCTGAGGCGTTCTCCAAAGTGATACCTAGAAGATGACCCATACGCCACGAGGCCAGAGCCCGCACGCTGTCTCAGGAAGCGGGTGTGACCTGAGAGACAAAAGCCGAGCCGGAAACACCGGGTGGTAAGAATTTGTCATACTGGAAATCCGGAAGTCCCAGGTTGTAGGGTTGGGGTGATGGTCTCGGAAAGGACAACAAGAAAAACCGGCATTTTCCTTGCGAAAACAAAGACCGGGAAGAAAAAAAAACACACAAGTCAAGGGCGTGAGGAAACAAAAAAAAAAGCAGGGCAGAAAGGAGCAAACGGCGGGGCGATCATCGCAGATCAGCATCTCGCGCAACTCCTCATCATCACATCTAGCCCAGCTCTCTTTCACAAACAGCCTCAGCCCTGGGCACCGGCCGCAAGCCGTCGGACCGGCATCCGCCGGCCGCACGGTCCGGAGCGCGCTGGACGGGATGAGACGGAAAGCTGGGGCTGTCGCGCATCAGCGGAAGCCGTCATCAAGTTTTTCCCCCCAGCATCGCTGTCTCACTACGGATAAGGGTTCTTTCTTAAAGGCTGGCATTAGTGTGGGGCGGGCTGATCACGGCTCCGGCAAGCCGTCGGGCAGCAGTGGCGACAGCGCGCTGGAAGAGTCGGGCTAAAACAGCACCTCTAGGCTGGGGAGAAGTGAGCCGGCCGAAGAAGGCGTCCACATGTTGATGGCCTGAAGCGAGCGCTAGTAGCTAGAAGGGTCGTGCACAATGTTGAGAGGTACGCTTTGGAGGTGCTGCGATGGTAAGGAAAGTGAAAGACACAAAACGTTGAGCAGGACAGGTCGGTTAGAAGAGTGCGATCTCTCGTCTCAAGTATGAGCCTCGGATCGTATTCGCCTGGATAGTCATGCATGAACGGTCAGCTCTCTCTGATCAGCCAATTGACGTAGGCAGGGATTGCGCCACGCAACGGCGGTTGTTTTTGCTTGATTGACTATCGACCTTTGGCAAGGCGAGAAAGGCATTGGTGCATCTTCACATGCGCATAACCAGCACACGTCGTCTTACGAGGCAATTAATGAGTGGTGGTGCAACCGGACAGGGTGCTCAGCTGAGGCCGCATTGGAGTTTACGGCGGCTGGAGGGCTGGCAGCCTGTCAATGGTCGGATAGGCTTCCCCTTTATTTGGGCATCCATCTCTCCTGACCGGTAGCTGTGCAGAGTGCATGGCGAGCGAATACGGCATCCGCTGCAGCTCAATGAGTAGTAGATATTACGGTGCCCGTATGCGCGCAGCCTACCAGGACTCCTGGAGGATCGTGGCTCGCTCAGATCAATGCGCGGGAGCAGTGGAAATTGGCGGTGCGACAGTGCTCTGGCAAACAAGGCCGCTGGTTGGGTAATGGCTGGTCTGGCCAGCCGGGCGATTAGTGGATGCTCAGGAAGATCGCGATTCATGTCGGGCCGCGCATCTCCCGCAAACGTGTTGAAGCCAGCAGCCAGCCCCGGCCCGCCGCTCCTTTTTCCTGCGTCAGCGGCAGCGTGTAGGAAGCACTTCCGGCAAACCCATTTCCTGTCGACATCCGGCCTGGGCAGCCAGGCCCGCCTTCGTAAAACGGCCACACTAACCGCTTCCGACTTACCGGTCAGCCGCTCAACGGTTCTGGCGTGCAACGGCCACCGAGACGACGACGACGACTACGACGACGACGCGCAGGGCGGGCCTGGTCTGAGCGCGCGCTCCATCTTTTTCCCTACAACGGCCCTGCGCTTGGGCTCGCTCGGTTGACTTCCCCGAAAGCCCTAAATCGTCCACCTTAACCGTTAGGAGTCCGGCGGCTTCTTCGTGTTGCGCCGGAGCGCCCGGCTGCTTTCGGACGCGCGTCCCGACGACAGACTCTTGCGGGCCGGGGGGCTCCAAGCGCTGTCGTCGAGGCCGGGGAGCGGCCACGACGCGAGGACGCGTTTGGCACTGCTGCGCCACAGCACCATCTTCAAGTCGGGGCGTCTTCGGCTCGCGCACGCGCCGGGGAGGTGTCGATGACGCACGCACGGCGCCGGGGAGCGTGTTGTTTTCAACTTGCAAACGTGGTGGTACACGCATCCTTACTGCACGATCCTCTCGTTTCCTGAGATCTCGCACGAACGTGCTCGCTGAGCGGCTTACTCATCGGCACTCGGAACCTGGCCGTTGGAAAAGCACCCTTGCGTCACTTCAGATGGAGGACAGCATGACCACGAACCGACAACCAGGTCCAAAGGGGCGGTTGCACAGAGCAAGCGCGCTGCTGCTGTCGTGAAGGGCGCCGTGCCCCCGGAGGTAACCGGGGCGCTCGCATTCCAGCCGTGGGCGGCCGCGAGCAGACCTTCGTCGTCGCCCCGGCTGGTGGATCTGCTGGAATGTCAATATGCAGACGGCCAAACCGGGTATCTGGTAATTTCCCATGCGGGCGCGCGGAAGAGTCCTTGGGCGCGCTCTGGCGGCTCTCCCGGGCGGCGGCCAGCTTGCGCGCGTATCGGTCTGGCGAGCGAGGTGGGTAGAGGTCCAAGGCGGCTTGGACGGAGAGCCGGGCACGGCAGCAGCGGGCCAGGAACTCGAGGTCGCCATGACGCCGGAGCCCGGCAGCGCGAAAATGCAGCATGCGAGGAGCTGGCGGGCTCTGCTGCACGTGTCCGTTCTGGGAAGGCGGGCGGCGCCGCAAGTCAGGACGGCAAGGAGCAGAGCAGGCTCGTTTGATCTGCAAGTTTGCGGGCTGGGCTGACAAAGAAGAGCGGTCGAGGAGGAGGAAGTCCCAGCGGATGCAGGTCTCACCTCTTGTCGGTAGGCGAGCGACCCGGGGCCATGGGCGGGCGCGGTGGTGCGGTGCATCTCGCGTCTGCCCGTCGCCAGCGCGCCGCCACCGATCCTGTGCAGCCGCCTCGCGCCGTGGCCTTGCCCAATGGAGCGGGCACGGCAGGCTTGGGCGGGCGAGTGCGGTGAGGGCGCGCGGCGCCGGGCTGGCGGTCGGCGCGGGCGGAGATCAGGGGGGACTTGGAGGTCTGGCCCGCGGTGGGGATGGCGCAACGCGCAGGCCGCGAGATGAGCAGAAGTCGCAGCTGCGGGCGGCGGGTAGGCTGGCTTGGGCGGCGGCAGGCGGGCGGGCCGGGGGCGGTGGTCGTGTGGTGACGGTGCCTGCATAAGCCGGTGCTGTTAGGCGTGAAGGGGGCGCATACGCCGGGCGAGTGCGATCGTGGCGTAGCAGCAGCGCGGCCCCCGTCGCGGAGATCGACACAGCCGCCTCGTTCAGCTGGCTTACCGCCTCGGGCAACCGTGATCTAAGTAAAGAAAACGCAAGGGAGCGCCGGCGTGCCGGGCCCCGGGCCCCGCGATGACGAGTGCGCTCCGCCGGGCAAACGCGGCGGGTGCTGGGCGCAAAAGCAACGGCGCGCGCTGCGCAATATATCTACAACGGCGTTCGGTGGAGGATAGAGTTGCGGCGGTGGAGCGCGCAGGGGTGCCTGCAGTTGACGCTCTGGTCGGACTGACCACCACCATCCCAACTCCCAGTGCTCCCCCAGCACATCCCTTCGCCCCGGGACGCCCGTGACCTGCTCCATGCTCGCTGCGCTGACCATCAGCAGCGCCTCAGCGCACGCGCATTGGCTGCGCACTGCGCCATACCAGCCTCAATGCCTGCCGCGCCCGCGCTGCCCGCCCACTGGCCCCGGCTCGCCCTTCTTCACGCACGCCGTGGTGATGGTGATATATGCCCGCCCGCGCCCGTTGCGCTGCCCGCCTGCGGGCCGTCTCCAATCTCCTCGACGTCACTCGTTTGCCGCCTTGTGACTCAGCGCTCGGAGCATTCCCCCATCCTCTGCCTTCAGCCCAGCCCGCGCTCCACCTCCAGCCCGCCGCGTGGCGCCCCGGCCGCGTCCTGACAGCTGAGGACGCAGAGCCGCACGCCCCGGCACCGCCTACGCGCGTTCTGCACCCCCTCCCCAGCCCAGGCTGACTCAGTGAAAGCTTACCGCTGACTGTGTAAGTGTTATGTCCTTCCCGCAGCTACACGCCCAGGCACGGCAGCTAGCGACTCACCCTCCGCATCCGCTCGCCCTCCTTGCATGTTCAGACACCCGTCAAGCTCTCCCCGTAGACCCAGCCAATCCGCCCCATTCCCGGCTGCCCGGTTTGACCTCTCCTCTATCCAGACATCGAGGCTAGTCTCACCCGCTCGCTTTCGGCACCATCCACCTCGCCGCCGACTCTCCCAACTCTTTGTCCGGCTGCACGTTCGCGAGACGAGCCGCTGCCTTCATCACCGCAAAGCTATTGTCACGGCCTGCGCTGCCCGAAACAGCTGTCGCAGTGGCACCGCTAGCCCGCCGCCGCACATTATTCAAAGACCCCTGCAATCTCATCCTCTTCAGCTGTTGCTCGCGGCTCTCCCTCCCCCATGCTACATGTATTGGGGTTGATCCCTTGCATGTCTCGACTCTCCAGAATCTCACCCCGAACGCTTGATAATCGGCCCTCAACCCGTCTGACTTGACCAGCCCGCGTTGATGATACACACGTCCAGGTGAGTGCGCGAGCCCCCGCCAAAGCCCCGCCCAGGCCCCGGTCTGCTGCCTGGACGCACTGCCTGATCCGCGCCACAGACCCATCCCGCCCTTCGAGACGCCCCTCATCGTCGACGAGGACTGCGACCCCTCCGAGCCGTCGTCGCTGCAGCAGTTCGGCGAGCGAGGTGCCCTGGCTGGCGCCGCACTAGGTGCCGAGCTTCTGTCCATGTCTGGCTACGAAAAGACGCAGGAACCGTACGGTTTTGGTAAGTGCGCCTGGCCCATCTGACTTGTCGCTCGCCAGAACATCCTGGCCCGGATCGACCCGGCACGGGGACACGTGAGGGCGGGTACTGACCACCCTCCATCACAGATTACGCCGCCACACGACCTAATCAAGAGCAGAGCTACCCCGGCTACGCACAGCCATCTTTCCCCTCGCAGTACCCCAGCGCGCAGGCGCGCCCGTCGCATGGTCCCTCGACCTCCGAACAGATGCCTTTCATCTCTGCTTCCCAGCTCGAGGCGCGTGATGTAGCCTATCAAGCCTCGTACCCGGCTTCTTATATCGACACAAGGTCGCGCCCTTTTCCCGAAATAACGTCTTACTCACCCTCCAAAGCCCCGCATGGAACGAAGCTCCTCATCTCCATCCGCACCACCTACGACCTCGCCACCCAGCCCAACGTCTTCTTCTCCGTAATGTTTGGAACCAAGCGGAGCGACGCCAACTGGCAGAAGCTCGAAAGAAACAACCCGCCATATTTTCAGTATGCCATCGCCGCCGAGATCCCGCCCTTTGACCCGACCACCAGCTACATCGACGGCCAGGTCCCCATCCTGCTCAACGTCGACGACGAGTACGGCCAGAGCCTCGGCGTCGTCGAGGTCGGCGACTTTACCTACGAAGATGCCGCCAACTACCAGTCGTACAGCGCCTCGTCCCCAACGGACGTCTCGCGCAAGAGGAAAATCTCTGCCGAATCCACAGACTACATGCGCTCGCCCCCGAAGCGTACCAGCAGCCAGCAGTTCGTCAGTCACCGAACGAGCAGAGCCCCGAGCGTCTACTCGAACACTCCAAACTCCGATCCACCCTACCTCCAAACCAACTCGGCGACTTCCTACGCCTATCCCAGCAGCTACGACCGCACCCAGCCGCAATCGCGGTCGTACGGCTCACAGTACCAGCAGCCGCAGGCACAGAAGCTTTCCTACCACCAGTATTCGCCAGGACTCAGCGTCGTTCAGGGGCCAGTGAAGAGCTCGAGCTACGCTTCGTACGGATCGCCAGGCCAGTCGCTCCGCAGCCCGTCGACGATTTACTCAAACCAAATGCTGGGCCGGTCGCAGACCATGCCCTCGCCCTCGTCGTTGGCGAACCCGCCACTCATTCGCACTTCGACGCTGCAGCCTTCGGGCGGTGTGCCAGGAGCCTCTCAAGCGTTCAATCCGTACGCGATGTATCCAAACTCGAAGGCCACACTGAAGATCGAAGGAGAGCTGGACACCATGGCTGAGGACTGGAGCCGGGAAGAGTGGGAGGCCAAGCGGCGACTCGTCCAGTTTCGCCGGAGCCAGACTGGCAGCACCATCACGACCAGCTTCAAATCGGTCGCCCCCGAGGATCGAACGCCGCATAGCATCTGCATCAGCTGCATCTGGTGGGAGGAGAAGCAAGAGTGCTTTGTCACGAGTGTCGACACGATCTACCTGCTCGAGTCGCTCGTGGCGGTGCGGTTCACGGTGGAGGAGAAGAACCGCATCCGCAGGAACTTGGAGGGCTTCCGACCGCTCACGGTTTCAAAGGCAAAGCCGGAGAGCGAGGAGTTCTTCAAAGTCATCATGGGCTTCCCGAACCCCAAGCCGAGGAACATCGAGAAGGACGTCAAAGTGTTTCCGTGGAAAATCCTGGCGCACGCGCTGAAGAAGATCATCGGCAAATACGTGAGTATAGGCACTGGAAGCATCACTGGCACACGCTGACGGTCGACAGTCTGCAAGCTACTCGTCGACGGCGGGCGCGCTACCCACGCCCGTGGCTAGCGGGTACGGAGGCGGACATTCAGACTCGGGCACAGAGCTGAGGCACACGGCGTCGCCGCGGTCAGCGTCGAGCTCAGCAGCATCGTCAACGTACCCCTCGGGCATGACCTCGACGGCACTGTCGCCTAGCGTCAAGACATCAGCTGGCCTCGGGCAATCAGCAGGCCCACCCGACTTGCGCGTGTCGGTACCGCAGCTGGGCACGGGCGGATCGTCATTGGGGCAGTGGGGAGCGACACAGCACGCGCCCCCGCAATACTCAGCAGGGCTCCCGGCGGGCGCAGGGCGAAACTCGTGGGACTTTGCGGCATACATCGAAGCATCGCCGGCCGGGTCGACGAGTCTGCCTGGCGGGCAGGCGCTGCAGCTGCAGCGGACGGACATGGGGGCCGAGGGGGTGCAAGGCTCGGTGGCGGGGCCCGAGGCGTATCAGCAGTACGGTCAGCGGACCTCGCGGTCGTGAAAGAGAGGGTGTGGTGCGCGTCCGGCTGATCAGCACGACGTTGATCATGCGCCGTGCTGCCCGATGGGGCCGGCGGGTGGTCTAGCCGCTTGCGGGATTTAGCGCCAACAACACCGTCGACGACAGACATCAACACTGCTCTCTCCCGCCTCAGCCCTGGCCCGTCGGCCTCTTTCCCGCTGCTGCCACTGGTCGGCCGTCCTGCAGCCCCGGCACACTCAGGCCCCGGAGCCCTGCAGCCGCCGCAGCGTGATACGGCCCACTCAGCCTGCTGCGTGCACATCTCCCGGCTTCCGCTTCCTTCATCTAGCTCCTTCGAGATCTCGCTTCTTGGCGGTGGCTTTGCGCGACTTTTCCCGACGCCCGTCCCGCCTCTCTCTTTCTATTATCACTCGCTCTGCGTAATATCTGCATGATCCGTAACGGTTACGCTTTCCTTCAATTCAGGCGTGCGATCGTGTGCCGCGCGCAGGACTCCGGCTCGTTTGCTCGTGCCTTGTCTTGTTTGTAAACCGGGCAGGCTCCATTTTGAGTTACTTTCCTTGCGCTCACACCATACCCATATTTTGTATGCATACATATACCAGCATTTGTTATAGGGAAAGACCCACGGCGTCGCGTAAACTAGATTCAGGACCGGTGCACATGGCGGGCAGAAAGGTGGCTGGCGGGATTTTTGGGTTCCAGGCGAGGCATACAGGACATTACGGCGGCGTCATTGTCATTCCACTTTTATTTCCATCTTGTTGCCCTCTTGGCCAGTCGTGTTTCTCTTCTCTCCCTGTATCTCCGCCCCTGCGGACATTTACCTTTTATTTTGGCATCAAGAATATGTTCATCAACTATCTACTATTTCTCGGTCTTTCCGCGTGGTACCTGACCACTTTTCTTGACCGCCAGTAAGGACCTGGCCAATCAATAGCATACCTAGACTTAGCGTTTCTCTCTGTCTCTTTCTGTGCAACATCATCTTCTGTTTCTCTTTCCCATTCGCATTGAGCCCGGCGGTTTTAGTCGCAAGGAGCGCTTGCTCGTTTACACAGTCTCTCCTACTTGGGTTTGGAATGTTCCGCAGCGCTTCTCACACTCAGACATTAGATAGGTATATTTTTTTTCCTGGAGATATGCATATCTCATTAGTAGCATAAGAGGATATGCGATGGCAGGATACGAAGATAGACTTAACGATGCTATGAGCACATGAGCAACACGAAAAAAAAAAAATCAAGGCATGAAATCGCATGGTGGCCCTTCCACCCCAGACAAGGATTTAGGCGGGGTTGCCCCCTCTAGGGCGCTTCTTTCTCTCGCGGGAAATGGTTTCGCGGGCTCTCATAGGCCAGGCTGGTTCGTATTCCCGGTCCGGGATACTAACACACAAAGACTGCAACATTACTTTTTTTAGTCTTCGCCTGCTGCCGCCGCCGTTCGCATAACGTCGATTCCGGTCGTGTGTTTCCCTCTCCCTGCCGATGGAGTCGATGATATGGGGCGGCGACTGCACACACTTCGAAAAAAGGGTTAGGCACCAACAACGGCAGCACCAACAGCCTCACCACCGGTGGGCCGGAAGTGGGGCTTAGATGTTACGAGGCTGGGTATTTTGCGCGTGTGCGCTCTCCAGGTTGACGGAACATCGGAGCTCGAGTTGCTTTTTTCTCCCTTTCTTTTCTTGTTTTTTTTTTCTTACGCAGACTTAGCCGGTGACATCGGTCAGCATCGGGCCGTGTTGTCTGAAAGACAACTCAGCATTCCCCCCTCTCTCAAAAGAGGGTCCTTTCGCGCCGGCGTTCCGATGTTCCCCCCCTTCACTCAGCCTCGTCCGTAGGTACCATCCAAGGCTGGGTCCTTGACCGGAAAACCAGTGGCAGGTTTTCCAGGTCAAGCGCAGGCAGCTGCTCTCATGACTCTGTGCGCGTGTCTGCCTGCGATGGGCGGGCGATAATGACGGAGAGGCCAATGCCATGCTTGTCAAATCGGAGCCCTCTTCCACAGGTGACTGTGTCTATGACCAGTTCACGTCCAGGAGAGCCTCTCCCCTTCTGATCAGGCCGAGAGCGGCTTCTTCCCACCCTTGCACTACAGTTACCAGCGGGAAGGGCGCACAGTGCACGGGGCAAATCTGACAGGTCTGCAACATGGACAGCAGGCGGAGCCGCCGCCGCCGCTGCTGGGACAACAAACCGGGATCAGAGTACACACGCACACAGTCGGGGCCCTGCAAGTTACCCAGATTCTTTACCCTTTTGTTTCTTTCCACGTGCCCCTTTTCGGCGCAAATGGCGGCACTTTCTGCTGTCCTCTCTCTCCTTGCGTTGGGGCAATTACTTTAAAAAGTGAGTACAACGCAGATGTACGGCAGTTTCAATCTGATACATAGAAGAGACGTTTTCGGGTGCAGACTCCGGCCACTCCATCCCTGTAACGAAGGCGCAACAGGAAAGAAACGGCGGCGGCGGCGGGCCCAGAATCCTATCCTCCTCTCTTTGCTGTCAAACGGTCCCCACAGGAAACGTTACGTCGAGCAGCAGAGTTTTTTTTTCTTGGCCGCGATCGACTGCAACTTGCGGCTTCTAGAGCGCCGCCGCGCCCACCCCCGGACGCCGCTCCGTGCTACCTACTGCTTTTTTGTCTCCAGCCATTCGCCGCCTTCTCCATCTCCACTCTCAGACAGCACACAGCACACACAGCACACCTGCAACGCGCAGCAAGAAGGAGCTGATGAGCGGGCCGACGGGCTGCGCGCGCACAAACACATCACATCCATGCCTCCGGTCACTTACGCCCTGCACGGAGGACGGGAGGAGTGATGGGGAGCGGGGATGGGGCAACATGCACGCTCGAGATTGGCTGATGGCACACAACACAGCGATCCTTGAGAAACTTACCGAAAAAAGAAAGGGGGCAAGCAACAACGCGGCGGCGACGGCGGCGGCGCTGCAGCCAACAACGCCCCGCAGCACGCACGCAGCAACAGGCTCTCTTCTTGCCTCGGCGTTAGGCATCGGCCGCGCCAATTGCGCAGCAGCAAAACAGATAGGGCAACCAGCCAGCCGTTTTTTGCCAAGCCCAAGCTACAGCAGCGGCGGCGGCGGCGGCAGCATGCCATCATCTCTCTAACTTTGATGAGAGAGAAAACGCCTCGTGCAATCTGCAGTCCCTTCCCCCGTTCCCGCTTCCCCCACGTGCATCGGTTGACGAGGCTTGATTGTTTTGCCTCTCTTGTCCGCTTCTCCTCCTCCTTTTCTGACTTTCTTTCGTGCGTAGGAAACCTCTTTTCCCTGTTCCCCTCACACAGCCTCATCTATTTTACCTTCGATCCTGTTCATGTGTGTGTGTTGTCCCCCCCAACCAACCAACCAGCCAACCGAAGGAACAAATCCTACTACTTTCTCTCCCGCCTCTCTCGGCCTATGTGTATATTGCTTACGCGGGCCCACGGACCACCTGCTTGCTTGCTTGCTTGCTGCAAATCTGCCTTGCTTTTTCCAGTCGGCAACTTACGTCAAAACTTTTGACTTGCAGATAAATTCGCCATCGCTTTGCTTTTTCTCTAACTGATTGACCCCCTTCGCTTATGTTTGCCGCCTCCTCAATCCCCGCCGAGGTTAAATGGAGATACAGTGCATACGTTAAGGCCGAGAGAGAGATGGAGGGGGGTGGCTGAATAGCCCGCGCGCTTTTCCTACGGATGATGCGGGCGTCTGTGCATTCACACACGTCCCCCTCGCTCAAACATCCAGATTGTTCGGGGAAGGGGGAAGGGGAGAGAGGGGTCTGGGATCAGGGGGGAAAGCACATGGTTCGACTAATGAGCGATTAGGTTTTTCATCGTGAACATTCACGTAGAGAGTGAAAGCATAGCAACGGGCCGCGCGATAAAAAAAAAGCGACAGGGAAAAAAAAAGAAAGCATGCGGAAGAGGGGAAGGATTCCTTGAGGAGGCTTTTGCTTCCGCGCCTTCTTCCCCCTTCTCTCTCCAAGAAAGAAGAAGCCGTTGCGTACGATCCGATCCTCTCTCTCTCTGTTGATGATTGGCGTGGCGCGCGACAGAAACAGTCAACAAAACCGTTGCGCGAACATGTGTTCGGCCCGGGGGGATGTGTGGGATGTGTAGGATGTATGTACTTCCTTCACAAACAACACACCCCTCCCCCTCCTCTCTCTCTGTCTCTCTCTCTCTCTCCCCGTCTCCCGCGATTACGATTGCCCGCACGGAGCCAATCAAACCCAACCTCCCTCCATGCCCCCCAATCACCCGTCCGTCCGCTCGTCGTCATTTTCGTTCTTTTCGTTCTCGCCTCGCGCGCGCGCAGCGCCGCACGCCGCGTATATGCCGCGCACGCACGCACGCACGACACACGCACAGCACACACGCGAGACACGCCGTTAGAACAAAAGTGAGACAAGCGACGGGAAGTCGTCGCCGCATTAGGGAAATGTCCCACCGTGATAGTGATCCGACGGAGATGACGCGCATGAGGGAGACGGTCAGGTGATTGTGGCGTAGTGGGGGGAGGAGGGGGGGTTCGGAAAGGCAAAAAAAGCTTAGGGGCCTGGAACCCGTAGTGGGTGGGTGGGGGTAAGTGTTGGTGTTGTGTGGGCGGGGGAGAGAAGAGGGGTAGCAACAGTGTGAGCGGCGGCAATCGTCCGATTGTGAATGGTTTCTTGTGTGTGTGCGCGCGTACGACGGTGATGAGGGCGAGAGGAATTGGCGAATGGCGAGGCGCAGACACTCTAGCTCTCGGCTCGAGTCGGCATACGTTTTCGTGAGCGGCCTTTTCTTCTTTATTACCTCGACACCATCATGGCTATCACCATCGGAATTCGCCTTGAAAGGGGCACGGTACCTAGAGGGCATGTGTGTGACGTTCGCTTGGCAGTGTGGGCAACTGAAACTCTTTTCCCTGGCTGTCTGGTTAGACGATTGTTCGCACCCTGTAGCGCCGTGTCGGCAACTAAACAAGACAATGGTCAGAAGGAGAAAACGAAAACCCATTTATAATATAGTACAAATCCGAGCCCGAGAAAATCATAACTCATCGGTATTGCCACCTTGGTATCAATCTACGCATTCTTCCCCTAGTCTTCCTTAATAATCAAACCTCTCCGGCAGAACGACCGGGGCCACCAAGCTCCAAATGTAGATTCCATAGCACGCCCAAGCACTCAGGATCTTTGCCCAACTTGCCCAGTACGTGCGGCCAACCGCAACGAACCCATCATTCTCGGCGGTAGGGTCGAAATTCATCGTCAGGAGCGTGGCGACCCAGGCCGTGGCCAGCAGGAAGATGATGTGGAAGAGCGAGTAGTTGTACTGCGTCGAGTTGCGCTCATCGTCGCGGGCGTGGTTGCCGTCGTCCGACTCGTCGTCGGAATCGTCGTCCAGGGCGCTAGCGGGCAGACTGCCGCTCTCGACGGCGGCGCGCAGGGCCGCCTGGCGCATTTCCCGCCGGCTCTCGGGCTGCTGGTCGACGAGGCCGTGCTCGTAGTCCTCGGTGGGAAGGCTAGAATAGGGATTGCCCTGGGCGCCAAGCGCCAGACCGTAGGTTGCGGCACGGGTGGTTGTGTAGGCAACCGTCACGAAAGTAACAATAGCCCCAATAACAACGCTGGCTCGTCTGGTGCCCCGTGCGCGGATAAGCGGGTTGCATTGGTGGTCGTCCGGCTCCATGCCGACGGCCGACATGGTCAAGTAGGTGCAGTAGATGGCGACCATGGCCGACTGCGCGAGGCCTGCGCGAGGGTTGACATCCTGTACGATCGGATGGACGGAGATGATCGACGCTAGGAGGAGCAGAATCAAGTTGATCTGCGCTGATTAGCAGCAGTTCGTGCGCGAGACGGCGCAGCGTGGACTTACAGTGATAGCAGCCTGGTTCATGGAGCAATTTCCGCGAGCAAAGAAGACGTACATGACAACAGTCATGGCAAGCGAAGCGACATACATGCAGGCGGTCGAGCTAATCAGCATCCAGGTCCACACCCTGGAGCCGGTGGTCTCGATCTTGTCCTGGCAGTACTCGGCCCAGTTGTGGGCCAAGTCAACCAGCAGAACAAGACCGAGCAGCAGAAACAAAATGGCGCCGATGAGGGAGAGGTAGCTGCCCCAAGAGACAAAAAAGCCCTCCGGAATGAGGAAGCTGATGACGATGAGCCCCAGCCAGGCGATGATCTTGGGGCCCCAGTAGCCGTTTTGGATAGGCGCACGGCCGTCCTTGGATGACCTAACGCCAAGCAAAATGATGGCCAAGATAGCGTGGAAGAAGCCCAACGCGAAGTTGATGCGATGCACAGCAACGTATCCATAGCACTCGTTGCCGCCGCACTTGAAGTCCATGTAGTCAAGGGTGAGGTGCTGCAGCTTTTTGATGGCCCAGTCGGTGAGCATGATCCACGACACGATCGAGTTGACCAGCAAGATGAGCGCGTAGGCGATGCGGGTGGCCATGCTGGGCGGCAGTCAGCGACGGGACAGGCGCACGAGGGTCTAGACGGCAGTAGGCGCATACCTGTTCTGGCACTTGCCGCAGGCGCTGCAAACGGCCGAGCATGTTGCGGCGCCGCAGCACGAGGCGGCGAAGGTGGCAAGCTGGGAAACGTCAGCGAAGCGCGCGCGACGCGCGGTGGAAGGGCGCACGTACGGTGCCCACACTGGGCAGGGCCAGGAAGGGGATGGAGAGCGCAGCTCCCATGGTGGGCGAGGTTGGTGGTGATGGCGATGGCAGAGGGCGGTGATGAGAGAGATGTTGTTACGCAACCATGCAGCGGAGACCCGAGGAGCCACGCGGGCTGTGGCTTGGCGGCGGCGCAGGGCTGCGGGCGGCACCAGCTTCCGAGCTCCAGTTATCTCCGCTGTCGCAAATAACGTCGCGATGGGCACTGGCTGGGGACGTGTACGTGTCAATCCCTCTCCCGCTCCTAAGGAGTATTCTGCCTCCCATTCCGCCATGCCGCCCGCGACCCGCGCCTGAAACTCCCCGCAGAGCTATCTTCCGCCACGCTTCCTTATCACCCCCCCGCCGCCTTATCCTCCTGCTCCACCGACCACGTCGCTCGCTTCAATGCTCCGTTGAGATAAACTCCCACAGGCCGCCCAGAGTCTTCCGGACCCCGGACGACCCAAAATGATTCACGATCCTGCCGACGAGCGCTTGCACCGCAAGACGCGCATCCTCTCAACCGTCGCCGCCGTCGTTATTGCCCTCGCTGCCGGAACCAACGTGAGTCCGCCCGTCCCGAGCCCACTCTTGCCTTTCTGACAGATTGCCAGTATGCCTACTCAGCGTGGGCGCCGCAATTCGCGGATAGGCTGCGGCTTACCACGACCCAAAGCAACCTGATCGTAAGCGCCTCAGCTCTCCCACTCTGCGAACAGTTCCTAAGTAAGACAGGGTGCGGCGGGAAACATTGGCATGTATGCCACCGGCATTCCTGTGGGAATGCTGGTTGATAGCAAAGGCCCGCGTCCAGCCGCCTTCCTGGGTGCTGTGCTCTTGATTCTGGGATATTATCCGCTTCAGAAAGGTCCGTCGGCATGTCCGCATCTGCATGAGCGGTGGCTGATATTACAGCAGCCTACGACCATGGTCCCGGCTACATGAGCGTCACGACAATGTCGTTTTTATCTTTTTTGACCGGCGTTGGTAGCTCCTCGGCGTCGGGAGCCGGCCTGAAGACAGGTATGCCTTCTCGGATGCTGCAGGCGTCAATTGATGCTGACATCATGCAGCCGCTCTCAGCTGGCCTCACCACCGCGGCACGGCCACCGCGTTTCCGCTGTCCGCCTTCGGGCTCAGCGCCTTCTTTTTTACCGGAATCTCTCGGATCGCCTTCCCCGGAGATACTTCCAGCTTCCTTCTTCTCCTCTCATTCGCTACCTTTGCTATGGTTTTTGTTGGTGCTTTTTTCTTGCGCATTGTCTCTGGATCAGCATCGTATTCGGCTCTCCCGGTCAGCGAGGCTCGCCCGGAGCAGCACCATCTCCACCGCACCAAGTCAAGGAGCAGCGTTTCTAGCAACAAGAGCTATTATGAAGATGCAGGTAAGCAAAATCATTCATTTGTTCGTCCACGAGATTTGCTCGAGGGCAGCTGCCGACCCAACGCTGCACAGAGAACGAGGTGCCCGATGCGCCGAACAACGAGGCATCCGAGTCCTCCTCCCTCATTTCTGAGCCGGGCGACATACCACCACCGAAAACCACCAGTCATGATGATGATGGACACCACTCACATCGACCAGATATTTCAGGCATTCGTTTGATCCGCACCTTGGAGTGCTGGCAGCTCTTTACCGTTCTCGGTCTGCTGACAGGAATTGGTTTGATGACCATCAAGTAAGTTGCCTGAGAAGCCCGTTGGTGAGTTCATGAATGCTGATTATTTTACAGCAACATTGGTCACGATGTAAGCTTTCCCTACATGCGAAAAGCGCCTCATTGATACTAATTATTTGTCAAGGCGCAAGCACTGTGGTCTCATTACGACGACAGCGTCTCTAAGGAATTCATTGGAGCACAACAACTTGCCCAGGTTTCGATAATTTCCATCGGATCGTTCCTCGGCCGCCTGGCATCTGGAATCGGCTCCGACGGGCTCGTCAAGAAGCTGAACATGTCGCGTTTCTGGTGCCTGGTCGTGTCGGCGCTCATCTTCACCCTGGCCCAGTTCGCGGCCATGAAGGTCGAGAACCCGACGCACCTGTGGGTCGTGTCGGGCCTCACGGGGCTGGGCTACGGCGCGCTGTTCGGCGTGTTCCCGTCCATCGTCGCCGACGCCTTCGGCGTGCACGTCATGACGCAGAACTGGGGCTTCATGACGCTGTCGCCCGTCATCAGCGGCAACGTCTTCAACCTCTGCTACGGCAGCATCTTCGATTCCCACAGCACCCCCATAGACGGCGGCGACCGCGAGTGCACCGAGGGTTTGACCTGCTACAGGTCGGCGTACGGCATCACGTTCGTGTCGAGCATAATAGGCGTCTGTCTGATCTTCTGGACCATGAGCCACGAACGTGCCGTCAAGCGGAAAGAAATGGAGGAGCGGAACTCGCACAATGCTTAGATAGATGTAGTTAACATTTATTGGGAACACGCGGATCAGCTCCTGAATTGCTCTTGTTGAAGCGCATTGGAAAGTGGCGTATTTTAGATCTGTCTTTAAGCCATTGCTTCGTATTGCTTTTCTCTGCTGGATCTTTGCACGAATTTATAGGCGTGTGACTGGGGTTATGGCGGCTTTTTCTCGTCCATTCGTTGAGTCTTTTCTTTCACTTTCATATTTTTTCTTAAGGGAGTCAATTGGAGTCATAATTTACGGGATTGGTTTCGGCTGTCTCCCTCCTTTTTTTTGTATCATCTTTACTTGTAGTCTTTCAACTTAACCTCTTTTTTCTTAGATGGATATTCTAGACGGGGCAAGGATGCCTATGTGACATCGGGTCGTACTAGAGGAAGAGAGAGAGAAATTGTCAGCCTGACACTAACTGATCGCTACTATCCGAGACGTACATTCTTCTTACATTTTCCATCCGTTTCAGGGTGGGGTAAAGGATCTAGCTCCGCATGTATGATGTGACACCGACGAAAAAAGCAGAGAGGAGATGGTGTGGTGGAGGGAGAAGAAGCATTGTCCATTGTTGCTTTGCATTTTCCCCCTCCTCCTGCTTGCTTGCTCGCTTTCAGCAGTCTTGTCTGATGCAACTTCTTCCTTCGTTCCCCTTCCTGCCTGCCTTGCCCACTTGCTGCCTGAATGCTGTGCGTGTGTATCCATCCGTTCATGCTGTCTCGCAAGGCATGTGGCGTTTTGAGACATTGGACTCAAAGTCTTACATCTCGTTCGGAGCCGGCGGCAGAGGGGGTACAAACACCGACCACACACACTCTCTCGCACACGGTACTCCGGGCCAGGAGGGGACGGAAGAGGCGGCAGCATGGGGTGGGGGTGGGAAGAAAGGGAGGGCGGCGGCGGTTACCACCACTGCTGCTGCCACTGCTGCTTCTGCTACTTACTACCGAAGGTATGGGCTGAAAGCTGCTGCCCGCGTCCGGCTGAGGCGAGACACTGTCGCACTTCTGACAGCCCTCAGCGTGCTGTACGACACGCACAGTTCGTTCGGCGGCCGCCGGTCAGACGCTGGCGGCTGTTGGGTGGGTGGGCGTGGTTGGTAAGTAGCCGCTCGCGGATTGGAGGGGAAAGGGGGAAGTGGAGAAGGAAGAAGGGCAATGAAGTTCTGGTGTATCAGTAGCACCAGTGCACGGAGGGAAAGAGGAGGAGGAGGAGGCTCTGGCTCTTTGACGCGTGGTTGGCTCCCCCTCACTGTGGAACAACTTGAGCCGGGTATTGCCATCGCTTGCCTCGTTGTCATGCTTGGGGCAAGGGAGGGAGAGCGGTGCGGAGAAGGGCTTTGGCTTACTACATACGATCTAGGTGACATGAAGCCAGATGGGAAGGTGGAGCCTCAGGCGGGCGTTCCCATCCCCACCCCTCCCTTTGTTCACGGAGCCTTTTTTGGGTGGCGGGCTTTGATCGCCGCCGCGGTGGGGACTTCCGGCCATGGGAGAAGCCTCGCTGGGAGGCTGGGTTGTTGGAATTCCGAATACGTGAGGCGCCCGGGCTCGGGCGTTACAGCCGCGTATTGTAAAGTTTTTCTGCGATGCCCACTCTTCAGGGGGGTGGACGTGCTTTCTGTGACTGAGGCTGTAACAGTGGCGGCGCAGGTTTGTGGTGTTTTTTTCTGCCGGGGAGCGAGAGAGATTGCGAGGCCTTTGCAGATCTCTCTTTGGACACTGACGATCCTCCGAGCCGCAGATACGCGCATCACACAGGCTTGAGTGGAGAAGACAGCAGCAGTCTTCGAATTTGGATCGACAGATGAAAAGACGCCGTCAGAACAAGCGCTCAACTTGAAACGGCTGCGCAGTCGGCCAACAATTGGTCCTCCGGCAAGCTTGTCGCAACCCATATGGATATGTGTGCTTTCAAACAACAAATTGGTCGATTCGATGCGTACTGCTTCATATGAACGCGGATTGCGGTGAGATAGACTGGTGTCTTCGTATGCGGCGGCTCAGCAAAATCAATTGGAGCCGCAAGACTCCGCCGCCGAAACAAAACCTTGCCTTTGGTCGAATAGCTTTCGAAAAGACTACCACAGTGAAAAGCTTTGCTAGGTGTGCGTGAGGCGAGAAATTGATGGTGTTGCGGAGAGTTGCTGCATCACGTCATCACCGGCAACGACTTTTGGCAGCGATGCGGTGTGGAAAGCCGTTGGCTTCCGCCAGAATGTCTCTCTCCACCTCAACCATCAACAAAACCCCCCACCCTTCACCACGGGTCGTACACCGCCCATTAACACTCCCCCGACGCGCCAATGGCGGCGCCCTTTTTCTCGCGCCTCTCGCGCCTCCGACCGTGGGTCCCCTTCGTGCGCAAGTACACCTACTACACGGCGGCGGGCGTGGCGGCCATCGCGTTCCTGCACGACCACGTCTACGAGGTGACGGGCGTCGAGGGCGAGTCGATGGCGCCGACGCTGTCACCGCGGTACCACGACGCCGGCGAGCTGGACCAGGTCTTCTTCAACCGCCTGGTGCCGCCGCAGCTGCTGCGCCGCGGCGACATCATCAGCTTCCGCGCGCCCAACCGCCCCGAGCAGGTCAGCATCAAGCGCCTCGTCGCGCTGCCCGGCGACACGGTAATCACGCGCGGCCGGTACCCGTTCAAGAAGGTCGTCGTGCCGTACAACCATGTCTGGGTCGAGGGCGACAATTGGAGACGCACCGTCGATAGCAATGACTTTGGGCCGGTGAGTCAGGCAGCTGATACATGCCAATTGCCGTGAAAAACGGCATGGAGCTGTCTGCTGACTGTTGCTTTTTTGCTTCAGCTCCCAATGGGCCTGATCAATGGCCGTGCCGAGTATGTCGTTTTGCCTCTGAGTCGGATGGGAAAGGTATCGGATCTCAACGTCAACTTCAAAACGTACTCGAGGGTCATTCCGGCAAAGTTCCCTGCACAACTGCCGCAGGAGTATGCTGACTAAGGATCCGACACTGGCTCAATTGGGCTTGTAACCATGAGTTTATACATGGTTTGTCTCAATTACGAGACCAATGCTACCTGCGTTCACCCAAGGCGCTTTGGCATCGACCATGGTAGAGAGACTGACTGCGCTCCATCCTTCTTGGCACCGCCAAGTCTGCATGAGCGATAGTCCTCATGTCTACGGGAGACCTTGCGCCGGAGCATTCTCATCTTCGTGTCAAAGCTCACCTTGACTCTTGCGTTATAGTTAACCGTGACGCCAGAGCATCTGGACGTTTTGAAATTAGCTAACGAGTGGACAATTCGTTTCAACTCGAATTGCTGAAAGGTACGTATCAATGCTCTCTTTTGCATTGGTATAAAATGCCCTTAAATATCTACATGCAGCGTGATGAAGCAAACGTACGAATAGAACCCGTGTCCGCTGAGTTCACTGAAACGGTGCGGAAAACAACGGCTCCCTCTTCTGAAACTGCTCTTGATCTTTGTCTTTTAGCGATTGCAACTTGCTGGTCCACTGAAAGGGCTAATGTTGGTTTCAGATGCAGATTTGATCCACATGCGGACTGCTTAGACCTGTTGTTGCAGGTCACCACATATCATGTGGCTTGATCCGACTCAGAAAAAATTATGCCTTTCCGATCTTTTCAATCTCGGCACATACAGCCTCAGTGACTTCCTTGGTGTTGCTAGAACCTCCTAGGTCTTTCGTCCTGATACCAGCTCCAGTCACGTTTTCTATAGCCTTCATCAGACTATCGGCAGCAGCCTCTTGGCCTAGCCATCGTACCATCTCGGCAGCACTCCAGAATGCTCCGACTGGATTGGCAATGCCCTTGCCAGCAATGTCAGGTGCACTACCGTGGATGGGCTCGAACATGCTGGGATTCTTCCTGGTAGGGTCGAGGTTGCTGGAAGGCGCAATGCCGATGCTGCCTGACAGGGCGGCGGCCAGGTCGGTCAAGATGTCGGCGTGCAGGTTCGTAGCCACTATGGTATCCAGCGACGTCGGGTTCAGGACCATGCGGACGGTCATGGCATCGACCAGCATCTTGTCCGTCTCGACGTCGGGATACTCTTTCTTGATTTCGAAGAAGATCTTGTCCCAGAGCACCATGCCGTGGCGCTGGGCGTTGCTCTTGGTGACCATGGTGAGCTTCTTGCGGGGCCGGCTGCGGGCCGTCTCGAAGGCGAAGCGCATGATGCGCTCGATGCCCACCTGGGTGAAGATGGAGACCTCGGTGGCGATGGCGTGGCCGGAATGCTCGTGAGACGTGCCGCCTTGGCCCGAGTACTCGCCCTCGCTGTTCTCGCGGACGAAGACCCAGTCCAGGTCCTCGCGCTTGCAGTTGGCGAGGGGCGAGGTGGTGCCGGGGAGGATGTGGTTGGGCCTCAGGTTGACATACTGGTTCAAGGCCTTGCGGATGGGGAGGATGAGATTCCAGAGCGAGATGTGGTCAGGAACGTCTGCAGCAGGAAGGTCAGCATTTGTTGGGTATGCAGACGGGGCTCACTGACCGGGAGAGCCGACGGCGCCAAAGTAGATGGCGTCGTATTTCTTCAGCTGCTCCAGGCCATCTTCGGGCATGTACCAGCCGCGCTTGAGGTAATTGTTGCTGCTCCAATCGAACTCGGTGAACTCAAAGTAAAAGGATCGGTGGACGTCGGAGAGCTTCTTCAGCACCTGCACGGCGGCCTCGGTGATCTCCGTGCCGATTCCGTCACCTGAAGAAGCGTCATCATCAGTTGGGCGCATGGGGCACAGGGTGGAGTATGTACGTACCGGGGATGGAGGCGATGCGGTACAGACGCTCGGTCTGGGCGATGTGGCTCGGCGACATGGCGTATATTAAGGGATGTGGGCAAAACACAATGTGAGATTGCGATGGAGCAGCAGCTCAGCAGCTCTATTTATGACGTGTGGAGAAGGAGCTCGTCGTCGAACAACTTTGAACCGACGGCGGGGCGATGCGGCTCAAAGATGTGCCGCGGCAACGCTGGGCGGGGGCCTGCTTCCTCAATTGCCGTTTACACATTGCTGCTGCTGCTTCTGCTAGAAGGGCAATGGTCGTCAGCTCGAACGAGTGGATGGGGCGATCGGCACGATGCGCTTGTTTCGCGGCACGGCGATGGTCGCGCCCCGCGTCATGCCGCCCCACCAGGGTCTCCATTCACCGCTGGCCCAGCCGTAGCTAAAGCTAGGCCCGCGACGCCTGTAGACACATCGCCCCTCCCTGACTGCCCTAACTACTACTACTTCTCTCCTGCCGCTTCCCGTCCTCGACTCCATTCACACCAGCTCCAATTGCAAATCCAACCAACCACACCGCCACCATGACCTTCTTCGACACCATCCAGAAGTCCTTCGTCGACGTCCCTGTCGACGCCGCCAACGAGAACGCCATCCACACCAGCGAGTTCCTCGATGCCTCCGAGTCGCTCACCACCCTCTTCGGTAACCCGGCCTCCCGCTCCCAAATCGTCTTCCAATGCACCGGGCTAACCCAACTTACCCCGCCAAACAGATGTCCTGGGCTCTGCCGCCTTCAAGCCCGTCAAGTCGGACATGACCGGCAACATCACCGTACGCCCACCCCGCACCACCACCTCCTCCCCCTCCCGAACATCCCATAACTGAGTGTGGACAGAAACTCCGCAACCGCCAGGTCGAGAAGCCCGGCGAGAGCCAGACGCTGCAGGAGCTCGTCGTCAACGAGATCAAGGAGAAGAAGCACACTGCCGCCGAGGGTCTCCTGTGGCTGACCCGGTAAGTCCTTGCAAAGCAACATTCCAAGCTTCATTGCTTCGTCCTTCTCCCCTCGCCCTTTCTCGAGCCCCCCACCACCCCTCCCCCCCTTCACGCCACCGACCACCCACCACACAACAACAACAACAAACCCCCCACGCTAACCTCCCTCTCCAGCGGCCTCGACTTCACCGCGCAGGCGCTGCGCGAGAACATCAAGAACCCGAGCCAGGAGCTGTCGGACTCGTTCCGCGCGGCCTACGGCAACACGCTCAAGCCGCACCACTCGTTCGTCATCAAGCCCATCTTCAGCGCCGCCATGAGCGCCACCCCTTACCGCAAGGACTTTTACGCCAAGCTGGGCGACGACGAGGCAAAGGTCCAGCAGCAGCTCGAGCAGTGGCTCGCCGCCCTCGAGCGCATCGTCGCCATCATCAAGGCCTTCCAGGAGAAGAAGGAGGCGAAGTGGTAAACAGCGAAATCGGAATGTGGAAAGCGAAAGCGAAATGATAAAGAAAGCGCAAATGTTCTTTTTTCTTTTCTCTCGGTTGTGTGAGAGAGAGTAGTGTTTGGCACCGACATGATCGTTATATGTTGTATCAAGAATATCGAATCAGTGTGACCACAATTATATCATGATGATAACTGGAAGCACATTGCTGCGTTAGTGCTACGTAGTGGATAGAGAGAGAGAGCTCCACGGCTGGCATCGAGAGAATACACGACATTATTGCCAGAGACGGTGGCGCTCTCTCTCTCTCTTTTGCGCTGATGAGATGTCGTGTGCAGTGGGGGGCGCAGGCAGACATACGCCAGCAGCCCCCATCGTCCGAGCGTAGAGCATCGAGATCGAGCTGAACCCCATATTTCTGGGTGTCGATCAGCAATTCACCAGAGTGGACATAGCTCAAAGATCCGAGAGCTAGCTCAGCATGTGTGGTAGTAGTAGTGGTGGTGATTGATTCATATGCTGCCTTGGATGATTGAAGAAGCAGTGGGTATCTTTTCAAGAAAATTTAAAAAAGCAACGGCTATGGCAGTAAGTTAGAAGAAACATTAAGAGGGGGGCAGGGCAGGGCAATGGTACTACATCAGCAGCAAACTAGGACCCTGTCTTTTTTACTTCTTCCGACCACTAGTCCTCTTATTCCCTCCGCCGCCACCTTTCGCCGCAGTCTTCCTGCCACGTGCCGCTCTGCTGCCGCTGTCCTTAGCCGGCGGCGTCTCATCTTCGTCCTCCTCGCTACTACTCTCCTCTTCCTCGTCGTCGTCCTCGTCCTCTTCTTCCGCCTCGGCCGACTGCGCCTTGTTAGCGTTACTACTTCCGCGCCCCGTCGTCGTCGTCGCCGCCCTGCCGCTCCTGCTACGCGCCGCTGCCGCGGCCCTCATGCCGCCTTTTGCACCACCCGCTCCTCCCTTCGCGCCTCTGCCTCCGGCTGCCGCGGGCGAGCCGGCGTGCGAGCGACCGCCGCCGGTGCCGCCGTCGTCCGTGTCGACGGCTTCTGCCGTGGCATCTTGCGGCTGTTCGATGGCGCTGGCTGTTGTTAGCGTGGGTGCCGGGTCGCCGACTTTGGGGAGGAGTTCCGGGCAGGCGGGCGGGCTCTCGCTGCGCTGTTTGCTGGCGTTGTTGACGACGATGACGCGTGGGGATGGTTTGCGTCTGCCGCGCCTGCTATCACCGCTGCTCTCTGTTGGATCGGTGGTGGCGTCTGGCGCGCTGGTAACGCCGCTGCCGCCGCTGGCTGCTGCGGGGGGAGCGGCGGTAGAAGAAGTAGAAGAAGAAGAGCCTGGGTGATTGGTAGCGACCCGGCGATCCCACATCAGCTGCGCGTAGTCGTCGTCCGGCAGCTGGAACCACGGGCCCTCGTCGACCTCGACATCGTCGTCGTCGTCCTCCTCCTCCTCAGAGCTGTCCTCCTCCTCTTCTTTGTCGGCCTCCTCTTCCCCCTCCTCGTCCGCGGACGCCGTAGCAGCGTCTCGCATCTCGACGTCGGCGTCCCCTCCCCTCCTCCTCTTCCGGCTTTTCCTGCTAGGCACGGCAACAGCAACGGCATACCCGCGGTCCGCGACGTCGGGCCACCCAGCGAGGGCGTGCGCGTTCTCGCGCTCGTCCAGGGCCTCGAGGTCGTAGAGCTCGGCCAGCTTCTTCCAGATGCCGGGGATGCGCGTGTGGTGGGCGTTGTTGTTGTAGTTGTGCGTCGAATGGTGATAACCTCCACCACCACTTGTACCACCACCTCCTCCTCCTCCTCCCTGCGGCAGCATCTGGTAGCTGAAACCTTCGCGCGTCATCGACGACGCGATCTGGATCATGTGCATGTGCTTGTGCAGCCCCGTCGGCTTCCACCGGATCAGGTTCTTGAACAGCGACGTCTCCTGGTCGTCCGTCCATGGGTCGTTGAGGATCGTCTCGGCGGAGATGGCCGCCGCGTTGGCGCTCGTGGCTCCGCCAGCAGGTGGCAGGTCTTTGGTCGGCGTCTTGCTGGGCGTCGACGCGTGCGGCGTCGCGGCGGTCTGTTTGGCGCGTTTCTTCGGCGGCATGGTGGGTGGTGTGTTGTAGGAGGGTTGGGCGTTTGGAGCGGTGGGTCAATTGGAAGTAGCAAGGCGTCGTCTACCTGGGGGGTTTCGATGGGATTGGGAGAACCGTGATGGCGGGGGCGCGAGGTGAGGATTGAATGATGGCGGTGGTTGTGTGAGGGACAGAGCTCTGCTCAAGCTCGAGCACCCATGCAGGGCTGAGGAAAGTTCCCCCGAAGTGGCGCCCCGCTTCTTCCCGCGTCCAACGGCAGATTTTCGCAACATCGTCATTGATTGCTGATGCCGACATTTTTTCGGTAACCATTTTCCTCAAGCCTATCTCGTAGACGATGGGAAAGTCACGCCATGCGTGCTGACTCGCCGGAAGCGGCTAAATATGGCAATCACGTCGGGCTCGCAAGGAGCCTGTCCCAAATCGCTCATGAACTCCTCCGAGGATCTGCAAGGTTGGGCACAACTCATGCGTTATTTTCTTTTGCTACGTATAACGGAAATGTCTGACGGGAGATCGACACGCTCGTCCCAGGCGCATGGGAAACGCTTGGCTCTCACTTGACGCGGGGCGAAGCGCCATGGGCTGAAATGGTGCCATGGTTTAGCCCTGTTGAGTCAACGATGAAGATCCGCGTGTCATGAGACGTTGTCCATGGTAAATGTCTCAGATTCGCGCTGTCGGGGCACTCGCGCTAGTAGCATTGTGGGCACTTAGCCTTGCTGATAGTCAAATTCTAGCAGGGCATTGGCCAAATGCTCCACATAAAGTATAGTTGCTTTCCACAGCGAAGAGACCACAAGAGAAGTGGCTGGAATTGAGTTCTCCTGGTAATCATCTACAAGCATGAAGATCAAATGATATGCGAAGTTCTAGATTGACTGGTATCGATTACTAACGCGCCAAAGAGCAAGGACAAAGTCTAGCAAACTGATATAAGAGCCATCCAAAACCAATCTTGACATGCGGAAATCATGCTAACGATCTAAGCAAACAAGAAAACGAAAACTTAGGAGATCCCAAGCCTGTACAAGCCCCATCTTCCTACTCACAGCCCGCCTCCGCATCTCGCCTAATACGTCAAAGAGACACACTTGCCCCTCCACTTCTCCGTGTTCAAAACGGCCTCCTCCCAAATCCAAGCCGCAACATCGTCCCTAGTCGTCGTATACCCCACCGCCGGGCCAGGCGCACGCTCCGACTTCTCCGTCGCAGGCTCCCACCCAACCCGCAGCGCCTGCCGGCCCTTGGCCTCGCCATCAACCAGCAGCGACGGCCGCACGATAACAAAATCGCGCAGGGTCCCCTCCCGCGTGGCCGCGACGACGCGGTCCTCCATGGCGCGCTTGTCGTCGTGCGGGATCTTGCCGAGCCAGTGGTACAGCGGCAGGAACAGCAGCGGCACGTCGCGCTGCAGCCGGCTGATGCCCGTCGTGCTAATCGTAATCATGACGGGCTTCTTCTCCTGCTCCGCCGCTCCAGAAGAACGCACCCTATACCCCTCCGCCAGCAGCCCCCGCAGCGCCTCCTCGACGCCCTGCGCCGCGCTCTCGCAGATGTGCGGGTTGTCGATCGTCGCCGGCGTGCGCAGGCTCCACTGCAGCTTCGGCGCGCCGCCGATGCCGCTAATAATGAAATCGACCAGCGTCTTTTCCTCGGCGCCGCGACCGGGGACGCTGGTGAGGAGGGACCGCATGGCACCGGCGTCGGACGCGCTGCCGGCGACGATGGTCAGGTTGCGGTCGACGACGTCGGCGGCGACGCCGGCGGTCGAGATCAGCGCCGTGCGCAGCTTGGCCGGGGTGCGGGCCAGCGCGGTGCAGTGGTGGCCTGCCGTCAGGGCGCGGGCGAGGACGGGGAGCGTGCAGCCGCCGGTGGCGCCGAGGAAGGCGATGGTTTGGGTGGTGGTGGTGGACATTGTTGTGGTGTTGCTGTTGTTGTTGTTGAGATTGATGGCTGAAAAAGGCTGTTGTTGCCGGGAATCGAGAAATTGCTGTTTGCTCGGTGGTGTTGGAGACTGTGGTGTTGATTGTGGTGGTGGCCTTTCACTTCTCCGTCTCATCCCAGCTCTTTTATAATCATGGTGGGCATGATTGTCCATGCTGCGCCTCGCACGGGCTGGTAAGCCATGTTGCTGTGAAGTTGCTCCATCCTCCTCTGTAATTGCTCCATAACCTGGACGGCGAGTTGAGCCTCGCAGGAGACGGGGCGTCGTGACGGTTAAATCGGGGGAACGATGCGGTCGGTCGGCATGATTATTGCTCCGTCTGGGTTCCCGAAATGGGCTAGCTGATGATGACGCAGCAGCTTTTAGCCGTTCGAAGGTTAGCGCGACGCCTGCGTTGTGGCTTGTGATGATCCTTCGAAGAATCCTCCCATCCGCAGGCAGTTGCACAGCAAATCATGTTGTAGAATTTGCCAGGGGTAGAGTGCGCATGCGTTGCTCACTGAAGGCAGACATCACAATCCTAGGCAGACGGGGTCAACTTTCGACATGCCGATGATGCCGACACTACATCTGCATAGCTTCTTGAGCATTGGAACGGGCGAAGCATGCTTGCACATTACCCCGAGAAGCTGCTGTCCCAACAAGCTCTCAATCTCGATCGCGATTTTACAAAGGGCCATTGCAACCGAAGGCCAGCGTGAATTTATTTCCTATCAGACGGCTGCCCAAGCTCGTTGTGGGTGATCGAAGCAATCATTCTAACTTGGATGTGGAATTAACAATTATGCTTTCGATAGCTTCAACTGCCTATATAGGTCAGTCGAGTGTTGCTTCTCAAAGATTGCGAAAGGTTACCTCTTCTGGGGAGCCATGCATAGTCACCCTTGTCCTAAGACCCTGCTCTGCTTCCCGTTGGCCTCCGGCTCTGATACTAATCTGTACATTCTTCAACCACCTCCCCGATCTTTCTCCACTACAGGGAAACCCAGCCTTGGAGTCAAGTCAATGCTATCGATGTACTGGATGAGGTGTTCACGTTAGCTCAACAGTTATAGAGTTCAAGACTACTGAATAAACTCTCGGCCCCGCATTTAGTTGGCGTCGCTCCCGCCTTTCTAACGCTGGATAGACTGGCACGCTACCAGCTTCCCCCACCTCCAGAGTAGTAGCACAGGAGCACAGACCAACAGCCGGATACTGACTTCTGCAAAATGCTGGAAGCACCTAAGAAGCAAAAATGCATCTCTTGATTAAAGGTTTCAATAAATGATTCGAAGCGCTCTCTCAGGCGCCTTCTTTATGCTGATCCCGAAGCTCGACAAAATACGTCCGCATCTCCTCTGCTAATCTTCCACCCGTACCCTCCAAAATCGTGCCGACCAGACTGTAATTGTTGAACAGGAAGCGCTCTTTCTTTCGCTGTTCTGCAATTCCCTTGCTCCGCTTCTGCAGGTACGCCTCATACTCAATACGCAGGCGCCACAAACTGTTCGAAACAGGCTCGTCATCTGCCGCCTCAGAACTCAGTGCCAAAACGCCATGAAGGAAGTTGGCGAAGCGTTGTGTCAAGGCGACCGGCGCCGTGCTTTGAGCGTCAGAGGCGGATGTAGATGAAGACGCCAGTATGCTAGTGGACGCTGCCGGGCGACCAGGCAATGATGCTGTCAGTGCCTGTATGGACTTGCAATGAGTATCCATGACTTGCTGGAAGCGTGGCCAGAGTAGCATGTTGGTGCCGTTGATGTAGCCTTCAGCGGCAGGCACCTTGCGGCGTTGCATCTCAAAAGCAAAGTGTTGGTTCAGACGCACGCTCAGCAGAATGCCCAGGGCATCCATCGACGTGTCGATCAGTGACTTTGTGAGTTGCCGGCCAAGAGCGAAGGTCGGCTCAAATATTTGAGCAAACGTACGACCAATTTCATGATAGGATTGGGACGGAGAGAAGTAGGATGTTAGGAAAGTGTACTCAAACGCTGCATTGTCAATAAGTGCGATGTTGAAGGTATGGAATGGTAGTTCCAGATAATGCGTTGCTTTGTCTTCTTCGAGAACGTGTAACGTCAGAGCGTTGTGGTGTGACCCTCTGAGCAGATCGAGCCGCCTGCCAATGGAAAAGGCGTCGTGTGGGGTTGTGGGAACTTTCGCGCTGCTCAACATGGCACCACGCCTTTGGTTCTCTGAGCCCATGGCATCGTGCTGATCAATTACATGTAGCTTGACTTTCTGAAGAGCTTCGTGGTAGCGCGTAAAGTGGTTGAGATAATACCAACGCATCGTATTGACATACGCCTGGCAGAGCTCGTCGGCAAGCTTCTTCTGATGGCGAGCCAGAAAGGCATAGAGGTCCTTGTATTTCAGGAAGCCTTGCTGCTGAATGATCTGCGCGTTGATGCTCGGCGATCTGAGCGCTTTGATCTGCGCAACTATATAGTCACGGACGCGCTCGACAGCCTTTATTTATAGAAAGCTAAATCAGCTTGTGTGGGGAAGAATAATTGGAAGCAAATTACCTTGTTCGTCAAGTCTACAAGAAGTGGTTTTAGATCATTGAGTGCCTTGATCTTACTATCGTCATTCGACTTAGCATTGACAACCTTTGATCGCTTCTCGAGCTCCTGCAGGGCCTTTGAGAAGCTTTCATCCACCGGCCCTTCCGCTATGCGTCGGACAACGGCGGGGGATATGCTGTTCTCCTCAACTGCGGGGCCCAATAGCTTCTCCACCACTTTCCGGTTTTCTAGTTTCGTGGTGAGGCTGAGCGAGCGGTTTTGCAACGTTTCGATTTCCGCGGACACGGCACCCAGGTCAGCCTGGAACCCTGTGAGGTAAGTTTCGACCGACTTGAGCACTTCATCACAGGCCTGGACGCAATCAGCTTGACGGCACAGCGAGCACATTGCGGCTACACAGAATAATATTTTCTCGTGGTAGACATACCGTCACAGAGCGATGCAGGTCCTCAAACTTGTCACTGGCCTGCGTGTCTGATCACATGTTCGCATGAGCATAATCCGGCAGGGGCGAGCTAGGGCAAACGTACATTCCTCGACGGATTCGGCGCTGCGGGCTTGCACACCAGTGGGTTGCCGTGGCGGTTCGCATTCTGCATTTGCAAACGCAGCTAGGCTCAAACCACCAAAATCAATGTTCTCTGCGATTTCCGATGGACGTTCCACCGCAGCTCCAGCCGACTCGTCATTCTGCTCGGGGAGCTGGCGTTTCGGCGGCCCTCCTAGGATGTCCTCGAGCACCTTTTGCGGATCGGGAACGTCGGCGGGCGGCGAGCTGTTGATCTGCACGCGCAGGCCAGAGCCATTGGGGAGGCGGCCCTGGTTAGGGAGGCTCGAGGTGGACGAGGTGGGCGACAGCAGCGACAGCGACGAGGAGCGCGGGTTGACTCCGGAGCGCTGGGGCAGCGGGGTCAGGTACGGGCGGCGATTAGGGGCAGGCGAGTAGGAGCGGGCGGGCGAGGGCGAGGGCGCGGGCGAAGGCTGCGCCGAGTGCGAGGCGAACCACATCACGGCAGCGTTCGGGCGTGGGGCATGGTGTTCGCGGGCCGCGGGAGAGGGCGTCGCGTTGGTGGCCGGGGGAGCTGGGGCTGGAGCGTGCCTGCACACGGCTGCGGCTTGGGGCAACCTGGCACGGGCGCGGCCGCTGGCCCAATGGGTCGACGGCGATTTGGTTGTTCCGGCAGGCTAGCGCCCGGCAGTCTTTTCCCCTCCTCTGTCCAAACAGAAATCGCACAACAACTCTCCATCCTTCTACTCGACCCCTCATCACCTGCCACTCCTCTCCGCCCGTTTCTTCCTCTCCCGCAAGCCTCGTCGCACCACCAGCTTTCCCACCTACACAATGGCCGACGACGCCCAGGTACGTGCCATCACCCAGGATTTTTTTCCTCGCCTGCCCCACCTTTTATCGATTATTGTTGCGCCCGACGCTGCGCACTCGACATTCGACTCGCCACGACAACGCCTGCTAACTCGCGCCTGCAGCATGAGCACACCTTCGAGAGCGCCGATGCCGGTGCCTCTCTCACCTTCCCCATGCAGTGCTCTGCCCTGAGGAAGAACGGCCACGTCGTCATCAAGCAGCGTCCCTGCAAGATCGTCGAAATGTCCACCTCCAAGACCGGCAAGCACGGTCACGCCAAGGTCCACCTTGTCGCCATCGACATCTTCACCGGCAAGAAGCTTGAGGATCTTTCCCCGTCCACCCACAACATGGAGGTCCCCAACGTCAGGCGCACTGAGTACCAGCTCGTAAGTTGCCGCCAGCCAAGATTCGCTTGTGCCCCACTCTGACATAATCTGCAGCTTGATGTCACCGACGATGGTTTCCTTTCCCTCATGTCCGACGACGGCTCCACCAAGGACGATGTCAAGCTTCCCGACGGCGAGGTTGGTGAGAAGATCAACAAGCTGTTCTCTGAGGAGGGCAAGGACACCAGTAAGTTGCTCTGAAATTGCACCGACCAGGCAACATGATAGCTAACGCTTTCTCTCAGACGTCATTGTTCTGACCGCCATGGGTGAGGAGGCCTGCATTGACGCCAAGGAGGCTCCCAAGGGCGCTTAAACATTTTTCTCCTTGGAAAGTTAAGCAGAAGGGGCCAGAATTGGAGCACGCCCCCCTACTCGAGCGCTTTGCACGACAGCTCATGCTCTTTGAAAGCGGAGCATGTGCGTGTTGTGTCGTAGCATCGAAGCAGCGGCAGTTTCAATTTTGATCCTTGAACGGTCGCTTGAGGCCGGTAGGAGTGGATTTGGTCTTTTTGCGCGAATTACATTAGCTGGGGCAGCGCTGCGATATGAAAACATACCGGCTCCAAAAATCATAACGATGTCACGGAAAATAGACGTCTTCGTTCTTCGCTCGAGTGATGTGTGCACTATCTTTCGATTTGATCTCCGGAATGTGGAGGAAACAATCCCCGCAATTGACCTTTGGAACAGAGTGACGACATATTACCGATCTGATCAGGAAAGTGGAATGATTTCTTGCTCCACCGCGAGTTACAACATCCGTCCTAAAGCTACTTGACATTAGCTGTTGAAGTCTACGTCTTCATGGTTTTGTTGTGATCTCAGAATCTACACCCAAGACCATAAAGCCCATCATTCCCGGAGAAAGTATCAATCCAGTCACACGGAGTCAGCTCAGACAGGGCTACATGTCTCGGTTGTGGCTGTCAAGTGCTACGAGATCGGTCCCTATTATTGCAACAGAGCATGGGCATTTGAATCGTCCATCCGAAGATGTATGCATGACGTCGAACAAACCCACCTGGACAAGAGCTTACTACCTAACTATGCTGCAATACCTTAATGAGTGAATGGAACTCGGATAGCGGCGGCAAGTATCTGGCACATGAATCGCCAAGCTTATGTACGATGACGCTTCTAGGATGCGATTGCCGACAACGGCAAGCGTTCGGTGTGGAATGACAAAGTAACAGCGACAGCAGTGAGCACAAATGAAATTCAGGAACCGTATCAAGCAGATTAGGACGCTTCGAAGATTTGCTTGCACCCACATTTAAAGCTCTGGCGACAGTTTCCTAACACAGCTACTTTATAGCATTAGATCGTTGCACAGGTCGGAGATTCAGAGCGACGAGGAACATCATTCGTACGATTGAGACGGGACGATAAGGTGAACCAAAGAGCACGTGAGCCAGGAACAGGTGCTATCAGAAGGACAATTTGCTCTCTGATAGCGCACCCTGTCCCGGGAAAAACGTTAGCTCAACAAGAAAGCTGCTGCATGCAATAATTGTAGCGATATTAAATTCATCAAAAGACATGAAAACTCAAATGTTCTGTACGAGGTGACTTGCAGCGTTGGTGAGGCATCGGCGCTGGGTGGAGCCGCAGGTCGGCTCGCTTAACGCGCACTAAGCCTGGGCAGCCGAAACTCCCCCACGCAGGTTTTGACCTCTTGCCCGACGACACTTTGTCCGCATCACCAGGTCACTAACGAAACAGCAAAGAGTGAGTTGCCCTAACCGCGTCTATCCCGAGCCGCTGAGCGTTTTGCTGACTCTGTTTCGCGATCCAGTGCAGATGTGAGCCTCCACCATGCCCGCGACCGACCACGCAGCTTTTGCCGCACCGAACGAGAACTAACGCATCTGTCGCGCAGCTTCGTCAAGACCCTCACGGGCAAGACCATCACCCTTGAGGTCGAGTCCTCGGACACCATCGACAATGTCAAGAGCAAGATCCAGGACAAGGAGGGCATTCCCCCGGACCAGCAGCGCCTGATCTTCGCCGGCAAGCAGCTCGAGGATGGCCGCACCCTGTCCGACTACAACATCCAGAAGGTACGGTGTCCCGGTCGCTGGAGAGTCCAAAGGCCGCACGCGCGACACCGAGCCGCAAATTTGTTGTGCCGATCGAATGCTAACGCGCATCGCCCTATAGGAGTCCACCCTGCACCTGGTCCTCCGTCTCCGTGGTGGTATCATTGAGCCCTCGCTCAAGGCTCTTGCCTCCAAGTACAACTGCGACAAGATGATCTGCCGCAAGTGCTACGTACGTTCAACCCACGGATCGAGTTTGCGCTGCGAGCGCTCAGTGCATACGCCGCAACTCCCGGGACCAAATCAGCTGACAAGTACCGCAGGCCCGTCTGCCCCCGCGTGCCACCAACTGCCGCAAGAAGAAGTGCGGTCACACCAACCAGCTCCGCCCCAAGAAGAAGCTCAAATAAGCGACTCGTCTCGTTGCGGCGATGGCAAGGTTGTGGAGTGGGTTTTTACGGCGCTCAATGGGTCTGGGTGTGGGGCTACTTTAGGAGAGCTGTTACATACACTCCGGAACTTTCTTAACGAAGCAAAAAAGCATACCCAACGACAATCCACCCAAGACTCGGAATGAAGGCACCGTGAGCGTCGTGGCGAAGGAGAAAATTACTACTATGGTGAATAGCTTCGCTAGCAGGCGGTATCGATTCTGGGGAAGACAATTGAGCCTTGACCGCTAAAGACTACCAAAACGGCGCCCCGATTTCTCAAATTCTAACGTCTAGGATCGAAGACCTTTTGCTTCCACCGTATAGTCTACTGCGCCAAATAGCCGCCGTCGACGGGCAGTCCGATTCCAGTCACCCACGCGGCGTCATCCGAGGCCAGGAAAACAGCACCTTTAGCCACATCCGTCACATTTCCCCATTCGCCCCAAGGTGTGGTGCTGATCATGGATGCGTTGACCTCGGCATTGGTGAAGTTTCCACGCGTCATTGACGTTTTTGTGACTTGAGCATGTGAGAGAAGCCGGGCAACGATGGGATGGGTGACTTACAACCAGGGCACAAAGCATTGCAGTGGATTCTGTCAGCTGCATAGTCAACGGCAATCTGTTTGGTCATGTTAAGGACGGCGCCTTTGCTCGCACAATAAGCGGCTGCCAGAGTCAGCTGGTTTCTCGAGTAGAAAGTAAGGGCCTGGGACTTGACGCACCAGCGCCGCCTGTGATTCCTACGTAGCCTAGCATGCTGGCGACATTTACGATCCAACCCCGTCTGCCAGTGGCATCCGGGCCCTGCTTGAGAAATTGGGCGCAGGCGTACTTGCAGCCGAGATAGACTCCGCGAACGTTCACTTTCCTGATGCAGACAGATCTCAGCATGCCATACGACGGGCGTGTGCAGATTCACTCACATCACTCTGTCAAACTCGTCGTCTTCCTCCTCGTGCACACGGATGAATCTATTCTTAGTTCCAAGACCTGCGTTATTCACAATGCTAGAGTTGACGCCATCGAAGTGTTGGTTAGTCCCGTGCACACGCTCACTACTCGACGCTCTCTCTCTCTCTTCATCGCTCTTCTTCTGCTTCTCCTTTTAGTTTCTTTCTGGAATATTGCACTCACATGTCCATACGTCCGTCGCCCTTACTAACAGCCATCTCAACCGCTCGCTTGACGTCGGCCGGCGTCCCGACATCGCACTCTGAAAATACGGCCCTGCCGGCGCCGAACTTCTTCTCGATCAGCTCGTGCGTCGGCACCACCGCATCCTCGCCTTCTTCCACGCCCAGCGCGGGCGCGGGCCGCAGGTCTGCGCAGACGACGAGCTTGGCGCCGTGCGAGGCGTAGGCCAGGGCAATGGCGCGGCCCAGGCCCGACGACGAGCCGGTGATCACGGCAACTTTGCCCTGGAGGCGAGGCTGGTGGCCATTGGAGATCGTCTCGGGGAATGGGGGTGCGGCGGATGGCGGGAGTGATGCGTCGTCCCTGGTGCTGGTGCTTTGCTCGGGGAAGCTACGGCCGGCCTGGAAGTACACGGGGGTGGTGGAGAGGTGACGATGGGATGAGGGACGAATGGAGGAATTGGCAGAGCGGAGTGCAGCGCAAAGGGCTCGCCTGTGGGGTAGTAGTCGGAAACTCATTTTGCACGGCAGCAGATGTGGTGGCAGTGGAACGTCGCTACAAAAAAAAATTTGGACTGATCACAGCTTCCGCCCCCCAATATATCAAAGTGGTGGAAGTGCAGTACAGCAGATGCTTTTCGCTTGCTTGCATACTGACGTGGGCCAGGGTCTGGACTCGACTCGGCTGACTTTCCCCACACTCCTACCCCTCCTCCCCAAGACGGCAATTCCTGGCGCCGCTCCACGACTTTTCCACGACTCAACCTTCCTCCGGTTGCCGGCGTCGTCACAACTGTCGCCCCTTCGCCCGCGGCTCTGGGGTCACAGACGCCCGTGTATGCACGGCCAGCGGGGCCCCGAGCATGCACAATTCTCAGTCAGCCCCCCGTCGTGCCGCCACTCCAGAGCAAACATCGTGCCACAACCCAAACCGTACTGTCTGACAGCCCGACAACCCTCCCTATACTCCCATTCCGTTCCGTGACCTTCCTCGAGCTTGCAACGACACACCAGGCAGACCCATGGCATCTCAAACTCTCCTCGACGTCCTGCGCTCGCGCACCGCGGTTGACTGCGATACCCTCGACGCCTCCGTCGCCGCAGAGCTGGGGCCCTTCGTCGACTGCACCTCCAACCAGGCAATTGCGTGCTCTGAGCTCCAGGAAGACCGGCATAAAGACCTCCTGAAGAAGGCTGCCACTCTCGCCAAAGATGCGAGCCCCAAATACCCCGGTGTGAAGCTTGAGACGCTGGCAGTCGAGATTGCCGTGAGTCCTACCACCACGAAGGAGAAGCTGGGACAACAACAGCACCTCAAAACACATACACGGCGCCCGGACTGACACCGTCTCTCCTCAGATGATCCTGCTCGCCCTCCAAGTCTACCCGCACCTCACCGGCTTCGTGCACATCCAAGCCAACCCCTTCGACGCCTACAACACGGCGGCAACCGTCGCCGGCGCCCGCCGCATCGTCTCGCTCTTCAAAGACGTCGACTCTGCTTTCGACACCACCCGCATCTGCATCAAGATCGCCAGCACCTGGGAGGGCCTCCAGGCCTGCCGCCAGCTCGAAGCCGAACACAACATCCGCACCCTCGCCACCACCCTCTTCACCCTCGAGCAGGCCGCCCTCGCCGCAGAGGTCGGCTGCCGCTACATCGCGCCCTACGTCAACGAGCTGCGCGTGCACTTTGACAAGTCGTAAGCCCTGTCCCGCTCCTGCTCCTGCCCTTGCTATCGCCCTGCCCTGCCCTGTCCTATCCTCGTCCTGCCCCCAACACCAGGCACGACCCGTCAACTAACAAGTCACCAGCTACACCGACCCCTCCCCCAACCTCCCCCTCTGCGCCACCATCCAACGCTACTACACCGCCCACTCCCTCCCCACGCAAGTCCTCCCCGCCAGCCTCACCAGCGCCGCCGAGTGCATGCAGCTGGCCGGCGTGCACCACATCACCGTCGCCCCCGCCCTGCTGCGCGAGCTGGCCGCCACGAAGACGGGAGATGACACGCCCGCCGCGAAGGCGCATTCGCTGTTCGACGACGCGTCGGCCGCGCACGCGCCTGTGCCGCCGAAGCTGAGTTATGCGGGTGATGAGGCGGGGTGGAGGATGGCGCTGACGAGGGCGGGGAAGGGGAGGGAGGAGGGGAAGTTGGTGTATGCTATCAATACGTTTTGTGATATGCAGGTTGCGTTGGAGAAGGCGTTGAAGGGGGTGATTGCTGCGCTGTGAGCCTGATATGGTTTTCTGCGGGGCCTTAGAAAGCGTGGCGGCGGGAGGTAAGATGATAGAAATGTTAAGAAATGGAATTGATCGTTCTGAGCAAGACATTTTGTCCTTCGGATTTATTCGCGCTTGTTGTGCTGCCTCGAATGACTTCTTTTACAAAGATGACGTTGAGTACCTCTTTACTTAGAAGCCAAGCGTTTATAATAATTGACATGACTGCAGATAATGAGTTCTACAAAAACAGGCTAAAGAAAAACAATATTAGACTTATACTACCTGAAACAGCCACAGGAGATATATATATAAATTTAATTTTTACACGCAGAACTAAAACAAATAAAGGGACTAACAGAGTCGTACAATAATTGAAGCTATAGACTATGAACGCCGTGTAAATAAACTGACGTTTCGTCATCCATCCCCACTATTTGACCAGCTGCCCTCCACGCCGATTGCGGACTACGCCGTAAACTAACAAGAGCCTCTAGCTTCTTTCCGCATCCGTCAGGATGGATAAGCTTAAATCTTTCACCGCGAGCTACTCGCCGTTCTCCCCCTCCCACTGCGCGCAGGCAGATCTGAGCCATCCTAGCTCATTTTACCTACAAGCGTCTAAGCTCGTGATATAGGTAGTCAAACGAAGTACTTATTATCCAGAGGTAAATGTAAAATTAAGAACTTATACATGAACCCGCCCAGACGGTGTAGCTTCCGACTATTTGTAGGGGTTAAGTGTCATTCCTCGGGCAGGAATTCTTGCCAAGGATGAAAAATGTCTTGACGCTTACCGTGTCCTCTGAAAGATAATGTACTCTGTGTTTACGACATTAAATTCTTTCTATGCCCTCTCCCCTTGCTTAAACGTAACAGATCAGCTCGCACGAGCAGAGAATTAGTCGTCAGCAGGGGTCAGTCATGCCTAGTGGAATGGGCAGCGATATGCTTCGAGGACGCATATTAACTGGACGAATGGGGGATAGAAGCATATTGTGGCCTTTGATTCGAAAGAGGACGTTTTCACGCTCCCTCCTAAGCATGTGGAAACAATGATGGCTAGTCACTCGTATGTACAAATTCCCATCGTCGGCAAAATCCAACACATGCATCATGCATGCATGCATGACGCAGGGGTTGCAGGGAAGAAAAAAAAACCGGCATCTGAAAACATGATCCAAAATTTTATTCCTGCCTTTTTCTCTCTGCTGCTTGCTCATCATCAAACCGCCAAAAAAGCCTGCGCCTATGCTATTCAAGAACCATCATCATCACCGAATGCTACCACCCATCAAGCTCCCGCTGCCCTTTTTTCGCTTCTATAGAATAGTGCAGATAGTAAAAAAAAAAACAAGGGGAGGGGCATTACTTGGGGCCTTCTGGTCCCACACTCGAGCCGTCGTCATCTGAATAAAATGTGTGTGCGCTCTTTCAGGCCACAGGATAAACCATCATATGATCCTCGAGAACTTAGCAAACGCCATTGCTGGAACCACCGCATCTACCACCGGGTGCTTTCTCCAACTTCTCATCATCCATAAAGACCAAAATACCAAACCATCCAACTTCCTACGATCCGTAACGTAACCATGCCTGTTTTTTGATTTTTCGTTTGTAGATAGAGGAAGGGTGCCAGGAAAAAAAAGAAGCACGAAAAAGGTTATCCATGAACATGAAGTGGGAAGCGCAAAAAGTTCGGACACAACAAGACCGGCTTGGATTTCGGCGGTAGGGAAGCGAGAAAGAGGATAATACACTGCATACATTCGTGAATAGCTGAAAAAGCTGAGGAAAAACCGATCTTTCGCTAGGGAAAGGCGGAAGAACAGTCGCATCGATGGCCCCGAGAAGATGTTGGGGCTGTTTCTCTATCAGACGACAGGGAACCCCAACGAAAAGACGCTTCGCAGATAATGTCGGTCCGTATAGATGGCTGGAACCGAGCGCGATTGTGACCTGTCTTGGAGCAGGAGCGGCCTTGTCGAATCGACCATCATCGATGCGTTGGGGGAGGATAACAAAAACTACTTGTGTCGAGCATACGAGCTAAGCTTACACCACCTTGAACTAGGCGTCTCGAATTCAGTAGCGCGGGCGCTTCCAGTAGTATTGCTGGAGGGAGAGAATCAGCAAGACAGAATTGTGACAGTGATGCTAGCCTTTGAGCGCCGTGAAGGCGGAGTCTTACCTTGTGGGCCTTCCTTACCGAGCGCAAGCCGGTGCCACCAATGCCACCCATGACGGCATCACGGCGCATCTGGTTCGAGTCCATCTCGGGGACGTAGTAGTACTCGTTCTCCAAGGCATGGCCGGATGCATCCTTGCCGACACGAGTAATCTCACCAATGCAGGGGATGGCGTCGAGCATCTGCTGAAGATCGCTGCCACTCAATCTGGCCATTGACTCGGCAGCCTGCTCTTCCAGCATGGAACCCTTGTTCGCGCGGCGAGAGCGTGCAGCATCGGTGGATCCGCCACGCAGCTCCGCTGGCAGGTTGCCAAGGATCGTCGACAGGGGCATCGAGTGTAGGCGGGAAAAGGCAAGTTGATTGATGACGTGGTTCTTGATCGGCGACTCATTGATCCTGGTGGTCGACTCAGAGAGGTTGGTGCGCGGGGCATCAGAATTGCTCTGTGCGCCGTCGGGGGACTCGGGGTGGGACCTTGGGTCCTTAAGAGGACGACGGCGCCTGCTCTGGGACGAGTGCACGTTGGACATGGACTGCATGCGCGAGAGAATGTTTGCACCAAAGGGACCAAACGAGTGGACCACAGGATCGTTTTCTTCGTCGCGATCAGAGAAGTCGTCAGAGTCAAAAGACGAAGCACTGGTCTGAGATCCCTTACCCTCGGGGGCAGAGCCGGAGGCAGTGCGCGACGATTGAGACTCGGCAAGAGCAGCACGCGCCTTGTCGTCGCCCGACTCGCCGTCTTCATACACCTGGACGGCTGGGGGCTCGAGGTCAGCAGGGTCAGAAGCTAGGAACGTCTCGTCATTGGCATCAGCGGCCTTGGGCACGGGCGACTCGGGGGATTGCGGGGCGAAGGGAGGAGGGCTAGAGTTGAAGCCAGCGGTGGATCCGGCCCTCCTTCTGGTGGGGGTGGCCTCGTCCCAAGTCGTGTCCGAAGCCGCCGACATACTCCGTTTCCTATCGCACACGTAAGGCCAGGCGAGCAGGACACGCGTATCCTGGACGTCGAGCATGATGTCGGCGGAGGGTTGGTCGGAGGAGAAGGTATCACCCTTGGCCAGATCGTATATCTGTCCGCGGCAGTGCACCTTGACGCCATTCCAGCCAAGACATTCGATAAAGACGCGACCGGACGCGTGCTCGTCGGTCGGAGCGTGGTAGACGGCACGGACATGGACGCGTGAAATTAGGCGATTTGCAGAGAGCTGGTGGTGAGATGAATTGCTGGAGCGGCCCATGAGCAGCGGCTCTCCACTCGCGGGGACCTCGATCGAGGGCACGGCGCAGAGAGGGTTCCGTTCGGAGAGAGCAGACAGCGTACGTTGCAGGGGCTGGCGGACCTGGCGCGTCGGCGACGAGGGCAGCACGCCGGTGGATGAGGTGGGCATTGGCGTGGGGTAGTACTTCAGCTCGGCCTTGGGCAGCGCGTTGTTCTCGTCATACTTGCGCTTGGGGGGCCGCGGCAGGGGCGACGACGACAGAGGCTCAAAGGCGGGCAGCAGCTTCGGCGGGCTCGAGGGGACAGGGCGCGATGGCGACGACTCTTCAATGGCGAAGGGAATGTACCGCCGGGGCGCGGGCGAGTCCATGGTGGAGGTCGACGCGGAGGGTGACGGTGGCTGGTCGACGACGTGAAGACAGGGCCGGCAGCACGGCAGGCGGCGGACGGGGCCGCAGCTGCGAGGAAGGCAGGGGCAGCTGAGCGAGAGGAAACGTGTGCTTCCGGCGGCGGGCTCAGCGAGAAGCGGCCATGACGGTCAGGGCGGCGCGAAGAAGAAGACGAAGAGAGGGCTGGGGGCGGCCGGCAGCGAATTTGAACGAGCCTGACGCGGTGCGCGCCTCGGTGGTGGATGCTTCGACGCGGACGCTCAGACTTGCTCCACCCCGGGCCTTCAGGCAAGAAATCACCCGTGTGCCGATGGCGCAGCAGACAACGCCAAACGCCAGCACGACACGCTCTTCTCGCGTCTTGCTCTGCTTCCGCGCGCGTTCGTCCCGCTTCCGCCCCAGGCCAGGCCACGCGCGCATGCTCACGAGCTTCAACCATGACATCGCGGCGCGTCTAGTGCACGCAGCGCGCTGCAGATCGCCTGCAAAATCCAGAACGCCCGGCACATGGCGGCGGCGCTTGTTCCCGCTTGCGGCCGGTCGCAGTCGTCCAGCCCGGCCCCAGGCTAGCACGAATGAACGTCGCAGAAGCCGGCTGCTTCGCCCAACGGCCAACGCTCTACATCGGGGTAGCCCAAGTCGCGAACGCGAGCGCTGTCGAGTCGTATATCCCACAGTGTCGCAACACACGCTGAGTCTGAGATGAGCGTCGCCTGGTGCAAACAGCTGTTGGAGCCTGTGTGGCGGTGTTCTCTTCCTTCTGTTCTTATTTCGGCTCACCGACTCTATTGCATTGGGGCTCGTGATCAAGTCTCAGTTGAGATCCCTCGACTGCTGCAGTGAGGCGCGCCAACATCGCGGTCTCGGCGGTGACGAGGGCGGTGAGGCGCGGCAGAAAGAAAGCCGCGACATTTTTGGCCCAGAATTTCTGCGACACCCTCACCCAGCGTCTCGAGCCACCAACTCGCCGCACTCTGCCCCCACACCTCTAGCAACAATGGCGAAATCCTCGGATGCTGTGGCGACCAAGCCTGGGTCGAATTCTCCCTACCAGCTCGACTCCAAGCAGACTTTGCGCGCCGCGAAGGCCCTGACCGCACACATCAAGTCCTCCGAGAGCACCAAGGCTGCCGAATCCACCAAGAAGAACCTCCTCGAAGACGACGCTTCCGACGACAGCGATGCCGCTACCGACGGCCAGGTTCCCGTGTGGCTGATTGTGACTACCAAAAAGCACATCGTTGACAAGAAGCGCCTGAAGCCGGCCAAGATCCCGCTGCCGCACCCTCTGCCCGCGCCTGGTCAGAGGATATGTTTGATGTAAGAACGCGCCTTCACATGTGCGCAGCTCGAATTAACTCGTCATGCAGCACCGCAGACCCCCAGCGCTCATACAAGGACCTGATTGAAGAATCCGCTTTCCCTCAAGAATTGCGCGAGCGCATTGGCCGCGTCATTGGCTACTCTAAGCTCAAGGCGAAATACAAGACTTATGAAACCAAGCGCCAGCTCTACGCCGAGTATGACATTTTCCTGGCCGACGATCGCATCATCACTTACCTGCCGACGGCTCTCGGCAAGGTTTTCTACAAGAACACGGCGAAGCGTCCTATCCCTGTTCACTTGATGGGCAACGAAAAGGTGCAGAAGGACGCTAATGGCAAGAAGCCGAAGAAGACCAGCGAGGACAAGAGCTCTACCATCGTCGGCTCGGCCGCCGCCGTGGCGAAGGATATCCAGAAGGCCCTGGACTCGGCGCTCGTGCACTTGAGCCCAACCGCAAGTACTGCCATCCGCGTCGCAAACGCAAGCTTTGAGCCGAAGCAGATTGCGGAGAACCTGGAGGTCGTCGTCCAGGCACTTACCTCGCAGGAGAAGCTGATTCCCAAGGGCTGGAAGAACATCCGCTCGCTCCACATCAAGGGTCCGGCAACGACTGCTCTGCCCATCTGGATGGCCGATGAGCTGTGGGTGGACGAGCAGGACGTGTTGGACGAGAAGCACAAGCCTGTTGACAAGTCGGAGAGGTTGAAGATCAAGGAGGAGGAGCAGAGCAAGAAGCGGAAGCCACTTGAGGACACGAAGGAGGAAAGCAGCGACAAGCCAGCCAAGAAGTCCAAGAAGGACAAGGCGCAGGGTGCCGACCTGAGCAAGGAAATTGCTCTGCGCAAAGAGACGCTGCGGAAGCAGAAGAAGGCAGCTAAAGCCGAAGCATAGTTCTTACTACGTAAGATGCTACTGGGTCAGCAGGGCAAAACGAGGCGTTTGGGCGTCAAGTAGATCAAAACTAGGGTTGGTAGCATTTCTGTAGCTCAGCACGCAGCGGGGTTCCCAAGCAGTGAATAATGCATTTTGGCGGGTTACAACGTGTTGCCATGCAAGGCGTGTTGGACCATATTGATATACGGTCTGGACCGCTTGGGTCCCGTATGACAACTCTGGTATGCAGGGGTCTGAGGTAATGGAAATAGCGTGCCGTACTCCCGTTCTTCTTGGCCTTGGCTCCTTCAGTTTGGATGACAGATGGACCACCCGGCGACCGGGTATTGTTCAGCGCAGCGTAACCATAGCGGCAGATCTCCGCCGAACCAGGACAAAGACCAACCGCTCGCCCGCAACGACGCGCATGCAGGCGCCTGGATGCGCCTCGCATTCCGCCGCCCCAACGTGCGACGCCTAGCGTGACGGGCAGCATCCCGGCTGGCGCGTGAGGTGGCCTCGAGACTAAAATGAATAAAAAAACCCCGGGGGAAAAATTAGATAGCGACCAGTCTGCAGCAACCCGTCTGCAAAGAACAACAGCTAGCCTACTGCAGGGCTCCCCACAAGCCACCACGCAATGCCCTCGCACTCGCGCAGCGCCTCAGAGGCGCGCTCCGTCAACCAACACGCGCCGACAAACCCCAGCCATCTGCGCGAATCGCACTATCCCGCCGCCTCGCCCGAACAATCGACACACACCGACTTTGGCATCTCCAGCGCCAAGAGTGGGGCTCCGCCGCGCGACAGCTCGAACGCACCCACATCTCCTCGCCATGGCTCCCAAGCATCTGCTCGCTCTCCAGCATTTAGTGCAGCCCCCGCCGACCACCTCGAGTCGACCGCGCGAGCGCACCTGCTGAGCCTGCGCGACGGCGAGAGGAGCCCTGCTTTCGCCTACGACATGTCGCCCGCAAGGTCGCCGCGGCCTGAGACCGCGAGGAGCTATGGCAGCTTCAACTCGGAAATACTGCGCGATGGTTTTGGTGGCCGCTATCCCGGCGACGACACGGCCAACACCCCAGATGCCTCGACCTCGTTGCTGGGCGACTCGGTTTCGGATGGCCTGCTGGGCGGCCAAGGCAAGCACAACACAACTTCATGGCTGGCCGAGAGGCATGGTATTAGGAACAAGAGGATGATGTATGTGATGGAACCCCATCCGTAGTCCTGACCCTGCTGACGCTCTCTGGACAGGTACTTGGCTTACTACGTGCCAATTTTCAACTGGATTCGGCAGTACAAGTTGCGCTACCTTCGCGGCGATCTCGTGGCGGCTATCACGATGGCTTCGTTCTACATTCCCATGTCCCTGTCCTACGCGTCCAACCTTGGCCACATCCCCCCGGTCAACGGATTGTACAGCTTCTTCTTCAACCCCCTCATCTATGCCATACTCGGAACCGCGCCGATGATGATTGTGGGCCCGGAAGCCCCAGGCTCTCTTCTCACTGGTGAAGTGGTCAGGGAAAACATCCGACAGGGAACTAGCGGCGATGACGAAGCACAACTCAACGCCGAGATTGCTGGAATTACGACCTTCATCGCTGGGTTCGTCATCCTTCTGGGTGGCCTGTTCAGGCTCGGCTTTTTGGACAATGTCCTCAGCAGGCCGTTTTTGCGGGGCTTCATCAGTGCCATCGGTTGCGTCATCTTCATCGACCAGCTTATTCCGCAGATGGGGATTGCCCGTCTTGCAGAAGGACCCAACGGCGTCGAGCACGGTAGTGCTGTCGACAAGCTGATTTTCATCATCAAGAACGTTGGAAATGTGCACAAGCTTACATGTGCCGTCTCCTTTAGCGCATTTTTCACCATCATGTTCTTCAGGTTTGTTGCACTCACACCTCACCCCGTATAGCAGACACTAATATGGAACAGGGAATTGAAAAAACGCCTCCAACCCCGGTATCCCGGCGCTGCATTCATTCCGGACCGGTTTGTCGTCGTCGTACTATCCGTTATTCTTACATCGCACTACCGCTGGGACCAGCAAGGTCTGGCTATCCTGGGTAACGTCAACACAGCGGGTGGCCACTTGTTCAAAGTACACTTCCCCTTTGATTTCTCGCACCTCAAGTATGTTTCGAGCGCTTTTGAGACAGCCTTCACCATCGCGTTGCTTGGCTTTTTCGAGTCCTCTGTGGCCGCAAAGAGTTTGCCTCCCGCCAAGGATGGCCTTCAAAACGTCAACACCAGCACAAACAGGGAACTGGTCGCGTTGGGCGTTGCCAATGTGACTGGAGGTCTGTTTATGGCCTTGCCCGCATTTGGCGGGTATGGTAGGAGCAAAGTGAACGCGTCGACGGGCGGCAGGACCCCGATGAGCAACATTTTCCTGAGTTTGATCACTCTCATGTGTCTACTTTTCCTTCTGCCCTACTTCTACTACCTCCCGGTAAGTCCTCAGTCCATGCAGATTCAACGCATGCCGCGGCTAACAAGCACATGCAGAAGGGTGTTCTCTCCGCAATGGTTGGCGTGGTCGCGTATTCCCTGGTCGAAGAGGCGCCGCACGACATCCATTTCTTCCTCAAGATCCGCGGCTGGTCGGAGCTGAGCCTGATGCTCATCATCTTCCTGGTGACCATCTTCTGGGACCTGAAGAAGGGCATCGCGGTGGGCATCGGCCTCTCGCTACTGCGCGTCATCAAGCACGCGACGCGGCCACGCATCCAGATCCTGGGGCGCGTGCCGGGCACGACGGACCGGTTCGAGAACGCCGAGCTGGACCCGGGCCGGCTCGAGTTCGTCGAGGGCTGCCTGATCGTCAAGATCCCGGAGCCGCTGACGTTCGCCAACACGGGCAGCCTGCGCAACCGCCTCAAGCGCCTCGAGGAACACGGCACCAACGCGGCGCACCCGGCGCTGCCGCGCGTGCGCCGCGAGGAGCACAACCGCAACGTCATCTTCGACGTGCACGGCGTCACGTCGCTCGACGGCGCGGGCGCGCAGGTGCTGCTCGAGATTGTCCAGAACTACGTCGACAGGGGCGTGCGCGTCTTCTTCTGCCGCGTGCCGCGCGAGGGGAGCGAGGTGTGGAGGCTGTTCGAGCAGAGCGGCCTTGTCGAGGTGGCTGGCGGCACGAGGCATTTCGTCGGCAGCGTCGATCAGGCGCTCCACATGACGGAGTTGGAGAGCTTGACGGAGGCGCTCGAGAGAGACAGAGATAGCGATAGCCAGGCTGGTCGCTCGTGAAAAAAAAAAATCGCCCGAACAAAAGAACTTACCTACTAGAGCAAAAGAGTCCGCAAGGCAGAACTGGGGATAGTCGGGTGAGTGGTTGGGGGGAAACTAGATAGACGAGGGAGGGAGGGCTACCTACATACCTATGTTTAGAGCACGGGGGCGGCGCTGGGGTGTTTTTCCTTGAACAATTGTTATGGTATGACGATGATGATGATGGATTCATAAAAATTGTTATGGATGGTGTAACGATGAAAGTATTTTATGTGTGCTCGTGCGTAAGGCTGGCCTATGCGTTCGGCGGCGAAGTCCGTGTGTGGGTTCGTGCGTGCCGCCCCGTGGGGAAATAAACCGAAGAGGGTGTGGAGACGACGCACGGCGCATCAGGCGAGCCTTGCGATCGGCTTTTGAAGTCGTCCCCTTCGACGGCCGTGCATTGATAAGCCCGCGCCGCTAGGCCGCGCACAGGAAGCCGACAGGCTGCTGTCCAGTCAGAGGCGGCGCCGCTGACCGGGCGAGGGGAAGAGAAGCTCAGATGAGGGACGGAGGATTCCTGGGAACGGCTGGGCCGACATCGATGGCTTCACCGTCCAGCGAATCGCGGCCGGCCGGCTGACGCAGTCGCATCGACTTCTAGCTACCGCTTCGCCGCACTCGGCGCTGGCTCGGGCGGCGTGGGCCGCGGCGGGTATAAAGATGCGGTGGCGCCTCGTGCGGGTGTGTCTGCGCTGGGCGTTGCTTGTTTCCTGTATCCTCTTTCTCGGCGTCGACGCTTGGTACTGCTTGGCGACCCTGGCGCGCAAAGCTTCGCCTCGGCAAGAAGTCTTGTGTGTTTTCCCACTCATCACGGCAATTCCCTCCTCCCCTGCGCTCTGCCGCAATAATGTCGACCGAGAAATACGGCGCCGAGGGCGTCGAGGATGTCGCAGTCACCGGCACTGTTGCGCACCTCCCCGACGAGCACATGAGCGTCGGCCGCTACATCGCGACGCGCATCCCGTCGCTGAAGCCGCCCATGGCCCGTGCCCCCAATCCGTTCAAGCTGCTGGGCCTGCTCAACACGCAGCAATGGCTGTTTTTCCTCGTCGCCTTCATTGCGTGGTCGTGGGATGCGTTCGACTTCTTCACCGTTAGTTTGACGTTAGTCCGCCTGTCAACATCCCTTGCCCTGAGTCCACAGCTAACCAAAAAAATAACGCAGGGTCGAGGATCTCGCCGAGGAATTCGGCAAGAGCAAGAAGGACATCACCTGGGGCATCACGCTGGTGCTGATGCTGCGGTCCGTCGGCTCCATCATCTTCGGCATCGCCGCCGACCGCTGGGGCCGCAAGTGGCCCTTCATCATCAACAACCTCCTGTTCATCATCCTCGAGCTCGGCACCGGCTTCTGCAACACCTACGAACAGTTCCTGGGCGTCAGGGCCCTCTTCGGCATCGCCATGGGCGGCCTGTACGGCAACGCGGCGGCCACGGCGCTCGAGGACTGCCCGGAGCAGGCGCGCGGTATAGTGTCTGGCATGCTGCAGCAGGGCTATGCGTTTGGGTACCTCCTGGCCACCGTCTTTGCTAGAGGCCTCGTCAACACTACCAGCCACGGCTGGAGACCTGTGAGTTTTTGGTGTCCCGACAGAACGCAGACTGGCTTCTGGCTAACCTATGACAAGCTCTTTTGGTTCGGTGCATGCCCGCCTGTTCTGATCATCCTCTTCCGTCTGTGTTTGCCCGAGACCCAGGCGTACCGGGAGCGCGAAAAGGTCCGCGAGTCTGGCCACAACGTCGGCAAGACTTTCATCGCTGAGGGCAAGGTTGCTCTCAAGAAACACTGGCTCCTGCTGATCTACATGGTTCTGCTCATGGCGGGATTCAACTTCATGGTAAATCTAACTCACTCAAAGGAAGTAGTGGTACGGAGGCTGACAAGACTTTTCAGTCCCACGGATCCCAGGACCTGTACCCCACGATGCTGGAGAACCAGTACAACTTCAGCGCCGACGCCGTCACGGTCACGCAGGTGGTGGCCAACCTGGGCGCGATGACGGGCGGCACCGTCATCGGCTACTGCTCGCAGATCTTCGGCCGCCGCTTCAGCATCATCTTCATCTGCGTCGTGGGCGGCGCGCTGCTGTACCCCTACACGTTCGTCAGCGACACGCGCATCATCGCGCCCGCCTTCTTCGAGCAGTTCTGCGTCCAGGGCGCGTGGGGCGTCATCCCCATCCACCTCATGGAGCTCTCGCCCGGCAGCTTCCGCACCTTCGTCGTCGGCACCTCGTACCAGCTCGGCAACCTCGTGTCCAGCGCGTCCAGCACCATCGAGGCCACCATCGGCGAGCGCTTCCCGCTGCCCCCCAAGGGCAAGACGGCTCGGTATGAGTACGGCAAGGTCATTTGCATCTTCATGGGCTGCGTCTACGCCTATGTCATCATCTTGACCCTGGTCGGCCCCGAGTATCGTGGTCGGGGATTTGATGTTGCCCATGACGCGGATATGGAGGAGGCGGCGAACGTGGACCACGAGGGTATTGAGCGCATTGTCCACCCGGAAGCTGCTGCTCCGGCTGTCGACGAGGATGAGAAGGGAGTGTCGAGGAGGGAAGTCGTCTGAAGTGGGGAGAAGATGATTTTATGAGGTCATGAAACCGAATGGGCTGTATACCATGCGGCTAAAAATCTGCGTACAGATATCGGAGAAATCAAGAAGATTATTGAGGAATGTCCGGCCTGTGCTGTCATGATGAACGGTCTAACTCATCCTGGCGCCGCTTCCTGAACTACTCGTTCAAGCTAGCCCAGTCGACGCTAAAAAGTGAACAAGCTAGAAATTAGCTATCGAGTTACCGGATAAGTAGCCGGCGTTAAGCATATAGGGAAACTTTGAGGTGTAGTAGAGTGGTCCGTGACGTAGTGATTCTATTTATGGAAAGGCGCAAACTAACAGCACGTGCGTTTCACGTGATCTTCCACCAACCAACAGCGCGACATGAGAACTGTTGGACACTGATCCTGAGGGAAGAGCAGACGCCAACTAGTGGGGTTGCCGAAAATGGATTCGTGGCGCGGGTCGTCTGACGGCCCATCGTACTTGGCCGCCACACGTCACTTCGATTCTTCGTCTTTGGTGCGGGTCCGCGACCGTGGGTCTCTTCCCGTCGTCGTCTTACCTCAGTCATGAACGACGTGCTCCCATCGTACGAGGCCGCGAACACCAGGGACTACTGGTCCATCATCGCCCGGTACATATCGTCCGCGGATCTCTGCTCGGCAGCCCTCGTCTGCAAGCAGTGGGCTGCCATCTTCACCCGCCAGCTGTGGGGCAATCCAGCCTCGCATTTCGGCGTGGAAAATGATGTCGTCTACGGTGCGTTCTGCTGCTGCTCCCACGCTATCTGCATTCCTTCTCGTTACTGACTCCAATGCAGTCGCCCTCGTTCGTTTCCGGCGCACCATCCGGTGGGCCAGGCTGAGCACGAGAGAGCTGACACACACGCTCCACCTGCCACCAGCGCACGCGGAAATCTACGACGGCCCCCACGCCGAATGGCTGCGCGACATCCTCGAGTATCTGCCACGCCTTCAGTCACTAATCGTCTACGGACTGCCGTTTTTCGACCACGGCGCATTGATCACCCTCCGCCGCCCGAGCAATCCAAGGCTCTCGTCGCTCTCGGACAGCCTTCGCAGATTGACTTATGATTTCCCCCAGTTCTGGCTGCGGTACCTGGACGCGTCGGCCTGCTCCAACGCCACGTACAGCGGCCTGGCCGAGGCGCTGCAGCATTTTCCCGCGCTGCTGTACCTTGACCTCTCGCGGACCAAGTCGGCAAAGGGCGCCGACGTGCTGTCGGTGCTGAAGCATTGCCACAGCCTGCGCATCTTGAAGCTAAGGGGGCTGGGGCTGAAGGATGCAGAGATCGAGGCGCTGGCGACGGCCGTGAAGACGCGCCTAAAGAGCCTCGATGTCCGCAATAACCAACTGACAGATGCGAGCGCACGCATTCTTCTCGATAATTGCTTCAGCCTGAGAAAGCCATGGCCACCGCGGCGCCCTGACGGCGGCCCGTTGGCATCTTCAGAGACGGTCGATTCCCCTGCGTCGCCGTCGTCGCCGGCCATGCGCCACCCGTTCGTCTTCGACCAGTACGCGAACGAGGACCTGGACCGCGTGCTGCGGGCGAAGCTGGTGGGCGAGTTCGCGGGCAACGCATTCATCAACGACGCCTACGCCGACGGCATCACGCACCTGTACATCTCGGACAACAACATCACCGTCGAGGGCGTCTCGGGCCTGCTGCACTCCAAGCGCCTCCACGTGCTCGACGCGGGCACCGTGGCCAGGGGGCTGACGCGGAAGCCGAGGCCGCCGTCGCTGCTGTCGTTCGAGGAGGCGGATGGCCCTGCGGAGGAGTTTGCTATGCCGGGCGCGGAGAAGCTCTCGCCCATCATCAAGAAGTTCGCGGCGGGCCGCATGACGTACCTGCGCATCAATCATGCTGTTATTACCGAAGAGACAGCGACTGCGGATCTTGCGGTTGGTAGGGTCGAGATGGAGGGCGATCTCGGCATCTACGCGCCGTCGTCAGCGCAGGAGCTTGACGGGTTTAATGAGGTGCATGAGGCGCCGACGGATGGCGCTGCGGTGCATGAGATGCCGGCGGGGGATCAGGTGCTACCGGTTGAGCTGCCTGCTACGGCAGAGTCCCAGGTGTTTGAACTGCCTGGTGACTTTCCGTCCAAACCGGCCGTCGTGATCGATCCGCCGCCGCCGTCCACACCACCACCACCACCACCACCCGAACCGCAACCCCAACCCGACGACGATGATGCCGTCGCCACGGAGGAGCAGCTCCTCCACGGAACCGAGAAGATCAAACTATCCGAAGCAGAGCCTCCTGCGTCCTTGCCGTCCGACGACGGCTCATCCGCCCCCGAACCCCTCGCCACCCTCCAGGCGCACGACACCCAACGTCGTCGCCGCGCCTCCTCCCTCGCCGTCGACGACCGCCGCGCCCGCCTCGACTTCCGCCAATCCAACGAACACCACCTACACCCAGGCATGCTCCCCGCCCTCGACACCCTCGTCCTCACCGACGTGCCGCGCGAAGTCGAGAACCCGGCCATCGTCAAACGTCTGACGCAGTTCATCGCCGACTGCGCCGAGGAAACGCACCTCGCCCGCCTCGCCGCAAGGGGGGCTTACGCCCTGCCGCCTGGACGCGATCGGCAGCTTGCTGAGCGCGAGTTTGCGAGGGGGGTGTTTGGGTTGAGGAGGGTGGTGCTGGAGATGGAGCCCGTCGGCGTGGTGAAGAAGAGGAAGGTCGGGGCCTGGCGCCAGTACCCGTCCAAGTCGTCGACGGAAGACCCGGACTCGGAGGCGTTTTGGGCGGCGGCGGAGAGGGATTTTTCGTTTTTTGGCGACGAGGAGTGTGGTGTGCCGTCGTTGGAGCCGGGCGGGAGGTCGTTGCCGCCACTCGCGGGGATGAGCGAGAAGGTCGTCGTGCTGCCAGACGCGGCTGCTGGACCGGTGCCGGTCCTCGTGCAGCATGAGGCTAGGCGCCGGATCGACGTTTGTGCGGAGTTGACGAGGTTTAGGAAGGGGAGGAGGGCGGCGTATCAGGCGGCGCTGTTGGCCAGAGGGGGTGGGGGAGGGGGAGAGGGTGAGGCGGAGGTCGTCGAGGTCGAGGGGTACTGGGAGGGTGAGATTCAGGTCGTTCGGCCGCCGCCGAGGACGGTGGAGGGAGGGGCGGGGGTGGATGGGGAGTTGGGTGGGGGCGAGGTCGATTGTTATGGGAATTATTTTGAGAAGGGGTATAATTATAGATAGAGATGATTCTTTTTCCCTCTTCCCCGGGTTCTTGTTTTTGGGTTGCTGGGGGATGGGATGGGCGCAAGAGTCACGGATATGGTCAATGGGGCATTGATTTTTCTTTGATGATACCTAAGCTTTAACATCTCCCATTGTCATACTCCTGTATCAGCCAGTGCTGGGAGCTTCTTTTTTTTTTTACTCCACTTCAGCGATTTATATTCCCTTAGTCTGAGATCGCGCTCGTCGATGGCATTTCTAGCGGTACTGTTTCGCCAACCATCAATACCAGATTCCTAGACCGGGGCTGAATCATTCGGCAAGAAAACTCACCTTGTGGAAGCCAATCGCCTCGGCCTGCTCGCGGAAGGCCTGGCGAGACATGTTCAGACCGTACTTGCGGATCACGCCGGCCTTCTTCTTGTCGCCGGTGACGCGGCTGTAGGGTGGGAGGGATCGGTTCGTCAGCACATGCACCATTGGAGGTGGAGGACGGCGGCGACGACGACGACAACAATGGTAGAGGGGGGACACGAGGAAAAGAAATGCAACGACGAAGAGACAGGGCGGAGTGTGACTCACCAGCCGCGGGAGCCCTTGCCGTAGTTGCGCGGGCGGGAGTACCAGACGGTTTCGTGGGACATTGTTGGAAAGGAGAGAAGGTGGTTTTCCGTTGATGCTGTGGAAGTTGTGCGCGCAGTTGGTGGCAGGGAGAAAATCAATGTGGGGAATTTTATTTTTTGCTGTCGTTGCAGTTTGTGTGTGTGGGAGGCCAGCTGCATGGGGGGTGTCCTGGTGTTCCATGGTACCTTGATGTCCGGCCATCAAGGTGTTTTCGGAAAGGGAAAAGGCGAAAGACGAGACAACAACCTTACGATTGGCTAACACTCTCAGAGCCTATTGTATACTAGCTGTTCTGACCGGCACAACGTAAGAACACACCTATAGACAAATTAGCGCACACGCGACATTTACGGATTTCGGTTCATGGCTCTCTCCTCCACCTTCTCTCAGTGCACAGAAGATGAAGGGCGGCATAACGGCGTTATACAAATACCAGGAGCATTAAATACGAATGTAAAGGTTGCAATGGTGACTTGACATTGACCGGAATCGGAAATGAGGGGTGGTAACAAGATGCTTTTCTGGATTGAGCGGCGTCAAGCGCCAGTCTGCAGCACATACAACTACAAGTGAAGGCGTTATAACTTTTCCAAAACCACAGGAGCTCAGGGCGGCCATCCATCCACTCGCACCAACCAGACCCATTCTCCACCCGCTACTTCTCATGCAAAAACTCGACCTCCCTCCCAGCATTCGGCGGCGGCACGAGCCCCAACCCCTGCAGCGCAGTCAGCGCGCCCTCCTCGCCCGTCTCGTCCACAATCTTCCCGTCCCGCAACGTGAATATCGTGATGCCAGAAAAGCGCATCCGCCTCCCCGTACCGGCCTCGTCCAGCGCCCCGACGGGGAGGTCGCCGAACGCACCGCCGGTGTGCGTGCCGCCGCCGATCCAGCGGCCGATGACATACGGCCCGCTCGCGATGAGGGGGTGCTGGTATGCGTGGAAGGAGATGTCTGGGAAGGCCTTTGTTGCGGTGTGTGTTAGTGTGGTGGTTGGTGTCTGGGTCTTGGGAGTCGTGGTGGCTGCTTGCCTGCTTGAGGTCTGTGAGCATGCGCTTGGCGGCTTCCCTGCCGTGGCGCGGGCCGTGCATGGGGTAGTTGAGGACGAAGTTGTCGGCGCAGTGTTTGTCGACGATGGAGGGGTTGGCTTTGCCCCAGTACTCGGTGAAGTACTCGGTCACGACTGCCAAGTTCTTGGTCTCTTCGTCGGTCGGCATGGTTGTTCGGGTGTGATATTCGCCGGAAGGTAATTTGATTGAGATGTTGGATTGATGGACGGCACGACTACCGTGCTACTTTATATATTACTTCCACACTCAGGCATGTGATTTTATCTGCTGAGTACATCCTGGAACCAGATCGGCTGATACGGAGAAAGTCTTCGAAGGCTTGCTTTAGATGCGACCAATAGCTTCTAAGAGAGAGCCGTGGAAAAGTTACAATGGCTAAAGCGCTAGAGAATATCTATGCTACATATGTAGCCAATTAAGTTCTGCGTAGAAGTAGATACTAACGTTATATCTACACGCGGACAGAGGGAAAAAGACTAGGAAAGCGGCCAAAGGCACAGCCAAACTGATTTCTTACTGGCCTAATATAAAGTGCTATGATGTAAAAATGAGATAAATATTACTTTGGAGCCGATTTCCGCTTGGTTCCACTCGGCAGTGTTGTTATTGGCTACATCTGAAGCAGTGCTTAAAATGGCTTTGAATTGAAAGAGATATATCTGCTTAGCAAGCACCAGAGATGTTATTATCGGCCACATCCGAGGCGGCGCTACTTTTGTTGTTAATATTACTCTGTTGACGTGGTTTCGGGTTTTTTTTTCTTTTCTTTTTTCCTTGTGCGTTGAGCAGCAAGATGTACCTACCAGGAGTGACATATCTGAACAGACCCTGGATTAGACGACTCATTCTAGTCCTCAACCGTCTTCGTGTCTCTCGCGTCGCTTCATTATAAAAAGCTTGGTATGCCTCTAGCGTTCGTAGATGTTTGACAACATTATTCCAATCGAATCTTTTTTATTTAATGAGTAGTAAAAGGTAATCATACACTGCTGCTCTTACATTTTTGGGGACACTCGCGACGTGAATGTATGCCTTTTATTTAAATGGTAAAAATGATCTAAGACAATGCAGAAGTGACGACAGGTCTTCTCTTTATATATGAATCTTTCCGCGGAGATGTTGGGCGATGACGGGATGTGATGGAATAGGTATGTGTCATTCTGAGTCATGCAGACTCAGACTTGCGCAAAACACGTCTGCCTGGCATTCACAACACATACTTAACCGCCTTGCCTCATCAACCTCCGTCGTCGAACGCACTTTTCTCTGGAAAATCGACTCCAATGAGTAACACGGGTTCCTGACACAAGTTCGGCCGCGAAAGGATCAAACCACAAGTTAACTTAGCGAGAGGAATTACTTAAGTCTCCACCTCGGTCAGCCCGCCGCAGAAGCGATGAAGTGCCAACAGCCACAAGCGACATCTATGCAGCTCCGCGCGTGCAGAGTGGGCTTCCGCATAGGTATCGTGCGCCCGCACCGGACAAAGTTGGTCGACACAGCTGATGAATGCCTGCAGCACGTCCCCCACCAGGCTCTCCATGAGCTGGAAAGCGCCACATGGGAAGCGTGGCTGGCGATAAGATGCCCCAGGTATGCCCAATACCGCGTTCGCCGAAGTAATCTCATGGGAAAAGCCGAGGCGTCGGTACGTACGGCAAAGGGGATCTGCGCCGCCGGTGCAACGTTCGCGAGGCGACGGCGCCGGACGTTTCCAGACGCGCGATGCCTCCTCCTCTGAAAAAGCTATGGATTGAATGCAACACCACTTCGGCACTTGCCCGTCGACGATGCGGGACGCAAGAGCGCGGCATTGAGGATGAGCTGCAGAAAAAGCACGATGGCTTGCAGAAGAAACGACGTGAATCAGGGAGTCGGTGGCAGGCGCGCCATCACGACATCGCGCCGTTGCGATCGCGACATACAGGCATTGCATGGTGTCTTCGCCTTGGCCGTTCCTCCACCTCGCCGCCAATTCCGCCCAAGGCCTCGAAGCTCGCCAAGGGCAAGCCATGCTGGTTGCTTTGCCTCTTGTACATGCTTGAGCAGAGCTTGGAAGCAGGCCTCAAGCATCGATGCTGCGAAACCTTGTGACAGACGTCTTGACGCTGCCGCAAAATGCTTTCCCCATCACCACGGCGGTGGAGCCCCGCTCCTCGGGCCGCAACACGCTCGGAAGCAGGCTGATTACTCCGCCGGTACACTTCCGTCCCTGGGCAGTAGAGACCCGAGAGCTGCTGCGGAACCAGGCTGTTGGGTGGCTTTGGCGACCCACAGTCCAGGCCTCTGTTTCCTCATGGCAATGACCTGAAGGATGCGTTCACCCAATCGGGCTCCTCGCCTGGTAATCTGCCACTGAATCGGACCCTATCTAATCGTCCGTATGCGCGGCCCTCGGTCATCTCCCTGTAAGGATCCTAGCAGCTGCTGGCATCTTTGCACCTCGGAATCACACCATAGCGAGCGGCGAAACACTGCAACGCCATGCTTGGGCCATATAAAATCTTTTTCCACCGCAGACCTCGCAAGCCCAGCGATCGTCTTGCGACCCCATCCCGACCGCCATCATGAGCCGGAACTCCTCCAGCGAGAGCGACAGCGTGGCCCCGGACGCCCTCAAGGAGCGCGTCGAGCCGTCTCCTCCTGCGACCGCCAACCAGCAGGCGACTTCGTTCAACCAGGAGCCCATCTCCAAGGATGGCTTCCAATTCCACGAGCGCGATGCCGACGAGACCGACTCCAACAGCTCCCTCTCCACCAACCCCTTCCTCGATCCCGAGGTGGCTGAGCACTGGACCAACGTCTACGAGAAGGCCCAGTACGAATGTCGCGAGATTTTCGATCCTCACTACACCTGGACCCCCGAGGAGGAGAAGAGGCTGATCCGAAAGCTCGATTTCCGCGTGTGCGCATGGGCCTGTGTCATGTTCTTCGGCCTGCAAGTCGACCGTGGCAACCTGAAACAGGCTGTTTCGGACAATATGCTGAATGATCTGAACATGAACACGAATGGTGAGTGATTAGATGCTCTTTTTCTTTCTGTTTTCAAACGGGTGAGATATCGGCTCTCAATATGTTACAAATGTTGGAGCAACTATCTCAGACCCCTGGGCTATATGAGGCGGACCGCATATTTTCTGTGCTTTACTGACGGCTGCTAGACTACAACCTGGGCAACACCGTCTTCCTTGTCTCTTTCCTGCTGGCCGAACTCCCTTCTCAGCTCATCTCGAAGAAGATGGGACCGGATCGATGGATTCCGCTTCAGATCACTCTTTGGAGCACAGTCGCCATGTCCCAGGCCGCCATCACCGGAAAGACGGGCTTCTTGATCACGCGCGCCATGCTCGGTGTCCTCGAGGGCGGCTTCATCCCGGACATCGTCCTCTGGCTCTCCTACTTCTACACCAGCCGCGAACTGCCCGTCCGCCTGAGCTACTTCTGGACCACGCTCTCCCTGACGACCATCATCACCTCGCTCCTCGCCTTCGCCCTGCTGCACATGCGCGGCGTGTCGGGCTGGGCTGGTTGGCAGTGGCTGTTCCTGATCGAAGGCCTCATCACCGCCCTCGTCGGCCTGGCCTCCTGGTTCATGATGCCGGCGTCGGCGGCGCAGACCAAGACATGGTTCCGCCCCAAGGGCTGGTTCACCGACCACGAGCTCAAGATCGCCGTCAACCGCGTGCTGCGCGACGACCCGTCCAAGGGCGACATGCACAACCGCCAGGCCATCACGCCCAAGCTGCTGTGGCGCGCCATGTGCGACTACGACCTGTGGCCGCTCTACGCCATCGGTCTCATGGCGTACATCCCGCAGTCGCCCGTCGACACGTACATCACGCTGACCATCAAGGGCTTGGGCTTCAGCACGGTATGTGACAACCTCTATCTCTCTCTCTTTCCCCCACTACTTGAATTGTGCGGCTGACTTGACGACACCACCAGTTCAACACGAACCTGCTCGCCATCCCATCCAGCGTCTTCCACATCATGACGTTGCTTCTGATCACGCGGCTGAGCGGGTGGCTCAAGGAGCGGACGCTGGTTTCGATGATCCAGAACCTGTGGACGCTGCCCTGCCTCATCGCCCTGCGCACCTGGCCCGGAGCCATGACCAATGCATGGGGAACCTACGCCCTCGTCGTCGTCCTGCTCAGCTACCCGTACTGCCACGCCATCCTCGTCGCCTGGACGAGCAGGAACTCGAACAACGTCGGGACCAGAACCGTGTCTGCGGCGCTGTATAACAGTAAGTCTATATTGCTCATGATCGTGTTATTGTCGTCGTCATCTGACTTCTCTTTCCTACAGTGATGGTACAAGTTGGCAACGTGATAGCAAACCAGATGTACCGTGAGGACGACAAGCCGCTGTACCACCGTGGTAACCGCAACCTGATCATCATCAACTGTCTGTCCATCTGTGTTTTCCTGTTCACCAAGGTCTACTACATCTGGAAGAACAAACGTCGCGAGCGTGTTTGGAACGCCATGACCCAAGAGCAACGCCTTGATTACTTGAAGAACACCACCGACACGGGTAGTCGCCGTCTTGACTTCCGTTTTGCTCACTAAAAAAAGGGGTCATTGTAGATGAGCGCGGCGCAAGGTTCATATTGATCGTTTTCGTTGAATTTGAGTTATGGCATCAGACATGGGATAGATTCACGTTGGTGTTTTGCAGCGCAAGAAGGGGGACAAAAAATATTTTAGAGTTCGAATTATGATACCTTCCACTTGGCCTTCAGCCAGACCACTTCCATCATGTGCATGCGCACATACACCACGACAGCCTCTTACCGCAAAAACGCGCGTCGATGCCCAGCCCTCCAAGCGTGTGAATATCACCGATATGTGGCCACCGTCGAGCAACGGAACCTCCCACCAACAGCCCGGCTCTATTTTAGAGCACCGAGCCAAGGCGAAGGAACGGGAATGACGTACACAAGGCTCCACGGCCATGTGGCATATCGTTGCGATAATAGTGATGAGCGACACTAACCAAGGGAAAAAAAAGAAATAAGTGGTGCGGCGCGGTTCCGGTTCTTCCCACACACGCGTTTACCGCGTCGGCAAATGCTCTCTCCTCTCATCGCGTGATCGGAATAGGAAATGGCGACAGACACACACAAACAAAGCCGGTTCGAACTTGAATTCCCCCGACGGAAATAATGCACGACGTCCACACGACCCGCAGCCGCCGCATCAGAAGGATAACGGATGGTTGATATAGTGAGCTAAAAAAAAACGAACGTCCCACAAGGAGAAGGGCAGAGCAGGGATCTGAGTCTTGGGTCCACGCGACATATATGCATGCACGCATGAGATACGTGCATTAACGCAAAGCCCGGCCGGCCGGTTACGAGGGATGGGATTGACGGTGCTAGTTTCAAACGAGAATGAAAAAGGGAATGCTCAGCCGATGAAGTAACACTCGCCACTGGAAACTGCCGATGGAACGGTAGCAAGGGTACTACCGGGAAGAACAGTGCTGCGTGTCTCATTTTATTCTCTTTTTCTTTTTCACTCTCTACGTTCATCAGACACGCTTGCTCATCATAGGAAGAGAATATGGCAAAGGATGAGGGAAAATAGCGCTCAACAAGCAAGGCGTCTTTTTGCGGGCCCTCTTTCACGCTACGCGTGCACACCTTGGATAAGATGCCGTGACATATGAGCTTTCGTGATGGGCCCACACTTGGTTTGGAGTCATACACGTAGAGCGGTCCGCCAGTACACTCGGAAGCAAGAAACCACAAGCCGCGGCTTCCGGTATCAAGCAGGAGAAGGCGGCTAGTGCGGATAGTGATGCTGCTACATCGTTCACAGATACTCCCGCTACCGCTACTGCTGGCGGCAGTAGCAGCCTGCTGAAGCGGTCCCGGCGGAGAAGCTGTATCGCTATTCACGAAGATTATTATATTGTCAGACTGTGCTTTACTTTTTACTCCGCGTTTATTTGCCATATATCTCGTATTTCTTTCTTAATACTAAGATAAAACTTCTATTTATCTTACTACTAAGCGTAATAAACTTACGATACTTAGAGCAAGTATACGTAATAATTAATATATTATATATAGATAGTTTCTACTATTATTTTACTCTTTAGTAGTACATAATTTAATTACTTTATACTATTCAATATATATATAGTATTCTAGTATACTCTACTACTATTTAGTATAAGGGAAAAGAAAGAAAGAAAGAAATAGTAGTAATATATTTACTAAATAGAAGAAGCTAAGCATCGTCTCTAAAAAGAAACCCGATGGGCCGGCTTATGACCCTGCTCACCGTTGACGATAACCTGACCACCGCTTCCGCCATCTCCGTCGCCGTCAAGCCTGACCATGATGGCCTGAAATCCTCTGCCTCACTCCCCTGCGCCTTCAAGAACGAGTAGTGCGCCCTCAAGGGGAGGACTAAGACGTAGTACTTGAAGATCGGGCATGCCTAGGGAGATAGGCTAGAAATTATCTATGGGGGTTGACATTGGAGATGACGCCGTCGTAGGGTTGGAGGTAGGGAAGGGGGTGCTGGGGCGGCGGGGCGTAGCCGGAGTTCAAGGAGTTGTTTGGCGACTTAGAGTAGGCTCGGTTGCTACCGGCGAGCGAAGAGAGGACGGTTTGGAAGTCGTTGTCGCCATCCGGCCAGCTTTCGGGCGACATGGGGCCAAAGATGCCGTCGCCGGTATCATGCCATGGCCCAGACGCAGCGGCGACGACCGAAGAGCCGGACGGAATGAGACGCCGAGTATTTTCATCACGCTGCTGCGCTGCAGCAACTTCCTCGAGATACCAATGCTCACGGTGAGCCTGCGCGCCGGTGTGCTCTTGACCTTGAGTCTGTTGATGCTGCGCTGTGTTTGAGGAGTCGAAAGTGGGCACGAAGGCGCTGTTGTTGGGTGGTGGCGAGCTGGCATCGAGACCGAGACCGGCAAGATTCTGGTAGCCCTGATCGGCCGATGGAGACAGACTCGACTCTAGGCTCTGCTGCTGGCCGAATTGATAATTATGGTCTGTTTGCTGTCCCTTCTCTATTGAAAACAACATTGACTGGGCTCTGTTTTTGCAATGAAGCATCACAACATCGGCACTCCCCGATTCGAGACTGTGCCGTCTTTCTGGAGGCAATTGTGCAAATTGTGCTCTAATTCGATTTTCTTCGTCCGGGGTCACCTGTGATCTGAGTTGCTGCGCCAGAGCCTCGAGGCGCTGTTGATCTTCTAGTGTCAATAGTTTGGGCATCCTTTCAGTTTTCGGCAGGGCCGTATGAGGCCCCGCGCCTGAATCCGAGCCTGAGAAGGTGTCTCCGACTTGTATGTGGGATTGCTTGGTCTGCTCGTTTAGTTGCCGCATGCCCTGGAGTCGTTGTAGCAATCCCTTTATCGAGGTGACATATTCATCCTACGTAGTGTAATTAGATACCAGGCATATAGCAATAGTTGGCTTTACTCACTCTACTCCCGGATTTGATGAAGCGCTCATTTTCATTCCCAAAGGCTATCTGCAGGACTTTTTGATCTGGTGAATCGGGTTTCGCCAGCCTTATTGCGGTGTAACTGAGTTGAAAAATCAATTTCTATCCATAGCAGAAGAGCGTAGAAAACTAACACGTTCCACAGCATTCCTGCGCGTTGTTCTGCGTTGAGGGTCGCCTGCCATGTTCCGCGTTGCGGACGGTGAGATTGACGTAGTTGAGCTAGAATAACTTGTTGGAGACGTTGTTGTGGTGGCGGATTGGCTGCTGATCGTTCCTGTGGCTATGCGTCGTTCCCAGTGTTACCAAGATGTTTCTATGGTTATCGGAATAATGCGCTTAGTGGGAATACTGACCGCTTTTTCCTTATGTATAGAATATCCGTGAGTCTCATTCGTCGGGGTCTCCTGCGTCCGATCTTGTCGTGTGTCAGCAGCGCTCTTTATCGTGTTTGTGTTCATCTCAGGGGAAACTGTGAAGGCTCATTCCACACAGAGAGAAGATGAGCACCTTCTACGTGATTACCTCTCTTGAATCCACGGCCTACGGGATCCGGCGACGCGCCCGGCCTCGGAATGAACCCCGCAGCCGTGTCACTACCCACGCCGCCGCTGCCGCTGGCACCAATCGAGTTGGGAATGCTCGGTTCCCCTGAATCGGAATGAAAACTGCGTAAGTGCTCCTTCAACTGTTTTGAAGTTTTAAACCCAATCTGGCGATACTGGCAGGTGGAATTTGTACAGTGGAATCGCCTGTGCATCGATCTTTCGTGCTCATCCCTCTTTTCCGATGTGGCGAAGCCTCGAGAGGCACCACGGCAGGTGCCAAATCGGCACAAATATGAAACTGAACCATGGAACCGTTTGAAAGCGGCTAGAGACTTGTCAGACAAGTCAGAGACAGCATCTGCTGAGAGAAGTCGTTGGACGGTTTGCTCGTAGCTGTATATGAGCTGACTTAACAATGTTGGGTCATGGTTCAGTCCAAACCGTTCGAGCTCTGGACCAGAGTCAGCTCACGGGCTTAGAAAGTTGGAATTCGTCGACTGAGGTGAGCCTACCTGGCCCAGTATCGCATGGCTCATTCTGCAACTTCTGACAGAATGCGATTGCTTTTGAGACAAGATCGTAAAAGCTGAAACTGCAATCCAGGCCCTGGATATTGTTTGCTTGCAACATTTTTCCAGATGGCTGAGAAACTGCTATTTCTGGGGAGCGCTGTAAAATCAAGTCATGTTTTGAAGCAAAGTCGTTCAAGCAACGAATGACGTGAACAGCTTTATCTTCAGAGAGTCCTGAATCAAGCTGTGCCAGCCGGTGGAGATGGTACGTCCAGAAGCTGTGGGCGTATGGCAGTAGCGTCAAAAATCCGTTCCCTGTTTTCAATAGCCTCTGGCTCTCGCCATACGTAGGATCAAGCAAGTCTAGCCCTGATACGAGCATCGCAACGCATGCCAGAGTGATGTTGTGGTGAGACTCGCGTTCTGATGTTGGCAATCCACAGTTTGGTTGACCAAGGTATCTGAAACAAAATTAGTTGCTGTACATTCATTAGGATGAGAGAATTATACTCCTTCAATGAGAAATGTATAAGGACTAAAGTATCGTTTGGTCCTTCTTCGACGAGTGGCTTGCATATTTCGAGAATCTCTTCGAACAACTTCGTTGACTCATCAATCACCAAGCTTTCTTGTGTTAGGGCAATGGCATCAATGAGCTCTCCTCTTCGAAGCGGTCTCCTTGCATGTAGGATCCACTGGAGAGTACGAATACCCCTCTCAAGATTACGGGGGTTACGTTCGCTCCACCGGTCTTTGATGGTGCTCAAGATACGGCTATACCTGCTAAAGTGAGCATATATTCATTTAAACGCTGCAAGGTACTTTACAAGTCTGTCAAGCCTTTAGGGAGAGTATCAATCGCGGATTGCAAGTCTTGGAGGCTGTATGTCTCTTCCATGCTGTTGAGAACAAGGTTGACCCAGAGAAACATGCCTAAACTTTATATCAGGGATCGCTGGATTCCGGAAATATTTACAGCTGCTTACCTTGAGCTTTCTCATTCATCGTCTTTTTGAGTGATTCAACCAATTCATTCTGTTGTTGAAGTTGTTGAAGGTCTGCGAGTTTATCCTTGATGAAGTATTCGATGGCCATGTTGATAGACTTGTTCTCTTCGGATAAGGAAATCTTTGCTTTCTGAGAAAGAGCCCGCGAAATTCCTGGGACCTCACGGCTGGATATCAACACCCTACAGTTGAGAGACTCGTCTTGAATCATGGGGAGAATCGCTTTGAGGGTCTTCGTTTGGTCTTCGATAGCACATTCGTCCAACCCATCCAACACGATTCTGGTCAACGGGGCTGCAGATAGTAGGTGGGGTAAAAGTTGGCGGATATTCCCAATGGACGCGGTCTCACCCTTACCGATGTAGTTGTAATATACATCGGCGGCACACTCGGGTATCCTCCGAAGTATTTGAGCTGCCAGAGACCTCAGGACGTGAACAGTGTTGCTGGACTCAAGAGAACGGTAGGTGCAGAAGAAATAAAGCACCAGAGAATCTCGCTTCTGCAGAGATCTGATCACGCTCGAGCATATGACACTTTTGCCTTTGGTAAAGCAGTAATGAGCGAATAGTAGTCATGGGAATTTAGAGTAGGGACTACTCACCAGCGCCGGGCTTGCCATGCAGCCATATTATCGGTTGAGTCTCATCATCTGTCATCCACTTTCTCACTCTTTCGAGCTGAAAAATCCAGTCGCAACTTCTCGGATGGCAGCGACTATTTAGGCGGTCGACTTCTTCTTCCTGGTCGTGTACCTGGTTGATTTGTAACCACGTAATGGCCGACGCCAACTCGGCCGCTTCTTCCTGTTTCTCTCGCTGAGTTATGTACTCGTTTTGCTTATCACGAAACTCTTTGGCATGCAGTATATCGATGGCTTTGGCGTTCTTATCAATCAGCTCGCTGTCTCGGGCAATATTTTCCAGGATTGCCTTGAACCGGCCGTCGAAGCGCCCCCATGACGTGTGGAAGAATCGAGTCCAGGCTGATGGTCCCATCAGAACATTGCAACAGGTGGAAAGGAGGATTCCTTACCCTTTGCACGAAAGAATTTGTAGGCTCGACGGTGAAATTCCAAGATATCCGCATAGAACAGTGCCAGGACTTGTTGAAAGTCGGGGTCCTTCTGAAATGCCACACCGAATTTTTCGAATCGGGGCATATTGTCACAGATCATCTCGTATGCTTTCAGGAGCTTTTCGAGTGATGAAAGGTATTCGGAAGAGAGCTTAGTTTAAGTTAGTGGCATCAAAAACAGAACATTGAGAGCTGTTGTCTCGGCAACCTACCTGAAGCATGAGCTTGATTGGAGCCTGGTAGAGTGTTAGCATCCGGTGATTCAGCAGTCAAATAGGTGATTCTACCCATATCCAAGATAAGTAATCCGTGCCGTTGCAGAGGACTTCAACGACGCTGGCATAGTGCTCGAGGCCTCTTAAGAAGGGCTCGATGCGGCGCATGTTGCGCAAGCTCTTTGAATTGGCAAGCTTGTCTTCGATCTCAGCGGCGGTATCCCAGACATCGTTGAGATTGGTGTCTTGAAATCTGCGAGCATCGTCGGCAGTGACGCTTCGTTTGAACCTTTCGAACGCCGCCTTGATGGTCGAACGGGCTTGAGCAGATGGCACGGCCATGTTGCCCTGCGCAGCGTAAACGACGGCCGGTGGTCAAAGGCCAGCTATGTGTGTCGGTAGCTCCTCGAGAGGCACGACGAGTTTAAGGCTTAATGAGTCTGCACAAGACAGCACTGACATCAGTCTTGTCGGGTGCTGAGGGTTGCCGATCGGTCGGGGCGCAGCCAGTCAAGTATGACGGGGTAAGCGATTCCAGCCCCCACTGCCAGCATGGCTGCATAAACACAGCCCTCTGAATGGGTACACATGTACTCCGTTTAGGGCTCAATAAATATTTGCAATGCGCCGAGCCAATTCGTCATGAGCCTTTCCCTTGTCCTTCACATCGCTTGTGATTGCAAACACTACTCATGTGTCTGGGGATATCGCGGGCAATTTTCAGAGATGGCTCCTTGTTTCTCAGAGCAAAACAATCGTCTTTCCGGGCGAATCCTGCACAGCCACAGCCACGTCAGTCTGTGCTACACCAATGCAGCGCGTGGTGGCACCCCACCGAATCCAGCGCAAGCCTGAGGCTGCAAGAAACGCCTTGCAGCACTGCCTCGTTGACTGTCCTTCGTCGCGTCGCTTTTGCGATCTACACATTCCCTCGACAACGTTCCCCTCTCCTACCAGGAGCACTCTACTACATTGAGGCCTGATGTTGCCCCAACATGATGTCTGATGATGCGGAGCCACCCAGGAAACGCCGCTGCCTGAACTTCGAGGACAATGTCAGCCTCCAGCGGAACGAAACGCAACCATCTCCGCCTAATCATGTCTGCTTTGGCATGGTACATTCTCCCAGGTCCTCAAACAGAGCAATGGCAAGGACTTTCTGACTTTTCTGACTTTCCGCTCTCAGATTACCGATATCTCAGTTCAGCCGAGCCTACACCTTCCGCACTACTCGGAAAGCTCCTTCGCTCTTTGCTTTATACAGGGAGACGGCACTGTCCTGGACGCGCAAACGTATAATCCAATAGGGACGGCGGATACTCACATTGGAAAGGCTTTGTGGATATTGTCATCTCAGGAAGGTATTTTGCTGCAGATTTCATGCGCTTTTGGACTCCAAAGAGCGCCGAAAAGAGGCAAAAGTGCCACGGAGATTATATTATCGGCCATTGTCTACGGAAATTCTGGAATTGGACTCCCTGTGGGAAACTTTCTCCAAAAATGCGACCTATATCTTCAAGACCCCGAGGGCTGTGCCTGGAACTTGCCATATCAAAACCCTCATCGAATGTCCAGAGGCGGGAAATTGAAAATGACCTTCGATTTACCCAAAATTCAACAAACGCATGTAGCAAAGAAATTCCAGGGCGCCACCGACTTCTTCGCAAACCTCGAGGCTGAAGAGGATGACCAAGCGGATACACCTCAAGGCCTGCGTACAAAATTACTTCCGTACGTATATTGTCTCTACAGTAAAACAGTGTATGGCTGACCTCTGAAAGGCACCAGAAGCGGGCTTTGGCGTTCATGCTCAGGCGAGAAGGCGGGTGGATCTACGATGGATCCCGGCGAGATCTTTGGACGATGAATCAGGACATTCTCGGCCAAACGTATACTCTCCGTACCCATGCATGTGCGCGTTCATCTTGACTTACTCCGTCGGCAGGTTCACCAACAACATCACTGGGCATCTGCATAAGGATCCACCTCCTGACTTTCGAGGTGGTCTCTTGGCAGATGAGATGGGGCTCGGCAAGACGTTGAGCACAATAGCGTTGATTGTGTCGGACAAAGATCCCAGGATGCAAAGCGCCCCCTGCTCCATTACCTCTGCGCACAATCAAGAATGGTCCAGAAATGCTACACTCGTAATTGTGCCCTCTTCATGTAGGTCTACGTCGTCCTGATGCCGACATCCATCCAAGTGAATTCATCTGACTTAAAACAGTGCTTCAAGTCTGGAACACACAACTCGAACAGTAAGTACAGAACCAGGGTTTGATAATTACAGTCAACTCACAAGCTCAGGCACACATATCCCGGTCGAGTGCAATGGGTCATCTACCATGGCCCCCGGCGCCTCACCGCACTGTGTCAAGCCAGTCAGCCTGACATAGTCATCACGACCTTCCAAACTCTCGCATCAGAATATGGGCATGGAAAGAGCCAAAGTTCTCCAATCTTCACTACACACTGGAAGAGGATTGTGCTTGATGAAGGTCAGTTACTCAAATAATTGAGCCAGTATATTGCTGACAGGAAATAGCTCATATCATTAGGGAGCGCATCACGATGACAGCAAAAGCAATCCGCGCCCTGAGTGCCGAACGCAGATGGGCCTTGACGGGAACACCCGTTCAAAATCGTATGACGGACTTTGCTAGTCTCTTGGAGTTTCTCCGAGTTCATCCGTACAATGACCACAAGGCATTTGAGCGCGACATTTCGCTTCCTTGTGTGGATGGTTGCGGAGAAGAAGGCGTCCGTAGACTGAAAACTCTCGTGGGTTGTATAGTCTTAAGACGCCGCACGACAATCATCCAGCTTCCACCTCGACACGACGAGATACGCCCTCTTGAATTCACGCCGGAGGAGCGGGATTTCTATGACAAAGCATCGTCTCCGATCAAGAAAATGCTAGACAATGCGCTTGACGACTATGATAGCTCTGCTGAGGTATTTCTGGGCGCATTCCAACTCATCAACCGCCTGCGGAAGATCTGCAACCTCGGAGTGTCAGCTATTCCGTCGTCCAGCACCATAGCATCCCCTCCGCCGGAGAATTCCTGGGGCGTTTCTACTGCTCAAAGCGCGTTTGAAACTTTACTCAGCATGGATCAAGCCAAATGTTTCAATTGCTTGCAGGAGGTGGAAAGTTCTACAGACCTGTCCACAAGCGAAAACCTATCATTGCCAACATCGCTTTCATCACGCATCTTCAGATGTCTCAAGGTTCTCTGCGGGCCGTGTTATGCCCAATCAGGCTGCGGAATTGCATGCGGTGACTCCCCAGCATGCCCATCAGAGGCGGTTTTCACCTCTGCTTCTGCTCCGAGCACACCTCTTGCATCAAGACCCGAACCTGGATCACCCGTGTCGAGTAAAGTCAAAGCGCTTGTTGAGGATGTACTTGAACATCCTGATGAGAAGAGGTAAGACTGGGAGATCCTCGTTTGGACACATATGTCTAACTCCGAGATTAGTGTGATATTCTCGTATTGGACGACTTCTCTTGACGCAGTCGAATGCGCCCTCGAAGATAACCGTGTTGGCTATGTGCGGTTCGACGGACAAACATCTTCGGGAAACCGTAAGGTGGCACTTCGCCGTCTTCACAATGACCCCAGCGTGAGAGTCATGCTAATCACAGTCGGCTGTGGCGCAGTCGGGTATGGACCTCTCATTCACTTTCTGCCTTCCGACATCCTACTGACCTCAGCCAGGTTGGATCTCACGGCCGCGTCCCGCATCTACCTCCTCGAGCCACAGTGGAACCCGACAACAGAGGATCAGGCATTGGCGAGAATTCACAGAATGGGCCAGAAACGACCCGTCACCACCATCCGCTTCGTCATGAAAGACTCCTTCGAAGAGGTTCGTACAACCCACCAATTTCAACTCAAACACCAAAGCTTACGGTTCGCGACCTCCGCAGCATGTCATGAAAGTCCAAGACCGGAAACGGCAGCTGGCCGATCTTCTCTTTTCCGGTGGGAAGCAAAACAGCGGGGAAAAGACACATGCACGGCTTTCGGTATAGCTTCTCAAATGAATCATTTGACCATGGCTAATAATCTTCTAGCACTTGCGCTCACTACTTGGCTAAAGAGGGGTAAAGTTGAAGTGGCTCTGGAACATTGTCCCAAAAGAAGACCACTACCGCTGCTTAGTAAATAAGTTTAAACTTCTTTGTAGATATTGCTTGTTTAGTATAAAAACAATACTTTAATTTATTGGTCATGATAGAAAAGTATGAATAGAGATGGCACAACGACGAGGCAGAGGTGCGAGCTGAGAATTGAAAGGCAGGCGGCCAAGAAAGTGAATAAATAGGTTGATTCCCCGCGAAAGGAAGTATGCGGTTTCTCCCTCAGCGGGAACCCTCGATATACCGGTCGCCGTTACAGTACTAGACTTGCTATAATAATTCAGCAGTTAGAAAAGCACATCTGAATAATTGCATGTTCGAAGTAAGAATGCTCACAAAAAGTAGACTAGTCTACTTTGGGAAGTGTAATAGTGCCAAGGCGCTAAAACGCGTCGTCGCGCTCAGAGCAAAGTGCTTGACGCGTTGCGCGTGGGATCGCTCGAGCCGCCGCGCAAAACATGTCGCTTGCCCGCCGCTCTCCACCAACAACACCACTCAACCTCGCCCTTTGATACCCCCCACAACCCCGATCGCATACGTCGCGCGGGTGCTCGAGCGGCCATTTTCCTCTCCACTACTCATTTGAAATCACACATCCGATCGTCACCACACAATGGACGGCATTGCGCTGAGAGATGAGGCGGTGCGCGACCGCATTAGAGCCGCCGAGGAGTTCCTGGATCCTAGTACGTCTGCTCTGCTCATTGTTGCTGAGCTGTTGCTAATTGCTTTCAGATGATCCCCGCGCACGAACGTACGAATCGCTGCTCCAGCCCGACAAACAATGACCGCTGACAATGCCGCCACAGCTACCGCGCCGATATCATTATCATGCTGAACCGCGGTCTGAGGAGACTAGATGTAAGGCATTTCGCAGAACTGTCTGTGGCTAGACGTGCTGACAAGAGCGTAGGTCAGCTTGGATGAGATCAGGACACACAACAGAGAGATGGCCGATGGGTAAGTTGAGCAACGCCGGCCAAAATCCGAGACCGTTGCTGACTTTGGCAGCCTTCTCAACCAGCCATTCGACTGGACCTTCGCATTCGACAATGCTTTGAAAAACATTGTCGCCACCTTGCCCAACCGCCCCTCCAAAGAATCCGCCGACGATGTGGTGAGTCTGCTTCAAGAGACGACGAGATATTATAGTGCTGACCTGTGTAGATCTACTACTGCGCATACTTCGGAAGTTTCGGCGAATTCTCTTGCAACCCCCGTACCCTCAGCTCCCAGCACCTCAACCACATGGTCTCCCTCGAGGGTATCGTCACAAAGTGCTCGCTCGTGCGCCCCAAGGTCGTGAAGTCGGTGCACTGGAACGAGGCCAAGTCAATATTCCAGTTCAGAGAGTACAGAGACCAGACCATGACCATGGGTGCCGCCAGCACTTCTGTCTACCCCACCGAGGACGACGACGGCAACCCATTGGTTACCGAATACGGCTACAGCACATACCGCGACCACCAGACCATCTCCATTCAAGAAATGCCTGAGCGAGCTCCTGCAGGCCAGCTGCCTCGTGGCGTGGACGTTATTCTGGACGACGACCTGGTCGACAAGGTCAAGCCTGGTGACAGAATCCAGCTCGTTGGTGTCTACAGGTCTCTCGGAAACCGCAACGCTCAAAACGCCAGCTCTACCTTCCGCACCCTTATCCTCGCAAACAACGTCATCCTCCTTTCCTCCAAGTCTGGCGGTGGCATTGCCCAGGCTACCATTACCGACACCGATGTCCGCAACATCAACAAACTCTCCAAGCACAAGAGGGTCTTCGACCTCCTCTCACAATCCCTGGCACCCAGTATTCACGGCCATGATTACATCAAGAAGGCCATCCTGCTCATGCTTCTGGGCGGTATGGAGAAGAACCTGGAGAACGGCACCCATCTGAGAGGAGACATCAATATCCTCATGGTCGGTGACCCCTCGACTGCCAAGTCCCAGCTCCTTCGCTTCGTGCTGAACACTGCTCCCTTGGCAATCGCTACCACCGGTAGGGGTTCATCTGGTGTCGGTTTGACGGCCGCCGTGACTCAAGACAAGGAGACGGGAGAGCGTCGCTTGGAGGCTGGTGCCATGGTTCTTGGTGATCGCGGTGTTGTGTGTATTGATGAGTTTGACAAGATGAGCGATGTCGACCGTGTGGCTATTCACGAAGTCATGGAACAGCAGACCGTCACCATCGCCAAGGCCGGTATCCACACCTCTCTGAACGCCCGCTGCAGTGTCATTGCTGCAGCAAACCCCATTTATGGCCAGTACGACACGCACAAGGATCCCCACCGGAACATCGCGCTTCCTGACTCTCTCCTCTCACGTTTCGATTTGCTCTTCGTTGTCACCGATGACATTGAGGATGTCAGAGATCGTCAAGTCTCAGAGCACGTCCTGCGTATGCACCGATACAGGCAGCCTGGCACCGAGGAGGGCGCACCGGTCCGTGAGCAAGGCAACCAGATGCTCGGTGTCGGCCGTGACGAAGACGCCGATGCGAACCGCCCGACGGATATCTACGAGAAGTTCAACGTCATGCTCCACGCCGGTGTGAACGTGACTGTCGGTAGGGGCTCTGCTCGGCGCGTCGAAGTCGTGAGCATACCCTTCATCAAGAAGTACATCCAGTACGCAAAGTCTCGTATCAAGCCCGTCTTGACCGCCGGCGCCGCCAATCACATCGTCAGCACCTACTCCGCCCTCCGTAACGACGAGATGGAGAGCAACCAGCGCAAGACGTCCCCCATGACCGCCCGTACCCTCGAAACCCTCATCCGTCTCGCCACCGCGCACGCCAAGGCCAGGCTGTCCAACCGCGTCGAGCAGAAGGACGCCGAGGTGGCCGAGGCCATCCTGCGCTTCGCCCTGTTCAAGGAAGTCGTCGAGGACGAGCGGAGGAAGAGGAGAAAGGTCAGCCGCGCCGACGACGCCATGTCGACCGACTCATCCGACGACGACTCGGACGACGACGACAACACGCAGCAAACGAGAGAACGCCCCACGCCCCGCAACCAACGCACAACCGGCCCCTCCACCCGCAGCACCCGCGGCTCCACCGCCAACGGCACCACCACCACCGCCGGAGCCGACGATGACGACGAAGACCTCTACGCCGCCGCCACCCCGCGCGGCACCCGCAGCACTCGCCGCGGCCAGAACGGCACCTCCTCGCAGATGTCCATGGCCTCGTCACAGCCCGCGTCACAGCTCCTCGGCACCACACAAACCGAGAGCCAGCAAGAAGACTCCCAAATGGGCGGCGATGCTGACGACGCCACCATCTCGCCGCAGCGCATCCAGGCTTTCCAGACCGCTCTCGGCCAGCTCATCGACGGCCCGCTCTTCGCCAACGACGCCGCTGACGTCGAGCCGCTCGTCGCGGCCGTCAACGCGCGTCTGCGGGCCGGTGAAGCTGAGTTCGGGTTGCCCGAGGCGGAGAAGGCGCTCGAGGCGCTGAGTGAGCGGAATAAGGTCATGTTCTCGGGGGGCATTGTGTATAAGATTTAGAGTTTCTTTGTCAGGGTTTTGTGTGTGGAAAAAAAGACATTTGGAGTGGACTGGGGGATGGGTGGGTTGGCGCTTTTTTGCAGTTTGTTTGTTTGGGTGTTAGGTGCTCGATTTTGTTTTTCGCCGTCTTCGTAGCGGCTCGAGTTCGTGTTGTTTGGGGGGGGGG